>NW_027640834.1:0-600000 GCF_949752795.1 Hyperoodon ampullatus | reverse complement strand
TAAAGAATTTCCCAGTTTTTTTGTTTTGTTTTTGAAATTCCTTTTTATAGTGGGTTTGAGCTGATTCTCGCTGCCATGTTTATGCCAGTCTAGACACACTTGATTCCCTTATGGAGACATATCAATACATAGGTTTTAAGATTCTTACTAGTCAGATATTTTCCTCTGCGGGAAATATGGGGTTTTGAGTCCCTTTCGCTGAGGACGGTGTAGGTCTTGTCTATTCCATAGTTGGTTTTTGGAACGGTACCTGTGCTTATATCAAACTCTGGTTTTATGCATCACCCCACCTCTCCTTCCCCCTTAAGCAGGTATAAGAGTGTTTTCTAAATGTGAGACACTGTTCTCTTTCCTAACTCAGTTCAAGTGTAGCCATGTTTACAGGATCTTCATAAGTGATATCTTATGATAAGTTTCTTTTTCTGTGTGACTTATTTCACTTAGAATCATCGTACCTGAATACACCCATTTTGCTGCTACTGGTCTTATGACATTGATTTCATGGCTGAGGGATATTCCATCGTACGTAAGTACCACAATTTTTTGAACCATGTTTATATTTTCTGGGATACTTAAGGTGTATCCAAGTTGAGGTCCTTGTATGCAGTGCAGCCCTAAATTTTGGGGTGGCTCTGTCTTATTGATTTTCAGTTTTCCCAAGGTATATTCCCTAGACTGGTAGTGCCCTTGGCTCTGTAGCTCTGTTCTTTACTTGTTTTAGGGAACAGAATGCACTCCTCCAGAGAGGCAGTTGGCAATTTACATCCCGCCCATCACCATAACAAGGCTCCCTGTTCTCCAGGGCCTGTCTTGCCTTTCTTGTTCTTACACATTTTGTGGATGTCCCTTTTGACCGGTGGGAAGTGATACTTCTTTGTAGTGCAGATTTGCATTGCCCGCTTGCTTGCTTGGCCAAAAAGGGCGTATGCATTTTCTCCTGAATATATTCAGGAGAAAACGCATACGCCCTTTTTGGCCAAGTGCATCATTGTCGAAGTTGTGCCCCTCTTCCTGTGCTTTAAAGGCGATTCCATCGTACCTCTTGATATCTGTTTCCTGCTATTCTGCCTCGCTTTCAAGTCCGCCTCGTTGCCTTCCCTCAACAGATTTTTGGACGATAGTTGTCCTTTATTACTCGGCCAGTTTGTGAATTGCTGTGCCCCTGAGCTCCATTTTTCAACTCGTTTTTGGTGAGCTGACCGCAAGTCCAAAATTTTGGTTCAGGACCTATACTGGTTCCCGGTGGGTGGCTGAGAATTTGGTTAATTCTTCTTCCTGCCGGGAAATTACAGTGATATGTGCCCGTCCAAATGCCTAACAGCTACTCTCTCATTGGTTCTCCCTCTTCCCTTTCATCCTCTGCCAAATTGGCAACCTGTGCGAACCAAGAGGTTAAAGGGGCTGTCTCTCCAAGTTGGGAGGTTGATAGTAAAGCAGACGGAAAGTCAAACCGGAGCACCAGGGGAGGGACTATGCGTTGAGTTTTAGAAACCTTTCGTATTCACAGTGTGTCCGTTCTCTAGGTTTCCCGCACATGTTATAGCTGTAGTAATATTCCCTTCAACATGGAGAGTTCGGACCCATGGAATGGGTGCCATGCATTATTGCTTTAAAGGGTCTGCATTTGCTCACCCATTCTCACCAATCGTCTCAGTCCCAAGTGTCCCTCCTTATGCCACATCCAGCTGTCGTTGTTGATAGGGTCATTCCAGCCTTCATCAGAGACCCTGAAGGAATTGTAAAGAATTTCCCAGTTTTTTTGTTTTGTTTTTGAAATTCCTTTTTATAGTGGGTTTGAGCTGATTCTCGCTGCCATGTTTATGCCAGTCTAGACACACTTGATTCCCTTACGGAGACATATCAATACATAGGTTTTAAGATTCTTACTAGTCAGATATTTTCCTCTGCGGGAAATATGGGGTTTTGAGTCCCTTACGCTGAGGACGGTGTAGGTCTTGTCTATTCCATAGTTGGTTTTTGGAACGGTACCTGTGCTTATATCAAACTCTGGTTTTATGCATCACCCCACCTCTCCTTCCCCCTTAAGCAGGTATAAGAGTGTTTTCTAAATGTGAGACACTGTCCTCTTTCCTAACTCAGTTCAAGTGTAGCCATGTTTACAGGATCTTCATAAGTGATATCTTATGATAAGTTTCTTTTTCTGTGTGACTTATTTCACTTAGAATCATCGTACCTGAATCCACCCATTTTGCTGCTACTGGTCTTATGACATTGATTTCATGGCTGAGGGATATTCCATCGTACGTAAGTACCACAATTTTTTGAACCATGTTTATATTTTCTGGGATACTTAAGGTGTATCCAAGTTGAGGCCCTTGTATGCAGTGCAGCCCTAAATTTTGGGGTGGCTCTGTCTTATTGATTTTCAGTTTTCCCAAGGTATATTCCCTAGACTGGTAGTGCCCTTGGCTCTGTAGCTCTGTTCTTTACTTGTTTTAGGGAACAGAATGCACTCCTCCAGAGAGGCAGTTGGCAATTTACATCCCGCCCATCAGCATAACAAGGCTCCCTGTTCTCCAGGGCCTGTCTTGCCTTTCTTGTTCTTACACATTTTGTGGATGTCCCTTTTGACCGGTGGGAAGTGATACTTCTTTGTAGTGCAGATTTGCATTGCCCGCTTGCTTGCTTGGCCAAAAAGGGCGTATGCGTTTTCTCCTGAATATATTCAGGAGAAAACACATACGCCCTTTTTGGCCAAGTGCATCATTGTCGAAGTTGTGCCCCTCTTCCTGTGCTTTAAAGGCGATTCCAACGTACCTCTTGAAATCTGTTTCCTGCTATTCTGCCTCGCTTTCAAGCCCGCCTCGTTGCCTTCCCTCAACAGATTTTTGGACGATAGTTGTCCTTTATTACTCGGCCAGTTTGTGAATTGCTGTGCCCCTGAGCTCCATTTTTCAACTCGTTTTTGGTGAGCTGACCGCAAGTCCAAAATTTTGGTTCAGGACATATGCTGGTACCCGGTGCAGGGCTGAGATTTTGGTTAATTCTTTTTCCTGCCGGGAAGTTAGAGTGATATGTGCCCGTCCAAATGCCTAACAGCTACTCTCTCATTGGTTCTCCCTCTTCCCTTTCATCCTCTGCCAAATTGGAAGCCTGTGCGAACCAGGAGGTTAAAGGGGCTGTCTCTCCAAGTTGGGAGATTGATAGTAAAGCAGATGGAAAGTCAAACCGGAGCACCATGGGACGATCTATTCGTTGAGTTTTAGAAACCTTTCGTATTCACAGTGTGTCCGTTCTCTAGGTTTCCCGCACTTGTTATAGCTGTAGTAATATTCCCTTCAACCTGGAGAGTTCGGACCCATGGAATGGGTGCCATGCATTATTGCTTTAAAGGGTCTGCATTTGCTCACCCAATCTCACCAATCGTCTCAGTCCCAAGTGTCCCTCCTTATGCCACATACAGCTGTTGTTGTAGATAGGGTCATTCCAGCCTTCATCAGAGACCCTGAAGGAATTGTAAAGAATTTCCCAGTTTTTTTGTTTTGTTTTTGAAATTCCTTTTTATAGTGGGTTTGAGCTGATTCTCGCTGCCATGTTTATGCCAGTCTAGACACACTTGATTCCCTTATGGAGACATATCAATACATAGGTTTTAAGATTCTTACTAGTCAGATATTTTCCTCTGCGGGAAATATGGGGTTTTGAGTCCCTTTCGCTGAGGAAGGTGTAGGTCTTGTCTATTCCATAGTTGGTTTTTGGAACCGTACCTGTGCTTATATCAAACTCTGGTTTTATGCATCACCCCACCTCTCCTTCCCCCTTAAGCAGGTATAAGAGTGTTTTCTAAATGTGAGACACTGTTCTCTTTCCTAACTCAGTTCAAGTGTAGCCATGTTTACAGGATCTTCATAAGTGATATCTTATGATAAGTTTCTTTTTCTGTGTGACTTATTTCACTTAGAATCATCGTACCTGAATCCACCCATTTTGCTGCTACTGGTCTTATGACATTGATTTCATGGCTGAGGGATATTCCATCGTACGTAAGTACCACAATTTTTTGAACCATGTTTATATTTTCTGGGATACTTAAGGTGTATCCAAGTTGAGGTCCTTGTATGCAGTGCAGCCCTAAATTTTGGGGTGGCTCTGTCTTATTGATTTTCAGTTTTCCCAAGGTATATTCCCTAGACTGGTAGTGCCCTTGGCTCTGTAGCTCTGTTCTTTACTTGTTTTAGGGAACAGAATGCACTCCTCCAGAGAGGCAGTTGGCAATTTACATCCCGCCCATCAGCATAACAAGGCTCCCTGTTCTCCAGGGCCTGTCTTGCCTTTCTGGTTTTTACACATTTTGTGGATGTCCCTTTTGACCGGTGGGAAGTGATACTTCTTTGTAGTGCAGATTTGCATTGCCCGCTTGCTTGCTTGGCCAAAAAGGGCGTATGCGTTTTCTCCTGAATATATTCAGGAGAAAACGCATACGCCCTTTTTGGCCAAGTTCATCATTGTCGAAGTTGTGCCCCTCTTCCTGTGCTTTAAAGGCGATTCCAACGTACCTCTTGAAATCTGTTTCCTGCTATTCTGCCTCGCTTTCAAGTCCGCCTCGTTGCCTTCCCTCAACAGATTTTTGGACGATAGTTGTCCTTTATTACTCGGCCAGTTTGTGAATTGCTGTGCCCCTGAGCTCCATTTTTCAACTCGTTTTTGGTGAGCTGACCGCAAGTCCAAAATTTTGGTTCAGGACCTATACTGGTTCCCGGTGGGTGGCTGAGAATTTGGTTAATTCTTCTTCCTGCCGGGAAATTACAGTGATATGTGCCCGTCCAAATGCCTAACAGCTACTCTCTCATGGGTTCTCCCTCTTCCCTTTCATCCTCTGCCAAATTGGCAACCTGTGCGAACCAAGAGGTTAAAGGGGCTGTCTCTCCAAGTTGGGAGGTTGATAGTAAAGCAGACGGAAAGTCAAACTGGAGCACCAGGAGAGGGACTATTCGTTGAGTTTTAGAAACCTTTCGTATGCACAGTGTGTCCGTTCTCTAGGTTTCCCGCACATGTTATAGCTGTAGTAATATTCCCTTCAACCTGGAGAGTTCGGACCCATGGAATGGGTGCCATGCATTATTGCTTTAAAGGGTCTGCATTTGCTCACCCAATCTCACCAATCGTCTCAGTCCCAAGTGTCCAGCCTTATGCCACATCCAGCTGTCCTTGTAGATAGGGTCATTCCAGGTTTCATCAGAGAGCCTGAAGGAATTGTAAAGAATTTCCCAGTTTTTTTGTTTTGTTTTTGAAATTCCTTTTTATAGTGGGTTTGAGCTGATTCTCGCTGCCATGTTTATGCCAGTCTAGACACACTTGATTCCCTTACGGAGACATATCAATACATAGGTTTTAAGATTCTTACTAGTCAGATACTTTCCTCTGCTGGAAATATGGGGTTTTGAGTCCCTTTCACTGAGGACGGTGTAGGTCTTGTCTATTCCATAGTTGGTTTTTGGAACGGTACCTGTGCTTATATCAAACTCTGGTTTTATGTCTCACCCCACCTCTCCTTCCCCCTTAAGCAGGTATAAGAGTGTTTTCTAAATGTGAGACACTGTTCTCTTTCCTAACTCAGTTCAAGTGTAGCCATGTTTACAGGATCTTCATAAGTGATATCTTATGATAAGTTTCTTTTTCTGTGTGACTTATTTCACTTAGAATCATCGTACCTGAATCCACCCATTTTGCTGCTACTGGTCTTATGACATTGATTTCATGGCTGAGGGATATTCCATCGTACGTAAGTACCACAATTTTTTGAACCATTTTTATATTTCCTGGGATACTTAAGGTGTATCCAAGTTGAGGTCCATGTATGCAGTGCAGCCCTAAATTTTGGGGTGGCTGTGTCTTTTTGATTTTCAGTTTTCCCAAGGTATATTCCCTAGACTGGTAGTGCCCTTGGCTCTGTAGCTCTGTTCTTTACTTGTTTTAGGGAACAGAATGCACTCCTCCAGAGAGGCAGTTGGCAATTTACATCCCGCCCATCAGCATAACAAGGCTCCCTGTTCTCCAGGGCCTGTCTTGCCTTTCTGATTTTTACACATATTGTGGATGTCCCTTTTGACCGGTGGGAAGTGATACTTCTTTGTAGTGCAGATTTGCATTGCCCGCTTGCTTGCTTGGCCAAAAAGGGCGTATGCGTTTTCACCTGAATATATTCAGGAGAAAATGCATACGCCCTTTTTGGCCAAGTGCATCATTGTCGAAGTTGTGCCCCTCTTCCTGTGCTTTAAAGGCGATTCCAACGTACCTCTTGAAATCTGTTTCCTGCTATTCTGCCTCGCTTTCAAGTCCGCCTCGTTGCCTTCCCTCAACAGATTTTTGGACGATAGTTGTCCTTTATTACTCGGCCAGTTTGTGAATTGCTGTGCCGCTGAGCTCCATTTTTCAACTCGTTTTTGGTGAGCTGACCGCAAGTCCAAAATTTTGGTCCAGGACCTATTCTGGTTCCCGGTGGGTGGCTGAGACTTTGGTTAATTCTTCCTCCTGCTGGGAAGTTAGAGTGATATGTGCCCGTCCAAATGCCTAACAGCTACTCTCTCATTGGTTCTCCCTCTTCCCTTTAATCCTCTGCCAAATTGGAAACGTGTGCGAACCAGGAGGTTAAAGGGGCTGTCTCTCCAAGATGGGAGATTGAAAGTAAACGGATGGACAGTCAAACCGGAGCACCAGGAGAGAGACTATCCGTTGAGTTTTAGAAACCTTTCATATTCACAGTGTGTCCGTTCTCTAGATTTCTCGTACATGTTATAACTGTAGTAATATTCCCTTCAACTTGGAGAGTTGGGACCCATGGCATTGGTGCCATGCATTATTGCTTTAAAGGGTCTGCATTTGCTCACCCAATATCACCAATCCTCTCAGTCCCAAGTGTCCAGCCTTATGCCACATCCAGCTGTCGTTGTAGATAGGGTCTTTCCAGGTTTCATCAGAGACCCTGAAGGAATTGTAAGGAATTTCCCAGTTTTTTTGTTTTGTTTTTGAAATTCCTTTTTATAGTGGGTTTGAGCGGATTCTCGCTGCCATGTTCATGCCAGTCTAGAATCACTTGATTCCCTTACGGAGACATATCAATACATAGGTTTTAAGATTCTTACTAGTCAGATATATTCTTCTGTGGGAAATATGGGGTTTTGAGTCCCTTTCACTGAGGAAGGTGTAGGTCTTGTCTATTCCATAGTTGGTTTTTGGAACGGTACCTCTGCTTATATCAACTCTGGTTTTATGCATCACCCCTCCTCTCCTTCCCCCTTAAGCAGCCATAAGAGTGTTTTCTGAATGTGAGACACTGTTCTCTTTCCTAACTCAGTTCAAGTGTAGCCATGTTTACAGGATCTTCATAAGTGATATCTTATGATAAGTTTCTTTTTCTGTGTGACTTATTTCACTTAGAATCATCGTACCTGAATCCACCCATTTTGCTGCTACTGGTCTTATGACATTGATTTCATGGATGAGGTATATTCCATCGTACGTAAGTACCACAATTTTTTGAACCATTTTTATATTTCCTGGGATATTTAAGGTGTACCCAAGTTGAGGTCCTTGTAAGCAGTGCAGCCCTAAATTTTGGGGTGGCTTTGTCTTATTGATTTTCAGTTTACTCAAGGTATATTCCCTAGACTGGAAGTGCCCTTGGCTCTGTAGCTCTGTTCTTTTCCTTGTTTTAGGGAACGCAATGTACTCTTCCAGAGGGGCAGTTGGCAATTTACATCCCGCCCATCAGCATAACAAGGCTTCCTGTTCTCCAGGGCCTGTCGTGCCTTTCTGGTTTTTACACATTTTGTGGATGTCCCTTTTGACCGGTGGGAAGTGATACTTCTTTGTAGTGCAGATTTGCATTGCCCGCTTGCCTGCTTGGCCAAAAAGGGCGTATGCGTTTTCTCCTGAATATATTCAGGATAAATCGCATACACCCTTTTTGGCCAAGTGCATCATTGTCGAAGTTGTGCCCCTCTTCCTGTGCCTTAAAGTTGATTCCAACGTACCTCTTGAAATCTGTTTCCTGCTATTCTGCCTCGCTTTCAAGTCCGCCTCGTTGCCTACCCTCAACAGATTTTTGGACGATAGTTGTCCTTTATTACTAGGTCAGTTTGTGAATTGCTGTGCCCCTGAGCACCATTTTTCAACTCGTTTTTTGTGAGCTGACCGCAAGCCCAAAATTTTGGTTCAGGACCTATACTGGTTCCCGGTGGGTGGCTGACACCTTGGTTAATTCTTCTTCCGGCGGGGAAATTACAGTGATATGTGCCCGTGCAAACGCCTAACAGCTACTCTCTCATTTTTTCTCCCTCTTCCCTTTCATCCTCTGCCAAATTGGCAACCCGTGGAAACCAGGTGGTTAAAGGGGCTGTCTCTCCAAGTTGGGAGGTTGATAGTAAAGCATATGGAAAGTCAAATCGGGGCTCCAGGAGAGGGACTATTCGTTGAGTTTTAGAAACCTTTCATATTCACAGTGTGTCCGTTCTCTAGGTTTCCCTTACATGTTATAACTGTAGTAATATTCCCTCTAACCTGGAGAGTTGGGAACCATGGAATGGGTGCCAGGCATTTGTGCTTTAAAGGGTCTGCATTTGCTCACCCAGTCTCACCAATCGTCTCAGTGTCAAGTGTCCCTCCTTATGCCACATCCAGCTGTCATTGTACATAGGTTCATTCCAGGTTTCATCAGAGACCCTGAAGGAATTTTAAAGAATTATGCAGTTTTTTCGTTTTGTTTTTGAAATTCCTATTTATAATGGGTTTGAGCTGATTCTCGCTGCCATGTTTATGCCAGTCTAGACACACTTGATTCCCTTACGGAGACATATCAATACATAGGTTTTAAGATTCTTACTAGTCAGATATATTTCTCTGCAGGAAATATGGGGTTTTGAGACCCTTTCACTGAGGAAGGTGTAGGTCTTGTCTATTCCATAGTTGGTTTTTGGACCGGTACCTGTGCTTATATCAAACTCTGGTTTTATGCATCACCCCACCTCTCCTTCCCCCTTAAGCAGGCATAAGAGTGTTTTCTAAATGTGAGACACTGTCCTCTTTCCTAACTCAGTTCAAGTGTAGCCATGTTTACAGAATCTTCATAAGTGATACCTTATGATATGTTTCTTTCTCTGTGTGACTTATTTCACTTAGAATCATCGTACCTGAAACCACCCTTTTTGCTGCTACTGGTCTTATGACATTGATTTCATGGCTGAGGGATATTCCATCGTACGTAAGTACCACAATTTTTTGAACCATTTTTATATTTCCTGGGATATTTAATGTGTACCCAAGTTGAGGTCCTTGTAAGCAGTGCAGCCCTAAATTTCGGGGTGGCTCTGTCTTATTGATTTTCAGTTTTCCCAAGGTATATTCCCTAGACTGGAAGTGCCCTTGCCTCTGTAGCTCTGTTCTTTACTTGTTTTAGGGAACACAATGTACTCCTCCAGAGAGGCAGTTGGCAATTTACATCCCGCCCATCAGCATAACAAGGCTCCCTGTTCTCCATGGCCTGTCTTGCCTTTCTAGTTTTTACACATTTTGTGGTTGTCCCTTTTGACCGGTGGGAAGTGATACTTCTTTGTAGTGCAGATTTGCATTTTCCGCTTGCTTGCTTGGTCAAAAATGCCGTATGCGTTTTCTCCTGAATATATTCAGGAGAAAACGCATACGCCCTTTTTGGCCCAGTGCATCATTGTCGAAGTGTTGCCCCTCTTCCTGTGCTTTAAAGGCGATTCCAACATACCTCTTGAAATCTGTTTCCTGCTATTCTGCCTCGCTTTCAAGTCCGCTTCGTTGCCTTCCCTCAACAGATTTTTGGACGATAGTTGTCTTTTATTACTCGGCCAGTTTGTGAATTGCTGTGCCCCTCAGCTCCATTTTTCAACTCGTTTTCGGTGAGCTGATCGCAAGTCCAAAATTTTGGTTCAGGACCTATGCTGGTTCCCAGTGCGGGGCTGAGACTTTGGTTAATTCTTCTTCCTGCCGGGAAGTTAGAGTGATATGTGCCCGTCCAAATGTCTAACAGCTACTCTCTCATTGGTTCTCCCTCTTCCCTTTCATCCTCTGCCAAATTGGAAACCTGTGCGAACCAGGAGGTTAAAGGGGCTGTCTCTCCATGTTGGGAGATTGATAGTAAAGCAGATGGAAAGTCAAACCGGAGCACCATGGGAGGATCTATTCGTTGAGTTTTAGAAACCTTTCGTATTCACAGTGTGTCCGTTCTCTAGGTTTCCCGTACATGTTATAGCTGTAGTAATATTCCCTTCAATCTGGAGAGTTGGGACCCATGGAATGGGTGCCAGGCATTATTGCTTTAAAGGGACTGCATTTGCTCACCCAATCTCACCAATCCTCTCAGTCCCAATTGTCCAGCCTTATGCCACTTCCAGCTGTCGTTGTAGAAAGGGTCATTCCAGGTTTCATCAGAGACCCTGAAGGAATTGTAAAGAATTTCCCAGTTTTTTTGTTTTGTTTTTGAAATTCCTTTTTATAGTGGGTTTGAGCTGATTCTCGCTGCCATGTTTATGCCAGTCTAGACACACTTGATTCCCTTACAGAGACATATCAATACATAGGTTTTAAGATTCTTACTAGTCAGATATATTCTTCTGCGGGAAATATGGGCTTTTCAGTCCCTTTCACTGAGGAATGTGTAGGTCTTGTCTATTCCATAGTTGGTTTTTGGAACGGTACCTGTGCTTATATCAAACTCTGGTTTTATGCATCACCCCACCTCTCCTTCCCCCTTAAGCAGGCATAAGAGTGTTTTCCAAATGTGAGACTCTGTTCTCTTTCCTAGCTCAGTTCAAGTGTAGCCATGTTTACAGGATCTTCGTAAGTCATATCTTATGATAACTTGCTTTTTCTGTGTGACTTATTTCACTTAGAATCAACGAACCTCATTCCACTCATTTTGCTGCTACTGGTCTTATGACATTGATTTCATGGCTGAGGGATATTCCATCGTACGTAAGTACCACAATTTTTTGAACCATTTTTATATTTCCTGGGATATTTAAGGTGTACCCATGTTGAGGTTCTTGTAAGCAGTGCAGCCCTAAACGTTGGGGTGGCTCTGTCTTATTGATTTTCAGTTTTCCCAAGGTATATTCCCTAGACTGGAAGTGCCCTTGGCTCTGTAGCTCTGTTGTTTACTTGTTTTAGGGAACACAATTCACTCCACCAGAGAGGCAGTTGGCAATTTACATCCTGCCCATCAGCATAACAATGCTCCCTGTTCTCCAGGGCCTGTCTTGCCTTTCTGGTTTTTACACATTTTGCGGATGTCCCTTTTGACCGGTGGGAAGTGATACTTCTTTGTAGTGCAGATTTGCATTGCCTGCTTGCTTGCTTGGCCAAAAAGGTCGTATGCATTTTCTCCTGAAAATATTCAGCAGAAAATGCAAACGCCCTTTTTCGCCAAGTGCATCATTGTCGAAGTTGTGCCCCACTTCTTGTGCTTTAAAGGCAATTCCAACATACCTCTTGAAATCTGTTTCCTGCTATTCTGCCTCGATTTCAACTCCGCCTCGATGCCTTCCCTCAACAGATTTTTGGATGATAGTTGTCCTTTATTACTCTTCCAGTTTGTGAATTGCTGTGCCCTGAGCCCCATTTTTCAACTCATTTTTTGTGAGCTGACCGCAAGTCCAAAATTTTGGTTCAGGACCTCTACTTGTTCCCCGTGGGTGGCTGAGACTTTGGTTAATTCTTCTTCCTCCCGTGAAATTAGAGTGACATGTGCCCGTCTAAATGCCTAACAGCTACTCTGTCATTTGTTCTCCCCCTTTCCTTTCATCCTCTGCCAAATTGGCAACGTGTGTGTACCAGGAGGTTAAAAGTGGTGTCTCTCCAAGTTGGGAGATTGATAGTAAAGCAGTTGGAAAGTCAAACCGGAACACCAGGAGAGGGACTATTCGTTGAGTTTTAGAAACCTTTTGTATTCACAGTGTGTCCATTCTCTAGGTTTCCTGTATATGTTATAGCTGTATTAATATTCCCTTCAACCCGCAGAGTTGGGACCCATGGAATGGGTGCCATGCATTATTGGTTTACACGGTCTGCATTTGCTCACCCCATCTCACCAATCCTCTCAGTCCCAAGTGTCCAGCCTTATGCCACATCCAGCGGTCGTTGTAGATAGGGTCATTCCAGGTTTCATCAGAGACCCTGAAGGAATTGTAAAGAATTTCCCTGTTTTCTTTGTTTTGTTTTTGAAATTCCTTTTGATAGTGGGTTTGAGCTGATTCTCGCTGCCATGTTTATGCCAGTCTAGACACACTTGATTCCCTTACGGAGACATATCAATACATAGGTTTTAAGATTCTTACTAGTCAGATATATTCCTCTGCGGGAAATATGGGGTTTTGAGTCCCTTTCATTGAGGAAGGTGTAGGTCTTGTCTATTCCATAGTTGGTTTTTGGAACGGTACCTTTGCTTATATCAAACTCTGGTTTTATGCATCACCCCACCTCTCCTTCCCCCTTAAGCAGGCATAAGAGTGTTTTCTAAATGTGAGACACTGTTCTCTTTCCTAACTCAGTTCAAGTGTAGCCATGTTTACAGGATCTTCATAAGTGATATCTTATGATAAGTTTCTTTTTCTCTGTGACTTATTTCACTTAGAATCATCGTACCTGAATCCACCCATTTTACTGCTACTGGTCTTATGACATTGATTTCATGGCTGAGGGATATTCCATCGTACATAAGTACCACAATTTTTTGAACCATTTTTATATTTCCTGGGATACTTAAGGTGTATCCAAGTTGAGGTCCTTGTAAGCAGTGCAGCCCTAAATATTGGGGTGGCTCTGTCTTATTGATTTTCAGTTTTCCCAAGGTATATTCCCTAGACTGGAAGTGCCCTTGGCTCTGTAGCTCTGTTGTTTACTTGTTTTAGGGGACCCAATGCACTCCTCCAGAGAGGCAGTTGGCAATTTACATCCCGCCCAACAACATAACAAGGCTCCCTGTTCTCCAGGGCCTGTCTTGCCTTTCTGGTTTTTACACATTTTGTGTATGTCCCTTTGACCGGTGGGAAGTGATACTTCTTTGTAGTGCAGATTTGCTTTGCCCGCTTGCTTGCTTGGCCAAAAAGGGCGTATGCGTTTTCTCCTGAATATATTCAGGAGAAAACGCATACGCCCTTTTGGGCCAAGTGCATCATTGTCGAAGTTGTGCCCCTCTTCCTGTGCTTTAAAGGCGATTCCAACGTATCTCTTGAAATCTGTTTCCTGCTATTCTGCCTCGCTTTCAAGTCCGCCTCGTTGCCTTCCCTCAACAGATTTTTGGACGATAGTTGTCCTTTATTACTCGGCCAGTTTGTGAATTGCTGTACCCCTGAGCTCCATTTTTCAACTCGTTTTTGGTGAGCTGACCGCAAGTCCAAAATTTTGGTTCAGGACCTATGCTGGTTCCCGGTGGTGGGCTGAGACTTTTGTTAATTCTTCTTCCTGCCAGGAAATTACAGTGATATGTGCCCGTCCAAATGCCTAACAGCTACTCTCTCATTGGTTCTCCCTCTTCCCTTTCATCCTCTGCCAAATTGGCAACCTGTGCGAACCAGGAGGTTAAAGTGGCTGTCTCTCCAAGTTGGGAGGTTGATAGTAAAGCAGGTGGAAAGTCAAACCGGAGCACCAGGAGAGGGACTATTCGTTGAGTTTTAGAAACCTTTCGTATTCACAGTGTGTCCGTTCTCTAGGTTTCCCGTACATGTTATAACTGTAGTAATATTCCCTTCAACCTGGAGAGTTGGGACCCATGGAATGGGTGCCATGGATTATTGCTTTAAAGGGTCTGCATTTGCTCACCCAATCTCACCAATCGTCTCAGTCCCAAGTGTCCAGCCTTATGCCACATCCAGCTGTCGTTGTAGATAGGGTTTTTCCAGGTTACATCAGAGATTCTGAAGGAATTGTAAAGAATTTCCCAGTTTTTTTGTTTTGTTTTT
The DNA here is from genome assembly GCF_949752795.1 of Hyperoodon ampullatus. Taxonomy (NCBI): domain Eukaryota; kingdom Metazoa; phylum Chordata; class Mammalia; order Artiodactyla; family Ziphiidae; genus Hyperoodon; species Hyperoodon ampullatus. Next base: position 586,057 of record NW_027640834.1, on the reverse strand, counting down.
GAAATTCCTTTTTATAGTGGGTTTGAGCTGATTCTCGCTGCCATATTTATGCCAGTGTAGACACACTTGATTCCCTTACGGAGACATATCAATACATAGGTTTTAAGATTCTTACTAGTCAGATATATTCCTCTGCGGGAAATATGGTGTTTTGAGTCCCTTTCACTGAGGAAGGTGTAGGTCTTGTCTATTCCATAGTTGGTTTTTGGAATGGTACCTGTGCTTATATCAAACTCTCGTTTTATGCATCACCCCACCTCTCCTTCCCCCTTAAGCAGGCATAAGAGTGTTTTCTAAATGTGAGACACTGTTCTCTTTCCTAACTCAGTTCAAGTGTAGCCATGTTTACAGGATCTTCATAAGTGATATCTTATGATAAGTTTCTTTTTCTGTGTGACTTATTTCACTTAGAATCATCGTACCTGAATCTACCCATTTTGCTGCTACTGGTCTTATGACATTGATTTCATGGCTGAGGGATATTCCATCGTACGTAAGTACCACAATTTTTTGAACCATTTTTATATTTCCTGGGATATTTAAGTTGTAACCAAGTTGAGGTCCTTGTAAGCAGTGCAGCCCTAAATTTTGGGGTGGCTCTGTCTTATTGATTTTCAGGTTTCCCAAGGTATATTCCCTAGACTGGAAGTGCCCTTGGCTCTGTAGCTCTGTTCTTTACTTGTTTTAGGGAACACAATGCACTCCTCCAGAGAGGCAGTTGGCAATTTACATCCCGCCCATCAGCATAACAAGGCTCCCTGTTCTCCAGGGCCTGTCTTGCCTTTCTGGTTTTTACACATTTTGTGGATGTCCCTTTTGACCGGTGGGAAGTGATACTTCTTTGTAGTGCAGATTTGCATTGCCCGCTTGCTTGCTTGGCCAAAAAGGGCGTATGCGTTTTCTCCTGAATATATTCAGGAGAAAACGCATACGCCCTTTTTGGCCAAGTGCATCATTGTCGAAGTTGTGCCCCTCTTCCTGTGCTTTAAAGGCGATTCCAACATACCTCTTGAAATCTGTTTCCTGCTATTCTGCCTCGCTTTCAAGTCCGCCTCGTTGCCTTCCCTCAACAGAATATTCGACGATAGTTGTCCTTTATTACTCGGCCAGTTTGTGAATTGCTGTGCCCCTGAGCTCCATTTTTCAACTCGTTTTAGGTGAGCTGACCGCAAGTCCCAAATTTTGGTTCAGGACCTATACTGGTTCCCGGTGGGTGGCTGAGACTTTGGTTAATACTTCTTCCTGCCTGGAAATTACTGTGATATGTGCCCGTCCAAATGCCTAACAGCTACTCTCTCATTGCTTCTCCCTCTTCCCTTTCATCCTCTGCCAAATTGGCAACCTGTGCGAACCAGGCGGTTAAAGTGGCTGTCTCTCCAAGTTGGGAGGTTGATAGTAAAGCAGGTGGAAAGTCAAACCGGAGCACCAGGAGAGGGACTATTCGTTGAGTTTTAGAAACCTTTCGTATTCACAGTGTGTCCGTTCTCTAGGTTTCCCGTACATGTTATAACTGTAGTAATATTCCCTTCAACCTGGAGAGTTGGGACCCATGGAATGGGTGCCATGCATTATTGCTTTAAAGGGTCTGCATTTGCTAACCCAATCTCACCAATCCTCTCAGTGCCAAGTGTCCAGCCTTATGCCACATCCAGCTGTCGTTGTAGATAGGGTCATTCCAGGTTTCATCATAGACCCTGAAGGAATTGTAAAGAATTTCCCAGTTTTTTTGTTTTGGTTTTGAAATTCCTTTTTATAGTGGGTTTGAGCTGATTCTCGCTGCCATGTTTATGCCAGTCTAGACACACTTGATTCCCTTACGGATACATATCAATACATAGGTTTTAAGATTCTTACTAGTCAGATACATTCCTCTGCGGGAAATATGGTGTTTTGAGTCCCTTTCACTGAGGAAGGTGTAGGTCTTGTCTATTCCATAGTTGGTTTTCGGAACGGTACCTGTGCTTATATCAAACTCTGGTTTTATGCATCACCCCACCTCTCCTTCCCCCTTAAGCAGGCATAAGAGTGTTTCCTAAATGTGAGACACTGTTCTCTTTCCTAACTCAGTTCAAGTGTAGCCATGTTTACAGTATATTCATAAGTGATATCTTATGATAAGTTTCTTTTTCTCTGTGACTTATTTCACTTAGAATCATCGTACCTGAATCCACCCATTTTGCTGCTACTGGTCTTATGACATTGATTTCATGGCTGAGGGATATTCCATCGTACGTAAGTACCCCAATTTTTTGAAGCATTTTTATATTTCCTGGGATATTTAAGGTGTACCCAAGTTGAGGTCCTTGTAAGCAGTGCAGCCCTAAATTTTGGGGTGGCTGTGTCTTTTTGATTTTCAGTTTTCCCAAGGTATATTCCCTAGACTGGAAGTGCCCTTGGCTGTGTAGCTCTGTTGTTTACTTGTTTTAGGGAACACAATGCACTCCTCCAGAGAGGCAGTTGGCAAGTTACATCCCGCCCATCAGCATAACAAGGCTCCCTGTTCTCCAGGGCCTGTCTTGCCTTTCTGGTTTTTACACATTTTGTGGATGTCCCTTTTGACCGGTGGGAAGTGATACTTCTTTGTAGTGCAGATTTGCATTGCCCGCTTGCTTGCTTGGCCAAAAAGGGCGTATGCATTTTCTCCTGCATATATTCAGGAGAAAACACATACGCCCTTTTTGGCCAAGTGCATCATTGTCGAAGTTGTGCCCCTCTTCCTGTGCTTTAAAGGCGATTCCAACGTACCTCTTGAAATCTGTTTCCTGCTATTCTGCCTCGCATTCAAGTCCGCCTCGTTGCCTTCCCTCAACAGATTTTTGGACGATAGTTGTCCTTTATTACTCGGCCAGTTTGTGAATTGCTGTGCCCCTGAGCTCCATTTTTCAACTCGTTTTAGGTGAGCTGACCGCAAGTCCAAAATTTTGGTTCAGGACCTATACTTGTTCCCGGTGGGTGGCTGAGACTTTGGTTAATTCTTCTTCCTGCCGGGAAATTACAGTGATATGTGCCCGTCCAAATGCCTAACAGCTACTCTCTCATTGGTTCTCCCTCTTCCCTTTCATCCTCTGCCAAATTGGAAACCTGTGTGAACCAGGAGTTTAAAGTGTCTGTCCCTCCAATTTGGGAGGTTGATAGTAAAGCAGGTGGAAATTCAAACCGGAGCACCAGGAGAGGGACTATTCGTTGAGTTTTAGAAACCTTTCGTATTCACAGTGTGTCCGTTCTCTAGGTTTCCCGTACATGTTATAACTGTAGTAATATTCCCTTCAACCTGGAGAGTTGGGACCCATGGAATGGGTGCCATGCATTATTGCTTTAAAGGGTCTGCATTTGCTCACCCAATCTCACCAATCCCCTCAGTCCCAAGTGTCCAGCCTTATGCCACATCCAGCTGTCATTGTAGATAGGGTCATTCCAGGTTTCATCATTGACCCTGAAGGAATTGTAAAGAATTTCCCAGTTTTTTTGTTTTGGTTTTGAAATTCCTTTTTATAGTGGGTTTGAGCTGATTCTCGCTGCCATGTTTATGCCAGTCTAGACACACTTGATTCCCTTACGGAGACATATCAATACATAGGTTTTAAGATTCTTACTAGTCTGATATATTCCTCTGCGGGAAATATGGTGTTTTGAGTCCCTTTCACTGAGGAAGGTGTAGGTCTTGTCTATTCCATAGTTGGTTTTTGGAACGGTACCTGTGCTTATATCAAACTCTGGTTTTATGCATCACCCCACCTCTCCTTCCCCCTTAAGCAGGCATAAGAGTGTTTTCTAAATGTGAGACACTGTTCTCTTTCCTAACTCAGTTCAAGTGTAGCCATGTTTACAGGATCTTCATAAGTGATATCTTATGATAAGTTTATTTTTCTCTGTGACTTATTTCACTTAGAATCATCGTACCTGAATCCACCCATTTTGCTGCTACTGGTCTTATGACATTGATTTCATGGCTGAGGGATATTCCATCGTACATAAGTACCACAATTTTTTGAACCATTTTTATATTTCCTGGGATACTTAAGGTGTATCCAAGTTGAGGTACTTGTAAGCAGTGCAGCCCTAAATATTGGGGTGGCTCTGTCTTATTGATTTTCAGTTTTCCCAAGGTATATTCCCTAGACTGGAAGTGCCCTTGGCTCTGTAGCTCTGTTGTTTACTTGTTTTAGGGAACACAATGCACTCCTCCAGAGAGGCAGTTGGCAATTTACATCCCGCCCAACAACATAACAAGGCTCCCTGTTCTCCAGGGCCTGTCGTGCCTTTCTGGTTTTTACACATTTTGTGTATGTCCCTTTGACCGGTGGGAAGTGATACTTCTTTGTAGTGCAGATTTGCTTTGCCCGCTTGCTTGCTTGGCCAAAAAGGGCGTATGCGTTTTCTCCTGAATATATTCAGGAGAAAACGCATACGCCCTTTTTGGCCAAGTGCATCATTGTCGAAGTTGTGCCCCTCTTCCTGTGCTTTAAAGGCGATTCCAACGTATCTCTTGAAATCTGTTTCCTGCTATTCTGCCTCGCTTTCAAGTCCGCCTCGTTGCCTTCCCTCAACAGATTTTTGGACGATAGTTGTCCTTTATTACTCGGCCAGTTTGTGAATTGCTGTACCCCTGAGCTCCATTTTTCAACTCGTTTTTGGTGAGCTGACCGCAAGTCCAAAATTTTGGTTCAGGACCTATGCTGGTTCCCGGTGGTGGGCTGAGACTTTTGTTAATTCTTCTTCCTGCCAGGAAATTACAGTGATATGTGCCCGTCCAAATGCCTAACAGCTACTCTCTCATTGGTTCTCCCTCTTCCCTTTCATCCTCTGCCAAATTGGCAACCTGTGCGAACCAGGAGGTTAAAGTGGCTGTCTCTCCAAGTTGGGAGGTTGATAGTAAAGCAGGTGGAAAGTCAAACCGGAGCACCAGGAGAGGGACTATTCGTTGAGTTTTAGAAACCTTTCGTATTCACAGTGTGTCCGTTCTCTAGGTTTCCCGTACATGTTATAACTGTAGTAATATTCCCTTCAACCTGGAGAGTTGGGACCCATGGAATGGGTGCCATGGATTATTGCTTTAAAGGGTCTGCATTTGCTCACCCAATCTCACCAATCGTCTCAGTCCCAAGTGTCCAGCCTTATGCCACATCCAGCTGTCGTTGTAGATAGGGTCATTCCAGGTTACATCAGAGATTCTGAAGGAATTGTAAAGAATTTCCCAGTTTTTTTGTTTTGTTTTTGAAATTCCTTTTTATAGTGGGTTTGAGCTGATTCTCGCTGCCATATTTATGCCAGTGTAGACACACTTGATTCCCTTACGGAGACATATCAATACATAGGTTTTATGATTCTTACTAGTCAGATATATTCCTCTGCGGGAAATATGGGGTTTTGAGTCCCTTTCACTGAGGACGGTGTAGGTCTTGTCTATTCCATAGTTGGTTTTTGGAATGGTACCTGTGCTTATATCAAACTCTCGTTTTATGCATCACCCCACCTCTCATTCCCCCTTAAGCAGGCATAAGAGTGTTTTCTAAATGTGAGACACTGTTCTCTTTCCTAACTCAGTTCAAGTGTAGCCATGTTTACAGGATCTTCATAAGTGATATCTTATGATAAGTTTCTTTTTCTGTGTGACTTATTTCACTTAGAATCATCGTACCTGAATCTACCCATTTTGCTGCTACTGGTCTTATGACATTGATTTCATGGCTGAGGGATATTCCATCGTACGTAAGTACCACAATTTTTTGAACCATTTTTATATTTCCTGGGATATTTAAGTTGTAACCAAGTTGAGGTCCTTGTAAGCAGTGCAGCCCTAAATTTTGGGGTGGCTCTGTCTTATTGATTTTCAGTTTTCCCAAGGTATATTCCCTAGACTGGAAGTGCCCTTGGCTCTGTAGCTCTGTTCTTTACTTGTTTTAGGGAACACAATGCACTCCTCCAGAGAGGCAGTTGGCAATTTACATCCCGCCCATCAGCATAACAAGGCTCCCTGTTCTCCAGGGCCTGTCTTGCCTTTCTGGTTTTTACACATTTTGTGGATGTCCCTTTTGACCGGTGGGAAGTGATACTTCTTTGTAGTGCAGATTTGCATTGCCCGCTTGCTTGCTTGGCCAAAAAGGGCGTATGCGTTTTCTCCTGAATATATTCAGGAGAAAACGCATACGCCCTTTTTGGCCAAGTGCATCATTGTCGAAGTTGTGCCCCTCTTCCTGTGCTTTAAAGGCGATTCCAACGTACCTCTTGAAATCTGTTTCCTGCTATTCTGCCTCGCTTTCAAGTCCGCCTCGTTGCCTTCCCTCAACAGAATATTGGACGATAGTTGTCCTTTATTACTCGGCCAGTTTGTGAATTGCTGTGCCCCTGAGCTCCATTTTTCAACTCGTTTTAGGTGAGCTGACCGCAAGTCCCAAATTTTGGTTCAGGACCTATACTGGTTCCCGGTGGGTGGCTGAGACTTTGGTTAATACTTCTTCCTGCCGGGAAATTACTGTGATATGTGCCCGTCCAAATGCCTAACAGCTACTCTCTCATTGCTTCTCCCTCTTCCCTTTCATCCTCTGCCAAATTGGCAACCTGTGCGAACCAGGCGGTTAAAGTGGCTGTCTCTCCAAGTTGGGTGGTTGATAGTAAAGCAGGTGGAAAGTCAAACCGGAGCACCAGGAGAGGGACTATTCGTTGAGTTTTAGAAACCTTTCGTATTCACAGTGTGTCCGTTCTCTAGGTTTCCCGTACATGTTATAACTGTAGTAATATTCCCTTCAACCTGGAGAGTTGGGACCCATGGAATGGGTGCCATGCATTATTGCCTTAAAGGGTCTGCATTTGCTAACCCAATCTCCCCAATCCTCTCAGTGCCAAGTGTCCAGCCTTATGCCACATCCAGCTGTCGTTGTAGATAGGGTCATTCCAGGTTTCATCATAGACCCTGAAGGAATTGTAAAGAATTTCCCAGTTTTTTTGTTTTGGTTTTGAAATTCCTTTTTATAGTGGGTTTGAGCTGATTCTCGCTGCCATGTTTATGCCAGTCTAGACACACTTGATTCCCTTACGGATACATATCAATACATAGGTTTTAAGATTCTTACTAGTCAGATATATTCCTCTGCGGGAAATATGGGGTTTTGAGTCCCTTTCACTGAGGAAGGTGTAGGTCTTGTCTATTCCATAGTTGGTTTTCGGAACGGTACCTGTGCTTATATCAAACTCTGGTTTTATGCATCACCCCACCTCTCCTTCTCCCTTAAGCAGGCATAAGAGTGTTTCCTAAATGTGAGACACTGATCTCTTTCCTAACTCAGTTCAAGTGTAGCCATGTTTACAGTATATTCATAAGTGATATCTTATGATAAGTTTCTTTTTCTCTGTGACTTATTTCACTTAGAATCATCGTACCTGAATCCACCCATTTTGCTGCTACTGGTCTTATGACATTGATTTCATGGCTGAGGGATATTCCATCGTACGTAAGTACCCCAATTTTTTGAAGCATTTTTATATTTCCTGGGATATTTAAGGTGTACCCAAGTTGAGGTCCTTGTAAGCAGTGCAGCCCTACATTTTGGGGAGGCTGTGTCTTTTTGATTTTCAGTTTTCCCAAGGTATATTCCCTAGACTGGAAGTGCCCTTGGCTGTGTAGCTCTGTTGTTTACTTGTTTTAGGGAACACAATGCACTCCTCCAGAGAGGCAGTTGGCAAGTTACATCCCGCCCATCAGCATAACAAGGCTCCCTGTTCTCCAGGGCCTGTCTTGCCTTTCTGGTTTTTACACATTTTGTGGATGTCCCTTTTGACCGGTGGGAAGTGATACTTCTTTGTAGTGCAGATTTGCATTGCCCGCTTGCTTGCTTGGCCAAAAAGGGCGTATGCATTTTCTCCTGAATATATTCAGGAGAAAACGCATATGCCCTTTTTGGCCAAGTGCATCATTGTCGAAGTTGTGCCCCTCTTCCTGTGCTTTAAAGGCGATTCCAACGTACCTCTTGAAATCTGTTTCCTGCTATTCTGCTTCGCATTCAAGTCCGCCTCGTTGCCTTCCCTCAACAGATTTTTGGACGATAGTTGTCCTTTATTACTCGGCCAGTTTGTGAATTGCTGTGCCCCTGAGCTCCATTTTTCAACTCGTTTTAGGTGAGCTGACCGCAAGTCCCAAATTTTGGTTCAGGACCTATACTTGTTCCCGGTGGGTGGCTGAGACTTTGGTTAATTCTTCTTCCTGCCGGGAAATTACAGTGATATGTGCCCGTCCAAATGCCTAACAGCTACTCTCTCATTGGTTCTCCCTCTTCCCTTTCATCCTCTGCCAAATTGGAAACCTGTGTGAACCAGGAGTTTAAAGTGTCTGTCCCTCCAATTTGGGAGGTTGATAGTAAAGCAGGTGGAAATTCAAACCGGAGCACCAGGAGAGGGACTATTCGTTGAGTTTTAGAAACCTTTCGTATTCACAGTGTGTCCGTTCTCTAGGTTTCCCGTACATGTTATAACTGTAGTAATATTCCCTTCAACCTGGAGAGTTGGGACCCATGGAATGGGTGCCATGCATTATTGCTTTAAAGGGTCTGCATTTGCTCACCCAATCTCACCAATCCCCTCAGTCCCAAGTGTCCAGCCTTATGCCACATCCAGCTGTCGTTGTAGATAGGGTCATTCCAGGTTTCATCATTGACCCTGAAGGAATTGTAAAGAATTTCCCAGTTTTTTTGTTTTGGTTTTGAAATTCCTTTTTATAGTGGGTTTGAGCTGATTCTCGCTGCCATGTTTCTGCCAGTCTAGACACACTTGATTCCCTTACGGAGACATATCAATACATAGGTTTTAAGATTCTTACTAGTCTGATATATTCCTCTGCGGGAAATATGGTGTTTTGAGTCCCTTTCACTGAGGAAGGTGTAGGTCTTGTCTATTCTATAGTTGGTTTTTGGAACGGTACCTGTGCTTATATCAAACTCTGGTTTTATGCATCACCTCACCTCTCCTTCCCCCTTAAGCAGGCATAAGAGTTTTTTCTAAATGTGAGACACTGTTCTCTTTCCTAACTCAGTTCAAGTGTAGCCATGTTTACAGGATCTTCATAAGTGATATCTTATGATAAGTTTCTTTTTCTGTGTGACTTATTTCACTTAGAATCATCGTACCTGAATCCACCCATTTTGCTGCTACTGGTCTTATGACATTGATTTCATGGCTGAGGGATATTCCATCGTACATAAGTACCACAATTTTTTGAAGCATTTTTATATTTCCTGGGATATTTAAGGTGTACCCAAGTTCAGGTCCTTGTAAGCAGTGCAGCCCTAAATTTTGGGGTGGCTCTGTCTTATTGATCTTCAGTTTTCCCAAGGTATATTCCTTAGACTGGATGTGCCCTTGGCTCTGTAGCTCTGTTGTTTACTTCTTTTAGGGAACACAATGCACTCCTCCAGAGAGGCAGTTGGCAATTTACATCCCGCCCATCAACATAACAAGGCTCCCTCTTCTCCAGGGCCTGTCTTGCCTTTCTGGTTTTTACACATTTTGTGTATGTCCCTTTGACCGGTGGGAAGTGATACTTCTTTGTTTTGCAGATTTGCATTGCCCGCTTGCTTGCTTGGCCAAAAAGGGCGTATGCGTTTTCTCCTGAATATATTCAGGGGAAAACGCATACGCCCTTTTTGGCCAAGTGCATCATTTTCGAAGTTGTGCCCCTCTTCCTGTGCTTTAAAGGCGATTCCAACGTATCTCTTGAAATCTGTTTCCTGCTATTCTGCCTCGCTTTCAAGTCCGCCTCGTTGCCTTCCCTCAACAGATTTTTGGACGATAGTTGTCCTTTATTACTCGGCCAGTTTGTGAATTGCTGTACCCCTGAGCTCCATTTTTCAACTCGTTTTTGGTGAGCTGACCGCAAGTCCAAAATTTTGGTTCAGGACGTATGCTGGTTCCCGGTGGTGGGCTGAGACTTTTGTTAATACTTCTTCCTGCCGGGAATTTACTGTGATATGTGCCCGTCCAAATGCCTAACAGCTACTCTCTCATTGGTTCTCCCTCTTCCCTTTCATCCTCTGCCAAATTGGCAACCTGTGCGAACCAGGAGGTTAAAGGGGCTGTCTCTCCAAGTTGGGAGGTTGATAATAAAGCAGATGGAAAGTCAAACCGGAGCACCAGGAGAGGGAGTATTCGTTGAAGTTTAGAAACCTTTCGTATTCACAGATTGTCTGTTCTCTATGTTTCCCGTACATGTTATAACTGTAGTAATATTCCCTTCAACGTGGAGAGTAGGGACCCATGGAATGGGTGCCATGCATTATTGCTTTAAAGGGTCTGCATTTGCTCACCCAATCACACCAATCCTGTCAGTCCCAAGTGTCCAGCCTTATGCCACATCCAGCTGTCGTTGTAGATAGGGTCATTCCAGGTTTCCTCAGAGACCCTGAAGGAATTGTAAAGAATTTCCCAGTGTTTTTGTTTTGTTTTTGAAATTCCTTTTTATAGTGGGTTTGAGCTGATTCTCGCTGCCATGTTTATGCCAGTCTAGACACACTTGATTCCCTTACGGAGACATATCAATACATAGGTTTTAAGATTCTTACTTGTCAGATATATTCCTCTGCGGGAAATATGGGGTTTTGAGTCCCTTTCACTGAGGAAGGTGTAGGTCTTTTCTATTCCATAGTTGGTTTTTGGAACGGTACCTGTGCTTATATCAAACTCTGGTTTTATGCATCACCCCACCTCTCCTTCCCCCTTAAGCAGGCATAAGAGTGTTTTCTAAATGTGAGACACTGTTCTCTTTCCTAACTCAGTTCAAGTGTAGCCATGTTTACAGGATCTTCATAAGTGATATCTTATGATAAGTTTCTTTTTCTGTGTGACTTATTTCACTTAGAATCATCGTACTTGAATCCACCCATTTTGCTAATACTGGTCTTATGACATTGATTTCATGGCTGAAGGATATTCCATCGTACGTAAGTACCACAATTTTTTGAACCATTTTTATATTTCCTGTGATATTTAAGGTGTACCCAAGTTGAGGTCCTTGTAAGCAGTGCAGCCCTAAATTTTGGGGTGGCTGTGTCTTTTTGATTTTCAGTTTTCCCAAGGTATATTCCCTAGACTGGAAGTGCCCTTGGCTCTGTAGCTCTGTTGTTTACTTGTTTTAGGGAACACAATGCACTCCTCCAGAGAGGCAGTTGGCAATTTACATCCCGCCCATCAGCATAACAAGGCTCCCTCTTCTCCAGGGCCTGTCTTGCCTTTCTGGTTTTTACACATTTTGTGGATGTCCCTTTTGACCGGTGGGAAGTGATACTTCTTTGTAGTGCAGATTTGCATTGCCCGCTTGCTTGCTTGGCCAAAAAGGGCGTATGCGTTTTCTCCTGAATATATTCAGGAGAAAACGCATACGCCCTTTTTGGCCAAGTGCATCATTGTCGAAGTTGTGCCCCTCTTCCTGTGCTTTAAAGGCGATTCCAACGTACCTCTTGAAATCTTTTTCCTGCTATTCTGCCTCGCTTTCAAGTCCGCCTCGTTGCCTTCCCTCAACAGATTTTTGGACGATAGTTGTCCTTTATTACTCGGCCAGTTTGTGAATTGCTGTGCCCCTGAGCTCCATTTTTCAACTCGTTTTTGGTGAGCTGACCGCAAGTCCAAAATTTTGGTTCAGGATCTATACTGATTCCCGGTGGGGGGCTGAGACTTTGGTTAATTCTTCTTCCTGCCGGGAAATTACAGTGATATGTGCCCGTCCAAATGCCTAACAGCTACTCTCTCATTGGTTCTCCCTCTTCCCTTTCATCCTCTGCCAAATTGGCAACCTGTGCGAACCAGGAGGTTAAAGGGGCTGTCTCTCAAAGTTGGGAGGTTGATAATAAAGCAGATGGAAAGTCAAACCAGAGAACCAGGAGAGGGACTATTCGTTGAGTTTTAGAAACCTTTCATACTCACAGTGTGTCCGTTCTCTAGGATTCCCGTACATGTTATATCTGTAGTAATATTCCCTTCAACCTGGAGAGTTGGGACCCATGGAATGTGTGCCATGCATTATTGCTTTAAAGGGTCTGCATTTGCTCACCCAATCTCACCAATCCTCTCAGGCCCAAGTGTCCAGCCTTATGCCACATCCAGCTGTCATTGTAGATAGGGTCATTTCAGGTTTCATCAGAGACCCTGAAGGAATTGTAAAGAATTTCCCAGTTTTTTTGTTTTATTTTGGAAATTCCTTTTTATAGTGGGTTTGAGCTGATTCTCGCTGCCATGTTTATGCCAGTCTAGACACACTTGATTCCCTTACGGAGACATATCAATACATAGGTTTTAAGATTCTTACTAGTCAGATATATTCCTCTGCGGGAAATATGGGGTTTTGAGTCCCTTTCACTGAGGAAGGTGTAGGTCTTGTCTATTCCATAGTTGGTTTTTGGAACGGTACCTGTGCTTATATCAAACTCCAGTTTTATGCACCACCCCACATCTCTTTCCCCCTTAAGCAGGCATAAGAGTGTTTTCTAAATGTGAGACTCTGTTCTCTTCCTTAACTCAGTTCAAGTGTAGCCATGTTTACAGGATCTTCATAAGTGATATCTTATGATAAGTTTCTTTTTCTCTGTGACTTATTTCACTTAGAATCATCGTACCTGAATCCACCCATTTTGCTGCTACTGGTCTTATGACATTGATTTCATGGCTGAGGGATATTCCATCGTACGTAAGTACCACAATTTTTTGAACCATTTTTATATTTCCTGGGATATTTAAGGTGTACCCAAGTTGAGGTCCTTGTAAGCAGTGCAGCCCTAAATTTTGTGGTGGCTCTGTCTTATTGATTTTCAGTTTTCCCAAGGTATATTCCCTAGACTGGAAGTGCCCTTGGCTCTGTAGCTCTGTTGTTTACTTGTTTTAGGGAACACAATGCACTCCTCCAGAGAGGCAGTTGGCAATTTACAACCCGCCCATCAGCATAACAAGGCTCCCTGTTCTCCAGGGCCTGTCTTGCCTTTCTGGTTTTTACACATTTTGTGGATGTCCCTTTTGACCGGTGGGAAGTGATACTTCTTTGTAGTGCAGATTGGCATTGCCCGATTGCTTGCTTGGCCAAAAAGGGCGTATGCGTTTTCTCCTGAACATATTCAGGAGAAAACTCATACGCCCTTTTTGGCCAAGTGCATCATTGTCGAAGTTGTGCCCCTCTTCCTGTGCTTTAAAGGCGATTCCAACGTACCTCTTGAAATCTGTTTCCTGCTATTCTGCCTCGCTTTCAAGTCCGCCTCGTTGCCTTCCCTCAAAAGATTTTTGGACGATAGTTGTCCTTTATTACTCGGCCAGTTTGTGAATTGCTGGGCCCCTGAGCTCCATTTTTCAACTCGTTTTTGGTGAGCTGACCGCAAGTCAAAAATTTTGGTTCAGGATCTATACTGATTCCCGGTGGGTGGCTGAGACTTTGGTTAATTCTTCTTCCTGCCGGGAAATTACAGTGATATGTGCCCGTCCAAATGCCTAACAGCTACTCTCTCATTGGTTCTCCCTCTTCCCTTTCATTCTCTGCCAAATTGGCAACCTGTGCGAACCAGGAGGTTAAAGGGGCTGTCTCTCCAAGTTGGGAGGTTGATAATAAAGCAGATGGAAAGTCAAACCGGAGCACCAGCAGAGGGACTATTCGTTGAGTTTTAGAAACCTTTCGTATTCACAGTGTGTCCGTTCTATAGGATTCCCGTACATGTTATACCTGTAGTAATATTCCCTTCAACCTGGAGAGTTGGGACCCATGGAATGTGTGCCATGCATTATTGCTTTAAAGGCTCTGCATTTGCTCACCCAATCTCACCAATCCTCTCAGTCCCAAGTGTCCAGCCTTATGCCACATCCAGCTGTCATTGGAGATAGGGTCATTTCAGGTTTCATCAGAGACCCTGAAGGAATTGTAAAGAATTTCCCAGTTTTTTTGTTTTATTTTTGAAATTCCTTTTTATAGTGGGTTTGAGCTGATTCTCGCTGCCATATTTATCCCAGTCTAGACACACTTGATTCCCTTACGGAGACATATCAATACATAGGTTTTAAGATTCTTACTAGTCAGATATATTCCTCTGCGGGAAATATGGGGTTTTGAGTCCCTTTCACTGAGGAAGGTGTAGGTCTTGACTATTCCATAGTTGGTTTTTGGAACGGTACCTGTGCTTATATCAAACTCTGGTTTTATGCATCACCCCACCTCTCCTTCCCCCTTAAGCAGGCATAAGAGTGTTTTCTAAATGTGAGACACTGTTCTCTTTCCTAACTCAGTTCAAGTGTAGCCATGTTTACAGGATCTTCATAAGTGATATCTTATGATAAGTTTCTTTTTCTGTGTGACTTATTTCACTTAGAATCATCGTACCTGAATCCACCCATTTTGCTGCTACTGGTCTTATGACATTGATTTCATGGCTGAGGGATATTCCATCGTGCGTAAGTACCACAATTTTTTGAACCATTTTTATATTTCCTGGGATATTTAAGGTGTACCCAAGTTGAGGTCCTTGTAAGCAGTGCAGCCCTAAATTTTGGGGTGGCTGTGTCTTTTTGATTTTCAGTTTTCCCAAGGTATATTCCCTAGACTGGAAGTGCCCTTGGCTCTGTAGCTCTATTGTTTACTTGTTTTAGGGAACACAATGCACTCCTCCAGAGAGGCAGTTGGCAATGTACATCCCGCCCATCAGCATAACAAGGCTCCCTGTTCTCCAGGGCCTGTCTTGCCTTTCTGGTTTTTACACATTTTGTGGATGTCCCTTTTGACCGGTGGGAAATGATACTTCTTTGTAGTGCAGATTTGCATTGCCCGCTTGCTTGCTTGGCCAAAAAGGGCGTATACGTTTTCTCCTGAACATATTCAGGAGAAAACCCATACGCCCTTTTTGGCCAAGTGCATCATTGTCGAAGTTGTGCCCCTCTTCCTGTGCTTTAAAGGCGATTCCAACGTACCTCTTGAAATCTGTTTCCTGCTATTCTGCCTCGCTTTCAATTCCGCCTCGTTGCCTTCCCTCAAAAGATTTTTGGACGATAGTTGTCCTTTATTACTCGGCCAGTTTGTGAATTGCTGTGCCCCTGAGCTCCATTTTACAACTCGTTTTTGGTGAGCTGACCGCAAGTCCAAAATTTTGGTTCAGGATCTATACTGATTCCTGGTGGGTGGCTGAGACTTTGGTTAATTCTTCTTCCTGCCGGGAAATTACAGTGATATGTGCCCGTCCAAATGCCTAACAGCTACTCTCTCATTGGTTCTCCCTCTTCCCTTTCATCCTCTGCCAAATTGGCAACCTGTGCGAACCAGGAGGTTAAAGGGGCTGTCTCTCCAAGTCGAGAGGTTTATAGTAAAGCAGATGGAAAGTCAAACCGGAGCACCAGGAGAGGGACTATGCGTTGAGTTTTAGAAACCTTTCGTATTCACAGTGTGTCCGTTCTCTAGGTTTCCCGTACATGTTATAACTGTAGTAATATTCCCTTCAACCTGGAGAGTTGGGACCCATGGAATGGGTGCCATGCATTATTGCTTTAAAGGGTCTGCATTTGCTCACCCAATCTCAACAATCGTATCAGTCCCAAGTGTCCAGCCTTACGCCACATCCAGCTGTCGTTGTAGATAGGGTCATTCCAGGTTTCATCAGAGACCCTGAAGGAATTGTAAAGAATTTCCCAGTTTTTTTGTTTTGTTTTTGAAATTCCTTTTTATAGTGGGTTTGAGCTGATTCTCGCTGCCATGTTTATGCCAGTCTAGACACACTTGATTCCCTTACGGAGACATATCAATCCATAGGTTTTATGTTTCTTACTAGTCAGATATATTCCTCTGCGGGAAATATGGTGTTTTGAGTCCCTTTCACTGAGGAAGGTGTAGGTCTTGTCTATTCCATAGTTGGTTTTTGAACGGTACCTGTGCTTATATCAAACTCTCCTTTTATGCATCACACCACCTCTCCTTCCCCCTTAAGCAGGCATAAGAGTGTTTTCTAAATGTGAGACACTGCTCTCTTTCCTAACTCAGTTCAAGTGTAGCCATGTTTACAGGATCTTCATAAGTGATATCTTATGATAAGTTTCTTTTTCTGTGTGACTTATTTCACTTAGAATCATCGTACCTGAATCTACCCATTTTGCTGCTACTGGTCTTCTGACATTGATTTCATGGCTGAGGGATATTCCATCGTACGTAAGTACCACAATTTTTTGAACCATTTTTATATTTCCTGGGATATTTAAGGTGTACCCAAGTTGAGGTCCTTGTAAGCAGTGCAGCCCTAAATTTTGGGGTGGCTGTGTCTTTTTGATTTTCAGTTTTCCCAAGGTATATTCCCTAGACTGGAAGTGCCCTTGGCTCTGTAGCTCTGTTGTTTACTTGTTTTAGGGAACACAATGCACTCCTCCAGAGAGGCTGTTGGCAATTTACATCCCGCCCATCAGCATAACAAGGCTCCCTGTTCTCCAGGGCCTTTCTTGCCTTTCTGGTTTTTACACATTTTGTGGATGTCCCTTTTGACCGGTGGGAAGTGATACTTCTTTGTAGTGCAGATTTGCATTGCCCGCTTGCTTGCTTGGCCAAAAAGGGCGTATGCGTTTTCTCCTGAATATATTCAGGAGAAAACGCATACGCCCTTTTTGGCCAAGTGCATCTTTGTCAAAGTTGTGCCCCTCTTCCTGTGCTTTAAAGGCGATTCCAACGTACCTCTCGAAATCTGTTTCCTGCTATTCTGCCTCGCTTTCAAGTCCGCCTCGTTGCCTTCCCTCAACAGATTTTTGGACGATAGTTGTCCTTTATTACTCGGCCAGTTTGTGAATTGCTGTGCCCCTGAGCTCCATTTTTCAACTCGTTTTTGGTGAGCTGACCGCAAGTCCAAAATTTTGGTTCGGGACCTATACTGGTACCCGGTGGGTGGCTGAGACTTTGGTTAAGTCTTCTTCCTGCCGGGAAATTAGAGTGATATGTGCCCGTCCAAATGCCTAACAGCTACTCTCTCATTGGTTCTCCCTCTTCCCTTTCATCCTCTGTAAAATTGGCAACCTGTGCGAACCAGGAGGTTAAAGGGGCTGTCTCTCCAAGTTGGGAGGTTGATAGTAAAGCAGATGGAAAGTCAAACCGGAGCACCAGGAGAGGGACTATTCGTTGAGTTTTAGAAACCTTTCGTATTCACAGTGTGTCCGTTCTCTAGGTTTCCGGTACATGTTATAATTGTAGTAATATTCCCTTCAACCTGGAGAGTTGGGACCCATGGAATGGGTGCCATGCATTACTGCTTTAAAGGGTCTGCATTTGCTCACCCAATCTCACCAATCGTCTCAGTCCCTAGTTTCCAGCCTTATGCCACATCCAGCTGTCGTTGTAAATAGGGTCATTCCAGGTTTCATCAGAGACCCTGAAGGAATTGTAAAGAATTTCCCAGTTTTTTTTTTTGTTTTTGAAATTCCTTTTTATAGTGGGTTTGAGCTGATTCTCGCTGCCATGTTTATGCCAG
Source organism: Hyperoodon ampullatus (assembly GCF_949752795.1). NCBI lineage: Eukaryota > Metazoa > Chordata > Mammalia > Artiodactyla > Ziphiidae > Hyperoodon > Hyperoodon ampullatus. The sequence continues at coordinate 568,616 of NW_027640834.1, read as the reverse complement.
TGTAGACCCGCTTGATTCCCTTATGGAGACATATCAATCCATAGGTTTTAAGATTCTTACTAGTCAAATATATTCCTCTGCGGGAAATATGGGGTTTTGAATCCCTTTCACTGAGGAAGGTGTAGGTCTTGTCTATTCCATAGTTGGTTTTTGGAACGGTACCTGTGCTTATATCAAACTCTGGTTTTATGCATCACCCCACCTCTCCTTCCCCCTTAAGCAGGCTTAAGAGTGTTTTCTAAATGTGAGACACTGTTCTCTTTCCTAACTCAGTTCAAGTGTAGCCATGTTTACAGGATCTTCATAAGTGATATCTTATGATAAGTTTCTTTTTCTGTGTGACTTATTTCACTTAGAATCATCGTAACTGAATCCACCCATTTTGCTGCTACTGGTCTTATGACATTGATTTCATGGCTGAGGGATATTCCATCGTACGTAAGTACCAGAAATTTTTGAACCATTTTTATATTTCCTGGGATATTTAAGGTGTACCCAAGTTGAGGTCCTTGTAAGCAGTGCAGCCCTAAATTTTGGGGTGGCTCTGTCTTATTGATTTTCAGTTTTCCCAAGGAATATTCCCTAGGCTGGAAGTGCCCTTGGCTCTGTAGCTCTGTTGTTTACTTGTTTTAGGGAACACAATGCACTCCTCCAGAGAGGCAGTTGGCAATTTACATCCCGCCCATCAGCATAACAAGGCTCCCTGTTCTCCAGGGCCTGTCTTGCCTTTCTGGTTTTTACACATTTTGTGGATGTCCCTTTTGACCGGTGGGAAGTGATACTTCTTTGTAGTGCAGATTTGCATTGCCCGCTTGCTTGCTTGGCCAAAAAGGGCATATGCGTTTTCTCCTGAATCTATTCAGGAGAAAACGCATACGCCCTTTTTGGCCAAGTGCATCATTGTCGAAGTTGTGCCCCTCTTCTTCTGCTTTAAAGGCGATCCCAACGTACCTCTTGAAATCTGTTTCCTGCTATTCTGCCTCGCTTTCAAGTCCGCCTCGTTGCCTTCCCTCAACAGATTTTTGGACGATAGTTGTCCTTTATTACTCGGCCAGTTTGTGAATTGCTGTGCCCCTGAGCTCCATTTTTCAACTCGTTTTTGGTGAGCTGACCGCAAGTCCAAAATTTTGGTTCAGGACCTATGCTGGTTCCCGGTGGGTGGCTGAGACTTTGGTTAATTCTTCTTCCTGCCGGGAAGTTAGAGTGATATGTGCCCGTCCAAATGCCTAACAGCTACTCTCTCATTGGTTCTCCCTCTTCCTTTTCATCCTCTGCCAAATTGGCAACCTGTGCGAACCAGGAGGTTAAAGGGGCTGTCTCTCCAATTTGGGAGGTTGATAGTAAAGCAGATGGAAAGTCAAAGCGGAGCACCAGGAGAGGGACTATTCGTTGAGTTTTAGAAACCTTTCGTATTCACAGTGTGTCCGTTCTCTAGTTTTCCCGTACATGTTATAACTGTACTAATATTCCCTTCAACCTGGAGAGTTGGGACCCATGGAATGGGTGCCATGCATTATTGCTTTAAAGGGTCTGCATTTGCTCACCAAATCTCACAAATCGTATCAGTCGCAAGTGTCCAGCCTTATGCCACCTCCAGCTGTCGTTGTAGATAGGGTTATTCCAGGTTTCATCAGAGACCCTGAAGGAATTGTAAAGAATTTCCCAGTTTTTTTGTTTTGTTTTTGAAATTCCTTTTTATAGTGGGTTTGAGCTGATTCTCGCTGCCATGTTTATGCCAGTGTAGACACACTTGATTCCCTTACGGAGACATATCAATCCATAGGTTTTAAGATTCTTACTAGTCAGATATATTCCTCTGCGGGAAATATGGGGTTTTGAGTCCCTTTCACTGAGGAAGGTGTAGGTCTTGTCTATTCCATAGTTGGTTTTTGGAACGGTACCTGTGCTTATATCAAACTCTCCTTTTATGCATCACCCCACCTCTCCTTCCCCCTTAAGCAGGCATAAGAGTGTTTTCTAAATGTGAGACACTGCTCTCTTTCCTAACTCAGTTCAAGTGTAGCCATGTTTACAGGATCTTCATAAGTGATATCTTATGATAAGTTTCTTTTTCTGTGTGACTTATTTCACTTAGAATCATCGTACCTGAATCTACCCATTTTGCTGCTACTGGTCTTATGACATTGATTTCATGGCTGAGGGATATTCCATCGTACGTAAGTAACACAATTTTTTGAACCATTTTTATATTTCCTGGGATATTTAAGGTGTAACCATGTTGAGGTCCTTGTAAGCAGTGCAGCCCTAAATTTTGGGGTGGCTCTGTCTTATTGATTTTCAGTTTTCCCAAGGTATATTCCCTAGACTGGAAGTGCCCTTGGCTCTGTAGCTCTGTTGTTTACTTCTTTTAGGGAACACAATGTACTCCTCCAGAGAGGCAGTTGGCAATTTACATCCCGCCCAACAGCATAACAAGGCTCCCTGTTCTCCAGGGCCTGTCTTGCCTTTCTGGTTTTTACACATTTTGTGGATGTCCCTTTTGACCGGTGGGAAGTGATACTTCTTTGTAGTGCAGATTGGAATTGCCCGCTTGCTTGCTTGGCCAAAAAGGGCGTATGCGTTTTCTCCTGAATATATTCAGGAGAAAACGCATACGCCCTTTTTGGCCAAGTGCATCATTGTCGAAGTTGTGCCCCTCTTCCTGTGCTTTAAAGGCGATTCCAACGTACCTCTTGAAATCTGTTTCCTGCTATTCTGCCTCGCTTTCAAGTCCGCCTCGTTGCCTTCCCTCAACAGATTTTTGGACGATAGTTGTCCTTTATTACTCGGCCAGTTTGTGAATTGCTGTGCCCCTGAGCTCCATTTTTCAACTCGTTTTTGGTGAGCTGACCGCAAGTCCAAAATTTTGTTTCGGGACCTATACTGGTTCCCGGTGGGTGGCTGAGACTTTGGTTAATTATTCTTCCTGCCGGGAAATTACAGTGATATGTGCCCGTCCAAATGCCTAACAGCTACTCTCTCATTGGTTCTCCCTCTTCCCTTTCATCCTCTGCCAAATTGGCCACCAGTGAGAACCAGGAGGTTAAAGGGGCTGTCTCTCCAAGTTGGGAGGTTGATAGTAAAGCACATGGAAAGTCAAACCGGAGCACCAGGAGAGGGACTATTCGTTGAGTTTTAGAAACCTTTCGTATTCACAGTGTGTCCGTTCTCTAGGATTCCGGTACATGTTATAACTGTAGTAATATTCCCTTCAACCTGGAGAGTTGGGACCCATGGAATGGGTGCCATGCATTATTGCTTTAAAGGGTCTACATTTGCTCACCCAATCTCACCAATCGTCTCAGTCCCTAGTTTCCAGCCTTATGCCACATCCAGCTGTCGTTGTAAATAGGGTCATTCCAGGTTTCATCAGAGACCCTGAAGGAATTGTAAAGAATTTCCCAGTTTTTTTGTTTTGGTTTTGAAATTCCTTTTTATAGTGGGTTTGAGCTGATTCTCGCTGCCATGTTTATGCCAGTCTAGACACACTTGATTCCCTTATGGAGACATATCAATCCATAGGTTTTAAGATTCTTACTAGTCAAATATATTCCTCTGCGGGAAATATGGGGTTTTGAATCCCTTTCACTGAGGAAGGTGTAGGTCTTGTCTATTCCATAGTTGGTTTTTGGAACGGTACCTGTGCTTATATCAAACTCTGGTTTTATGCATCACCCCACCTCTCCTTCCCCCTTAAGCAGGCATAAGTGTGTTTTCTAAATGTGAGACACTGTTCTCTTTCCTAACTCAGTTCAAGTGTAGACATGTTTACAGGATCTTCATAAGTGATATCTTATGATAAGTTTCTTTTTCTGTGTGACTAATTTCAATTAGAATCATCGTACCTGAATCCACCCATTTTGCTGCTACTGGTCTTATGACATTGATTTCATGGCTGAGGGATATTCCATCGTACGTAAGTACCACAATTTTTTGAACCGTTTTTATATTTCTGGGATATTTAAGGTGTACCCAAGTTGAGGTCCTTGTAAGCAGTGCAGCCCTAAATATTGGGGTGGCTCTGTCTTATTGATTTTCAGTTTTCCCAAGGTATATTCCCTAGACTGGAAGTGCCCTTGGCTCTGTAGCTCTGTTGTTTACTTGTTTTAGGGAACACAATGCACTCCTCCAGAGAGGCAGTTGGCAATTTACATCCTGCCCATCAGCATAACAAGGCTCCCTGTTCTCCAGGGCCTGTCTTGCGTTTCTGGTTGTTACACATTTTGTGGATGTCCTTTTTGACCGGTGGGAAGTGATACTTCTTTGTAGTGCAGATTTGCATTGCCCGCTTGCTTGCTTGGACAAAAAGGGCATATGCGTTTTCTCCTGAATATATTCAGGAGAAAACGCATACGCCCTTTTTGGCCAAGTGCATCATTGTTGAAGTTGTGCCCCTCTTCCTGTGCTTTAAAGGCGATTCCAACGTACCTCTTGAAATCTGTTTCCTGCTATTCTGCCTCGCTTTCAAGTCCGGTTCTTATTCCTCCCTCAACAGATTTTTTAACGATAGTTGTCCTTTATTACTCGGCAGGTTGGTGAATTGCTGTGCCCCTGAGCTCCATTTTTCAAGTCGTTTTTTGTGAGGTGACTGCAAGTCCAAAATTTTGGCTCAGAACCTATACTGGTTCCCGGTGGGTGGCTGAGACTTTGGTTAATTCTTCTTCCTTCCGGGAAATTAGAGTGACATGTGCCCGTTCAAATGCCTAACAGCTAATCTCTCATTGGTTCTCCCTCTTCCCTTTCATCCTCTGCCAAATTGGCAACCTGTGCGAACCAGGAGGTTAAAGGGGCTGTCTCTCCAATTCGGGAGATTGATAGTAAAGGAGATGGAAAGTCAAACCGGAGCACCAGGATAGGCACTATTCGTTGAGTTTTAGAAACTTTTCGTATTCACAGTGTGTCCGTTCTCTAGGTTTCCCGTACATGTCATAGCTGTAGTAATATTCCCTTCAACCTGGAGAGTTGGGACCCATGGAATGGGTGCCATGCATTATTGCTTTAAAGGGTCTGCATTTGCTCACCCAATCTCACCAATCCTCTCAGTCCAAAGTGTCCAGCCTTATGCCACATCCAGCTGTCATTGTACATAGGGTCATTCCAGGTTTCATCAAACACCCTGAAGGAATTCTAAAGAATTTCCCAGTTTTTTTGTTTTGTTTTTGAAATTCCTTTTTATAGTGGGTTTGAGCTGATTCTCGCTGCCATGCTTATGCCAGTCTAGACACACTTGATTCCCTTACGGAGACATATCAATACATAGGTTTTAAGATTCTTACTAGTCAGATATTTTCCTGTGCCGGATATAAGGGGTTTTGAGACCCTTTCACTGAAGAAAGTGTAGGTCTTGTCTATTCCATAGTTGGTTTTTGGAACGGTACCTGTGCTTATATCAAACTCTGGGTTTATGCATCACCCCACTTCTCCTTCCCCCTTAAGCAGGCATAAGAGTGTTTTCTAAATGTGAGACTCTGTTCTCTTTCCTAACTCAGTTCAAGTGTAGCCATGTTTACAGGATCTTCATGAGTGATATCTTATGATAAGTTTCTTTTTCTGTGTGACTTATTTCACTTAGAATCATCGTACCTGAATCCACTCATATTGCTGCTACTGGTCTTATGACATTTATGTAACGGCTGAGGGATATTCCATCGTACATAAGTACCACAATTTTTTGAACCATTTTTATATTTCCTGAGATATTTAAGATGTACCCAAGTTGAGATCCTTGTAAGCAGTGCAGCCCTAAATTTTGGGCTTGCTCTGTCTTATTGAGTTTCAGTTTTCCCAAGGTATATTCCCTAGACTGGAAGTGCCCTTGGCTCTGTAGCTCTGTTGTTTACTTGTTTTAGGGAACACAATGCACTCCTCCAGAGAGGCAGTTGGCAATTTACATACCGCCCATCAGCATAACAAGGCTCCCTGTTCTCCAGGGCCTGTCTTGCCTTTCTGGTTTTTACACATTTTGTGGATGTCCCTTTTGACCGGTGGGAAGTGATACTTCTCTGTAGTGTAGATTTGCATTGCCCGCTTGCTTGCTTGGCCAAAAAGGGCGTATGCGTTTTCTCCTGAATATTTTCAGGAGAAAACGCATACGCCCTTTATGGCCAAGTGCATCATTGTCGAAGTTGTGCCCCTCTTCCTGTGCTTTAAAGGTGATTCCAACGTACCTCTTGAAATCTGTTTCCTGCTATTCTGCCTCGCTTTCAAGTCCGCCTCGTTGCCTTCCCTCAACAGATTTTTGGACGATAGTTGTCCTTTATTACTCGGCCAGATTGTGAATTGCTGTGCCCCTGAGCTCCATTTTTCAACTCGTATTTTGTGAGCTGACCGCAAGTCCAAAATTTTGGTTCAGGAACTATGCTGGTTCCCGGTGGGTGGCTGAGACTTTGGGTAATTCTTCTTCCTGCCGGGAAGTTAGAGTGGTATGTGCCCTTCCAAATGCCTAACACTTACTCTCTCATTGGTTCTCCCACTTCCCTTTCATCCTCTGCCAAATTGGCAACCTGTGCGAACCAGGAGGTTAAAGGGGCTGTCTCTCCAAGTTGGGAGACTGATAGTAAAGGAGATGGAAAGTCAAACCGGAGCACCAGGAGAGGGACTATTCGTTGAGTTTTAGAAAACTTTCGTATTCACTGTGTGTCAGTTCTCTAGGTTTCCCGTACATGTTATAACTGTAGTAATATTCCCTTCAACATGGAGAGTTGGGACCCATGGAATGGGTGCCATGCATTATTGCTTTAAAGGGTCTGCATTTGCTCACCCAATCTCAACAATCCTCTCAGTCCCAAGTGTCCATCCTTATGCCACATCCAGTTGTCATTGTAGATAGGGTCATTCCAAGTTTCCTCAGAGACCCTGAAGGAATTGAAAAGAATTTCCCAGTTTTTTTGTTTTGTTTTTGAAATTCCTTTTTATAGTGGGTTTGAGCTGATTCTCGCTGCCATGTTTATGCCAGTCTAGACACACTTGATTTCCTTATGGAGACACATCAATACACAGGTTTTAAGATTCTTACTAGTCAGATATATTCCTCTGTGGGAAATATGGGGTTTTGAGTCCCTTTCACTGAGGAAGGTGTAGGTCTTGTCTATTCCATAGTTGGTTTTTGGAACGGTACCTGTGCTTATATCAAACTCTGGTTTTATGCATTACCCCACCTCTCCTTCCCCCTTAAGCAGTCATAAGAGTGTTTTCTAAATGTGAGACACTCTTCTTTTTCCTAAATCAGTTCAAGTGTAGCCATGTTTACAGGATCTTCATAAGTGATATCTTATGATAAGTTTCTTTTTCTGCGTGACTTATTTCACTTAGAATCATCGTACCTGAATCCACCCATTTTGCTGCTACTGGTCTTATGACATTGATTTCATGGCTGAGGGATATTCCATCGTACGTAAGTACCCCAATTTTTTGAACCATTTTTATATTTCCTTGGATATTTAAGGTGTACCCAAGTTGAGGTCCTTGTAAGCAGTGCAGCCCTAAATTTTGGGGTGGCTCTGTCTTATTGATTTTCAGTTTTCCCAAGGTATATTCCCTAGACTGGAAGTGCCCTTGGCTCTGTAGCTCTGTTCTTTACTTGTTTTAGGGAACACAATGTACTCCTCCAGAGAGGCAGTTGGCAATTTACATCCCGCCCATCAGCATAACAAGGCTCCCAGTTCTCCAGGACCTGTCTTGCCTTTCTGGTTTTTACACATTTTGTGGATGTCCTTTTTGACCGGTGGGAAGTGATACTTCTCTGTAGTGCAGATTTGCATTGCCCGCTTGCTTGCTTGGCCAAAATGTGCGTATGCGTTTTCTCCTGAATATATTCAGGAGAAAACGCATAAGCCCTTTTTGGCCAAGTGCATCATTGTCGAAGTTGTGCCCCTCTTCCTGTGCTTTAAAGGTGATTCCATCGTACCTCTTGAAATCTGTTTCCTGCTATTCTGCCTCGCATTCAAGTCCGCCTCGTTGCCTTCCGTCAACAGATTTTTGGACGATGGTTGTTGTTTATTACTCGGCCAGTTTATGAATTGCTGTGCCCCTGAGCTCCATTTTTCAACTCGTTTTTTGTGAGCTGACCGCATGTCCAAAATTTTGGTTCAGGACCTATACTGGTTCCCGGGGTGTGGCTGAGAATTTGGTAAATTCTTCTTCCTGCCAGGAAATTAGAGTGAAATGTGCCTGTCCAAATGCCTAACAGCTACTCTCTCATTGGTTCTCCCTCTTCCCTTTCATCCTCTGCCAAACTGGCAACCTGTGCGAACCAGGAGGTTAAAGGGGCTGTCTCTCCAAGTTGGGAGATTGATAGTAAAGCAGATGGAAAGTCAAACCGAAGCACCAGGAGAGGGACTATTCGTTGAGTTTTAGAAACCTTTCGTATTCACAGTGTGTCCGTACTCTAGGTTTCCCGTACATGTTATAACTGTAGTAATATTGCCTTCAACCTGGAGAGTTGGGACCCATGGAATGGGTGCCTTGCATTATTGCTTTAAAGGGTCTGCATTTGCTCACCCTATCTCACCAATCCTCTCAGTCCCAATTGTCCAGCCTTATGCCACATCCAGCTGTCGTTGTAGATAGTGTCATGCCAAGTTTCATCAGATACCCTGAAGGAATTGTAAAGAATTTCCCAGTTTTTTGTTTTGTTTTTGAAATTCCTTTTTATAGGGGGTTTGAGCTGATTCTCGCTGCCATGTTTATGCCAGTCTAGACACACTTGATTCCCTTATGGAGACACATCAATACATAGGTTTTAAGATTCTTACTAGTCAGATATATTCCTTTGTGGGAAATATGGGGTTTTGAGTCCCTTTCACTGAGGAAGGTGTAGGTCTTGTCTATTCCATAGTTGGTTTTTGGAACGGTACCTGTGCTTATATCAAACTCTGGTTTTATGCATCACCCCACCTCTCCTTCCCCCTTAAGCAGGCATAAGAGTGTTTTCTAAATGTGAGACGCTGTTCTTTTTCCTAACTCAGTTCAAGTGTAGCCATGTTTACAGGATCTTCATAAGTGATATCTTATGATAAGTTTCTATTTCTGTGTGACTTATTTCACTTAGAATCATAGTACCTGAATCCACCCATTTTGCTGCTACTGGTCTTATGACATTGATTTCATGGCTGAGGGATATTCCATCCTACGTAAGTACCACAATTTTTTGAACCATTTTTATATTTCCTGGGATATTTAAGGTGTACCCAAGTTGAGGTCCTTGTAAGCAGTGCAGCCCTAAATTTTGGGGTGGCTCTGTCTTATTGATTTTCAGTTTTCCCAAGGTATATTCCCTAGACTGGAAGTGCCCTTGGCTCTGTAGCTCTGTTCTTTACTTGTTTTAGGGAACACAATGCGCTCCTCCAGAGAGGCAGTTGGCAATTTACATCCTGCCCATCAGCATAACAAGGCTCCCTGTTCTCCAGGGCCTGTCTTGCCTTTCTGGTTTTTACACATTTTGTGGATGTCCCTTTTGACCGGTGGGAAGTGGTACTTCTCTGTAGCGCAGATTTGCATTTGCCCGTTTGCTTCCTTGGCCAAAAAGGGCGTATGCGTTTTCTCCTGAATATATTCAGGAGAAAACGCATACGCCCTTTTTGGCCAAGTGCATCATTGTCGAAGTTGTGCCCCTCTTCCTGTGCTTTAAAGGCGATTCCAACGTACCTCTTCAAATCTGTTTCCTGCAATTCTGCCTCGCTTTCAAGTCCGCCTCGTTGCCTTCCCTCAACAGATTTTTGGACGATAGTTGTCCTTTATTTCTCGGCCAGTTTGTGAATTTCTGTGCCCCTGATCTCCATTTTTCAACTCGTTTTTGGTGAGCTGACCGCAAGTCCAAAATTTTGGTTCAGGACCTATACTGGTTCCCGGTGGGTGGCTGAGACTTTGGTTAATTCTTCTTCCTGCCGGGAAATTACAGTGATATGTGCCCGTCCAAATGCCTAACAGCTACTCTCTCATTGGTTCTCCCTCTTCCCATTCATCCTCTGCCAAATTGGCAACCTGTGCGAACCAGGAGGTTAAAGGGGCTGTCTCTCCAAGTTGGGAGGTTGATAGTAAAGCAGATGGAAAGTCAAACCGGAGCACCAGGAGAGGGACTATTCGTTGAGTTTTAGAAACCTTTCGTATTCACAGTGTGTCCGTTCTCTATGTTTCCCGTACATGTTATAACTGTAGTAATATTCCCTTCAACCTGGAGAGTTGGGACCAATGGAATGGGTGCCATGCACTATTTCTTTAAAGGGTCTGCATTTGCTCACCCAATCTCATCAATCCTCTCAGTCCCAAGTGTCCCTCCTTATGCCACATCCAGCTGTCATTGTAGATAGGGTCATTCCAGGTTTCATCAGAGACCCTGAAGGAATTGTAAAGAATTTCCCAGTTTTTTTGTTTTGTTTTTGAAATTCATTTTTATAGTGGGTTTGAGCTGATTCTCGCTGCCATGTTTATGCCAGTCTAGACACACTTGATTCCCTTACGGAGACATATCAATACATAGGTTTTAAGATTCTTTCTAGTCAGATATATTCCTCTGCGGGAAATATGGGGTTTTGAGTCCCTTTCACTGAGGAAGGTGTAGGTCTTGTCTATTCCATAGTTGGTTTTTGGAACGGTACCTGTGCTTATATCAAACTCTGGTATTATGCGTCACACCACCTCTCCTTCCCCCTTAAGCAGGCATAAGAGTGTTTTCTAAATGTGAGACACTGTTCTCTTTCCTAACTCAGTTCAACTGTAGCCATGTTTACAGGATCTTCATAAGTGATATCTTATGATAAGTTTCTTTTTCTGTGTGACTTATTTCACTTAGAATCATCGTACCTGAATCCACCCATTTTGCTGCTACTGGTCTTATGACATTGATTTCATGCTGAGGGATATTCCATCGTACGTAAGTACCACAATTTTTTGAACCATTTTTATATTTCCTGGGATATTTAAGGTGTACCCAAGTTGAGGTCCTTGTAAGCAGTGCAGCCCTAAATTTTGGGGTGGCTCTGTCTTATTGGTTTTCAATTTTCCCAAGTAATATTCCCTAGACTGGAAGTGCCCTTGGCTCTGTAGCTCTGTTGTTTACTTGTTTTAGGGAACACAGTGGACTCCTCCAGAGAGAAAATTGGCAATTTACATCCCGCCCATCAGCATAACAAGGCACCCTGTTCTCCAGGGCCTGTCTTGTCTTTCTGGTTTTTACACATTTTGTGGATGTCCCTTTTGACCGGTGGGAAGTGATACTTCTTTGTAGTGCAGATTTGCATTGCCCGCTTGCTTGCTTGGCCAAAAAGGGCGTATGCGTTTTCTCCTGAATATATTCAGGAGAAAACGCATACGCCCTTTTTGGCCAAGTGCATCATTGTCGAAGTTGTGCCCCTCTTCCTGTGCTTTAAAGGCGATTCCAACGTACCTCTTGAAATCTGTTTCCTGCTATTCTGCCTCGCTTTCAAGTCTGCCTCGTTGCCTTCTCTCAACAGATTTTTGGACGATAGTTGTCCTTTATTACTCGGCCAGTTTGTGAATTGCTGTGCCCCTGAGCTCCATTTTTCAACTCGTTTTTGGTGAGCTGACCGCAAGTCCAAAATTTTGGGTCAGGACCTATGCTGGTTGCCGGTGGGGGGCTGAGGCTTTGGTTAATTCTTCTTCCTGCCGGAAAATAAAGTGATATGTGCCCGTTCAAATGCCTAACAGCTACTCTCTCTTTGGTTCTCCCTCTTCTCTTTCATCCTCTGCCAAATTGGCAACCTTTGCGAACCAGGAGCTTAAAGGGGCTGTCTCTCCAAGTTGGGAGGTTGATAGTAAAGCAGATGGAAAGTCAAACCGGAGCACCAGGAGTGGCACTATTCGTTGAGTTTTAGAAACATTTCGTATTCACAGTGTGTCCGTTCTCTAGGTTTCCCGTACATGTTATAGCTGTAGTAATATTCCCTTCAATCTGGAGAGTTGGGACCCACGGAATGGGTGCCAGGCATTTGTGCTTTAAAGGGTCTGCATTTTCTCACCAAATCTCACCAATCGTCTCAGTGCCAAGTGTCCCTCCTTATGCCACATCCAGCTGTCATTGTAGATAGGGTCATTCCAGGTTTCATCAGAGACCCTGAAGGAATTGAAAAGAATTTCCCAGTTTTTTTGTTTTGTTTTTGAAATTCCTTTTTATAGTGGGTTTGAGCTGATTCTCGCTGCCATGTTTTTGCCAGTCTAGACACACTTGATTCCCTTACGGAGACATATCAATACATAGGTTTTAAGATTCTTACTAGTCAGATATATTCCTCTGCGGGAAATATGGGGTTTTGAGTCCCTTTCACTGCGGAAGGCGTAGGTCTTGTCTATTCTATAGTTGGTTTTTGGAACGGCACCTGTGCTTATATCAAACTCTGGTTTTATGCATCACCCCACCTCTCCTTCCCCCTTAAGCAGGCATAAGAGTGTTTTCTAAATGTGAGACACTGCTCTCTTTCCAAACTCAGATCAAGTGTAGCCATGTTTACAGGATCTTCATAAGTGATATCTTATGATAAGTTTCTTTTTCTGTGTGACTTATTTCACTTAGAATCATCGTACCTGAATCCACCCATTTTGCTGCTACTGGTCTTATGACATTGATTTCATGGCTGAGGGATATTCCATCGTACGTAAGTACCACAATTTTTTGAACCATTTTTATATTTCCTGGGATATTTAAGGTGTACCCAAGTTGAGGTCCTTGAAAGCAGTGCAGCCCTAAATTTTGGGGTGGCTCTGTCTTATTGATTTTCAGTTTTCCCAAGGTATATTCCCCAGACTGGAAGTGTCCTTGTCTCTGTAGCTCTGTTGTTTATTGTTTTAGGGAACACAATGCACTCCTCCAGTGAGGCAGTTGGCAATTTACATCCCGCCCATCAGCATAACAAGGCTCACTGTTCTCCAGGGCCTGTCTTGTCTTTCTGGTTTTTACACATTTTGTGGATGTCCCTTTTGACCGGTGGGAAGTGATACTTCTTTGTAGTGCAGATTTGCATTGCCCGCTTGCTTGCTTGGCCAAAAAGGGCGTATGCGTTTTCTCCTGAATATATTCAGGCGAAAACGCATACGCCCTTTTTGGCCAAGTGCATCATTGTCGAAGTTGTGCCCCTCTTCCTGTGCTTTAAAGGCGATTCCAACGTACCTCTTGAAATCTGTTTCCTGCTATTCTGCCTCGCTTTCAAGTCCGCCTCGTTGCCTTCCCTCAACAGATTTTTGGACGATAGTTGTCCTTTATTACTCGGCCAGTTTGTGAATTGCTGTGCCCCTGAGCTCCATTTTTCAACTCGTTTTTGGTGAGCTGACCGCAAGTCCAAAATTTTGGTTCAGGACCTATACTGGTTCCCGGTGGGTGGCTGAGACTTTGGTTAATTCTTCTTCCTTCCGGGAAATTACAGTGATATGTGCCCGTCCAAATGCCTAACAGCTACTCTCTCATTGGTTCTCCCTCTTCCCTTTCATCCTCTGCCAAATTGGCAACCTGTGCGAACCAGGAGGTTAAAGGGGCTGTCTCTCCAAGTTGGGAGGTTGATAGTAAAGCAGATGGAAAGTCAAACCGGAGCACCAGGAGAGGGACTATTCGTTGAGTTTTAGAAACCTTTCGTATTCATAGTGTGTCCGTTCTCTAGGTTTCCCGTACATGTTATAACTGTACTAATATTCCCTTCAACCTGGGGAGTTGGGACCCATGGAATGGGTGCCAGGCATTTGTGATTTAAAGGGTCTGCATTTGATCAACCAATCTCACCAATCCCCTCAGTCCCAAGTGTCCTGCCTTATGCCACCTCCAGCTGTTGTTGTAGATAGGGTCATTCTAGGTTTCATCAGAGACCCTGAAGGAATTGTATATAATTTCCCAGTTTTTTCGTTTTCTTTTTGAAATTCCTTTTTATAGTCGGTTTGAGCTGATTCTCGCTGCCATGTTTATGCCAGTCTAGACACACTTGATTCCCTTACGGAGACATATCAATATATAGGTTTTAAGATTCTTACTAGTCAGATATATTCCTCTGTGGGATATATGTGGTTTTGAGTCCCTTTCACTGAGGAAGGTGTAGGTCTTGTCTATTCCATAGTTGGTTTTTGGACGGTACCTGTGCTTATATCAAACTCTGGTTTTATGCATCACCCCACCTCTCATTCCCCCTTAAGCAGGCATAAGAGTGTTTTCTGAATGTGAGACACTGTTCTCTTTCCTAACTCAGTTCAAGTGTAGCCATGTTTACAGGATCTTCTTAAGTGATATCTTATGATAAGTTTCTTTTTCTGTGTGACTTATTTCACTTAGAATCATCGTACATGAATCCACCCATTTTGCTGCTACTGGTCTTATGACATTGATTTCATGGCTGAGGGATGTTCCATCGTACGTAAGTACCACAATTTTTTGAACCATTTTTATATTTCCTGGTATATTTAAGGTGTACCCAATTTGAGGTCCTTGTAAGCAGTGCAGCCCTAAATTTTGGGGTGGCTCTGTCTTATTGATTTTCAGTTATCCCAAGGTATATTCCCTAGACTGGAAGTGCCCTTGGCTCTGTAGCTCTGTTGTTTATTGTTTTAGGGAACACAATGCACTCCTCCAGAGAGGCAGTTGGCAATTTACATCCCGCCCATCAGCATAACAAGTCTCCCTTTTCTCCAGGGCTTGTCTTGCGTTTCTGGTTTTTACACATTTTGTGGATGTCCCTTTTGACCGGTGGGAAGTGATACTTCTTTGTAGTGCAGATTTGCATTACCCGCTTTCTTGCTTGGCCAAAAAGGGCATATGCGTTTTCTCCTGAATATATTCAGGAGAAAACGTAAACGCCCTTTTTGGCCAAGTGCATCATTGTCGAAGTTGTGCCCCTCTTCCTGTGCTTTAAAGGCGATTCCAACATACCTCTTGAAATCTGTTTCCTGCTATTCTGCCTCACTTTCAAGTCCGCCTCGTTGTCTTCCCTCAACAGATTTTTGGACGATAGTTGTCCTTTATTACTCGGCCAGTTTGTGAATTGCTGTGCCCCTGAGCTCCATTTTTCAACTCGTTTTTGGTGAGCGGACCGCAAGTCCAGGATTTTGGTTCAGGACCTATACTGGTTCCCAGTGGGTGGCTGAGAATTTGGTTAATTCTTCTTCCTGCCGGGAAATTACAGTGATATGTGCCCGTCCAAATGCCTAACAGCTACTCTCTAATTGGTTCTCCCTCTTCCCTTTCATCCTCTGACAAATTGGGAACCTGTGCGAAACAGGAGGTTAAAGGGGCTGTCTCTCCAAGTTGGGAGGTTGATAGTAAAGCACATGGAAAGTCAAACCAGAGCACCTGGAGAGGGAATATTCGTTGAGTTTTAGAAACCTTTCCTATTCACAGTGTGTCCGTTCTCTAGGTTTCCCGTACATGTTATAGCTGTAGTAATATTCCCTTCAACCTGGAGAGTTGGGACCCATGGAATGGGTGCCAGGCATTTGTGCTTTAAAGGGTCTGCATTTGCTCAACCAATCTCACCAATCCTCTCATTCCCAAGTGTCCAGCCTTATGCCACATCCAGCTGTCGTTGTAGATAGGGTCATTCCAGGTTTCATCAGAGACCCTGAAGGAATTGTAAAGAATTTCCCAGTTTTTTCGTTTTGTTTTTGAAATTCCTTTTTAGAGTGGGTTTGAGGTTATTCCCGCTGCCATGTTTATGCCAGTCTAGACACACTTGATTCCCTTATGGAGACATATCAATACATAGGTTTTAAGATTCTTACTAGTCAGATATATTCCTCTGCGGGAAATATGGGGTTTTGAGTCCCTTTCACTGAGGAAGGTGTAGGTCTTCTCTATTCCATAGTTGGTTTTTGGAACGGTACCTGTGCTTATATCAAACTCTGGTTTTATGCATCACCCCACCTCTCCTTCCCCCTTAAGCAGGCATAAGAGTGTTTTCTAAATGTGAGACACTGTTCTCTTTCCTAACTCAGTTCAAGTGTAGCCATGTTTACAGGATCTTCATAAGTGATATCTTATGATAAGTTTCTTTTTCTGTGTGACTTATTTCACTTAGAATCATCGTACCTGAATCCACCCATTTTGCTGCTACTGGTCTTATGACATTGACTTCATGGCTGAGGGATATTCCATCCTACGTAAGTACCACAATTTTTTGAACCATTTTTATATTTCCTGGGATATTTAAGGTGTACCCAAGTTGAGGTCCTTGTAAGCAGTGCAGCCCTAAATTTTGGGGTGGCTCTGTCTTATTGATTTTCAGTTTTCCCAAGGTATATTCCCTAGACTGGAAGTGCCCTTGGCTCTGTAGCTCTGTTCTTTACTTGTTTTAGGGAACACAATGCACTCCTCCAGAGAGGCAGTTGGCAATTTACATCCCACCCATCAGCATAAGAAGGCTCCTTGTTCTCCAGGGCCTGTCTTGCCTTTCTGGTTTCTACACATTTTGTGGATGTCCCTTCTGACCAGTGGGAAGTGATACTTCTTTGTAGTGCAGATTTGCATTGCCCGCTTGCTTGCTTGTCCAAAAAGGGCGTATGCATTTTCTCTTGAATATATTCAGGAGAATACGCATATGCCCTTTTTGGCCAAGTGCATCATTTTCGAAGTTGTGCCCCTCTTCCTGTGCTTTAAAGGCGATTCCAACGTACCTCTTGAAATCTGTTTCCTGCTATTGTGCCTCGCTTTCAAGTCCGCCTCGTTGCCTTCCCTCAACAGATTTTTGGACGATAGTTGTCCTGTATTACTCGGCCAGTTTGTGAATTGCTGTGCCCCTGAGCTCCATTTTTCAACTCGTTTTTGGTGAGCGGACCGCAAGTCCAAATTTTGATTCAGGACCTATACTGATTCCCGGTGGGTGGCTGAGACTTTGGTTAATTCTTCTTCCTGCCGGAAATTAAAGTGATATGTGCCCGTCCAAATACCTAACAGCTACACTCTCATTGGTTCCCCTCTTCCCTTTCATCCTCTGCCAAATTGGCAACCTGTGCGAACCAGGAGGTTAAAGGGGCTGTCTCTCCAAGTTGGGAGGTTGATAGTAAAGCAGATGGAAAGTCAAACCAGAGCACCAGGAGAGGGACTATTCGTTGAGTTTTAGAAACCTTTCGTATTCACAGTGTGTCCGTTCTCTAGGTTTCCCGTACATGTTATAGCTGTAGTAATATTCCCTTCAACCTGGAGAGTTGGGACCCATGGAATGTGTGCCAGGCATTTGTGCTTTAAAGTGTCTGCATTTGCTCACCCAATCTCACCAATCCTCTCAGTCCCAAGTGTCCCTCCTTATGCCACATCCAGCTGTCATTGTAGATAGGGTCATTCCAGGTTTCATCAGAGACCCTGAAGGAATTGTAAAGAATTTCCCAGTTTTTTCGTTTTGTTTTTGAAATTCCTTTTTATAGTGGGTTTGAGCTGATTCTCGCTGCCATGTATTTGCCAGTCTAGACACACTTGATTCCCTTACGGAGACATATCAATACATAGGTTTTAAGATTCTTACTAGTCAGATATATTCCTCTGCGGGAAATATGGGGTTTTGAGTCCCTTTCACTGAGGAAGGTGTAGGTCTTGTCTATTCCATAGTTGGTTTTTGGAACGGTACCTGTGCTTATATCAAACTCTGGTTTTATGCGTCACACCACCTCTCCTTCCCCCTTAAGCAGGCATAATAGTGTATTCTAAATATGAGACACTGTTCTCTTTCCTAACTCAGTTCAACTGTAGCCATGTTTACAGGATCTTCATAAGTGATATCTTATGATAAGTTTATTTTTCTGTGTGACTTATTTCACTTAGAATCATCGTACCTGAATCCACCCATTTTGTTGCTACTGGTCTTATGACATTGATTTCATGGCTGAAGGATATTCCATCGTACGTAAGTACCACAATTTTCTGAACCATTTTTATACTTTCTGGGATATTTAAGGTGTACCCAAGTTGAGGTCCTTGTAAGCAGTGCAGCCCTAAATTTTGGGGTGGCTCTGTCTTATTGATTTTCAGTTTTCCCAAGGTATATTCCCTAGACTGGAAGTGCCCTTGGCTCTGTAGCTCTGTTCTTTTCTTGTTTTAGGGAACACAATGCACTCCTCCAGAGAGGCAGTTGGCAATTTACATCCCGCCCATCAGCATAACAAG
Organism: Hyperoodon ampullatus; assembly: GCF_949752795.1. Taxonomy (NCBI): domain Eukaryota; kingdom Metazoa; phylum Chordata; class Mammalia; order Artiodactyla; family Ziphiidae; genus Hyperoodon; species Hyperoodon ampullatus. The sequence continues at coordinate 550,537 of NW_027640834.1, read as the reverse complement.
GCTCCCTGTTCTCCAGGGCCTGTCTTGCCTTTCTGGTTTTTACACATTTTGTGGAGGTCGCTTTTGACCGGTGGGAAGTGGTACTTCTTTTTAGTGCAGATTTGCATTGCCCGCTTGCTTGCTTGGCCAAAAAGGGCGTATGCGTTTTCTCCTGAATATATTCAGGAGAAAACGCATACGCCCTTTTTGGCCAAGTGCATCATTGTCGAAGTTGTGCCCCTCTTCCTGTGCTTTAAAGGCAATTCCAACGTACCTCTTGAAATCTGTTTCCTGCTATTCTGCCTCGCTTTCAAGTCCGCCAAGTTGCCTTCCCTCAACAAATTTTTGGACGATAGTTGTCCTTTATTACTCGGCCAGTTTGTGAATTGCTGTGCCTCTGAGCTCCATTTTTCAACTCGTTTTTGGAGAGCTGACCGCAAGTCCAAAATTTTGGTTCAGGACCTAAAATGGTTCCCGGTGGGTGGCTGAGACTTTGGTTAATTCCTCTTCCTGCCGGAAATTACAGTGATATGTGCCCGTTCAAATGCCTAACAGCTACTCTCTCATTGGTTCTCCCTCTTCCCTTTCATCCTCTGCCAAATTGGCAACCTGTGCGAACCAGGAGGTTAAAGGGGCTGTCTCTCCAAGTTGGGAGGTTGATAGTAAAGCAGATGGAAAGTCAAACCGGAGCACCAGGAGAGGGACTATTCGTTGAGTTTTAGAAACCTTTCGTATTCATAGTGTGTCTGTTCTCTAGGTTTCCCGTACATGTTATAACTGTACTAATATTCCCTTCAACCTGGAGAGTTGGGACCCATGGAATGGGTGCCAGGCATTTGTGATTTAAAGGGTCTGCATTTGATCAACCAATCTCACCAATCCTCTCAGTCCCAAGTGTCCAGCCTTATGCCACCTCCAGCTGTTGTTGTAGATAGGGTCATTCTAGGTTTCATCAGAGACCCTGAAGGAATTGTAAAGAATTACCCAGTTTTTTTGGTTTGTTTTTGAAAATCCTTTTTATAGTGTGTTTAAGCTGATTCTCGCTGCCATGTTTATGCCAGTCTAGACACACTTGATTCCCTTACGGAGACATATCAATATATAGGTTTTAAGATTCTTACTAGTCAGATATATTCCTCTGCGGGAAATACGGGGTTTTGTATCCCTTTCAATGAGGAAGGTGTAGGTCTTGTCTATTCCATTGTTGGTTTTTGGAACGGTACCTGTGCTTATATCAAACTCTGGTTTTATGCATCACCCCACCTCTCCTTGACACTTAAGCAGGCATAAGTGTGTTTTCTAAATGTGAGACACTGTTCTCTTTCCTAACTCAGTTCAAGTGTAGCCATGTTTACAGGATCTTCATAAGTGATATCTTATGATAAGTTTCTTTTTCTATGTGACTTATTTCACTTAGAATCATCGTACCTGAATCCACCCATTTTGCTGCTACTGGTCTTATGACATTGATTTCATGCCTGAGAGATATTCCATCGTACGTAAGTACCTCATTTTTTTGAAATATTTTTATATTTCCTGGGATATTTAAGGTGTACCCAAGTTCAGGTCCTTGTAAGCAGTGCAGCCCTGAATTTTAGGGTGGCTCTGTCTTATTGATTTTCAGTTTTCCCAAGGTATATTCCCTAGACTGGAAGTGCCCTTGGCTCTGTAGCTCTGTTCTTTACTTGTTTTAGGGAACACAATGCACTCCTCCAGAGAGGCAGTTGGCAATTTACATCCCGCCCGTCAGCATAAGAAGGCTCCTTGTTCTCCAGGGCCTGTCTTGCCTTTCTGGTTTCTACACATTTTGTGGATGTCCCTTTTGACCAGTGGGAAGTGATACTTCTTTGTAGTGCAGATTTGCATTGCCCGCTTGCTTGCTTGGCCAAAAAGGGCGTATGCGTTTTCTCCTGAATATATTCAGGAGAAAACGCATACGCCCTTTTTGGCCAAGTGCATCATTGTCGAAGTTGTGGCCCTCTTCCTGTGCTTTAAAGGCGATTCCCACGTACCTCTTGAAATCTGTTTCCTGCTATTCTGCCTCGCTTTCAAGTCTGCCTCGTTGCCTTCCCTCAACAGATTTTTGGACGATAGTTGTCCTTTATTACTCGGCCAGTTTGTGAATTGCTGTGCCCCTGAGCTCCATTTTTCAACTCGTTTTTGGTGAGCGGACCGCAAGTCCAAAATTTTTGTTCAGGACCTATACTGGTTCCCAGTGGGTGGCTGAGACTTTGCTTAATTCTTCTTCCTGCCAGGAAATTACAGTGATATGTGCCCGTTCAAATGCCTAACAGCTACTCTCTCATTGGTTCTCCCTCTTCCCTTTCATCCTCTGCCAAATTGGCAACCTGTGCGAACCAGGAGGTTAAAGGGGCTGTCTCTCCAAGTTGGGAGGTTGATAGTAAAGCAGATGGAAAGTCAAACCGGAGCACCAGGAGAGGGACTATTCGTTGAGTTTTAGAAACCTTTTGTATTCACAGTGTGTCCGTTCTCTAGGTTTCCCGTACATGTTATAGCTGTAGTAATATTCCCTTCAACCTGGAGAGTTGGGACCCATGGAATGGGTGCCAGGCATTTGTGCTTTAAAGGGTCTGCATTTGCTCACCCAATCTCACCAATCGTCTCAGTCCCAAGTGTCCCTCCTTATGCCACATCCATCTGTCATTGTAGATAGGGTCATTCCAGGTTTCATCAGAGACCCTGAAGGAATTGTGAAGAATTTCCCAGTTTTTTTGTTTTGTTTTTGAAATTCCTTTTTATAGTGGGTTTGAGCTGATTCTCGCTGCCATGTTTATGCCAGTCTAGACACACTTGATTCCCTTACGGAGACATATCAATACATAAGTTTTAAGATTCTTACTAGTCAGATATATTCCTCTGTGGGAAATATGGGGTTTTGAGTCCCTTTCACTGAGGAAGGTGTAGGTCTTGTCTATTCCATAGTTGGTTTTTGGAACGGTACCTGTGCTTATATCAAACTCTGGTTTTATGCATCACCCCACCTCTCCTTCCCCCTTAAGCAGGCATAAGAGTGTTTTCTGAATGTGAGACACTGTTCTCTTTCCTAACTCAGTTAAAGTGTAGCCATGTTTACAGGATCTTCATAAGTGATATCTTATGATAAGTTTCTTTTTCTCTGTGACTTATTTCACTTAGAATCATCGTACCTGAATCCACCCATTTTGCTGCTACTGGTCTTATGACATTGATTTCATGGCTGAGGGATGTTCCATCGTACGTAAGTACCACAATTTTTTGAACCATTTTTATATTTCCTGGTATATTTAAGGTGTACCCAATTTGAGGTCCTTGTAAGCAGTGCAGCCCTAAATTTTGGGGTGGCTCTGTCTTATTGATTTTCAGTTTTCCCAAGGTATATTCCCTAGACTGGAAGTGCCCTTGGCTCTGTAGCTCTGTTGTTTATTGTTTTAGGGAACACAATGCACACCTACAGAGAGGCAGTTGGCAATTTACATCCCGCCCATCAGCATAACAAGGCTCCCTGTTCTCCAGGGCTTGTCTTGCCTTTCTGGTTTTTACACATTTTTTGGATGTCCCTTTTGACCGGTGGGAAGTGATACTTCTTTGTAGTGCAGATTTGCATTGCCCGCTTGCTTGCTTGGCCAAAAAGGGCGTATGTGTTTTCTCCTGAATATATTCAGGAGAAAACGTAAACGCCCTTTTTGGCCAAGTGCATCATTGTCGAAGTTGTGCCCCTCTTCCTGTGCTTTAAAGGTGATTCCAACGTACCTCTTGAAATCTGTTTCCTGCTATTCTGCCTCGCTTTCAAGTCCGCCTCGTTGTCTTCCCTCAACAGATTTTTGGACGATAGTTGTCCTTTATTACTCGGCCAGTTTGTGAATTGCTGTGCCCCTGAGCTCCATTTTTCAACTCGTTTTTGGTGAGCGGACCGCAAGTCCAAAATTTTGGTTCAGGACCTATACTGGTTCCCAGTGGGTGGCTGAGACTTTGGTTAATTCTTATTCCTGCCGGGAAATTACAGTGATATGTGCCCATCCAAATGCCTAACAGCTACTCTCTCATTGGTTCTCCCTCTTCCCTTTCATCCTCTGCCTAATTGGCAACGTGTGCGAACCAGGAGGTTAAAGGGGCTGTCTCTCCAAATTGGGAGGTTGATAGTAAAGCAGATGGAAAGTCAAACCGGAGCACCAGGAGAGGGACTATTCGTGGAGTTTTAGAAACCTTTCGTATTCACAGTGTGTCCGTTCTCTAGGTTTCCCGTACATGTTATAGCTGTAGTAATATTCCCTTCAACCTGGAGTGTTGGGACCCATGGAATGGGTGCCAGGCATTTGTGCTTTATAGGGTCTGCATTTGCTCACCCAATCTCACCAATCCTCTCAGTCCCAAGTGTCCCTCCTTATGTCACATCCAGCTGTCATTGTAGATAGGGTCATTCCAGGTTTCATCAGAGACCCTGAAGGAATTGTAAAGAATTTCCCAGTTTTTTTGTTTTGTTTTTGAAATTCCTTTTTATAGTGGGTTTGAGCCGATTCTCGCTGCCATGTTTATGCCAGTCTAGACACACTTGATTCCCTTACGGAGACATATCAATACATAGGTTTTAAGATTCTTACTACTCAGATATATTCCTCTGCGGGAAATATGGGGTTTTGAGTCCCTTTCACTGAGGAAGATGTAGGTCTTATCTATTCCATAGTTGGTTTTTGGAACGGTACCTGTGCTTATATCAAACTCTGGTTTTATGCATCACCCCACCTCTCCTTCCCCCTTAAGCAGGCATAAGAGTGTTTTCTAAATGTGAGACACTGTTCTCTTTCCTAACTCAGTTCAAGTGTAGCCAGGTTTACAGGATCTCCATAAGTGATATCTTATGATAAGTTTCTTTTTCTGTGTGACTTATTTCACTTAGTATCATCGTACCTGAATCCACCCATTTTGCTGCTACTGGTCTTATGACATTGATTTTATGCTGAGGGATATTCCATCGTACGTAAGTACCACAATTTTTTGAACCATTTTTATATTTCCTGGGATATTTAAGGTGTACCCAAGTTGAGGTCCTTGTAAGCAGTGCAGCCCTAAATTTTGGGGTGGCTCTGTCTTATTGATTTTCATTTTTCCCAAGGAATATTCCCTAGACTGGAAGTGCCCTTGGCTCTGTAGCTCTGTTGTTTACTTGTTTTAGGGAACACAGTGCACTCCTCCAGAGAGAAAGTTGGCAATTTACATCCCGCCCACCAGCATAACAAGGCTCCCTGTTCTCCAGGACCTGTCTTGCCTTTCTGGTTTTTACATATTTTTGTGGATGTCCCTTTTGACCGGTGGGAAGTGATACTTCTTTGTAGTGCAGATTTGCATTGCCCGCTTGCTTGCTTGGCCAAAAAGGGCGTATGCGTTTTCTCCTGAATATATTCAGGAGAAAACGCATACGCCCTTTTTGGCCAAGTGCATCATTGTCGAAGTTGTGCCCCTCTTCCTGTGCTTTAAAGGCGATTCCAACGTACCTCTTGAAATCTGTTTCCTGCTATTCTGCCTCGCTTTCAAGTCCGCCTCGTTGTCTTCCTTCAACAGATTTTTGGACGATAGGTGTCCTTTATTACTCGGCCAGTTTGTGAATTGCTGTGCCCCTGAGCTCCATTTTTCAACTCGTTTCTGGTGAGCTGACCGCAAGTCCAAAATTTTGGTTCAGGACCTATGCTGGTTCCCGGTGGGTGGCTGAGACTTTGGTTAATTCTTCTTCCTGCCGGGAAATTACAGTGATATGTGCCCGTCCAAATGCCTAACAGCTACTCTCTCATTGGTTCTCCCTCTTCCCTTTCATCCTCTGCCAAATTGGAAACCTGTGCGAACCAGGAGGTTAAAGGGGCTGTCTCTCCACGTTGGGACGTTGATAGTAAAGCAGATGGAAAGTCAAACCGGAGCACCAGGAGAGGGACTATTCGTTGAGTTTTAGAAATCTTTTGTATTCACAGTGTGTCCGTTCTCTAGGTTTCCCGTACATGTTATAACTGTAGTAATATTCCCTTCAACCTGGAGAGTTGGGACCCATGGAATGGGTGCCAGGAATTTGTGCTTTAAAGGGTCTGCATTTGATCAACCAATCTCACCAATCCTCTCAGTCCCAAGTATCCAGCCTTATGCCACATCCAGCTGTCGTTGTAGATAGGGTCATTCCAGGTTTCATCAGAGACGCTGAAGGAATTGTAAAGAATTTCCCAGTTTTTTTGTTTTGTTTTTGAAATTCCTTTTTATAGTGGGTTTGAGCTGATTATCGCTGCCATGTTTATGCCAGTCTAGACACACTTGATTCCCTTACGGAGACATATCAATACTTAGATTTTAAGATTCTTACTAGTCAGATATATTCCTCTGCGGGAAATATGGGGTTTTGAGTCCCTTTCACTGGGGAAGGTGTAGGTCTTGTCTATTCCATAGTTGGTTTTTGGAACGGTACCTGTGCTTATATCAAACTCTGGTTTTATGCATCACCCCACCTCTCCTTCCCCCTTAAGCAGGCATAAGAGTGTTTTCTAAATGTGAGACACTGCACTCTTTCCTAACTCAGTTCAAGTGTAGCCATGTTTACAGGATCTTCATAAGTGATATCTTATGATAAGTTTCTGTTTCTTTGTGACTTATTTCACTTAGAATCATCGTACCTGAATCCACCCATTTTGCTGCTACTGGTCTTATGACATTGATTTCATGGCTGAGGGATGTTCCACCGTACGTAAGTACCACAATTTTTTGAACCATTTTTATATTTCCTGGGATATTTAAGGTGTACCCAAGTTGAGGTCCTTGTAAGCAGTGTAGCCCTACATTTTGGGGTGGCTTTGTCTTATTGATTTTCAGTTTTCCCAAGGTATATTCCCTAGACTGGAAGTGCCCTTGGCTCTGTAGCTCAGTTCTTTACTTGTTTTAGGGAACACAATGCACTCCTCCAGAGAGGCAGTTGGCAATTTACATCCCGCCCATCAGCATAAAAAGGCTCCTTGTTCTCCAGGGCCTGTCTTGCCTTTCTGGTTTTTACACATTTTGTGGATGTCCCTTTTGACCGGTGGGAAGTGATACTTCTTTGTAGTGCAGATTTGCATTGCCCGCTTGCTTGCTTGGCCTCAAAGGGCGTATGCGTTTACTCCTGTGTATATTCAGGAGAAAACGCATACGCCCTTTTTGGCCAAGTGCATCATTGTCGAAGTTGTGCCCCTCTTCCTGTGCTTTAAAGGCGATTCCAACATACCTCTTGAAATCTGTTTCCTGCTATTCTGCCTCGCTTTCAAGTCCGCCTCGTTGCCTTCCCTCAACAGATTTTTGGACGATAGTTGTCCTTTATTACTCGGCCAGTTTGTGAATTGCTGTGCCCCTGAGCTCCATTTTTCAACTCGTTTTTGGTGAGCTGACCGCAAGTCCAAAATTTTGGTTCAGGACCTATACTGGTTCCCGGTGGGTGGCTGAGACTTTGGTTAATTATTCTTCTTGCCGGGAAATTAGAGTGATATGTGCCCGTCCAAATGCCTAACAGCTACTCTCTCATTGGTTCTCCCTCTTCCCTTTCATCGTCTGCCAAACTGGAAACCTGTGCGAACCAGGAGGTTAAAGGGGCTGTCTCTCCAAGTTGAGAGGTTGATAGTAAAGCAGATGGAAAGTCAAACCGGAGCACCAGGAGAGGGACTATTCGTTGAGTTTTAGAAACCTTTCGTATTCACAGTGTGTCCGTTCACTAGGTTTCCAGTACATGTTATAGCTGTAGTAATATTCCCTTCAACCTGGAGAGATGGGACCCATGGAATGGGTGCCATGCATCATTGCTTTAAAGGTTCTGCATTTGCTCACCCAATCTCACCAATCGTCTCAGTCCCAAGTGTCCCTCCTTATGCCACATCCAGCTGTCATTGTAGATAGAGTCATTCCAGGTTTCATCAGAGACCCTGAAGGAATTGTAAAGAATTTCCCAGTTTTTTTTGTTTTGTTTTTGAAATTCCTTTTTATAGTGGGTGTGAGCTGATTCTCGCTGCCATGTTTATGCCAGTCTAGACACACTTGATTCACTTACGGAGACATATCAATACATAGGTTTTAAGATTCTTACTAGTAAGATATATTCCTCTGCAGGAAATATGGGGTTTTGAGTCCCTTTCACTGAGGAAGGTGTAGGTCTTGTCTATTCCATAGTTGGTTTTTGGAAAGGTACCTGTGCTTATATCAAACTCTGGTTTTATGCATCACCCCACCTCTCCTTCCCCCTTAAGCAGGCATAAGAGTGTTTTCTAAATGTGAGACACTGTTCTCTTTCCTAACTCAGTTCAAGTGTAGCCATGTTTACAGGATCTTCATAAGTGATATCTTATGATAAGTTTCTTTTTCTGTGTGACTTATTTCACTTAGAATCATCGTACCTGAATCCACCCATTTTGCTGCTACTGGTCTTATGACATTGATTTCATGGCTGAGGGATATTCCATCGTACCTAAGTACCACAATTTTTTGAACCATTTTTATATTTCCTGGGATATTTAATGTGTACCCAAGTTGAGGTCCTTGTAAGGAGTGCAGACCTAAATTTTGGGGTGGCTCTGTCTTATTGATTTTCAGTTTTCCCAAGGTATATTCCCTAGACTGGAAGTGCCCTTGGCTCTGTAGCTCTCTTCTTTACTTCTTTTAGGGAACACAATGTACTCCTCCAGAGAGGCAGTTGGCAATTTACATCCCGCCCATCCACATAACAAGGCTCCCTGTTCCCCAGGGCCTGTCTTGCCTTTCTGGTTTTTACACATTTTGTGGATGTCCCTTTTGACTGGTGGGAAGTGATACTTATTTGTAGTGCAGATTTGCATTGCCCGCTTGCTTGCTTGGCCAAAAAGGGCGTATGCGTTTTCTCCTGAATATATTCAGGAGAAAACGCACACGCCCTTTTTGGCCAAGTGCATCATTGTCGAAGTTGTGCCCCTCTTCCTGTGCTTTAAAGGTGATTCCAAAGTACCTCTTGAAATCTGTTTCCTGCTATTATGCCTGCCTTTCAAGTCCGCCTCGTTGCCTTCCCTCAACAGATTTTTGGACGATAGTTGTCCTTTATTACTCTGCCAGTCTTTGAATTGCTGTGCCCCTGAGCTCCATTTTTCAACTCGTTTTTTGTGAGCTGAACGCAAGTCCAAAATTTTGGTTCAGGACCTATACTAGTTCCCGGTGGGTGGCTGAGACTTTGCTTAATTCTTCATCCTACCGGGAAATTAGAGTGACATGTGCCGATCCAAATACCTAACAGCTACTCTCTCATTGGTTCTCCCTCTTCCCTTTCATCCTCTGCAAAATTGGTAACCTGTGCGAACCAGCAGGTTAAAGTGGCTGTCTCTTCAAGTTTGGAGACTGATAATAAAGCATTTGAAAAGTCAAACCGGAGCACCAGGAGAGGGACTATTCTTTGAGTTTTAGAAACCTTTCATATTCACAGTGTGTCTGTTCTCTAGGTTTTCCGTACATGTTATAGCTGTAGTAATAGTTCCTTCAACCTGGAGAGTTGAGACCCATGGAATGGGTGCCACATATTATTGTTTTAAAGGGTCTGCATTTGCTCACCCACTCTCATCAACCCTCTCAGTCCCATGTGTCCAGCCTTATGCCACATCCAGCTGTCGTTGTAGATAGGGTCATTCCAGGTTTCATCAGAGACCCTGAAGGAATTGTAAAGAATTTCCCAGTTTTTTTTTTGTTTTTGAATTTCCTTTTCTAGTGGGTTTGAGCTGATTCTCGCTGCCATGTTTATGCCAGTCTAGACACACTTTATTCCCTTACAGAGACATATCAATACATAGGTTTTAAGATTCTTACTAGTAAGATACATTCCTCTGCGGGAAATATGGGGTTTTGAGTCCCGTTCACAGAGGAAGTAGTAGGTCTTGTCTATTCTGTATTTGGATTATGGAACCGTACCTGTGCTAATATCAAACTCTGGTTTTATTCATCACCCCACCTCTGCTTTCCCCTTAAGCATGCATAAGTGTGTTTTCTAAATATGAGACTCTGTTCCCTTTCCTAATTCCTTCCATGTGTAGCCATGTTTATATACCCTTCATAAGTGATATCTTATGATAAGTTTATTTTTCTGTGTGATTTTTTCAGTTAGAATCATCGTACATGAATCCCTTCATTATGCTCCTACTGGCCTTATGACATTGACTTCATGGCTGAGGGATATTCCATCATACGTATGTACCACAATTTCTTTACCATTTTTGTCTTTCCTGATATTTATAAGGTGTCCCGAAGTCGAGGTTCTTGTAAGGAGTGCTGCCATAAATTTTGGGTTGGCTGTGTCTTATTGATTTTCAATTTTCCCAAGGTATATTCCCGTGACTGGAAGTGCCTTAGGTTGTGAAGCACTGTTGTTTACTTCTTTTTGGGAACGCAATGCATTCCTCCAGAGTGGCTGTTGGCAATTTACATCCCACCCATCCGCATAACAAGGCTCCCTGTTCTCCAGATCCTGTCTTGCCTTTCTTGTTTTTACACATTTTACGGATGTCCCTTTTGACCGTTTGGAAGTGATACTTCTTTGTAGTGCAGATTTGCATTGTGCGGTTGCTTGGTTGGCCAAAATGTGTGTATGCGTTTTCTCCTGAATATATTCAGGAGAAAACGCATGCACCCTTTATGGACAATTCCATAATTGTCGAAGTTGTGATGCTTTTCCTGTGTTTAAAGGCAATTCCAATGTACTTCTGGAAATCTGTTTCGTGCACTTCTGCCTCATTTTCAAGTCCGCCTCATGGCTTTCTCTCAACAGATTTTTGGAAGAGAGTAGTCCTTTATAACTCTGCAAGTTAGTGAATTGCTGTGACCCTGAGCTCCATTTTTCAACTCGCGTTTTTGTGAGCTGACTGCCATTCCACAATTTTGCTTCAGGACCTATACTGGTTCCATTGGGGGGGCTGGCTCAGAGTTTGTTAATTCTTCTTCGTGACGGGAATTTAGAGTGACATGTGGCCATCCAAATGCCTACAGCTACTCTCTAATTGTTTCTCCCTCTTCCCTTATATCCTCTACACAACGTGCCAACTGTGCAAAGCAGGAGTTTCTAGGTGCTGACTCTCCAATTTGGGAGATTGATACTAAAGCAGTTGGAATGTCAAACTGGTGCACAAGGAGAGAAAAAAATTAGTAGAGTTTTAGAAACCTTTCACCATCAGATGGTGTCCATTCTCTAGGTTTCCCATACATGTTATAACTGTAGTGATATGCCCTTCTACCTGGAGAGTTGGGACCCATGGAATGGGTGCCAGGTATTATTGCTTTAAACGGTCTGCATTTTCTCACCCAATCTCACCAAACCTCTCAGTCCCAAGTGACCAGCCTTATGCCACATCCAGCTGTCGTTGTAGATAGGGTCATTGTAAGTTTCATCGGAACCCCTGAAGATATTGTGTAAGAATTTCACTGTTTATTTGTTTTGTTTTGAAATTCATTTTTATAGTGGGTTTGAGCTGATTCTCTCTGCCGTGTTTATGTCATTCTAGACACACTTGGTTACCTTATGGAGACATATCAATACATAGGTTTTAAGATTCTTACTAGTCAGATATACTACTCTGCGGGGAATAGGGGTGTTGAGCCCCGTTCAGTGAGGAAAGAGTAGGTCTTGTCTATTTTGTATTTGGATTATGCAACCGTACCTGTGCTAATATCAAACTCTGGTTTTATGCATCACCTCACCTCTCCTTTCCTCTTGAGCAAGCATAAGAGTGTTTTCTAAATGTGAGACTCTTCTCTTTCCTAATTCAGTTCATGTGTAGCCATGTTTACAAGACCTTCATAAGTGATATCTTATGATAAGTTTCTTTTCTGTGTGACTTATTTCAGTTAGAATCATCGTACATGAATCCACTCATTATGCTTCTACTGGCCTTATGACATTGATTTCATGGCTGCGGGATATTCCATCATACGTATGTACCGCAATTTCTTTACTATTTTTTTTCTTTACTGGGATATTTAAGGTGTCCCGAAGTCGAGGTTCTTGTAAGCAGTGCTGCCCTATATTTTGGGTTGGCTGTGTCTTATTGATTTTCAATTTCCCCAAGGTATATTCCCATGACTGGAGGTGCCTTAGGTTGTGAAGCTCTGTTGTTTAATTCTTTTAGGGAACACAATGCACTCCTCCAGAGTGGCTGTTGGCAATCTGCATCCCACCGATCAGCATAACAAGGCTCCCTGTTCTCTAGAGCCCCTCTTGCCTTTCTGGTTTTTACACATTTTACGGATATCCCTTTTGACTGGTGGGAAGTGATACTTCTTTGTAGTGCAGGTTTGCATTGTGCGGTTGCTTGGTTGGCCAAAATGGGTGTATGCGTTTTCTCCTGAATATATTCAGGAGAAAACGCATGCGCCCTTTATGGATAATTCCATAATTGTCGAAGTTGTGATGCTTTTCCTGTGTTTAAAGGCGATTCCAATGTACTTCTGGAAATCTGTTTCGTGCAAATCTCCCTCATTTTCAAGTCCGCCTCATGGCTTTTTCTCAACAGATTTTTGGAAGAGAGTAGTCCTGTATAACTCTGCAAGTTAGTGAATTGCTGTGCCCCTGAGCTCCATTTTTCAACTTGTGTTTTTGTGAGCTGACCTTAAACCCACAATTTTGCTTCAGGACCTATACTAGTTATGGGGGTGGGGCAGGCTGAGAGTTTGGTTAATTCTTCTTCGTGACGGGAAATTAGAGTGACATGTGGCCTTCCAAATGCCTATAGCTACTCTCTCATTGGTTCTCCCTCTTCCCTTATATCCTCTGCACAATGTGCCAACTGTGCGAACCAGGAGGTTATAGGGGCTGACTCTCCAAGTTGGGAGATTGATATTACAGCAGTTGGAATGTCAAGCTGCAGCACATGGAGAGAAAAAAATTAGTAGAGTTTTAGAAACCTTTCACCATCAGAGGGTGTCCATTCTCTAGGTTTCCCATACATGTTATAACCTTAGTGATATTTCCTTCTACCTGGAGAGTTGGGAACCATGGAATCAGTGGCAGGCATTATTGCTTTAAAGCGTCTGCATTTTCTCACCCAATCTCACCAATCCTCTCAGTCCCAGGTGAACAGCCTTATGCCACATCCAGCTGTTGTTGTAGATAGGGTCATTCCAAGTTTCATCAGAACCCCTGAAGGTGTTGTGTAAGAATTTCACTGTTTCTTTGTTTTGTTTTGAAATTCCTTTTTATAGTGGGTTTGAGCTGATTCTCACTGCCGTGTTTATGTCATTCTAGACACACTTGGTTCCCTTATGGAGACATATCAATACATAGGTTTTAAGATCCTTACTAGTCAGATATATTTCTCTGTGGGGAATAGGGGTGTTGAGTCCCATTCACTGAGGAAGGAGTCGGGCTTGTCTCTTCTGTATTTGGATTATGGAACGGTACCTGTGTTAATATCAAACTCTGGTTTTGTGTGTCTCCCCACCTCTCCTTCCCCCTTAAGCAAGCATAAGTGTGTTTTCTAAATCTGAGACTCTGTTCTCTTTCCTAATTCAGTTCATATGTAGCCAGGTTTACATTCCCTTCATAAGTGATATCTTATATCAGAATGCACCATGGCCCTTGTCATAATAATGCTCCATGACCCCTGTCATCACAATGGTCCATTCCCTGGTTATCACAATGCTCCATGTCCCTTGTCATAACAATTCTCCACGTACTTGTCATCACAATGCTACATGACACTTCTCATCAAAAAGTTACATGCTCGTTTCATCACAATTCTCCATGCACTTGTCATTGCAATGTTCCATGACCCCTGTCATAGCAAGCTCCAAGTGTTTGTCATCACAATGCTTCACGACTTTATCATCAAAATTCTCAATGGCACATTGCATCACAATGTTCCGTACCCTTATCATCACAATGCTCCATGCCTTTGTCATCACAATGCTCCATGACCCCTGTCATCACAATGCTCCCTGACACCTGTCATCACAATGCTTCATGCCCCTTGTCATTACAGTGCTCCATGATGCTCGTCATCACAATTACCCATGGTCTTCTCATCACAATGCTCCACGGTTTTGCCATCACAATGCTCCATGCCCTGGTCATCTCAAAGCTCAATGTCCCTTGTCCTCACAATTCTCCACGTCCTTGTCATCACAATGCTCCATGGCACTTCTCATCACAATGTTATATGCTCTTGTCATAACAATACTCCATGCACTTGTCATCGCAATGCTCCATGACCCCTGTCATAGGAAGCTCCATGCGCTTGTCATCACAATGTTTCATGACATGGACATTAAAATTATCAATGGCCCTTGTCATCTCAATGCTCCATGCGCTTATCATCACAATGCTCTTTTACCTTTGTCACAACAATCCTCCATGACACTTGGCATCACAATGCTCCGTGCTATTGTCATCACAATGGAACATGACATATGTCATCACAATGCTCCCTGACACCTGTCTTCACAATACTCCATGACCTTGTCATCACAATGCTCCATGCCTTGTCATCACAATGTGCCATGCCCACTGTCATCAAAATAATCCATGAAACTTGTCAGACCAAAGCTCCATGCCACCTTTCATCACAATGCTCCATGAACCCTGTCATCACAATGCACCATGCCCATCATCATAATGCTTCAGGCTATTGTCATCACAATGAAATCAAAATGCTCTATGACCTCTGTCATCACAATGCTCCAAACCCTTGTGATCACAATGTTCCATAACACTTGTCATCACAATACCCCATGACGCTAGTCATCACAAATATCCATGGACTTCTCATCACAATGCCCCATGACATTTGTCATCACAATGCGCAATACACATGTCATCACAATGCTCCCTGACTCTTGCCATCAGTATGCTCCCTGAACCCTTTCATGACAAGGCTCCATGGCTTTTTCATCACAATGATCCATGCCATTTTCATCACAATGCTCCAAGACCCCTGTAATCACAATGCTCCATGCCCTTGTCATCACAAAACTCCATGATGCATGTCATCAGAATGCTCCATGGCCTTCTCATCACAATGCTCCATGCCCTTGTCATCACAATGCTCCAAGACCCCTGTAATCACAATGGTCCATGCCCCTTTTCATCAGAATGCTCCATGAGACTTGTCATCACAAGGCTCCATGGTCTTCTCATCACAATGCTCCAGGACATTGTCATCAAAATGCTCCATTCCCTTATCATCACAATGCTCCATGACACCTGTCATCACAATACTCCATGAACATTTTCAGCCCAATGCTCCATGACCTTCTCATCACAATGCTCCATGACCAATATCATCACAATGCTCCATGACCACAGTCATCACAACGCTCAATATCACCTGACAACACAATGATCCGGGACTCTTGTCATCACAATGCTCCATTCCCTAGTCATCACAATGCTCCATGACCCCTGTCATCACAATACTCCATGAACATTTTCAGCCCAATGCTCCATGACACTTGTCATCACAATGATGCATGCCCTTGTCATCCCAATGCTCCATGACCCCTGTAATCACAATGCTCCGTGACGCTTGTCATCACAGTGCTCCATGACACCTGTCATCACAATGCTCCATGCCTTTGTCAGCAAAATGCTACATGACCTTGTCATTACAATGTTCTATGCACTTGTCATCACAATACTCCATTACCATTGCCATCACAATCCTCCATGAACCTTGTTATCACATTGCTCCATGCCCTTGTCATCACAATGCTCCATGCTCCTTGAAATCAAAATGATCTATGACCTCTGTCATCACAATGTTCCAAACCCTTGTGATCACAATGTTCCATAACACTTGTCATCACAATGCTCCATGATGCCTGTCATCACAATACTCCATGCCCTTTTCATCACAATGCTCCATGACCTTTGTCATCACAATTCTCGATACACTTGTCATCACAATGCTCCCTGACACTTGTCATCAGAATGCTCCTTGAACCCTGTCACAAAAAGGCTCCATGCATTTTTCATCTAAATGCACCATGCCGTTTTCATCCCAATGCTCCATCCCATTGTCATTAAAATACTCCACAAGCTTGTCATCAGAATGCTCCATGTCCCTTGTCATCACAATTTTCCATGCACTTGTCAGCACAATGCTCCCTGACCCTTGTCATCACAATGCTCCAAGCCATTGTCATCTCAATGCTCCATTACCTTTGTCATCAGAATCCTCCATGACACTTGGCATCACAATGGGCCATTACATATGTCATCACAATGCTCCCTGACACCTGTCTTCACAATAATGAATGACCTGGTCATCACAATGCTCCATGCCCTTGTCATCACAATGCGCCATTCCAACTGTCATCGCAATAAGCCATGAAACTTATTAGACCAATGCTCCATGCCCTTGTCATCACAATGCCCCATGCCCTTGTTATCACAATGCTCCATGACCCCTGTCATCACAATGCTCCGTGACTCCAGTCATCACAAGGCTTCATGACCTTTGTCATCACAGTGGTCCATGCCCTTGTCATCAACAGTCTCTGTGACCTTTTTAACCACAATGCTTCATGAACTTTTCATCACAATGCTCTTTGACCCTTGTCATCACAATGTTCTATGCCTTTCTCAGCACAATGCTCCATGACCCTTGTCATCACAATGCTCCATGCGCTTGTCAGCACAATGCTCCATGACCCATGTCATCACAATGCACCATGCGCTTGTCGTCACAGTGCTCCACAATCTTGTCATCACAATGCTCCATAAACCTTGTCATCACAATGCTCCATGCACTTCAAATCAAAATGCTCTCTCACCACTGATATCACAATGTTACATCACTATTCATCACAATACTCCCTCAACCCTGTCATCACAATGTTCCATGACTCCTGTCATCACAATGCTACATGCACTTATCATCACAATGTTCGATGATCCCTGACATCACAATGTTCCATAACCCCTGTCATCAAAATGCTCCATGACCTTTTTCATCAAAATGCTCCATGACCCCTGACATTACAATGTTACATAACGTCTCTCATCAAAATGTTCCATGACCCTTTTCATCAAACTGGTCCATGACAATGTCATCACAATGCTCCCTGCCCTTCTCATCACAATGCACCATGCCCTTTGTCATCAAAATGCTCCATGACCTTTGTCATCACAAAGCTCCATGACCCTTGGCATCACAATGCTCCATGCCATTGTCATCAAAAAGCTCCATGGTGCTTGTCATCACACTGCTCGATGCCCTTCTCATCACAATGCTCCATGCCCTTGTCATTACAATCCTCCATGACCCATGTATCACTGTGTTCCGTTCCCTTGTCATCACAATGCTCCATGCCCACTCTCATCACAATAATCCATGAAACTTTTCAGACAAATGTTCTATGCCCTTGTCATCACAATGCTCCATTACCCCTGTCATAACAATGCTCCATGACCCCTGCCATCACAACGTTCCACGGCCTTGTCATCACAAGGCTCCATGACCCTTGTCATCACAATGCTCCAAGACCCCTGTAATCACAGTGCTCCATGCCCTTGTCATCAGAAAGCTCCATGATGCATGTCATCAGAATGCTCCATGCCCTTGCCATCACAATGCTCCATTACCCCTGTGATAACAATGCTCCATGACCCCTGCCATCACGATGTTCCATGGCCTTGTCATCACAAGGCTCCATGACCCTTCTCATCACAAAGCTCCTAGACCCCTGTAATCACAATGCTCCATGTCCCTTTTTATCTCAATGATCCATGAACCCTGTCATCACAATGCACCATGCCCATCATCATAATGCTTCAGGCTATTGTCATCACAATGAAATCAAAATTCTCCATGACCTCTGTCATAACACTGCTCCAAACCCTTGTGATCACAATATTCCATAACACTTGTCATCACAATGCCCCATGACGCTCGTCATCACAATTATCTATGGTCTTCTCATCACAATGCTCCATGACCTTTGTCATCACAATGCTCAATACACTTGTCATCAAAATGCTCCCAGACACTTGTTCTCTGTATGCTCCTTGAACCCTGTCATGACAAGGCTCCATGCCTTTTTCATCACAATGATCCATGCCTTTTTCATCACAATGCTCCAAGACACCTGTAATTACAATGCTCCATGCCCTTGTCATCACAAAGCTCAATGACGCATGTCATCAGACTGCTCCTTGGCCTTCTCATCACAATGCTCCATGCCCTTGTCATCACAATTTTCCAAGACACTCTAATCACAATGCTCCATGCCCCTTTTCATCAGTATGCTCCATGAGACTTGTCTCACAAGGCTCCATGGTTTTCTCATCACAATGCTCCAGCACCTTGTCATCACAATGCTTCACGACCTTGTCATGAAAATTTTCAATGGCCCTTGTCATCATAATGCTCCAAGCCCTAGTCATCACAATGCTCCATTATATTTGTCATCACAATCCTCCATGCCATTGTCATCACAATGGACCATGACATATGTCATCACAATGCTCCCTGACACCTGTCTTCACAATACTCCATGACCTTCTCATCACAATGCCCCATGCCCTTGTCATCACAATGCCCCATGCCCACTGTCATCACAATAATCTATTAAACTTGTCAGACCAATGCTCCATGCCCCTGTCATCACAATGCTCCATGTCCTTGTCATCACAATGCTCCATGACCCCTGTCATCACAATGCTCTGTGACTCCAGTCATCACAATGCTTCAAAACATTTGTCATCACAGTGGTCCATGCCCACATCATCACAAGGCTCTGTGACCTTTGTAACCACAATACTCCATGAACTTTTCGTCACAATGCTCCGTGACCCTTGTCATCACAATGCTCCATGCCTTTGTCAGAACAATGTTCCATGACCCTTGTCATCACAATGTGCCACGTGATTTTCATCACAACGGTCCACAACCTTGTCATCGTAATGCTCCATAAACCTTGTAATCACAATGCTCCATGCACTTCTCATCAAAATGCTCTCTCAACAGAGATATCACAATGTTCCATCACTAGTCATCACAATACTCCCTCACCCCTGTAATCACAATGTTCCATGACCCCTGTCATCACAATGCTACATCCCCTTATCATCACAATGTTCCATGACCCCTGACATCACAATGTTTCATAACCCCTGTCATCAAAATGCTCCATGACCCTTTTCATCCCAAAGCTCCATGACCCCTGACATCACAATGTTCTATAACCCCTGTCATCAAAATGTTCCATTACACTTTTCATCAAATTGCTGCATGACCCTGTCATCAAAATGCTCCCTGCCCTTCTCATCACAATGCACCACGCCCTTGACATCAAAATGCTCCATGACTTTGTCATCACAAAGCTCCATAACCCTTGGAATCACAATGTTCCATGAACCCTCTCATCACATTGTTCCATGCCCTTGTCATCACAAAGCTCCATGACGCTTGTCAAAACAATGTTCAATGCCCTTCTCATCACAATGCTCCATGCCCTTGTCATTACAATCCTCCATGACCCATGGATCACAGTGTTCCGTGACCTTGTCATCACAATGCTCCATGCCCACTCTCATCACAATAATCCATGAAACTTTTCAGACCAATGCTCCATGCCCTTCTCATCACAATGCTCCATTACCCCTGTCATAACAATGCTCCATGATCCCTGCCATCACAATGTTCCACACCATTGTCATCACAAGGCTCCATGACCCTTGTTATCACAATGCTCCAAGACCCCTGTAATCACAATGCTCCATGCCCTTGTCATCACAAAGCTCAATGACGCATGTCATCAGAATGATCCATGGCCTTCTCATCACAATGCTCCTTGCCCTTGTCATCACAATGCTCCAAGACCCCTGTAATCACAATGCTCCATGCCCCTTTTCATCTCAATGCTCCATGAACGCTGTCATCACAATGCACCATGCCCATCACCATAATGCTTCAGGCTATTGTCATCACAATGAAATCAAAATGCTCCATGACCTCTGTCATCACAATGCTCCAAACCCTTGTGATCACAATGTTCCATAAAACTTATCATCACAACACCCCATGACGCTCATCATCACAATTATCCATGGTCTTCTCATCACAATGCTCCATGAACTTTGTCATCACAATGCTCAATACACTTGTCATCACAATGCTCCGTGACACTTGTCGTCAGTATGCTCCTTGAACCCTGTCATGACAAGGCTCCATGCCTTTTTCATAACAATGATCCATTCCATTTTCATCACAATGCTCCATGCCCTTGTCAGCACAAAGCTCCATGACGCATGTCATCAGAATGCTCCATGGCCTTCTCATCACAATGCTCCATGCCCTTGTCATCACAATGCTCCAAGACCCCTGTAATCACAATGCTCCATGCCCCTTTTCATCAGAATGTTCCATGAGAATTGTCATCACAAGGCTCCATGGACTTCCCATCACAATGCTCCAGGACCTTGTCATCACAGTGCTCAATTCCCTTCTCATTACAATGCTCCATGACCCCTGTCATCACAATACTCCATGAACATTTTCAGCCCAATGCTTCATGACCTTCTCATCACAATGCTCCATGACCCATATCATCACAGTCCTCCATGACCACTGTCATCACAACACTCCATGACCCCTGACAACACAATGATCCGGGACTCTTGTCATCAAAATGCTCCATTCCCTTGTCATCACAATGCTCCATGAACATTTTCAGCCCAATGCTCCATGACACTTGTCATCACAATGATCCATGCCCTTGTCATCCCAATGCTCCATGACCCCTCTAATCACAATGCTCCGTGACGCTTATCATCACAGTGCTCCATGACCCTTATCATCACAATTCTCCATGCCTGTGTCATCAAAATCCTACATGACCTTGTCATGACAATGCTCCATGAGCTTGTCATCACAATACTCCATTACCATTTTCATCACAATCCTCCATGAACCTTGGGATCACATTGCTCCATGCCCTTGTCATCACAATGCTCCATGCTCCTTGAAATCAAAATGGTCCATGACCTCTGTCATCACAATGCTCCAACCCCTTGTGATCACAATGTTCCATAACACTTGTCATCACAACACTCCATGATGACTGTCATGACAATACTCCATGCACTTGTCGTCACAATGCTCCATGAACTTTGTCATCACAATTCTCAATACACTTGTCATCACAATGCTCCCTGACACTTGTCGTCAGAATACGCCTTGAACACTGTCATGAAAAGGCTCCATGCCTTTTTCATCAGAATGCTCCATGCCCTTTTCATCACAACGCTCCAGGTCATTGTCATCACAATACTCCACAAGCTTGTCATCAGAATGCTCCATGATCATTGTCTTCAGAATGCTCCATGACCCCTGTCATCACAATGCTCCATACCCCTTGTCATTACAGTGTTCCATGACGCTCGTCATCACAATTATCCATGGTCTTCTCATCACAATGCTCCACGGTCTTGCCATCACAATGCTCCGTGCCTTGGTCATCATGATGCTCCATGTCCCCAGTCATCACAATGCTCCATGACCCCTGTCATCACAATGCTCCATACCCCTTGTCATTACAGTGCTCTATGACGCTCGTCATCACAATTATCCATGGTCTTCTCATCACAATGCTCCACGGTCTTGCCATCACGATGCTCCATGCCCTGGTCATCACAATGCTCCATGTCCCCTGTCATCACAATTCTCCACGTTCTTGGCATCACTATGCTCCATGATACTTCTCATCACAGTGTTACATGTTTTGTCATCACAATTCTCTATGCACTTGTCATCGCAATGATCCATGACCCCTGTCATAGCAAGCTCCATGTGATTGTCATCACAATGCTTCATGAACATGTCATCAAAATTCTCAATGGCCCTTGTTATCACAATGCTCCATGACCCTTGTCATCACAATGCTCCAAGCCCTTGTCATCAAAATGCTCCATTACCTTTGTCATCACAATCCTCCATGACACTTGGCATCACAATGCTACATTCCATTGTCATTGCAATAGACCATGACATATGTCATCACAATGCTCCCTGACACCCTTCTTCACAATACTCCATGACCTTCTCATCACAATGCTCCATGCCCTTGTCATCACAATGCGCCATGCCCACTGTCATCACAATAATCCCTGAAACTTGTCCGACCAATGCAACATGCCCATGTCATCACAGTGCTCCATGCCCTTTCATCACAATGCTCTATGACCCCTGTCATCACAATGCTCCGTGACTCCAGTTATCACAATGCTTCATGACCTTTGTCATCACAATGGTCCATGCCCTCGTCATCACAAGGCTCTGTGACCTTTGTGACCACAACACTCCATGAACATTTCATCGCAATGCTCGGTGACCCTTGTCATCACAATGCTCCATGCCTTTGTCAGCACATTACTCCATGACACATGGCATCAAATGTGCCATGCGCTTGTCATCACAATGCTCCACATCGTTGTCATCACAATGCTCCACAAACCTTGTCATCAGAATGCTCCATGCGTTTGTCAGCACAATGATCCATGACCCATGTCATCACAATGTGCCCTGCGTTTCTCATCACAATGCTCCACAGCCTTGTCATCACAATGCTCCATGCACCTCTCATCAAAATGCTCTCTCACCACTGATATCACAATGTTCCATCACTAGTCAACACAATACTCCCTCCACCCTGTCATCCCAATGTTCCATGACCCTTGTCACAACAATGCTACATGCTCTTATCATCACAATGCTCCATGACCCCTGACATCACAATGTTCCATAACCCCTGTCATCACAATGCTCCATGACCCTTTTCATCACAATGCTCCATGACCCCTAACATCACAATGTTCCATAAACACTGTCATCAAAATGTTCCATGACCCTTTTCATCCAATTGCTCCATGACCCTGTCATCACAATGCTCCCTGCCCTTCTCATCACAATGCACCATGCTCTTGTCATCAAAATGCTCCATGGCGTATGTCATCACAAAGCTCCATGACCCTTGGAATCACAATGCTCCATGCCATTGTCATCACAAAGCTCCATGAAACCTCTCATCACATTGCTCCATGCTGTTGTCATCACAAAGCTCCATGACGCTTGTCATCACAATGTTCCATGCCCTTGTCATTGCAATCCTCCATGACACATGTATCACTGTGTTCCGTGCCCTTGTCATCGCAATGCTCCATGCTCACTCTCATCACAATAATCCATGAAACTTTTCAGACCAATGCTCCATGCCCTTGTCATCACAATGCTCCATTACACCTGTCATAACAATGCTCCATGACCCCTGCCATCACAATGTTCTACGGCCTTGTCATCACAAGACTCCATGGCCCTTGTCATCACAATGCTCCAAGACCCATGTAATCACAATGCTCAATGCCCATGTCATCACAAAGCTCCCTGACGCATGTCATCAGAATGTTCCATGGCCTTCTCATCACAATACTCCATGCCCTTGTCATCACAATGCTCCAAGACCCTTGTTATTACAATGATCCATGCCTCTTTGCATCTCAATGCTCCATGAACCCTGTCATCACAATGCACCATGCCCATCATCATAATGCTTCATGCTATTGTCATCACAATGAAACCAAAATGCTCCATGACCTCTCTCATTACAATGCTCCAAACACTTGTGATCACAATGTTCCATAACACTTGTCATCACAACGCCCCATGACGCTGGTCATCACAATTATCCATGGACTTCTCATCACAATGCTCCATGACCTTTGTCATCACAATTCTCAATACATTTGTCATCACAATGCTCCCTGACACTTGTCATCAGTATGCTCATTGAACCCTGTCATGACAAGTCTCCATGCCTTTTTCATCACAATGATCCATGCCCTTTTCATCACAATGCTTCATGCCATTGTCATCACAATACTCCACAAGCTTGTCATCAGAATGCTCCGTGACCCTTGTCATCTCAATGATCCATGACCCCTGTCATCACAATGCTCCATGACACCTGTCATCACAATGCTCGATGCCCCTTGTCATTACAGTGCTCCATGATGTTCGTCATCACAATTATCCATGGTCTTCTCATCACAGTGCTCCACGGTCTTGCCATCACAATGCTCCATGCCCTGGTCATCACAATGCTCCATGTCCCCAGTCATCACAATGCTCCATGACCCCTGTCATCACAATGCTCCATACTGCTTGTCATTACAGTGCTCCATGACACTCGTAATCACAATTGTCCATGGTCTTCTCATCACAATGCTCCACGCCCTTGTCATCAAAATGCTCCATGACCCTTGTCATCACAATGCTCCATGACCACTGTCATAACAATGCTCCATGACCCCTGTCATCACAAGGCTCCATACCACTTGTCATTACAGTGTTCCATGATGCTCCTCATCACAATTATCCATGGTCTTCTCATCACAATGCTCCACGGTCTTGCCATCACAGTGCTCCATGCCTTGGGCATCACAATGCTCCATGTCCCCGGTCATCACAATGCTCCATGACCACTGTCATCACAATGCTCTATACCCCTTGACATTACAGTGCTCCATGACCCTCGTCATCACAATTATCCATGGTCTTCTCATCACAATGCTCCACGATCTTGCCATCACAATGCTCCATGCCCTGGTCATCACAATGCTCCATGTCCCCTGTCATCACAATTGTCCACGATCTTGGCATCACTATGCTCCATGACACTTCTCATCACAGTGTTACATGCTTCGTCATCACAATTCTCTATGCACTTGTCATCACAATGCTCCATGACCCCGTCATAGCAAGCTCCATGTGCTTGTCATCACAATACTCCATGCCCTTGTCGTCACAATTCTCCATGACCTTTGTCATCACAATGCTCCCTGACACTTGTCGTCAGAATGCTCCCTGAAAACTGTCTTGAAAAGGCTCCATGTCTTTTTCATCACAATGCCCCATGCCATTTTCATCAAAATGCTCCATGTCATTGTCATCAAAATACTCCACAAGCTTGTCATCAGAATGCTCCATGAAACTTGTCATCACAATGCTCCATGACCCCTGTTATCACAATGCTCCATACCCCTTGTCATTACAGTGCTCCATGACGCTCATCATCACAATTATCCATGGTCTTCTCATCACAATGCTCCACGGTCTTGCCATCACAGTACTCCATGCCCTGGTCATTACAATGCTCCATGTCCCCTGTCATCACAATTCTCCACGTTCTTGGCATCACTGTGCTCCATGATGCTTTTCATCACAGTGTTACATGCTTTGTCATCAAAATTCTCTATGCACTTGTCATCGCAATGCTCCATGATCCCTGTCACAGCAAGCTCCATGTGATTGTCATCACAATGCTTCATGAACATGTCATCAAAATTCTCAATGGCCCTTGTTATCACAATGCTCCATGACCCTTGTCATCACAATGCTCCAAGCGCTTGTCATCAAAATGCTCCATTACCTTTGTCATCACAATCCTCCATGACACTTGGCATCACAATGCTCCATTCCATTGTCATCACAATGGACCATGACATATGTCATCACAATGCTCCCTGACACCCTTCTTCACAATACTCCATGACCTTCTCATCACAATGCTCCATGCCCTTGTCATCACAATGCTCCATGCCCACTGTCATCACAATAATCCCTGAAACTTGTCAAACCAATGCAACATGCCCCTGTCATCACAATGCTCCATGCCCTTTCATCACAATGCT
The DNA here is from genome assembly GCF_949752795.1 of Hyperoodon ampullatus. Lineage (NCBI taxonomy): Eukaryota > Metazoa > Chordata > Mammalia > Artiodactyla > Ziphiidae > Hyperoodon > Hyperoodon ampullatus. The sequence goes on along the minus strand of NW_027640834.1, from coordinate 524,880 downwards.
CTATGACCCCTGTCATCACAATGCTCCGTGACTCCAGTCATCACAATGCTTCATGACCTTTGTCATCACAATGGTTCATGCCCTCATCATCACAAGGCTCTGTGACCTTTGTCACCACAGCGCTCCATGAACATTTCATCACAATGCTCGGTGACCCTTGTCATCCCAATGTTCAATGCCTTTGTTAGCACAATACTCCATGACCCATGGCATCACAATGTGCCATGCGCTTGTCATCACAATGCTCCACATCTTTGTCATCACAATGCTCCATAAACCTTGTCATCACACTGCTCCATGCACTTCTCATCAAAATGCTCTCTCACCACTGATATCACAATGTTCCATCACTAGTCAACACAGTACTCCCTCACCCCTGTCATCACAATATTCCATGACCCTTGTCACAACAATGCTACATGCCTTTATCATCACAATGCTCCATTCCCCTGACATCACAATGTTCCATAACCCCTGTCATCACAATGCTCCCTGCCCTTCACAACAGAATGCACCACACCCTTGTCATCAAAATGCTCCATGACCTTTGTCATCACAAAGCTCAATGACCCTTGTCATCACAATGCTGCATGCCATTGTCATCACAATGCTCCATGAACCCTCTCATCACATTGTTCCATGCCCTTGTCATCACAGGCTCCATGATGCTTTTCATCACAATGCTCGATGCCATTCTTATCACAATGCTCCATGCGCTTCTCATTACAATCCTCCATGACCCATGTATCACAGTGTTCCATGCCCTTGTCATCACAATGCTCCTTGCCCCCTCTCATCACAATAATCCATGAAACTTTTCAGACCAATGCTCCATGCCCTTGTCATCACAATGCTCCATTACCTCTGTCATAACAATGCTCCATGACCCCTGCCATCACAATGTTCCACAGCCTTGTCATCACAAGGCTCCATGACCCTTGTCATCACAATGCTCCAAGACCCCTGTAATCACAATGCTCCATGCCCTTGTCATCACAAAGCTCCATGACGCATGTCAACAGAATGCTCCATGGCCTTCTCATTCACGATGTTCCATGCCTTTGTCATCACAATGCTCCAAGACTCCTGTAATCGCAATGCTCCATGCCCCTTTTCATCTCAATGCCCCATGAACCCTGTCATCACAATGCACCATGCCCATCATCATAATGCTTCAGGCTATTGTCATCACAATGAAACCAAAATGCTCCATGACCTCTGTCATCACAATGCTCCAAACCCTTGTGATCACAATGTTCCATAACACTTGTCATCACAACGCCCCATGACGCTGGTCATCACAATTATCCATGGACTTCTCATCACAATGCTCCATGACCTTTGTCATCACAATTCTCAATACACTTGTCATCACAATGCTCCCTGACACTTGTCATCAGTATGCTCATTGAACCCTGTCATGACAAGTCTCCATGCCTTTTTCATCACAATGATCCATGCCCTTTTCATCCCAATGCTTCATGCCATTGTCATCACAATACTCCACAAGCTTGTCATCAGAATGCTCCGTGACCCTTGTCATCTCAATGATCCATGACCCCTGTCATCACAATGCTCCATGACACCTGTCATCACAATGCTCGATGCCCCTTGTCATTACAGTGCTCCATGATGTTCGTCATCACAATTATCCATGGTCTTCTCATCACAGTGCTCCACGGTCTTGCCATCACAATGCTCCATGCCCTGGTCATCACAATGCTCCATGTCCCCAGTCATCACAATGCTCCATGACCCCTGTCATCACAATGCTCCATACTGCTTGTCATTACAGTGCTCCATGACACTCGTAATCACAATTGTCCATGGTCTTCTCATCACAATGCTCCACGCCCTTGTCATCAAAATGCTCCATGACCCTTGTCATCACAATGCTCCATGACCACTGTCATAACAATGCTCCATGACCCCTGTCATCACAAGGCTCCATACCACTTGTCATTACAGTGTTCCATGATGCTCCTCATCACAATTATCCATGGTCTTCTCATCACAATGCTCCACGGTCTTGCCATCACAGTGCTCCATGCCTTGGGCATCACAATGCTCCATGTCACCGGTCATCACAATGCTCCATGACCACTGTCATCACAATGCTCTATACCCCTTGTCATTACAGTGCTCCATGACCCTCGTCATCACAATTATCCATGGTCTTCTCATCACAATGCTCCACGATCTTGCCATCGCAATGCTCCATGCCCTGGTCATCACAATGCTCCATGTCCCCTGTCATCACAATTGTCCACGATCTTGGCATCACTATGCTCCATGACACTTCTCATCACAGTGTTACATGCTTCGTCATCACAATTCTCTATGCACTTGTCATCGCAATGCTCCATGACCCCGTCATAGCAAGCTCCATGTGCTTGTCATCACAATACTCCATGCCCTTGTCGTCACAATTCTCCATGACCTTTGTCATCACAATGCTCCCTGACACTTGTCGTCAGAATGCTCCCTGAAAACTGTCTTGAAAAGGCTCCATGTCTTTTTCATCACAATGCCCCATGCCATTTTCATCAAAATGCTCCATGTCATTGTCATCAAAATACTCCACAAGCTTGTCATCAGAATGCTCCATGAAACTTGTCATCACAATGCTCCATGACCCCTGTTATCACAATGCTCCATACCCCTTGTCATTACAGTGCTCCATGACGCTCATCATCACAATTATCCATGGTCTTCTCATCACAATGCTCCACGGTCTTGCCATCACAGTACTCCATGCCCTGGTCATTACAATGCTCCATGTCCCCTGTCATCACAATTCTCCACGTTCTTGGCATCACTGTGCTCCATGATGCTTTTCATCACAGTGTTACATGCTTTGTCATCAAAATTCTCTATGCACTTGTCTTCGCAATGCTCCATGATCCCTGTCACAGCAAGCTCCATGTGATTGTCATCACAATGCTTCATGAACATGTCATCAAAATTCTCAATGGCCCTTGTTATCACAATGCTCCATGACCCTTGTCATCACAATGCTCCAAGCGCTTGTCATCAAAATGCTCCATTACCTTTGTCATCACAATCCTCCATGACACTTGGCATCACAATGCTCCATTCCATTGTCATCACAATGGACCATGACATATGTCATCACAATGCTCCCTGACACCCTTCTTCACAATACTCCATGACCTTGTCATCACAATGCTCCATGCCCTTGTCATCACAATGCTCCATGCCCACTGTCATCACAATAATCCCTGAAACTTGTCAAACCAATGCAACATGCCCCTGTCATCACAATGCTCCATGCCCTTTCATCACAATGCTCTATGACCCCTGTCATCACAATGCTCCGTGACTCCAGTCATCACAATGCTTCATGACCTTTGTCATCACAATGGTTCATGCCCTCATCATCACAAGGCTCTGTGACCTTTGTCACCACAGCGCTCCATGAACATTTCATCACAATGCTCGGTGACCCTTGTCATCCCAATGCTCAATGCCTTTGTTAGCACAATACTCCATGACCCATGGCATCACAATGTGCCATGCGCTTGTCATCACAATGCTCCACATCTTTGTCATCACAATGCTCCATAAACCTTGTCATCACACTGCTCCATGCACTTCTCATCAAAATGCTCTCTCACCACTGATATCACAATGTTCCATCACTAGTCAACACAGTACTCCCTCACCCCTGTCATCACAATATTCCATGACCCTTGTCACAGCAATGCTACATGCCTTTATCATCACAATGCTCCATTCCCCTGACATCACAATATTCCATAACCCCTGTCATCACAATGCTCCCTGCCCTTCACAACAGAATGCACCACACCCTTGTCATCAAAATGCTCCATGACCTTTGTCATCACAAAGCTCAATGACCCTTGTCATCACAATGCTGCATGCCATTGTCATCACAATGCTCCATGAACCTTCTCATCACATTGTTCCATGCCCTTGTCATCACAGGCTCCATGATGCTTTTCATCACAATGCTCGATGCCATTCTTATCACAATGCTCCATGCGCTTCTCATTACAATCCTCCATGACCCATGTATCACAGTGTTCCATGCCCTTGTCATCACAATGCTCCTTGCCCCCTCTCATCACAATAATCCATGAAACTTTTCAGACCAATGCTCCATGCCCTTGTCATCACAATGCTCCATTACCCCTGTCATAACAATGCTCCATGACACCTGCCATCACAATGTTCCACAGCCTTGTCATCACAAGGCTCCATGACCCTTGTCATCACAATGCTCCAAGACCCCTGTAATCACAATGCTCCATGCCCTTGTCATCACAAAGCTCCATGACGCATGTCAACACAATGCTCCATGGCCTTCTCATTCACGATGTTCCATGCCTTTGTCATCACAATGCTCCAAGACTCCTGTAATCGCAATGCTCCATGCCCCTTTTCATCTCAATGCCCCATGAACCCTGTCATCACAATGCAACATGCCCATCATCATAATGCTTCAGGCTATTGTCATCACAATGAAACCAAAATGCTCCATGACCTCTGTCATCACAATGCTCCAAATCCTTGAGATCAATATGTTCCATAACACTTATCATCACAATGCCCCATGACGCTCGTCATCACAATTATCCATGGACTTCTCATCACAATGCTCCATGACCTTTGTCATCACAATACTCAATACCCTTGTCATCACAATGCTCCCTGACACTTGTTGTCAGTTTTCTCCTAAACCCTGTCATGACAAGGCTCCATGTCTTTTTCATCACAATGATCCATGCCCTTTTCATCACAGTGCTCCAAGACCGCTGTAATCACAATGCTCCATGCCCTTGTCATCACAAAGTTCCATGATGCATGTCATCAGAACGCTCCATGGCCTTCTCATCCCAATGCTCCATGCCCTTGTCATCACAATGCTCCAAGACCCCTGTAATCACAATGCTCCATGGCACTTTTCATCAGAATGCTCCATGAGACTTGTCATCACAAGGCTCCATGGTCTTCTCATCACAGTGCTCCAGTACCTTGTCATCACAATGCTCCATGACCCCTGTCATCACAGTACTCCATGGACATTTTCAGCCCAATGCTCCATGACCTTCTCATCACAATGCACCATGACCCCTGTCATCACAATGCTCCATGACCACTGTCATCACAACGCTTCATGAACCCTGACAACACAATGATCCGGGACTCTTATCATTAAAATGCTCCATGACCATTGTCATCACAATGATCCATGCGATTGTCATCCCAATGCTCCATGACCCCTGTAATCACAATGCTCCGATATGCTTGTCATCACAGTGCTCCATGAACCTTGTCATCATAATGCTCCTTGCCTTTGTTAACAAAATGGTACATAATCTTGTCATCACAATTCTCCATGCGCTTGTCATCACAATCCTCCATGACCATTGGGATCACATTGCTTCATGCCCTTGCCATCTCTCTCTTGCCTTTCTGGTTTTTACAGATATTCGGATGTCCCTTTTGACCGGTGGTAAGTGACAATTCTTTGTAGTGTGGATTTGTATTGCGCGCTTGCTTGATTGGCCAAAAAGGGCGTATGCGTTTTCTTCTGAATATATTCAGGAGAAAAGGCATACGCCCTTTTTGGCCAAGTGCATCATTGTCGAAATTGTGCCCCTCTTCCTGTGCTTTAAAGGCGATTCCAACGTACCTCTTGAAATCTGTTTCCTGCTATTCTGCCTCGCTTTCAAGTCCGCCTCGTTGCCTTCCCTCAACAGATTTTTGGATGATATTTGTCCTTTATTACCCGGCCAGTGTGTGAATTGCTGTGCCCCTGAGCTCCATTTTTCAACTCGTATTTTGTGAGCTGACCGCATTCCAAACTTTTGGTTCAGGAGCTATACTGGTTCCCGGTGGATGGCTGAGACTTTGGTTAATTCTTCTTCCTGCCGGGAAATTAAAGTGATATGTGCCAGTCCAAATGCCTAACAGCTACTCTCTCATTGGTTCTCCCTCTTCCCTTTCATCCTCTGCCAAATTGGCAACCTGTGCGAACCAGGAGGTTAAAGGGGCTGTCTCTCCAAGTTGGGAGGTTGATAGTAAAGCAGATGGAAAGTCAAACCCGAGCACCAGGAGAGGGACTATTCGTTGAGTTTTAGAAACCTTTCGTGTTCACAGTGTGTCCGTTCTCTAGGTTTCCCGTACAAGTTATATCTGTAGTAATATTCCCTTCAACCTGGAGAGTTGGGACCCAAGGAATGGGTGCCATGCATTATTGCTTTAAAGGGTCTGCATTTGCTCACCCAATCTCACCAATCGTCTCAGTCCCAAGTGTCCCTCCTTATGCCACATCCAGCTGTCGTTGTAGATAGGGTCATCCCAGGTTTCATCAGAGACCCTGAAGGAATTGTAAAGAATTTCCCAGTTTTTTTGTTTTGTTTTTGAAATTCCTTTTTATAGTGGGTTTGAGCTGATTCTCACTGCCATGTTTATGCCAGTCTAGACACATTTGATTCCCTTACAGAGACATATCAACACATAGGTTTTAAGATTCTTACTAGTCAGATATATTCCTCTGCGGGAAATATGGGGTTTTGAGTCCATTTCTCTGAGGTAGGTGTAGTTCTTGTCTATTCCACAGTTGGTTTTTGGAACGGTACCTGTGCTTATATCAAACTCTGGTTTTATGCATCACCCCACCTCTCCTTCCCCCTTAAGCAGGCATAAGAGTGTTTTCTAAATGTGAGACACTGTTCTCTTTCCTAACTCAGTTCAAGTGTAGCCATGTTTACAGGATCTTCATAAGTGATATCTTATGATAAGTTTCTTTTTCTCTGTGACTTATTTCACTTAGAATCATCGTACCTGAATCCACCCATTTTGCTGCTACTGGTCTTATGACATTGATTTCATGGCTGAGGGATATTCCATCGTACGTAAGTACCACAATTTTTTGAACCATTTTTATATTTCCTGGCATATTTAAGGTGTACCCAAGTTGAGGTCCTTGTAAGCAGTGCAGCCCTAAATTTTGGGGTGGCTCTGTCTTATTGATTTTCAGTTTTCCCAAGGTATATTCCCTAGACTGGAAGTGCCCTTGGCTCTGTAGCTCTGTTGTTTACTTGTTTTAGGGAACACAATGCACTCCTCCAGAGAGGCAGTTGGCAATTTACATCCCGCCCATCAGCATAAAAAGGCTCCCTGTTCTCCAGGGCCTGTCTTGCCTTTCTGGTTTTTACACATTTTGTGGATGTCCCTTTTAACCGGAGGGAAGTGATACTTCTTTGTAGTGCAGATTTGCATTGCCCGCTTGCTTGCTTGGCCAAAAAGGGCGTATGCGTTTTCTCCTGAATATATTAAGGAGAAAACGCATACGCCCTTTTTGGCCAAGTGCATCATTGTCGAAGTTGTGCCCCTCTTCCTGTGCTTCAAAGGCGATTCCAACATACCTCTTGAAATCTGTTTCCTGCTATTCTGCCTCGCTTTCAAGTCCGCCTCGTTGCCTTCCCTCAGCAGATTTTTGGACGATAGCTGTCCTTTATTACTCGGCCAGTTTGTGAATTGCTGTGACCCTGAGCTCCATTTTTCAACTCGTTTTTGGTGAGCTGACCGCAAGTCCAAAATTTTGGTTCAGGACCTATACTGGTTCCTGGTGGGTGGCAGAGACTTTGGTTAATTCTTCTTCCTGCCGGGAAATTACAGTGATATGTGCCCGTCCAAATGCCTAACAGCTACTCTCTCATAGGTTCTCCTTCTTCCCTTTCATGCTCTGCCAAATTGGCAACCTGTGCGAACCAGGAAGTTAAAGGGGCTCTCTCTCCAAGTTGGGAGGTTGATACTAAAGCAGATGGAAAGTCAAACTGGAGCACCAGGAGAGGGACTATTCGTTGAGTTTTAGAAACGTTTCGTATTCAGAGTGTGTCCGTTCTCCAGGTTTCCCGTACATGTTATAGCTGTAGTAATATTCCCTTCAACCTGGAGAGTTCGGACGAATGAAATGAGTGCCATGCATTATTGCTTTAAAGGGTCTGCATTTGCTCACCCAATCTCACCAATCCTCTCAGTCCCAAGTGTCCAGCCTTATGCCACATCCAGCTGTCGTTGTACATAGGGTCATTCCAGGTTTCATCAGAGACCCTGAAGGAATTGAAAAGAATTTCCCAGTTTCTTTGTTTTGTTTTTGAAATTCCTTTTTTATAGTGGGTTTGAGCTGATTCTCGCTGCCATGTTTATGCTAGTCTAGACACACTTGATTCCCTTACAGAGACATATCAATACATAGGTTTTAAGATTCTTACTAGTCAGATATATTCCTCTGCGGGAAATATGGGGTTTTGAGTCCCTTTCACTGAGGAAGGTGTAGGTCTTGTCTATTCCATAGTTGGTTTTTGGAACGGTACATGTGCTTATATCAAACTCTGGTTTTATGCATCACCCCACCTCTCCTTCCCCCTTAAGCAGGCATAAGAGTGTTTTCTAAATGTGAGACACTGTTCTCTTTCCTAACTCAGTTCAAGTGTAGCCATGTTTACAGGATCTTCATAAGTGATATCTTATGATAAGTTTCTTTTTCTGTGTGACTTATTTCACTTAGAATCATCGTACCTGAATCCACCCATTTTGCTGCTACTGGTCTTATGACATTGATTTCATGGCTGAGGGATATTCCATCGTACGTAAGTACCACAATATTTTGAACAATTTTTATATTTCCTGGGATATTTAAGGTGTACCCAAGTTGAGGTCCTTGTAGGCAGTGCAGCCCTAAATTTTGGGGTGGCTCTGTCTTATTGATTTTCAGTTTTCCCAAGGTATATTCCCTAGACTGGAAGTGCCCTTGGCTCTGTAGCTCTGTTGTTTACTTGTTTTAGGGAACACAATGCACTCCTCCAGAGAGGCAGTTGGCAATTTACATCCCGCCCATCAGCATAACAAGGCTCCCTGTTCTCCAGGGCCTGTCTTGCCTTTCTGGTTTTTACACATTTTGTGGATGTCCCTTTTGACCGGTGGGAAGTGATACTTCTTTGTTGTGCAGATTTGCATTGCCCGCTTTCTTGCTTGGCCAAAAAGGGCATATGCGTTTTCTCCTGAATATATTCAGGAGAAAACGCATACGCCCATTTTGGCCAAGTGCATCATTGTCGAAGTTGTGCGCCTCTTCCTGTGCTTTAAAGGCGATTCCAACGTACCTCTTGAAATCTGTTTCCTGCTATTCTGCCTCGCTTTCAAGTCCGCCTCATTGCCTTCCCGCAACAGATTTTTGGACGATACTTGTCCTTTATTACTCGGCCAGTTTGTGAATTGCTGTGCCCCTGAGCTCCATTTTTCAACTCGTTTTTGGTGAGCTGACCGCAAGTCCAAAATTTTGGTTCGGGACCTATACTGGTTCCCGGTGGGTGGCTGAGACTTTGGTTAAGTCTTCTTCCTGCAGGGAAATTACAGTGATATGTGCCCGTCCAAATGCCTAACAGCTACTCTCTCATTGGTTCTCCCTCTTCCCTTTCATCCTCTGCCAAATTGGCAACCTGTGTGAACCAGGAGGTTAAAGGGGCTGTCTCTCCAAGTTGGGAGGTTGATAGTAAAGCAGATGGAAAGTCAAACCGGAGCACCAGGAGAGGGTCTATTCGTTGAGTTTTAGAAACCTTTCGTATTCACAGTGTGTCCGTTCTCTAGGTTTCCCGTGCATGTTATAGCTGTAGTAATATTCCCTTCAACCTGGAGAGTTCGGAACCATGGAATGGGTGCCAGGCATTTGTGCTTCAAAGGGTCTGCATTTGCTCACCCTATCTCACCAATCGTCTCAGTCCCAAGTGTCCCTCCTTATGCCACATTCAGGTGTCGTTGTAGAAAAGGTCATTCAAGGTTTCATCAGAGACCCTGAAGGAATTGTAAAGAATTTCCCAGTTTTTTTGTTTTGTTTTTGAAATTCCTTTTTATAGTGTGTTTGAGCTGATTCTCGCTGCCATGTTTATGCCAGTCTAGACACACTTGATTCCCTTATGGAGACATATCAATACATAGGTTTTAAGATTCTTACTAGTCAGATATATTCCTCTGCAGGAAATACGGTGTTTTGAGTCCCTTTCACTGAGGAAGGTGTAGGTTTTGTCTATTCCATAGTTGGTTTTTGGAAAGGTACCTGTGCTTATATCAAACTCTGGTTTTATGCATCACCCCACCTCTCCTTCCCCCTTAAGCAGGCATAAGTGTGTTTCCTAAATGTGAGACACTGTTCTCTTTCCTAACTCAGTTCAAGTGTAAGCATGTTTATAGGATCTTCATAAGTGATATCTTATGATAAGTTTCTTTTTCTGTATGACTTATTTCACTTAGAATCATCGTACCTGAATCCACCCATTTTGCTGCTACTGGTCTTATGACATTGATTTCATGGCTGAGGGATATTCCATCGTACGTAAGTACCACTATTTTTTGAACCATTTTTATATTTCCTGGCATATTTAAGGTGTACCCAAGTTGAGGTCCTTGTAAGCAGTGCAGCCCTAAATTTTGGGGTGGCTCTGTCTTATTGATTTTCAGTTTTCCCAAGGTATATTCCCTAGACTGGAAGTGCCCTTGGCTCTGTAGCTCTGTTGTTTACTTGTTTTAGGGAACACAATGCACTCCTCCAGAGAGGCAGTTGGCAATTTACATCCCGCCCATCAGCATAACAAGGATCCCTGTTCTCCAGGGCCTGTCTTGCCTTTCTGGTTTTTACACATTTTGTGGATGTCCCTTTTGACCGGTGGGAAGTGATACTTCTTTGTAGTGCAGATTTGCATTGCCCGCTTGCTTGCTTGGCCAAAAACGGCGTATGCATTTTCTCCTGAATATATTCAGGAGAAAACGCATACGGCATTTTTAGCCAAGTGCATCATTGTCGAAGTTGTGCCCCTCTTCCTGTGCTTTAAAGGTGATTCCAACGTACCTCTTGAAATCTGTTTCCTGCTATTCTGCCTAGCTTTCAAGTCCGCCTCGTTGCCTTCCCTGAACAGATTTTTGGACGATAGTTGTCCTTTATTACTCGGCCAGTTTGTGAATTGCTGTGCCCCTGAGCTCCATTTTTCAACTCGTTTTTGGTGAGCTGACCGCAAGTCCAAAATTTTGGTTCAGGACCTATACTGGTTCCCGGTGTGTGGCTGAGACTTTGGTTAATTCTTCTTCCTGCCAGGAAATTACAGTGATATGTGCCCGTCCAAATGCCTAACAGCTACTCTATCATTGTTTCTCCCTCTTCCTTTTCATCCTCTGCCAAATTGGCAACCTGTGCAAACCAGGAGGTTAAAGGGGCTGTCTCTCCAATTTGGGCGGTTGATAGTAAAGCAGATGTAAAGTCAAACCGGAGCACCAGGAGAGGGACTATTCGTTGAGTTTTAGAAACCTTTCGTATTCACAGTGTGTCCGTTCTCTAGGTTTCCCGTACATGTTATAGCTGTAGTAATATTCCCTTCAAACTGGAGAGTTGGGACCCATGGAATGGGTGCCACGCATTATTGCTTTAAAGGGTCGGCATTTGCTCACCCAATCTCACCAATCGTCTCAGTCCCAAGTGTCCCTCCTTATGCCACATCCAGCTGTCGTTGTAGATAGGGTCATTCCAGGTTTCATCAGAGACCCTGAAGGAATTGTAAAGAATTTCCCAGTTTATTTGTTTTGTTTTTGAAATTCCTTTTTATAGTGGGTTTGAGCTGATTCTCGCTGCCATGTTTATGCCAGTCTAGACACACTTGATTCCCTTACGGAGACATATCAATACATAGGTTTTAAGATTCTTACTAGTCAGATATATTCCTCTGCGGGAAATATGGGGCTTTGAGTCCCTTTCCCTGAGGAAGGTGTAGGTCTTGTCTATTCCATACTTGGTTTTTGGAACGGTACCTGTGCTTATATCAAACTCTGGTTTTATGCATCACCCCACCTCTCCTTCCCCCTTAAGCAGGCATAAGAGTGTTTTCTAAATGTGAGACACTGTTCTCTTTCCTAACTCAGTTCAAGTGTAACCATGTTTATAGGATCTTCATAAGTGATATCCTATGATAAGTTTCTTTTTCTGTGTGACTTATTTCACTTAGAATCATCGTACCTGAATCCACCCATTTTGCTGCTACTGGTCTTATGACATTGATTTCATGGCTGTGGGATATTCCATCATACGTAATACCACAATTTTTTCAACCATTTTTATATTTCCTGGGATAATTAAGGTGTATCCAAGTTGAGGTCCTTGTAAGCAGTGCAGCCCTAAATTTTGGGGTGGCTCTGTCTCATTGATTTTCAGTTTTCCCAAGGTATATTCCCTAGACTGGAAGTGCCCTTGGCTCTGTTGCTCTGTTGTTTACTTGTTTTAGGGAACACAATGCACCACTCCAGAGAGGCAGTTGGCTATTTACATCCCGCCCATCAGCATAACAAGGCTCCCTGTTCTCCAGTGCCTGTCTTGCCTTTCTGGTTTTTACACATTTTGTGGATGTCCCTTTTGACCGGTGGGAAGTGATACTTCTTTGTAGTGCAGATTTGCATTGCCCGTTTGCTTGCTTGGCCAAAAAGGGCGTATGCGTTTTCTCCTGAATATATTCAGGAGAAAACGCATACGCCCTTTTTGGCCAAGTGCATCATTGTCAAAGTTGTGCCCCTCTTCCTGTGCTTTAAAGGCGATTCCAACGTACCTCTTGAAATATGTTATCTGCTATTCTGCGTCGCTTTCAAGTCCGCCTCGTTGCCTTCCCTCAACAGATTTTTGGACGATAGTTGTCCTTTATTACTCGGCCAGTTTGTGAATTGCTCTGCCCCTGAGCTCCATTTTTCAACTCGTTTTTGGTGAGCTGACCGCAAGTCCAAAATTTTGGTTCAGGACCTATACTGGTTCCCGGTGGGTGGCTGAGACTTTGGTTAGTTCTTCTTCCTGCCGGGAAATTACAGTGATATGTGCCCGTCCAAATGCCTAATAGCTACTCTCTTATTGGTTCTCCCTCTTCCCTTTCATCCTCTGCCAAATTGGAAACCTGTGCGAACCAGGAGGTTAAAGGGGCTGTCTCTCCAAGTTGGGAGGTTGATAGTAAAGCAGATGGAAAGTCAAACCAGAGCACCAGGAGGGGGGCTATTCGTTGAGTTTTAGAAACCTTTCGTATTCACAGTGTGTCCGTTCTCTAGGTTTCCCGTACATGTTATAGCTGTAGTAATATTCCCTTCAACCTGGAGAGTTGGGACCCATGGAGTGGGTGCCAGGCATTTGTGATTTAAAGGGTCTGCATTTGCTCACCCAATCTCACCAATCCTCTCAGTCCCCAGTGTCCCTCCTTATGCCACATCCAGGTGTCATTTTAGATAGGGTCATTCCAGGTTTCATCAGGGACCCTAAAGGAATTGTAAAGTATTTCCCAGGTTTTTTGTTTCGTTTTTGAAATTCCTTTTTATAGTGGGTTTGAGCTGATTCTCGCTGCCATGTTTATGCCAGTCTAGACACACTTGATTCCCTTACGGAGACATATCAATACATAGGTTTTAAGATTCTTACTAGTCAGATATATTCCTCTGCGGGAAATATGGTGTTTTGAGTCCCTTTCACTGAGGAAGGTGTAGGTCTTGTCTATTCCATAGTTGGTTTTTGGAACGGTACCTGTGCTTATATCAAACTCTGGTTTTATGCATCACCCCACCTCTCCTTCCCCCTTAAGCAGGCATAAGAGTGTTTTCTAAATATGAAACACTGTTCTCCTTCCTAACTCAGTTCAAGTGTAGCCATGTTTACAGGATCTTCATAAGTGATATCTTATGATAAGTTTCTTTTTCTGTGTGACTTATTTCACTTAGAATCATCGTACCTGAATCCACCCATTTTGCTGCTACTGGTCTTATGACTTTGATTTCATGGCTGAGGGATATTCCATCGTACGTAAGTACCACAATTTTTTGAACCATTTTTATATTTCCTGGGATACTTAAGTTGTACCCAAGTTGAGGTCCTTGTAAGCAATGCAGCCCTAAATTTTGGGGTGGCTCTGTCTTATTGATTTTCAGTTTTCCCAAGGTATATTCCCTAGAATGGAAGTGCCCTTGGCTCTGCAGCTCTGTTCTTTACTTGTTTTAGGGAACACAATGAACTCCTCCAGAGAGGCAGTTGGCAATTTACATCCCGCCCACCAGCATAACAAGGCTCCCTGTTCTCCAGGGCCTGTCTTGCCTTTCTGGTTTTTACACATTTTGTGGATGTCCCTTTTGACCGGTGGGAAGTGATACTTCTTTGTAGTGCAGATTTGCATTGCCCGCTTGATTGCTTGGCCAAAAAGGGCGTATGCGTTTTCTCCTGAATATATTCAGGAGAAAACGCATACGCCCTTTTTGGCCAAGTGCATCATTGTCGATGTTGTGCCCCTCTTCCTGTGCTTTAAAGGGGATTCCAACGTACCTCTTGAAATCTGTTTCCTGCTATTCTGCCTCGCTATCAAGTCCGCCTCGTTGCCTTCCCTCAACAGATTTTTGAACGATAGTTGTCCTTTATTACTCGGCCAGTTTGTGAATTGCTGTGACCCTGAGCTCCATTTCTCAACTCGTTTTTGGTGAGCTGACCGCAAGTCCAAAATTTTGGTTCAGGAACTATACTGGTTCCCGGTGGGTGGCTGAGACTTTGGTTAATTCTTCTTGCTGCCGGGAAATTACAGTGATATGTGCCCGTCCAAATGCCTAACAGCTACTCTCTCATTGGTTCTCCCTGTTCCATTTCATCCTCTGCCAAATTAGCAACCTGTGTGAACCAGGAAGTTAAAAGGGCTGTCTCTCCAAGTTGGGAGCTTGATAGTAAAGCAGATGGAAAGTCAAAGCGGAGCACCAGGAGAGGGACAATTCGTTGAGTTTTAGAAACCTTTCGTATTCACAGTGTGTCCTTTCTCTAGGTTTCCCGTACATGGTATAGCTGTAGTAATATTCACTTCAACCTGGAGAGTTGGGACCCATGGAATGGGTGCCAGGCATTTGGGCTTTAAAGGGTCTGCATTTGCTCACCCAATCTCACCAATCCTCTCAGTCCCAAGTGTCCCTCTTTATGCCACATCCAGCTGTCGTTGTAGATAGGGTCATTCCAGGTTTCATCAGAGACCCTGAAGGAATTGTAAAGAATTTCCCAGTTTTTTTGTTTTGTTTTTGCAATTCCGTTTTATAGTGGGTTTGAGCTGATTCTCGCTGCCATGTTTATGCCAGTCTAGACACACTTGATTCCCTTACGGAGACATATCAATACATAGGTTTTAAGATTCTTACTAGTCAGATATATTCCTCGGCAGGAAATATGGTTTTTTGAGTCCCTTTCACTGAGGAAGGTGTAGGTCTTGTCTATTCCATAGTTGGTTTTTGGAACGGTACCTGTGCTTATATCAAACTCTGGTTTTATGCATCACCCCACCTCTCCTTCCCCCTTAAGCAGGCATAAGAGTGTTTTCTAAATGTGAGACACTGTTCTCTTTCCTAACTCAGTTCAAGTGTAGCCATGTTTATAGGATCTTCATAAGTGATATCTTATGATAAGTTTCTTTTTCTGTGTGACTTATTTCACTTAGAATCATCGTACCTGAATCCACCCATTTTGCTGCTACTGGTCTTATGACATTGATTTCATGCCAGAGGGATATTCCATCGTACGTAAGTACCACAATTTTTTGAACCATTTTTATATTTCATGGGATATTTAAGGTGTACCCAAGTTGAGGTCCTTGTAAGCAGTGCAGCCCTAATTTTTGGGGTGGCTCTGTCTTATTGATATTCAGTTTTCCCAAGGTATATTACCTAGAATGGAAGTGCCCTTGGCTCTGTAGCTCTGTTCTTTACTTGTTTTAGGGAACACAATGTACTCCTCCAGAGAGGCAGTTGGCAATTTACATCCCGACCATCAGCATAACAAGGCTCCCTGTTCTCCAGGGCCTGTCTTGCCTTTCTGGTTTTTACACATTTTGTGGATGTCCCTTTTGACCGCTGGGAAGTGATACTTCTTTGTAGTGCAGATTTGCATTGCCCGCTTGCTTGCTTGGCCAAAAAGGGCGTATGAGTTTTCTCCTGAATATATTCAGGAGAAAACGCATACGCCCTTTTTGGCCAAGTGCATCATTGTCGAAGTTGTGCCCCTCTTCCTGTGCTTTAAAGGCGATTCCAACGTACCTCTTGAAATCTGTTTCCTGCTATTCTGCCTCGCTTTCAAGTGCGCCTCGTTGCCTTCCCTCAACAGATTTTTGGACGATAGTTGTCCTTTATTACTCAGCCAGTTTGTGAATTGCTGTGCCCCTGAGCTCCATTTTTCAACTCGTTTTTGGTGAGCTGACCTCAAGTCCAAAATTTTGGTTCAGGAACTATACTGGTTCCCGGTGGGTGGCTGAGACTTTGGTTAATTCTTCTTCCTGCTGGGAAATTACAGTGATATGTGTCCGTCCAAATGCCTAACAGCTACTCTCTCATTGGTTCTCCCTCTTCCCTTTCATCCTCTGCCAAATTGGCAACCTGTGCGAACCAGGAGGTTAAAGGGGCTGTCTCTCCAAGTTGGGAGATTGATAGTAAAGCAGATGGAAAGTCAAACCAGAGCACCAGGAGAGGGACTATTCGTTGAGTTTTAGAAACCTTTCGTATTCACATTGTGTCCGTTCTCTAGGTTTCCCGTACATGTTATAACTGTAGTAATATTCCCTTCAACCTGGAGAGTTGGGACCCATGGAATGTGTGCCATGCATTATTGCTTTAAAGGGTCTGCATTTGCTCACCCAATCTCACCAATCCTCTCAGTCCCAAGTGTCCAGCCTTATGCCACATCCAGCTGTCGTTGTAGATAGGGTCATTCCAGGTTTCATCAGAGACCCTGAAGGAATTGTAAAGAATTTCCCAGTTTTTTTGTTTTGTTTTTGAAATTCCTTTTTATAGTGGGTTTGAGCTGATTCTCGCTGCCATGTTTATGCCAGTCTAGACACACTTGATTCCCTTACGGAGACATATCAATACATAGGTTTTAAGATTCTTACTAGTCAGATATATTCCTCTGCGGGAAATATGGGGTTTTGAGTCCCTTTCACTGAGGAAGGTGTAGGTCTTGTCTATTCCATAGTTGGTTTTTGGAACGGTACCTGTGCTTATATCAAACTCTGGTTTTATGCATCACCCCACCTCTCCTTCCCCCTTAAGCAGGCATAAGAGTGTTTTCTAAATATGAGACACTGTTCTCTTTCCTAACTCAGTTCAAGTGTAGCCATGTTTATAGGAACTTCATAAGTGATATCTTATGATAAGTTTATTTTTCTGTGTGACTTATTTCACTTAGAATCATCGTACCTGAATCCAACCATTTTGCTGCTACTGGTATTATGACATTGATTTCATGGCTGAGGGATATTCCATCGTACGTAAGTACCACAATTTTTTGAACCATTTTTATATTTCCTGGGATACTTAAGGTGTATCCAAGTTGAGGTCCTTGTAAGCAGTGCAGCCCTAAATTTTGGGGTGGCTCTGTCTTATTGATTTTCAGTTTTCCCAAGGTATATTCCCTAGACTGGAAGTGCCCTTGGCTCTGTAGCTCTGTTCTTTACTTGTTTTAGGGAACACAATGCACTCCTCCAGAGAGGCAGTTGGCAATTTACATCCCGCCCATCAGCATAACAAGGCTCCCTGTTCTCCAGGGCCTGTCTTGCCTTTCTGGTTTTTACACATTTTGTGGATGTCCCTTTTGAGCGGTGGGAAGTGATACTTCTTTGTAGTGCAGATTTGCATTGCCCACTTGCTTGCTTGGCCAAAAAGGGCGTATGCGTTTTCTCCTGAATATATTCAGGAGAAAACGCATACGCCCTTTTTGGCGAAGTACATCATTGTCGAAGTAGTGCCCCTCTTCCTGTGCTTTAAAGGCGATTCCAATGTACCTCTTGAAATCTGTTTCCTGCTATTCTGCCTCGCTTTCAAATGCGCCTCGTTGCCTTTCCTCAACATATTTTTGGAGGATAGTTGTCTTTTATTACTCGGCCAGTTTGTGAATTGCTGTGCCCCTGAGCTCCATTTTTCAACTCGTTTTTGGTGAGCTGACCTCAAGTCCAAAATTTTGGTTCAGGAACTATACTGGTTCCCGGTGGGTGGCTGAGACTTTGGTTAATTCTTCTTCCTGCTGGGAAATTACAGTGATATGTGTCCGTCCAAATGCCTAACAGCTACTCTCTCATTGGTTCTCCCTCTTCCCTTTCATCCTCTGCCAAATTGGCAACCTGTGCGAACCAGGAGGTTAAAGGGGCTGTCTCTCCAAGTTGGGAGGTTGATAGTAAAGCAGATGGAAAGTCAAACCGGAGCACCAGGAGAGGGACTATTCGTTGAGTTTTAGAAACCTTTCGTATTCACAGTGTGTCCGTTCTCTAGGTTTCCCGTACATGTTATAGCTGTAGTAATATTCCCTTCAACCTGGAGAGTTGGGACCCATGGAATGGGTGCCAGGCATTTGTGCTTTAAAGGGTCTGCATTTGCTCACCCAATCTCACCAATCCTCTCAGTCCCAAGTGTCCCTCCTTATGCCACATCCAGCTGTCGTTGTAGATAGGGTCATTCCAGGTTTCATCAAAGACCCTGAAGGAATTGTAAAGAATTTCCCAGTTTTTTGTTTTGTTTTTGAAATTCCCTTTTATAGTGGGTTTGAGCTGATTCTCGCTGCCATGTTTATGCCAGTGTAGACACACTTGATTCCCTTACGGAGACATATCAATACATAGGTTTTAAGATTCTTACTAGTCAGATATATTCCTCTGCGTGAAATATGGGGTTTGGAGTCCCTTTCACTGAGGAAGGTGTAGGTCTTGTCTATTCCATAGTTGGTTTTTGGAACGGTACCTGTGCTTATATCAAACTCTGGTTTTATGCATCACCCCACCTCTCCTTCCCCCTTAAGCAGGCATAAGAGTGTTTTCTAAATATGAGACACTGTTCTCTTTCCTAACTCAGTTCAAGTGTAGCCATGTTTATAGGATCTTCATAAGTGATATCTTATGATAAGTTTCTTTTTCTGTGTGACTTATTTCACTTAGAATCATCGTACCTGAATCCACACATTTTGCTGCTACTGGTCTTATGACATTGATTTCATGGCTGAGGGATATTCCATCGTACGTAAGTACCACAATTTTTTGAACCATTTTTATATTTCCTGGGATACTTAAGGTGTATCCAAGTTGAGGTCCTTGTAAGCAGTGCAGCCCTAAATTTTGGGGTGGCTCTGTCTTATTGATTTTCAGTTTTCCCAAGGTATATTCCCTAGACTGGAAGTGCCCTTGGCTCTGTAGCTCTGTTCTTTACTTGTTTTAGGGAACACAATGCACTCCTCCAGAGAGGCAGTTGGCAATTTACATCCCGCCCATCAGCATAACGAGGCTCCCTGTTCCCCAGGGCCTGTCTTGCCTTTCTGGTTTTTACACATTTTGTGGATGTCCCTTTTGACCGGTGGGAAGTGATACTTCTTTGTAGTGCACACTTGCATTGCCCGCTTGCTTGCTTGGCCAAAAAGGGCGTATGCGTTTTCTCCTGAATATATTCAGGAGAATATGCATACGCCCTTTTTGGCCAAGTGCATCATTGTCGAAGTTGTGCCCCTCTTCCTGTGCTTTAAAGGCGATTCCAACGTACCTCTTGAAATCTGTTTCCTGCTATTCTGCCTCGCTTTCAAGTCCGCCTCGTTGCCTTCCCTCAACAGATTTTTGGACGATAGTTGTCCTTTATTACTCGGCCAGTTTGTGAATTGCTGTGCCCCTGAGCTCCATTTTTCAACTCGTTTTTGGTGAGCTGACCGCAAGTCCAAAATTTTCGTTCAAGACCTATACTGGTTCCCGGTGGGTGGCTGAGACTTTGGTTAATTCTTCTTCCTGCCGGGATATTACAGTGATATGTGCCCGTCCAAATGCCTAACAGCTACTCTCTCATTGGTTCTCCCTCTTCCCTTTTATCCTCTGCCAAATTGGACACCTGTGCGAACGAGGAGGTTAAAGGGGCTGTCTCTCCAAGTTGGGAGGTTGATAGTAAAGCAGATGTACAGTCAAACCGGAGCACCAGGAGAGGGACTATTCGTTGAGTTTTAGAAACCTTTCGTATTCACAGTGTGTCCTTTCTCTAGGTTTCCCGTACATGGTATAGCTGTAGTAATATTCCCTTCAACCTGGAGAGTTGGGACCCATGGAATGGGTGCCAGGCATTTGTGCTTTAAAGGGTCTGCATTTGCTCACCCAATCTCACCAATCATCTCAGTCCCAAGTGTCCCTCCTTATGCCACATCCAGCTGTCGTTGTAGATAGGGTCATTCCAGGTTTCATCAGAGACCCTGAAGGAATTGTAAAGAATTTCCCAGTTTTTTTTGTTTTGTTTTTGAAATTCCTTTTTATAGTGGGCTTGGGCTGATTCCCGCTGCCATGTTTATGCCAGTCTAGACACACTTGATTCCCTTACGGAGACCTATCAATACATAGGTTTTAAGATTCTTACTAGTCAGATATATTCCTCTGCGGGAAATATGGTGTTTTGAGTCCCTTTCACTGAGGAATGTGTAGGTCTTGTCTAATCCATAGTTGGTTTTTGGAACGGTGCCTGTGCTTATATCAAACTCTAGTTTTATGCATCACCCCACCTCTCCTTCCCCCTTAAGCAGGCATAATAGTGTTTTCTAAATATGAGACACTGTTCTCTTTCCTAACTCAGTTCAAGTGTTGCCATGTTTACAGGATCTTCATAAGTGATATCTTATGATAAGTTTCTTTTTCTGTGTGACTTATTTCACTTAGAATCATCGTACCTGAATCCAACCATTTTTCTGCTACTGGTCTTATGACATTGATTTCATGGCTGAGGGATATTCCATCGTACGTAAGTACCACAATTTTTTGAACCATTTTTATATTTCCTGGGATACTTAAGGTGTATCCAAGTTGAGGTCCTTGTAAGTAGTGCAGCCCTAAATTTTGGGGTTGCTCTGTATTATTGATTTTCAGTTTTCCCAAGGTATATTCCCTAGACTGGAAGTGCCCTTGGCTCTGTAGCTCTGTTCTTTATTTGTTTTAGGGAACACAATGCACTCCTCCAGAGAGGCAGTTGGCAATTTACATTCCGCCCATCAGCATAACAAGGCTCCCTGTTCGCCAGGACCTGTCTTGCCTTTCTGGTTTTTACACATTTTGTGGATGTCCCTTTTGACCGGTGGGAAGTGATACTTCTTTGTAGTGCAGATTTGCATGGCCCGCTTGCTTGCTTGGCCAAAAAGGGCGTATGAGTTTTCTCCTGAATATATTCAGGAGAAAATGCATACGCCCTTTTTGGCCAAGTGCATCATTGTCGAAGTTGTGCCCCTCTTCCTGTGCTTTAAAGGCGATTCCAACGTACCTCTTGAAATCTGTTTCCTGCTATTCTGCCTCGCTTTCAAGTCCGACTCGTTGCCTTCCCTCAACAGATTTTTGGACGATAGTTGTCCTTTATTACTCGGCCAGTTTGTGAATTGCTGTGCCCCTGAGCTCCATTTTTCAACTCGTTTTTGGTGAGCTGACCGCAAGTCCAAAATTTTGGTTCAGGACCTATACTGGTTCCCGGTGGGTGGCTGAGACTTTGGTTAATTCTTCTTCCTGCCGGGAAATTACAGTGATATGTGCCCGTCCAAATGCCTAACAGCTACTCTCTCATTGGTTCTCCCTCTTCCCTTTCATCCTCTGCCAAATTGGCAACCTGGGCGAACCAGGGGGTTAAAGGGGCTGTCTCTCCAAGTTGGGAGATTTATAGTAAAGCAGATGGAAAGTCAAACCAGAGCACCAGGAGAGGGACTATTCGTTGAGTTTTAGAAACCTTTCGTATTCACATTGTGTCCGTTCTCTAGGTTTCCCGTACATGTTATAACTGTAGTAATATTCACTTCAACCTGGAGAGTTGGGACCCATGGAATGGGTGCCATGCATTATTGCTTTAAAGGGTCTGCATTTGCTCACCCAATCTCACCAATCCTCTCAGTCCCAAGTGTCCAGCCTTATGCCACATCCAGCTGTCGTTGTAGATAGGGTCATTCCAGGTTTCATCAGAGACCCTGAAGGAATTTTAAAGAATTTCCCAGTTTTTTTGTTTTGTTTTTGAAATTCCTTTTTATAGTGGGTTTGAGCTGATTCTCGCTGCCATGTTTATGCCAGTCTAGACACACTTGATTCCCTTATGGAGACATATCAATACATAGGTTTTAAGATTCTTACTAGTCAGATATATTCCTCTGCGGGAAATATGGTGTTTTGAGTCCCTTTCACTGAGGAAGGTGTAGGTCTTTTCTATTCCATAGTTGGTTTTTGGAACGGTACCTGTGCTTATATCAAACTCTGGTTTTATGCATCACCCCACCTCTTCTTCCCCCTTAAGCAGGCATAAGAGTGTTTTCTAAATGTGAGACACTGTTCTCTTTCCTAACTCAGTTAAAGTGTAGCCATGTTCACAGGATCTTCATAAGTGATATCTTATGATAAGTTTCTTTTTCTGTGTGACTTATTTCACTTAGAATTATCGTACCTGAATCCACTCATTTTGCTGCTACTGGTCTTATGACATTGATTTCATGCCTGAGGGATATTCCATCGTACGTAAGTACCACAATTTTTTGAACCATTTTTATATTTCCTGGGATATTTATGGTGTACCCAAGTTGAGGTCCTTGTAAGCAGTGCAGCCCTAAATTTTGGGGTGGCTCTGTCTTATTGATTTTCAGTTTTCCCAAGGTATATTCCCTAGACTGGAAGTGCCCTTGGCTCTGTAGCTCTGTTGTTTACTTGTTTTAGGGAACACAATGCACTCCTCCAGAGAGGCAGTTGGCAATTTACATCCCGCCCATCAGCATAACAAGGCTCCCTGTTCGCCAGGGCCTGTCTTGCCTTTCTGGTTTTTACACATTTTGTGGATGTCCCTTTTGACCGCTGGGAAGTGATACTTCTTTGTAGTGCAGATTTGCATTGCCCGCTTGCTTGCTTGGCCAAAAAGGGCGTATGCGTTTTCTCCTGAATATATTCAGGAGAAAACGCATACGCCCTTTTTGGCCAAGTGCATCATTGTCGAAGTTGTGCCCCTCTTCCTGTGCTTTAAAGGCGATTCCAACGTACCTCTTGAAATCTGTTTCCTGCTATTCTGCCTCGCGTTCAAGTCCGCCTCGTTGCCTTCCCTCAACAGATTTTTGGACGATAGTTGTCCTTTATTACTCGGCCAGTTTGTGAATTGCTGTGCCCCTGAGCTCCATTTTTCAACTCGTTTTTGGTGAGCTGACCGCAAGTCCAAAATTTTGGTTCAGGACCTATACTGGTTACCGGTGGGTGGCTGAGACTTTGGTTAATTCTTCTTCCTGCCGGGAAATTACAGTGATATGTGCCCGTCCAAATGCCTAACGCTATTCTCTCATAGGTTCTCCCTCTTCCCTTTCATCCTCTCCCAAATTGGCAACCTGTGTGAACCAGGAGGTTAAAGGGGCTGTCTCTCCAATTTGGGAGGTTGATAGTAAAGCAGATGTAAAGTTAAACCGGAGCACCAGGAGAGGGACTATTCGTTGAGTTTTAGAAACCTTTCGTATTCACAGTGTGTCCGTTCTCTAGGTTTCCCGTACATGGTATAGCTGTAGTAATATTCCCTTCAACCTGGAGAGTTGTGACCCATGGAATGGGTGCCAGGCATTTGTGCTTTAAAGGGTCTGCATTTGCTCACCCAATCTCACCAATCCTCTCAGTCCCAAGTGTCCTTCCTTATACCACATCCAGCTGTCGTTGTAGATAGTGTCATTCCAGGTTTCATCAAAGACCCTGAAGGAATTGTAAAGAATTTCCCAGTTTTTTTGTTTTGTTTTTGAAATTCCTTTCTATACTGGGTTTGAGCTGATTCTCGCTGCCATGTTTATGCCAGTCTAGACACACTTGATTCCCTTACGGAGACATATCAATACATAGGTTTTAAGATTCTTACTAGTCAGATATATTCCTCTGCGGGAAATATGGGGTTTTGAGTCCCTTTCACTGAGGAAGGTGTAGGTCTTGTCTATTCCATAGTTGGTTTTTGGAACGGTACCTGTGCTTATATCAAACTCTGGTTTTATGCATCTCCCCACCTCTCCTTCCCCCTTAAGCAGGCATAAGAGTGTTTTCTAAATATGAGACACTGTTCTCTTTCCTAACTCAGTTCAAGTGTAGCTATCTTTATAGGATCTTCATAAGTGATATCTTATGATAAGTTTCTTTTTCTGTGTGACTTATTTTACTTAGAATCGTCGTACCTGAATCCACACATTTTGCTGCTACTGGTCTTATGACATTGATTTCATGGCTGAGGGATATTCCACCGTACGTAAGTACCACAATTTTTTGAACCATTTTTATATTTCCTGGGACACTTAAGGTGTATCCAAGTTGAGGTCCTTGTAAGCAGTGCAGCCCTAAATTTTGGGGTGGCTCTGTCTTATTGATTTTCAATTTTCCCAAGGTATATTCCCTAGACTGGAAGTGCCCTTGGCTCTGTAGCTCTGTTCTTTACTTGTTTTAGGGAACACAATGCACTCCTCCAGAGAGGCAGTTGGCAATTTACATCCCGCCCATCAGCATAACAAGGCTCCCTGTTCTCCAGGGCCTGTCTTGCCTTTCTGGTTTTTACACATTTTGTGGATGTCCCTTTTGACCGGTGGGAAGTGATACTTCTTTGTAGTGCACACTTGCATTGCCCGCTTGCTTGCTTGGCCAAAAAGGGCATATGCGTTTTCTCCTGAATATATTCAGGAGAAAATGCATACGCCCTTTTTGGCCAAGTGCATCATTGTCGAAGTTGTGCCCCTCTTCCTGTGCTTTAAAGGCGATTCCAACGTACCTCTTGAAATCTGTTTCCTGCTATTCTGCCTCGCTTTCAAGTCCGCCTCGTTGCCTTCCCTCAACAGATTTTTGGACGATAGTTGTCCTGTATTACTCGGCCAGTTTGTGAATTGCTGTGCCCCTGAGCTCCATTTTTCAACTCGTTTTTGGTGAGCTGACCGCAAGTCCAAAATTTTGGTTCAGGACCTATACTGGTTCCCGGTGGGTGGCTGAGACTTTGGTTAATTCTTCTTCCTGCAGGGAAATTACAGTGATATGTGCCCGTCCAAATGCCTAACAGCTACTCTCTCATTGGTTCTCCGTCTTCCCTTTCATCCTCTGCCAAATTGGAAACCTGTGCGAACGAAGAGGTTAAAGGGGCTGTCTCCCCAAGTTGGGAGGTTGATAGTAAAGCAGATGTAAAGTCAAACCGGAGCACCAGGAGAGGGACTATTCGTTGAGTTTTAGAAACCTTTCGTATTCACAGTGTGCCCTTTCTCTAGGTTTCCCGTACATGGTATAGCTGTAGTAATATTCCCTTCAACCTGGAGAGTTGGGACCCATGGAATGGGTGCCAGGCATTTGTGCTTTAAAGGATCTGCATTTGCTCACCCAATCTCACCAATCATCTCAGTCCCAAGTGTCCCTCCTTATGCCACATCCAGCTGTCGTTGTAGATAGGGTCATTGCAGGTTTCATCAGAGACCCTGAAGGAATTGTAAAGAATTTCCCAGTTTTTTTGTTTTGTTTTTGAAATTCCTTTTTATAGTGGGCTTGAGCTGATTCTCGCTGCCATGTTTATGCCAGTCTAGACACACTTGATTCCCTTACGGAGACCTATCAATACATAGGTTTTAAGATTCTTACTAGTCAGATATATTCCTCTGCGGGAAATATGGTGTTTTGAGTCCCTTTCACTGAGGAATGTGTAGGTCTTGTCTATTCCATAGTTGGTTTTTGGAACGGTGCCTGTGCTTATATCAAACTCTGCTTTTATGCATCACCCCACCTCTCCTTGCCCCTTAAGCAGGCATAAGAGTGTTTTCTAGATATGAGACACTGTTCTCTTTCCTATCTCAGTTCAAGTGTAGCCATGTTTACAGGATCTTCATAAGTGATATCTTATGATAAGTTTCTTTTTCTGTGTGACTTATTTCACTTAGAATCATCGTACCTGAATCCACCCATTTTTCTGCTACTGGTCTTATGACATTGATTTCATGGCTGAGGGATATTCCATCGTACGTAAGTACCACAATTTTTTGAACCATTTTTATATTTCCTGGGATACTTAAGGTGTATCCAAGTTGAGGTCCTTGTAAGTAGTGCAGCCCTAAATTTTGGGGTTGCTCTGTCTTATTGATTTTCAGTTTTCCCAAGGTATATTCCCTAGACTGGAAGTGCCCTTGGCTCTGTAGCTCTGTTCTTTACTTGTTTTAGGGAACACAATGCACTCCTCCAGGGAGGCAGTTGGCAATTTACATCCCGCCCATCAGCATAACAAGGCTCCCTGTTCTCCAGGGACTGTCTTGCCTTTCTGGTTTTTACACATTTTGTGGATGTCCCTTTTGACCGCTGGGAAGTGATACTTCTTTGTAGTGCAGATTTGCATTGCCCGCTTGCTTGCTTGGCCAAAAAGGGCGTATGAGTTTTCTCCTGAATATATTCAGGAGAAAACGCATACGCCCTTTTTGGCCAAGTGCATCATTGTCGAAGTTGTGCCCCTCTTCCTGTGCTTTAAAGGCGATTCCAACGTACCTCTTGAAATCTGTTTCCTGCTATTCTGCCTCGCTTTCAAGTCCGCCTGGTTGCCTTCCCTCAACAGATTTTTGTCCGATAGTTGTCCTTTATTACTCGGCCAGTTTGTGAATTGCTGTGCCCCTGAGCTCCATTATTCAACTCGTTTTTTTGAGCTGACCGCAAGTCCAAAATTTTGGTGCAGGACCTATACTGGTTCCCGGTGCGTGGCTGAGACTTTGGTTAATTCTTCTTCCTGCCCGGAAATTACAGTGATATGTGCCCGTCCAAATGCCTAACAGCTACTCTCTCATTGGTTCTCCCTCTTCCCTTTCATCCTCTGCCAAATTGGCAACCTGTGTGAACCAGGAGGTTAAAGAGGCTGTCTCTCCAAGTTGGGAGGTTGATAGTAAAGCAGATGTAAAGTCAAACCGGAGCACCAGGAGAGGGACTATTCGTTGAGTTTTAGAAACCTTTCGTATTCACAGTGTGTCCGTTCCCTAGGTTTCCCGTAAATGTTATAGCTGTAGTAATATTCCCTTCAACCTGGAGAGTTGGGACCCATGGAATGGGTGCCAGGCATTTGTGCTTTAAAGGGTCTGCATTTGCTCACCCAATCTCACCAATCCTCTCAGTCCCAAGTGTCCCTCGTTATGCCACATCCAGCTGTCGTTGTAGATAGGGTCATTCCAGGTTTCATCAGAGACCCTGAAGGAATTGTAAAGAATTTCCCAGTTTTTTTTGTTTTGTTTTTGAAATTCCTTTTTATAGTGGGCTTGAGCTGATTCTCGCTGCCATGTTTATGCCAGTCTAGACACACTTGATTCCCTTACGGAGACCTATCAATACATAGGTTTTAAGATTCTTACTAGTCAGATATATTCCTCTGCGGGAAATATGGTGTTTTGAGTCCCTTTCACTGAGGAATGTGTAGGTCTTGTCTATTCCATAGTTGGTTTTTGGAACGGTGCCTGTGCTTATATCAAACTCTGGTTTTATGCATCACCCCACCTCTCCTTCCCCCTTAAGCAGGCATAATAGTGTTTTCTAGATATGAGACACTGTTCTCTTTCCTAACTCAGTTCAAGTGTAGCCATGTTTACAGGATCTTCATAAGTGATATCTTATGATAAGTTTCTTTTTCTGTGTGACTTATTTCACTTAGAATCATCGTACCTGAATCCACCCATTTTTCTGCTACTGGTCTTATGACATTGATTTCATGGCTGAGGGATATTCCATCGTACGTAAGTACCACAATTTTTTGAACCATTTTTATATTTCCTGGGATACTTAAGGTGTATCCAAGTTGAGGTCCTTGTAAGCAGTGCAGCCCTAAATATTGGGGAGGCACTCTCTTATTGATTTTCAGTTTTCCCAAGGTATATTCTCTAGACTGGAAGTGCACTTGGCTCTGTAGCTCTGTTCTTTACTTGTTTTAGGGAACACAATGCACTCCTCCAGAGAGGCAGTTGGCAATTTACATCCCGCCCATCAGCATAACAAGGCTCCCTGTTCTCCAGTGCCTGTCTTGCCTTTCTGGTTTTTACACATTTTGTGGATGTCCCTTTTGACCGGTGGGAATTGATACTTCTTTGTAGTGCACACTTGCATTGCCCGCTTGCTTGCTTGGCCAAAAAGGGCGTATGCGTTTTCTCCTGAATCAGGAGAAAATGCATACGCCCTTTTTGGCCAAGTGCATCATTGTCGAAGTTGTGCCCCTCTTCCTGCGCTTTAAAGGCGATTCCAACGTACCTCTTGAAATCTGTTTCCTGCTATTCTGCCTAGCTTTCAAGTCCGCCTCGTTGCCTTCCCTCAACAGATTTTTGGACGATAGTTGTCCTTTATTACTCGGCCAGTTTGTGAATTGCTGTGCCCCTGAGCTCCATTTTTCAACTCGTTTTTGGTGAGCTGACCGCAAGTCCAAAATTTTGGTTCAGGACCTATACTGGTTCCCGGTGGGTGGCTGAGACTTTGGTTAATTCTTCTTCCTGCCCGGAAATTACAGTGATATGTGCCCGTCCAAATGCCTAACAGCTACTCTCTCATTGGTTCTCCCTCTTCCCTTTCATCCTCTGCCAAATTGGAAACCTGTGCGAACGAGGAGGTTAAAGGGGCTGTCTCTCCAAGTTGGGAGGTTGATAGTAAAGCAGATGTAAAGTCAAACCGGAGCACCAGGAGAGGGACTATTCGTTGAGTTTTAGAAACCTTTCGTATTCACAGTGTGTCCTTTCTCTAGGTTTCCAGTACATGTTATAGCTGTAGTAATATTCCCTTCAACCTGGAGAGTTGGGACCCATGGAATGGGTGCCAGGCATTTGTGCTTTAAAGGGTCTGCATTTGCTCACCCAATCTCACCAATCATCTCAGTCCCAAGTGTCCCTCCTTATGCCACATCCAGCTGTCGTTGTAGGTAGGGTCATTCCAGGTTTTATCAGAGACCCTGAAGGAATTGTAAAGAATTTCCCAGTTTTTTTGTTTTGTTTTTGAAATTCCTTTTTGTAGTGGGCTTGAGCTGATTCCCGCTGCCATGTTTATGCCAGTCTAGACACACTTGATTCCCTTACGGAGACCTATCAATACATAGGTTTTAAGATTCTTACTAGTCAGATATATTCCTCTGCGGGAAATATGGTGTTTTGAGTCCCTTTCACTGAGGAATGTGTAGGTCTTGTCTATTCCATAGTTGGTTTTTGGAACGGTGCCTGTCCTTATATCAAACTCTGGTTTTATGCATCACCCCACCTTTCCTTCCCCCTTAAGCAGGCATAATAGTGTTTTCTAAATATGAGACACTGTTCTCTTTCCTAACTCAGTTCAAGTGTAGCCATGTTTACAGGATCTTCATAAGTGATATCTTATGATAAGTTTCTTTTTCTGTGTGACTTATTTCACTTAGAATCATCGTACCTGAATCCACCCATTTTGCTGCTACTGGTCTTATGACATTGATTTCATGGCTGAGGGATATTCCATCGTACGTAAGTACCACAATTTTTTGAACCATTTTTATATTTCCTGGGATACTTAAGGTGTATCCAAGTTGAGGTCCTTGTAAGTAGTGCAGCCCTAAATTTTGGGGTGGCTCTGTCTTATTGATTTTCAGTTTTCCCAAGGTATATTCCCTAGACTGGAAGTGCCCTTGGCTCTGTAGCTCTGTTCTTTACTTGTTTTAGGGAACACAATGCACTCCTCCAGACAGGCAGTTGGCAATTTACATCCCGCCCATCAGCATAACAAGGCTCCCTGTTCTCCAGGGCCTGTCTTGCCTTTCTGGTTTTTACACATTTTGTGGATGTCCCTTTTGACCGTTGGGAAGTGATACTTCTTTGTAGTGCAGATTTGCATTGCCCGCTTGCTTGCTTGGCCAAAAAGGGCGTATGTGTTTTCGCCTGAATATATTCAGGAGAAAATGCATACGCCCTTTTTGGCCAAGTGCATCATTGTCGAAGTTGTGCCCCTCTTCCTGTGCTTTAAAGGCGATTCCAACGTACCTCTTGAAATCTGTTTCCTGCTATTTTGCCTCGCTTTCAAGTCCGCCTCGTTGCCTTCCCTCAACAGATTTTTGGACGATAGTTGTCCTTTATTACTCGGCCAGTTTGTGAATTGCTGTGCCCCTGAGCTCCATTTTTCAACTCGTTTTTGGTGAGCTGACCGCAAGTCCAAAATTTTGGTTCAGGACCTATACTGGTTCCCGGTGGGTGGCTGAGACTTTGGTTAATTCTTCTTCCTGCCGGGAAATTACAGTGATATGTGCCCCTCCAAATGCCTAACAGCTACGCTCTCATTGGTTCTCCCTCTTCCCTTTCATCCTCTGCCAAGTTGGAAACCTGTGCGAACGAGGAGGTTAAAGGGGCTGTCTCTCCAAGTTGGGAGGTTGATAGTAAAGCAGATGTAAAGTCAACCCGGAGCACCAGGAGAGGGACTATTCGTTGAGTTTTAGAAACCTTTCGTATTCACAGTGTGTCCTTTCTCTAGGTTTCCCGTACATGTTATAGCTGTAGTAGTATTCCCTTCAACCTGGAGAGTTGGGACCCATGGACTGGGTGCCAGGAATTTGTGCTTTAAAGGGTCTGCATTTGCTCACCCAATCTCACCAATCCTCTCAGTCCCAAGTGTCCAGCCTTATGCCACATCCAGCTGTCGTTGTAGATAGGGTCATTCCAGGTTTCATCAGAGACCCTGAAGGAATTGTAAAGAATTTCCCAGTTTTTTTTTGTTTTGTTTTTGAAATTCCTTTTTATAGTGGGTTTGAGCTGATTCTCGCTGCCATGTTTATGCCAGTCTAGACACACTTGATTCCCTTACGGAGACATATCAATACATAGGTTTTAAGATTCTTACTAGTCAGATATATTCCTCTGCGGGAAATATGGTGTTTTGAGTCCCTTTCACTGAGGAAGGTGTAGGTCTTGTCTATTCCATAGTTGGTTTTTGGAACGGTACCTGTGCTTATATCAAACTCTGGTTTTATGCATCACCCCACCTCTCCTTCCCCCTTAAGCAGGCATAAGAGTGTTTTCTAAATATGAGACACTGTTCTCTTTCCTAACTCAGTTCAAGTGTAGCCATGTTTACAGGATCTTCATAAGTGATATCTTATGATAAGTTTATTTTTCTGTGTGACTTATTTCACTTAGAATCATCGTAACTGAATCCACCCATTTTGCTGCTACTGGTCTTATGACATTGATTTCATGGCTGAGGGATATTCCATCGTACGTAAGTACCACAATTTTTTGAACCATTTTTATATTTCCTGGGATACTTAAGGTGTAACCAAGTTGAGGTCCTTGTAAGTAGTGCAGCCCTAAATTTTGGGGTTGCTCTGTCTCATTGATTTTCAGTTTTCCCAAGGTATATTCCCTAGACTGGAAGTGCCCTTGGCTCTGTAGCTCTGTTCTTTACTTGTTTTAGGGAACACAATGCACTCCTCCAGAGAGGCAGTTGGCAATTTACATCCCGCCCATCAGCATAACAAGGCTCCCTGTTCTCCAGGGCCTGTCTTGCCTTTCTGGTTTTTACACATTTTGTGGATGTCCCTTTTGAGCGGTGGGAAGTGATACTTCTTTGTAGTGCAGATTTGCATTGCCCGCTTGCTTGCTTGGCCAAAAAGGGCATATGCGTTTTCTCCTGAATATATTCAGGATAAAATGCATACGCCCTTTTTGACCAAGTGCATCATTGTCGAAGTTGTGCCCCTCTTCCTGTGCTTTAAAGGCGATTCCAACGTACCTCTTGAAATCTGTTTCCTGCTATTCTGCCTCGCTTTCAAGTCCGCCTCGTTGCCTTCCCTCAACAGATTTTTGGACGATAGTTGTCCTTTATTACTCGGCCAGTTTGTGAATTGCTGTGCCCCTGAGCTCCATTTTTCAACTCGTTTTTGGTGAGCTGACCGCAAGTCCCAAATTTTGGTTCAGGACCTATACTGGTTCCCGGTGGGTGGCTGAGAATTTGGTTAATTCTTCTTCCTGCCGGGAAATTACAGTGATATGTGCCCCTCCAAATGCCTAACAGCTACGCTCTCATTGGTTCTCCCTCTTCCCTTTCATCCTCTGCCAAGTTGGAAACCTGTGCGAACGAGGAGGTTAAAGGGGCTGTCTCTCCAAGTTGGGAGGTTGATAGTAAAGCAGATGTAAAGTCAACCCGGAGCACCAGGAGAGGGACTATTCGTTGAGTTTTAGAAACCTTTCGTATTCACAGTGTGTCCTTTCTCTAGGTTTCCCGTACATGTTATAGCTGTAGTAGTATTCCCTTCAACCTGGAGAGTTGGGACCCATGGACTGGGTGCCAGTAATTTGTGCTTTAAAGGGTCTGCATTTGCTCACCCAATCTCACCAATCCTCTCAGTCCCAAGTGTCCCTCCTTATGCCACATCCAGCTGTTGTTGTAGATAGGGTCATTCCAGGTTTCATCAGGGACCGTGAAGGAATTGTAAAGAATTTCGCAGTTTTTTTGTTTCGTTTTTGAAATTCCTTTTTATAGTGGGTTTGAGCTGATTCTCACTGCCATGTTTATGCCAGTCTAGACACACTTGATTCCCTTACGGAGACATATCAATACATAGGTTTTAAGATTCTTACTAGTCAGATATATTAATCTGCCGGAAATATGGTGTTTTGAGTCCCTTTCACTGAGGAAGGTGTAGGTCTTGTCTATTCCATAGTTGGTTTTTGGAACGGTACCTGTGCTTATATCAAACTCTGGTTTTATGCATCACCCCACCTCTCCTTCCCACTTAAGCAGGCATAAGAGTGTATTCTAAATATGAGACATTGCCCTCTTTCCTAACTCAGTTCAAGTGTTGCCATGTTTATACGATCTTCATAAGTGATATCTTATGATAAGTTTCTTTTTCTGTGTGACTTATTTCTCTTAGAATCATCGTACATGAATCCACCCATTTTGCTACTACTGGTCTTATGACATTGATTTCATGGCTGAGGGATATTCCATCGTACGTAAGTACCACAATTTTTTGAACCATTTTTGTATTTTCTGGGATACTTAATGTGTATCCAAGTTGAGGTCCTTATAAGCAGTGCAGCCCTAAATTTTGGGGTGGCTCTGTCTCATTGATTTTCAATTTTCCCAAGGTATATTCCCTAGACTGGAAGTGCCCTTGGCTCTGTAGCTCTGTTGTTTACTTGTTTTAGGGAACACAATGCACTCCTCCAGAGAGGCAGTTGGCAATTTACATCCCGCCCATCAGCATAACAAGGCTCCCTGTTCTCCAGGGCCTGTCTTGCCTTTCTGGATTTTACATATTTTGTGGATGTCCCTTTTGACCGGTGGGAAGTGATACTTCTTTGTAGTGCAGATTTGCATTGCCCGCTTGCTTGCTTGGCCAAAAAGGGCGTATGCGTTTTCTCCTGAATATATTCAGGAGAAAACGCATACGCCCTTTTTGGCCAAGTGCATCATTGTCGAAGTTGTGCCCCTCTTCCTGTGCTTTAAAGGCGATTCCAACGTACCTCTTGAAATCTGTTTCCTGCTATTCTGCCTCGCTTTCAAGTCCGCCTCCTTGCCTTCCCTCCACAGATTTTTGGACTATAGTTGTCCTTTATTACTCGGCCAGTTTGTGAATTGCTGTGCCCCTGAGCTCCATTTTTCAACTCGTTTTTGGTGAGCTGACCGCAAGTCCAAAATTTTCGTTCAGGACTTATACTGGTTCCCGGTGGGTGGCTGAGACTTTGGTTAATTCTTCTTCCTGCCGGGAAATTACAGTGATATGTGCCCGTCCAAATGCCTAACAGCTACTCTCTCATTGGTTTCCCTCTTCCCTTTCATCCTCTGCCAAATTGGCAACCTGTGCGAACCAGGATGTTAAAGGGGCTGTCTCTCCAAGTTGGGAGGTTGATAGTAAAGCAGATGTAAAGTCAAAGCGGAGCACCAGGAGAGGGACTATTCGTTGAGTTTTAGAAACCTTTCATATTCACAGTGTGTCCGTTCTCTAGGTTTCCCGTACATGTTATAGCTGTAGTAATATTCCCTTCAACCTGGAGAGTTGGGACCCATGGAATGGGTGCCAGGCATTTGTGCTTTAAAGGGTCTGCATTTGCTCACCCAATCTCACCAATCGTCTCAGTACCAAGTGTCCCTCCTTATGCCACATCCAGCTGTCGTTGTAGATAGGGTCATTCCAGGTTTCAACAGAGACCCTGAAGGAATTGTAAAGCATTTCCCAGTTTTTGTGTTTTGTTTTTGAAATTCCTTTTTATAGTGGGTTTGAGCTGATTCTCGCTGCCATGTTTATGCAAGTCTAGACCACTTGATTCCCTTACGGAGACATATCAATACATAGGTTTTAAGATTCTTACTAGTCAGATATATTCCTCTGCAGGAAATATGGTGTTTTGAGTCCCTTTCACTGAGGAACGTGTAGGTCTTGTCTATTCCATAGTTGGTTTTTGGAACGGTACCTGTGCTTATATCAAACTCTGGTTTTATGCATCACCCCACCTCTCCTTCCCCCTTAAGCAGGCATAAGAGTGTTTTCTAAATGTGAGACACTGTTCTCTTTCCTAACTCAGTTCAAGTGTAGCCATGTTCACAGGATCTTCATAAGTGATATCTTATGATAAGTTTCTTTTTCTGTGTGACTTATTTCACTTAGAATCATCGTACCTGAATCCACCCATTTTGCTGCTACTGGTCTTATGACATTGATTTCATGCCAGAGGGATATTCCATCGTACGTAAGTACCACAATTTTTTGAACCATTTTTATATTTCCTGGGATATTTTAGGTGTACCCAAGTTGAGGTCCTTGTAAGCAGTGCAGCCCTAATTTTTGGGTGGCTCTGTCTTATTGATATTCAGTTTTCCCAAGGTATATTACCTAGAATGGAAGTGCCCTTGGCTCTGTAGCTCTGTTCTTTACTTGTTTTAGGGAACACAATGAACTCCTCCAGAGAGGCAGTTGGCAATTTACATCCCGCCCATCAGCATAACAAGGCTCCCTGTTCGCCAGGGCCTGTCTTGCCTTTCTGGTTTTTACACATTTTGTGGATGTCCCTATTGACCGGTGGGAAGTGATACTTCTTTGTAGTGCAGATTTGCATTGCCCACTTGCTTGCTTGGCCTAAAAGGGCGTATGAGTTTTCTCCTGAATATATTCAGGAGAAAACGCATACGCCCTTTTTGGCGAAGTACATCATTGTCGAAGTAGTGCCCCTCTTCCTGTGCTTTAAAGGCGATTCCAATGTACCTCTTGAAATCTGTTTCCTGCTATTCTGCCTCGCTTTCAAATGCGCCTCGTTGCCTTTCCTCAACATATTTTTGGAGGATAGTTGTCTTTTATTACTCGGCCAGTTTGTGAATTGCTGTGCCCCTGAGCTCCATTTTTCAACTCGTTTTTGGTGAGCTGACCTCAAGTCCAAAATTTTGGTTCAGGAACTATACTGGTTCCCGGTGGGTGGCTGAGACTTTGGTTAATTCTTCTTCCTGCTGGGAAATTACAGTGATATGTGTCCGTCCAAATGCCTAACAGCTACTCTCTCATTGGTTCTCCCTCTTCCCTTTCATCCTCTGCCAAATTGGCAACCTGTGCGAACCAGGAGGTTAAAGGGGCTGTCTCTCCAAGTTGGGAGATTGAGAGTAAAGCAGATGGAAAGTCAAACCGGAGCACCAGGAGAGGGACTATTCGTTGAGTTTTAGAAACCTTTCGTATTCACAGTGTGTCCGTTCTCTAGGTTTCCCGTACATGTTATAGCTGTAGTAATATTCCCTTCAACCTGGAGAGTTGGGACCCATGGAATGGGTGCCAGGCATTTGTGCTTTAAAGGGTCTGCATTTGCTCACCCAATCTCACCAATCCTCTCAGTCCCAAGTGTCCAGCCTTATGCCACATCCAGCTGTCGTTGTAGATAGGGTCATTCCAGGTTTCATCAGAGACCCTGAAGGAATTGTAAAGAATTTCCCAGTTTTTTTGTTTTGTTTTTGAAATTCCTTTTTAGAGTGGGTTTGAGCTGATTCTCGCTGCCATGTTTATGCCAGTCTAGACACACTTAATTCCCTTATGGAGATATATCAATACATAGGTTTTAAGATTCTTACTAGTCTGATATATTCCTCTGCGGGAAATATGGGGTTTTGAGTCCCTTTCACTGAGGAAGGTGTAGGTCTTCTCTATTCCATAGTTGGTTTTTGGAACGGTACCTGTGCTTATATCAAACTCTGGTTTTATGCATCACCCCACCTCTCCTTCCCCCTTAAGCAGGCATAAGAGTGTTTTCTAATTGTGAGACACTGTTCTCTTTCCTAACTCAGTTCAAGTGTAGCCATGTTTACAGGATCTTTACAAGTGATATCTTATGATAAGTTTCTTTTTCTGTGTGACTTATTTCACTTAGAATCATCGTACCTGAATCCACCTATTTTGCTGCTACTGGTCTTATGACATTGATTTCATGGCTGAGGGATATTCCATCGTACGTAAGTACCACAAATTTTTGAACCATTTTTATATTTCCTGGGATACTTAAGGTGTATCCAAGTTGAGGTCCTTGTAAGCAGTGCAGCCCTAAATTTTGGGGTGGCTCTGTCTTATTGATTTTCAGTTTTCCCAAGGTATATTCCCTAGACTGGAAGTGCCCTTGGCTCTGTAGCTCTGTTGTTTACTTGTTTTAGGGAACACAATGCACTCCTCCAGAGAGGCAGTTGGCAATTTACATCCCGCCCATCAGCATAACAAGGCTCCCTGTTCTCCAGGGCCTGTCTTGCCTTTCTGGTTTTTACACATTTTGTGGATGTCCCTTTTGACCGGTGGGAAGTGATACTTCTTTGTAGTGCAGATTTGCATTGCCCGCTTGCTTGCTTGGCCAAAAAGGGCGTATGTGTTTTCTCCTGAATATATTCAGGAGAAAACGCATACGCCCTGTTTGGCCAAGTGCATCATTGTCGAAGTTGTGCCCCTCTTCCTGTGCTTTAAAGGTGATTCCAACGTACCTCTTGAAATCTGTTTCCTGCTATTCTGCCTCGCTTTCAAGTCCGCCTCGCTGCCTTCCCTCAACAGATTTTTGGACGATAGTTGTCCTTTATTACTCGGCCAGTTTGTGAATTGCTGTGCCCCTGAGCTCCATTTTTCAACTCGTTTTTTGTGAGCTGACCGCAAGTCCAGAATTTTGGTTCAGGACCTATGCTGGTTCCTGGTGGTGGGCTGAGACTTTGGTTAATTCTTCTTCCTGCCGGGAATTTAGAGTGATATGTGCCCGTTCAAATGCCT
The DNA here is from genome assembly GCF_949752795.1 of Hyperoodon ampullatus. Lineage (NCBI taxonomy): Eukaryota > Metazoa > Chordata > Mammalia > Artiodactyla > Ziphiidae > Hyperoodon > Hyperoodon ampullatus. The sequence continues at coordinate 487,629 of NW_027640834.1, read as the reverse complement.
AACAGCTACTCTCTCATTGGTTCTCCCTCTTCCCTTTCATCCTCTGCCAAATTGGAAACCTGTGCGAACGAGGAGGTTAAAGGGGCTGTCTCTCCAAGTTGGGAGATTGATAGTAAAGCAGATGGAAAGTCAAACTGGAGCACCAGGAGAGGGACTATTCGTTGAGTTTTAGAAACCTTTCGTATTCACAGTGTGTCCGTTCTCTAGGTTTCCCGTACATGTTATAACTGTAGTAATATTCCCTTCAACCTGGAGAGTTGGGACCCATGGAATAGGTGCCATGCATTATTGCTTTAAAGGGTCTGCATTTGTTCACCCAATCTCACCAATCGTCTCAGTCCCAAGTGTCCAGCCTTATGCCACATCCAGCTGTCGTTGTAGATAGGGTCATTCCAGGTTTCATCAGAGACCCTGAAGGAATTGTAAAGAATTTCCCAGTTTTTTTGTTTTGTTTTTGAAATTCCTTTTTATAGTGGGTTTGAGCTGATTCTCGCTGCCATGTTTATGCCAGTCTAGACACACTAGATTCCCTTATGGAGACATATCAATACATAGGTTTTAAGATTCTTACTAGTCAGATATATTCCTCTGTGGGAAATATGGGGTTTTGAGTCCCTTTCACTGAGGAAGGTGTATGTCTTGTCTATTCCATAGTTGGTTTTTGGAACGGTACCTGTGCTTATATCAAACTCTGGTTTTATGCATCACCCCACCTCTCCTTCCCCCTTAAGCAGGCATAAGGGTGTTTTCTAAATGTGAGACACTGCTCTCTTTCCTAACTCAGTTCAAGTGTAGCCATGTTTACAGGATCTTCATAAGTGATATCTTATGATAAGTTTCTCTTTCTGTGTGACTTATTTCACTTAGAATCATCGTACCTGAATCCACCCATTTTGCTGCTACTGGTCTTATGACATTGATTTCATGGCTGAGGGATATTCCATCGTACGTAAGTACCACAATTTTTTGAACCATTTTTATATTTCCTGGGATATTTAAGGTGTACCCAAGTTGAGGTCCTTGTAAGCAGTGCAGCCCTAGGTTTTGGGGTGGCTCTGTCTTATTGATTTTCAGTTTTCCCAAGGTATATTCCCTGGACTGGAAGTGCCCTTGGCTCTGTAGCTCTGTTGTTTACTTGTTTTAGGGAACACAATGTACTCCTCCAGAGAGGCAGTTGGCAATTTACATCCCGCCCATCAGCATAACAAGGCTCCCTGTTCTCCAGGGCCAGTCTTGCCTTTCTGGTTTTTACACATTTTGTGGATGTCCCTTTTGACCGGTGGGAAGTGATACTTCTTTCTAGTGCAGATTTGCATTGCCCGCTTGCTTGCTTGGCCAAAAAGGGTGTATGCGTTTTCTCACGAATATATTCAGGAGAAAACGCATACGCCCTTTTTGGCCAAGTGCATCATTGTCGAAGTTGGGCCCCTCTTCCTGTGCTTTAAAGGCGATTCCAACGTACCTCTTGAAATCTGTTTCCTGCTATTCTGCCTCGCTTTCAAGTCCACCTCGTTGCCTTCCCTCAACAGATTTTTGGACGATAGCTGTCCTTTATTACTCGGACAGTTTGTGAATTGCTGTGCCCCTGAGCTCCATTTTTCAACTCGTTTTTGGTGAACTGACCGCAAGGCCAACATTTTGGTTCAGGACCTATGCTGGTTCCCGGTGGGGCGCTGAGACTCTGGTTAATTCTTCTTCCTGCCGGGAAGTTAGAGTGATATGTGACCGTCCAAATGCCTAACAGCTACTCTCTCATTGGTTCTCCCTCTTCCCTTTCATCCTCTGCCAAATTGGAAACCTGTGCGAACCAGGAGGTTAAAGGGGCTGTCTCTCCAAGTCGGGAGGTTGATAGTAAAGCAGATGGAAAGTCAAACCGGAGCACCAGGAGAGGGATTATTCGTTGAGTTTTAGAAACCTTTCGTATTCACAGTGGGTCCATTCTCTAGGTTTCCCGTATATGTTATAGCTGTAGTAATATTCCCTTCAACCTGGAGAGTTGGGACCCATGTAATGGGTGCCAGGCATTATTGCTTTAAAGGGTCTGCATTTGCTCACACAATCTCACCAATCGTCTCAGTCCCAAGTGTCTCTCCTTATGCCACATCCAGCTGTCATCGTAGATAGGGTCATTCCAGGTTTCATCAGAGACCCTGAAGGAATTGTAAAGAATTTCCCAGTTTTTTTGTTTTGTTTTTGAAATTCCTTTTTATAGTGGGTTTGAGCTGATTCTCGCTGCCATGTTTATGCCAGTGTAGACACACTAGGTTCCCTTATGGAGACATATCAATACATAGGTTTTAAGATTCTTACTAGTCAGATATATTCCTCTGCGGGAAATATGGGGTTTTGAGTCCCTTTCACTGAGGAAGGTGTAGGTCTTGTCTATTCCATAGTTGGTTTATGGAACGGTACCTGTGCTTATATCAAACTCTGGTTTTATGCATCACCCCACCTCTCCTTCCCCCTTAAGCAGGCATAAGAGTGTTTTCTAAATGTGAGACACTGTTCTCTTTCCTAACTCAGTTCAAGTGTAGCCATGTTTACAGGATCTTCATAATTGATATCTTATGATAAGTTTCTTTTTCTCTGTTACTTATTTCACTTAGAATCATCGTACCTGAATCCACCCATTTTGCTGCTACTGGTCTTATGACATTGATTTCATGGCTGAGGGATATTCCATCGTACGTAAGTACCACAATTTTTTGAACCATTTTTATATTTCCTGGGATATTTAAGGTGTACCCAAGTTGAGGTCCTTGTAAGCAGTGCAGCCCTAAATTTTGGGGTGGCTCTGTCTTATTGATTTTCAGTTTTCCCAAGGTATATTCCCTAGACTGGAAGTGCCCTTGGCTCTGTAGCTCTGTTCTTTACTTGTTTTAGGGAACACAATGTACTCCTCCAGAGAGGCAGTTGTCAATTTTCATGCCGCCCATCAGCATAACAAGGCTCCCTGTTCTCCAGGGCCTGTCTTGCCTTTCTTGTTTTTACACATTTTGTGGATGTCTCTTTTGACCGGTGGGAAGTGATACTTCTTTGTAGTGCAGATTTGCATTGCCCTCTTGCTTGCTTGGCCAAAAAGGGCGTATGCGTTTTCTCCTTAATATATTCAGGAGAAAACGCATACGCCCTTTTTGGCCAAGTGCATCATTGTCGAAGTTGGGCCCCTCTTCCTGTGCTTTAAAGGCGATTCCAACGTACCTCTTGAAATCTGTTTCCTGCTATTCTGCCTCGCATTCAAGTCCGCCTCGTTGCCTTCCCTCAACAGATTTTTGGACGATAGTTGTCTTTTATTACTCGGACAGTTTGTGAATTGCTGTGCCCCTGAGCTCCATTTTTCAGCTCGTTTCTGGTGAGCTGACCGCAAGTCCAACATTTTGGTTCAGGACCTATACTGGTTCCCGGTGGGTGGCTGAGACTTTGTTTAATTCTTCTTCCTGCCGGGAAATTACAGTGATATGTGCCCGTCCAAATGCCTAACAGCTACTCTCTCATTGGTTCTCCCTCTTCCCTTTCATCCTCTGCCAAATTGGCAACCTGTGCGAACCAGGAGTTTACAGGGGCTGTCTCTCCATGTTGGGAGGTTGATAGTAAAGCAGATGGAAAGCAAACCCGGAGCACCAGGAGAGGGACTATTCGTTGAATTTTAGAAACCTTTCTTATTCACAGTGTGTCCGTTCACTAGGTTTCCCGTACATGTTATAACTGTAATAATATTCCCATCAACCTGGAGAGTTGGGACCCATGGAATTGGTGACATGCATTATTGCTTTAAAGGGTCTGCATTTGCTCACCCAATCTCACCAATCCTCTCAGTCCCAAGTGTCCAGCCTTATGCCACATCCAGGTGTCGTTGTAGAAAGGGTCATTCCAGGTTTCATCAGAGACCCTGAAGGAATTGCAAAGAATTTCCCAGTTTTTTTGTTTTGTTTTTGCAATTCCTTTTTATAGTGGGTTTGAGCTGATTCTCGCTGCCATGTTTATGCCAGTCTAGACACACTTGATTCCCTTACGGAGACATATCAATACATAGGTTTTAAGATTCTTACTAGTCAGATATATTCCTCTGCGGGAAATATGGGGTTTTGAGTCCCTTTCACTGAGGAAGGTGTAGGTCTTGTCTATTCCATAGTTTGTTTTTGGAATGGTACCTGTGCTTATATCAAACTCTGGTTTTATGCATCACCCCACCTCTCCTTCCCCCTTCAGCAGGCATAAGGGTGTTTTCTTAATGTGAGACACTGTTCTCTTTCCTAACTCAGTTCAAGTGTAGCCATGTTTACAGGATCTTCATAAGTGATATCTTATGATAAGTTTCTCTTTCTGTGTGACTTATTTCACTTAGAATCATCGTACCTGAATCCACCCATTTTGCTGCTACTGGTCTTATGACATTGATTTCATGGCTGAGGGATATTCCATCGTACGTAAGTACCACAATTTTTTGAACCATTTTTATATTTCCTGGGATATTTAAGGTGTACCCAAGTTGAGGTCCTTGTAAGCAGTGCAGCCCTAGGTTTTGGGGTGGCTCTGTCTTATTGATTTTCAGTTTTCCCAAGGTATATTCCCTAGACTGGAAGTGCCCTTGGCTCTGTAGCTCTGTTGTTTACTTGTTTTAGGGAACACAATGTACTCCTCCAGAGAGGCAGTTGGCAATTTACATCCCGCCCATCAGCATAACAAGTCTCCCTGTTCTCCAGGGCCAGTCTTGCCTTTCTTGTTTTTACACATTTTGTGGATGTCCCTTTTGACCGGTGGGAAGTGATACTTCTTTGTAGTGCAGATTTGCATTGCCGGCTTGCTTGCTTGGCCAAAAAGGGCGTATGCGTTTTCTCCTGAATATATTCAGGAGAAAACACATACGCCCTATTTGGCCAAGTGCATCATTGTCGAAGTTGGGCCCCTCTTCCTGTGCTTTAAAGGCGATTCCAACGTACCTCTTGAAATCTGTTTCCTGCTATTCTGCCTCGCTTTCAAGTCCACCTCGTTGCCTTCCCTCAACAGATTTTTGGAAGATAGCTGTCCTTTATTACTCAGACAGTTTGTGAATTGCTGTGCCCCTGAGCTCCATTTTTCAACTCGTTTTTGGTGAGCTGACCGCAAGTCCAACATTTTGGTTCAGGATCTATGCTGGTTCCCGGTGGGGGGCTGAGACTTTGGTTAATTCTTCTTCCTGCCGGGAAGTTAGAGTGATATGTGCCCGTCCAAATGCCTAACAGCTACTCTCTCATTGGTTCTCCCTCTTCCCTTTCATCCTCTGCCAAATTGGAAACCTGTGCGAACCAAGAGGTTAAAGGTGCTGTCTCTCCAAGTTGGGAGGTTGATAGTAAAGCAGATGGAAAGTCAAACCGGAGAACCAGGAGAGGGACTATTCGTTGAGTTTTAGAAACCTTTTGTATTCACATTGTGTCCATTCTCTAGGTTTCCCGTATATGTTATAGCTGTAGTAATATTCCTTTCAACCTGGAGAGTTGGGACCCATGGAATGGGTGCCAGGCATTTGTGCTTTAAAGGGTCTGCATTTGCTCACACAATCTCACCAATCGTCTCAGTCCCAAGTGTCTCTCCTTATACCACATCCAGCTGCCATTGTAGATAGGGTCATTCCAGGTTTCATCAGAGACCCTGAAGGAATTGTAAAGAATTTCCCAGTTTTTTTGTTTTGTTTTTGAAATTCCTTTTTATAGTGGGTTTGAGCTGATTCTCGCTGCCATGTTTATGCCAGTCTAGACACACTAGATTCCCTTATGAGACATATCAATACATAGGTTTTAAGATTCTTACTAGTCAGATATATTCCTCTCTGGGAAATATGGGGTTTTGAGTCCCTTTCACTGAGGAAGGTGTAGGTCTTGTCTATTCCATAGTTGGTTTTTGGAACGGTACCTGTGCTTATATCAAACTCTGGTTTTATGCATCACCCCACCTCTCCTTCCCCCTTAAGCAGGCATAAGGGTGTTTTCTAAATGTGAGACACTGCTCTCTTTCCTAACTCAGTTCAAGTGTAGACATGGTTACAGGATCTTCATAAGTGATATCTTATGATAAGTTTCTTTTTCTGTGTGACTTATTTCACTTAGAATCATCGTACCTGAATCCACCCATTTTGCTGCTACTGGTCTTATGACATTGATTTCATGGCTGAGGGATATTCCATCGTACGTAAGTACCACAATTTTTTGAACCATTTTTATATTTCCTGGGATATTTAAGGTGTACCCAAGTTGAGGTCCTTGTAAGCAGTGCAGCCCTAAATTTTGGGGTGGCTCTGTCTTATTGATTTTCAGTTTTCCCAAGGTATATTCCCTAGACTGGAAGTGCCCTTGGCTCTGTCGCTCTGTTCTTTACTTGTTTTAGGGAACAGAATGCACTCCTCCAGAGAGGCAGTTGGCAATTTACATCCCGCCCATCAGCATAACAAGGCTCCCTGTTCTCCAGGGCCAGTCTTGCCTTTCTAGTTTTTACACATTTTGTGGATGTCCCTTTTGACCGGTGGGAAGTGATACTTCTTTGTAGTGCAGATTTGCATTGCCCGCTTGCTTGCTTGGCCAAAAAGGGGGTATGCGTTTGCTCCTGAATATATTAGGGAGAAAACGCATACGCCCTTTTTGGCCAAGTGCATCATTGTCGAAGTTGTGCCCCTCTTACTGTGCTTTAAAGGCGATTCCAACGTACCTCTTGAAATCTGTTTCCTGCTATTCTGCCTCGCTTTCAAGTCCACCTCGTTGCCTTCCCTCAACAGATTTTTGGACGATAGCTGTCCTTTATTACTCGGACAGTTTGTGAATTGCTGTGCCCCTGAGCTCCATTTTTCAACTCGTTTTTGGTGAACTGACCGCAAGGCCAACATTTTGGTTCAGGACCTATGCTGGTTCCCGGTGGGGGGCTGAGACTCTGGTTAATTCTTCTTCCTGCCGGGAAGTTAGAGTGATATGTGCCCGTCCAAATGCCTAACAGCTACTCTCTCATTGGTTCTCCCTCTTCCCTTTCATCCTCTGCCAAATTGGAAACCTGTGCGAACCAGGAGGTTAAAGGGGCGGTCTCTCCAAGTTGGGAGGTTGATAGTAAAGCAGATGGAAAGTCAAACCGGAGCACCAGGAGAGGGACTATTCGTTGAGTTTTAGAAACCTTTCATATTCACAGTGGGTCCATTCTCTAGGTTTCCCGCATATGTTATAGCTGTAGTAATATTCCCTTCAACCTGGAGAGTTGGGACCCATGGAATGGGTGCCAGGCATTTGTGCTTTAAAGGGTCTGCATTTGCTCACACAATCTCACCAATCGTCTCACTCCCAAGTGTCTCTCCTTATGCCACATCCAGCTGTCATTGTAGATAGGGTCATTCCAGGTTTCATCAGAGACCCTGAAGGAATTGTAAAGAATTTCCCAGTTTTTTGTTTTGTTTTTGAAATTCCTTTTTATAGTGGGTTTGAGCTGATTCTCGCTGCCATGTTTATGCCAGTCTAGACACACTAGATTCCCTTATGGAGACATATCAATACATAGGTTTTAAGATTCTTACTAGTCAGATATATTCCTCTGCGGGAAATATGGGGTTTTGAGTCCCTTTCACTGAGGAAGGTGTAGGTTTTTTCTATTACATAGTTGGTTTTTGGAACGGTACCTGTGCTTATATCAAACTCTGGTTTTATGCATCACCCCACCTCTCCTTCCCCCTTAAGCAGGCATAAGAGTGTTTTCTAAATGTGAGACACTGTTCTCTTTCCTAACTCAGTTCAAGTGTAGCCATGTTTATAGGATCTTCATAAGTGATATCTTATGATAAGTTTCTTTTTCTGTGTGACTTATTTCACTTAGAATCATCGTACCTGAATCCACCCATTTTGCTGCTACTGGTCTTATGACATTGATTTCATGGCTGAGGGATATTCCATCGTACGTAAGTACCACAAATTTTTGAACCATTTTTATATTTCCTGGGATACTTAAGGTGTATCCAAGTTGAGGTCCTTGTAAGCAGTGCAGCCCTAAATTTTGGGGTGGCTCTGTCTTATTGATTTTCAGTTTTCCCAAGGTATATTCCCTAGACTGGAAGTGCCCTTGGCTCTGTAGCTCTGTTGTTTACTTGTTTTAGGGAACACAATGCACTCCTCCAGAGAGGCAGTTGGCAATTTACATCCCGCCCATCAGCATAACAAGGCTCCCTGTTCTCCAGGGCCTGTCTTGCCTTTCTGGTTTTTACACATTTTGTGGATGTCCCTTTTGACCGGTGGGAAGTGATAATTCTTTGTAGTGCAGATTTCCATTGCCCGCTTGCTTGCTTGGCCAAACAGGGCGTATGCGTTTTCTCCTGAATATATTCAGGAGAAAACGCATACACCCTGTTTGGCCAAGTGCATCATTGTCGAAGTTGTGCCCCTCTTCCTGTGCTTTAAAGGTGATTCCAACGTACCTCTTGAAATCTGTTTCCTGCTATTCTGCCTCGCTTTCAAGTCCGCCTCGCTGCCTTCCCTCAACAGATTTTTGGACGATAGTTGTCCTTTATTACTCGGCCAGTTTGTGAATTGCTGTGCCCCTGAGCTCCATTTTTCAACTCGTTTTTTGTGAGCTGACCGCAAGTCCAGAATTTTGGTTCAGGACCTATGCTGGTTCCCGGTGGTGGGCTGAGACTTTGGTTAATTCTTCTTCCTGCCGGGAATTTAGAGTGATATGTGCCCGTTCAAATGCCTAACAGCTACTCTCTCATTGGTTCTCCCTCTTCCCTTTCATCCTCTGCCAAATTGGAAACCTGTGCGAACCAGGAGGTTAAAGGGGCTGTCTCTCCAAGTTGGGAGATTGATAGTAAAGCAGATGGAAAGTCAAACCGGAGCACCAGGAGAGGGACTATTCGTTGAGTTTTAGAAACCTTTCGTATTCACAGTGTGTCCGTTCTCTAGGTTTCCCGTACATGTTATAACTGTAGTAATATTCCCTTCAACCTGGAGAGTTGGGACCCATGGAATAGGTGCCATGCATTATTGCTTTAAAGGGTCTGCATTTGTTCACCCAATCTCACCAATCGTCTCAGTCCCAAGTGTCCAGCCTTATGCCACATCCAGCTGTCGTTGTAGATAGGGTCATTCCAGGTTTCATCAGAGACCCTGAAGGAATTGTAAAGAATTTCCCAGTTTTTTTGTTTTGTTTTTGAAATTCCTTTTTAGAGTGGGTTTGAGCTGATTCTCGCTGCCATGTTTATGCCAGTCTAGACACACTTAATTCCCTTATGGAGATATATCAATACATAGGTTTTAAGATTCTTACTAGTCTGATATATTCCTCTGCGGGAAATATGGGGTTTTGAGTCCCTTTCACTGAGGAAGGTGTAGGTCTTCTCTATTCCATAGTTGGTTTTTGGAACGGTACCTGTGCTTATATCAAACTCTGGTTTTATGCATCACCCCACCTCTCCTTCCCCCTTAAGCAGGCATAAGAGTGTTTTCTAAATGTGAGACACTGTTCTCTTTCCTAACTCAGTTCAAGTGTAGCCATGTTTATAGGATCTTCATAAGTGATATCTTATGATAAGTTTCTTTTTCTGTGTGACTTATTTCACTTAGAATCATCGTACCTGATTCCACCCATTTCGCTGCTACTGGTGTTATGACATTGATTTCATGGCTGAGGGATATTCCATCGTACGTAAGTACCACAATTTTTTGAACCATTTTTATATTTCCTGGGATATTTAAGGTGTACCCAAGTTGAGGTCCTTGTAAGCAGTGCAGCCCTAGGTTTTGGGATGGCTCTGTCTTATTGATTTTCAGTTTTCCCAAGGTATATTCCCTAGACTGGAAGTGCCCTTGGCTCTGTAGCTCTGTTGTTTACTTGTTTTAGGGAACACAATGTACTCCTCCAGAGAGGCAGTTGGCAATTTACATCCCACCCATCAGCATAACAAGGCTCCCTGTTCTCCAGGGCCAGTCTTGCCTTTCTGGTTTTTACACATTTTGTGGATGTCCCTTTTGACCGGTGGGAAGTTATACTTCTTTGTAGTGCAGATTTGCATTGCCCGCTTGCTTGCTTGGCCAAAAATGGCGTATGCATTTTCTCCTGAATATATTCAGGAGAAAACGCATACGCCCTTTTTGGCCAAGTGCATCTTTGTCAAAGTTGTGCCCCTCTTCCTGTGCTTTAAAGGCGATTCCAACGTACCTCTTGAAATCTGTTTCATGCTATTCTGCCTCGCTTTCAAGTTCGCCTCGTTTCCTTCCCTCAACAGATTTTTGGATGATAGTTGTCCTTTATTACTCGGCAAGTTTGTGAATTGCTGTGCCCCTGAGCTCCATTTTTCAGCTCGTTTTTGGTGAGCTGACCGCAAGTCCAACATTTTGGTTCAGGATCTATGCTGGTTCCCGGTGGTGGGCTGTGACTTTGGTTAATTCTTCTTTCTGCCGGGAAGTTAGAGTGATATGTGCCCGTCCAAATGCCTAACAGCTACTCTCTCATTGGTTCTCCCTCTTCCCTTTCATCCTCTGCCAAATTGGCAACCTGTGCGAACCAAGAGTTTACAGGGGCTGTCTCTCCATGTTGGGAGGTTGATAGTAAAGCAGATGGAAAGTCAAACCGGAGCACCAGGAGAGGGACTATTCGTTGAGTTTTAGAAACCTTTCGTATTCACAGTGGGTCTGTTCTCTAGGTTTCCCGTATATGTTATAGCTGTAGTAATATTCCCTTCAACCTGGAGAGTTGGGACCCATGGAATGGGTGCCAGGCATTTGTGCATTAAAGGATCTGCATTTGCTCACACAATCTCACCAATCGTCTCAGTCCCAAGTGTCTCTCCTTATGCCACATCGAGTTGTCATTTTAGATAGGGTCATTCCAGGTTTCATCAGAGACCCTGAAGGAATTGTAAAGAATTTCCCAGTTTTTTTGTTTTGTTTTTGAAATTCCTTTTTATAGTGGGTTTGAGCTGATTCTCGCTGCCATGTTTATGCCAGTCTAGACACACTAGATTCCCTTATGGAGACATATCAATACATAGGTTTTAAGATTCTTACTAGTCAGATATATTCCTCTGTGGGAAATATGAGGTTTTGAGTCCCTTTCACGGAGGAAGGTGTAGGTCTTGTCTATTCCATAGTTGGTTTTTGGAACGGTACCTGTGCTTATATCAAACTCTGGTTTTATGCATCACCCCACCTCTCCTTCCCCCTTAAGCAGGCATAAGGGTGTTTTCTAAATGTGAGACACTGCTCTCTTTCCTAACTCAGTTCAAGTGTAGCCATGTTTACAGGATCTTCATAAGTGATATCTTATGATAAGTTTCTCTTTCTGTGTGACTTATTTCACTTAGAATCATCGTACCTGAATCCACCCATTTTGCTGCTACTGGTCTTATGACATTGATTTCATGGCTGAGGGATATTCCATCGTACGTAAGTACCACAATTTTTTGAACCATTTTTATATTTCCTGGGATATTTAAGGTGTACCCAAGTTGAGGTCCTTGTAAGCAGTGCAGCCCTAGGTTTTGGGGTGGCTCTGTCTTATTGATTTTCAGTTTTCCCAAGGTATATTCCCTGGACTGGAAGTGCCCTCGGCTCTGTAGCTCTGTTGTTTACTTGTTTTAGGGAACACAATGTACTCCTCCAGAGAGGCAGTTGGCAATTTACATCCCGCCCATCAGCATAACAAGGCTCCCTGTTCTCCAGGGCCAGTCTTGCCTTTCTGGTTTTTACACATTTTGTGGATGTCCCTTTTGACCGGTGGGAAGTGATACTTCTTTCTAGTGCAGATTTGCATTGCCCGCTTGCTTGCTTGGCCAAAAAGGGCGTATGCGTTTTCTCCTGAATATATTCAGGAGAAAACGCATACGCATTTTTTGGCCAAGTGCATCATTGTCGAAGTTGGGCCCCTCTTCCTGTGCTTTAAAGGCGATTCCAACGTACCTCTTGAAATCTGTTTCCTGCTATTCTGCCTCGCTTTCAAGTCCACCTCGTTGCCTTCCCTCAACAGATTTTTGGACGATAGCTGTCCTTTATTACTCGGACAGTTTGTGAATTGCTGTGCCCCTGAGCTCCATTTTTCAACTCGTTTTTGGTGAACTGACCGCAAGGCCAACATTTTGGTTCAGGACCTATGCTGGTTCCCGGTGGGGGGCTGAGACTCTGGTTAATTCTTCTTCCTGCCGGGAAGTTAGAGTGATATGTGACCGTCCAAATGCCTAACAGCTACTCTCTCATTGGTTCTCCCTCTTCCCTTTCATCCTCTGCCAAATTGGAAACCTGTGCGAACCAGGAGGTTAAAGGGGCTGTCTCTCCAAGTCGGGAGGTTGATAGTAAAGCAGATGGAAAGTCAAACCGGAGCACCAGGAGAGGGACTATTCGTTGAGTTTTAGAAACCTTTCGTATTCACAGTGTGTCCGTTCTCTAGGTTTCCCGTACATGTTATAACTGTAGTAATATTCCCTTCAACCTGGAGAGTTGGGACCCATGGAATAGGTGCCATGCATTATTGCTTTAAAGGGTCTGCATTTGTTCACCCAATCTCACCTATCGTCTCAGTCCCAAGTGTCCAGCCTTATGCCACATCCAGCTGTCGTTGTAGATAGGGTCATTCCAGGTTTCATCAGAGACCCTGAAGGAATTGTAAAGAATTTCCCAGTTTTTTTGTTTTGTTTTTGAAATTCCTTTTTAGAGTGGGTTTGAGCTGATTCTCGCTGCCATGTTTATGCCAGTCTAGACACACTTAATTCCCTTATGGAGATATATCAATACATAGGTTTTAAGATTCTTACTAGTCTGATATATTCCTCTGCGGGAAATATGGGGTTTTGAGTCCCTTTCACTGAGGAAGGTGTAGGTCTTCTCTATTCCATAGTTGGTTTTTGGAACGGTACCTGTGCTTATATCAAACTCTGGTTTTATGCATCACCCCACCTCTCCTTCCCCCTTAAGCAGGCATAAGAGTGTTTTCTAAATGTGAGACACTGTTCTCTTTCCTAACTCAGTTCAAGTGTAGCCATGTTTATAGGATCTTCATAAGTGATATCTTATGATAAGTTTCTTTTTCTGTGTGACTTATTTCACTTAGAATCATCGTACCTGATTCCACCCATTTTGCTGCTACTGGTGTTATGACATTGATTTCATGGCTGAGGGATATTCCATCGTACGTAAGTACCACAATTTTTTGAACCATTTTTATATTTCCTGGGATATTTAAGGTGTACCCAAGTTGAGGTCCTTGTAAGCAGTGCAGCCCTAGGTTTTGGGGTGGCTCTGTCTTATTGATTTTCAGTTTTCCCAAGGTATATTCCCTAGACTGGAAGTGCCCTTGGCTCTGTAGCTCTGTTGTTTACTTGTTTTAGGGAACACAATGTACTCCTCCAGAGAGGCAGTTGGCAATTTACATCCCACCCATCAGCATAACAAGGCTCCCTGTTCTCCAGGGCCAGTCTTGCCTTTCTGGTTTTTACACATTTTGTGGATGTCCCTTTTGACCGGTGGGAAGTGATACTTCTTTGTAGTGCAGATTTGCATTGCCCGCTTGCTTGCTTGGCCAAAAAGGGCGTATGCATTTTCTCCTGAATATATTCAGGAGAAAACGCATACGCCCTTTTTGGCCAAGTGCATCTTTGTCAAAGTTGTGCCCCTCTTCCTGTGCTTTAAAGGCGATTCCAACGTACCTCTTGAAATCTGTTTCCTGCTATTCTGCCTCGCTTTCAAGTTCGCCTCGTTTCCTTCCCTCAACAGATTTTTGGATGATAGTTGTCCTTTATTACTCGGCAAGTTTGTGAATTGCTGTGCCCCTGAGCTCCATTTTTCAGCTCGTTTTTGGTGAGCTGACCGCAAGTCCAACATTTTGGTTCAGGATCTATGCTGGTTCCCGGTGGTGGGCTGTGACTTTGGTTAATTCTTCTTTCTGCCGGGAAGTTAGAGTGATATGTGCCCGTCCAAATGCCTAACAGCTACTCTCTCATTGGTTCTCCCTCTTCCCTTTCATCCTCTGCCAAATTGGCAACCTGTGCGAACCAAGAGTTTACAGGGGCTGTCTCTCCATGTTGGGAGGTTGATAGTAAAGCAGATGGAAAGTCAAACCGGAGCACCAGGAGAGGGACTATTCGTTGAGTTTTAGAAACCTTTCGTATTCACAGTGGGTTTGTTCTCTAGGTTTCCCGTATATGTTATAGCTGTAGTAATATTCCCTTCAACCTGGAGAGTTGGGACCCATGGAATGGGTGCCAGGCATTTGTGCATTAAAGGATCTGCATTTGCTCACACAATCTCACCAATCGTCTCAGTCCCAAGTGTCTCTCCTTATGCCACATCGAGCTGTCATTTTAGATAGGGTCATTCCAGGTTTCATCAGAGACCCTGAAGGAATTGTAAAGAATTTCCCAGTTTTTTTGTTTTGTTTTTGAAATTCCTTTTTATAGTGGGTTTGAGCTGATTCTCGCTGCCATGTTTATGCCAGTCTAGACACACTAGATTCCCTTATGGAGACATATCAATACATAGGTTTTAAGATTCTTACTAGTCAGATATATTCCTCTGTGGGAAATATGAGGTTTTGAGTCCCTTTCACTGAGGAAGGTGTAGGTCTTGTCTATTCCATAGTTGGTTTTTGGAACGGTACCTGTGCTTATATCAAACTCTGGTTTTATGCATCACCCCACCTCTCCTTCCCCCTTAAGCAGGCATAAGGGTGTTTTCTAAATGTGAGACACTGCTCTCTTTCCTAACTCAGTTCAAGTGTAGCCATGTTTACAGGATCTTCATAAGTGATATCTTATGATAAGTTTCTCTTTCTGTGTGACTTATTTCACTTAGAATCATCGTACCTGAATCCACCCATTTTGCTGCTACTGGTCTTATGACATTGATTTCATGGCTGAGGGATATTCCATCGTACGTAAGTACCACAATTTTTTGAACCATTTTTATATTTCCTGGGATATTTAAGGTGTACCCAAGTTGAGGTCCTTGTAAGCAGTGCAGCCCTAGGTTTTGGGGTGGCTCTGTCTTATTGATTTTCAGTTTTCCCAAGGTATATTCCCTGGACTGGAAGTGCCCTTGGCTCTGTAGCTCTGTTGTTTACTTGTTTTAGGGAACACAATGTACTCCTCCAGAGAGGCAGTTGGCAATTTACATCCCGCCCATCAGCATAACAAGGCTCCCTGTTCTCCAGGGCCACTCTTGCCTTTCTGGTTTTTACACATTTTGTGGATGTCCCTTTTGACCGGTGGGAAGTGATACTTCTTTCTAGTGCAGATTTGCATTGCCCGCTTGCTTGCTTGGCCAAAAAGGGCGTATGCGTTTTCTCCTGAATATATTCAGGAGAAAACGCATACGCATTTTTTGGCCAAGTGCATCATTGTCGAAGTTGGGCCCCTCTTCCTGTGCTT
This sequence comes from Hyperoodon ampullatus, assembly GCF_949752795.1. Taxonomy (NCBI): domain Eukaryota; kingdom Metazoa; phylum Chordata; class Mammalia; order Artiodactyla; family Ziphiidae; genus Hyperoodon; species Hyperoodon ampullatus. Next base: position 472,277 of record NW_027640834.1, on the reverse strand, counting down.
TAAAGGCGATTCCAACGTACCTCTTGAAATCTGTTTCCTGCTATTCTGCCTCGCTTTCAAGTCCACCTCGTTGCCTTCCCTCAACAGATTTTTGGACGATAGCTGTCCTTTATTACTCGGACAGTTTGTGAATTGCTGTGCCCCTGAGCTCCATTTTTCAACTCGTTTTTGGTGAACTGACCGCAAGGCCAACATTTTGGTTCAGGACCTATGCTGGTTCCCGGTGGGGGGCTGAGACTCTGGTTAATTCTTCTTCCTGCCGGGAAGTTAGAGTGATATGTGACCGTCCAAATGCCTAACAGCTACTCTCTCATTGGTTCTCCCTCTTCCCTTTCATCCTCTGCCAAATTGGAAACCTGTGCGAACCAGGAGGTTAAAGGGGCTGTCTCTCCAAGTCGGGAGGTTGATAGTAAAGCAGATGGAAAGTCAAACCGGAGCACCAGGAGAGGGATTATTCGTTGAGTTTTAGAAACCTTTCGTATTCACAGTGGGTCCATTCTCTAGGTTTCCCGTATATGTTATAGCTGTAGTAATATTCCCTTCAACCTGGAGAGTTGGGACCCATGGAATGGGTGCCAGGCATTATTGCTTTAAAGGGTCTGCATTTGCTCACACAATCTCACCAATCGTCTCAGTCCCAAGTGTCTCTCCTTATGCCACATCCAGCTGTCATCGTAGATAGGGTCATTCCAGGTTTCATCAGAGACCCTGAAGGAATTGTAAAGAATTTCCCAGTTTTTTTGTTTTGTTTTTGAAATTCCTTTTTATAGTGGGTTTGAGCTGATTCTCGCTGCCATGTTTATGCCAGTGTAGACACACTAGATTCCCTTATGGAGACATATCAATACATAGGTTTTAAGATTCTTACTAGTCAGATATATTCCTCTGCGGGAAATATGGGGTTTTGAGTCCCTTTCACTGAGGAAGGTGTAGGTCTTGTCTATTCCATAGTTGGTTTATGGAACGGTACCTGTGCTTATATCAAACTCTGGTTTTATGCATCACCCCACCTCTCCTTCCCCCTTAAGCAGGCATAAGAGTGTTTTCTAAATGTGAGACACTGTTCTCTTTCCTAACTCAGTTCAAGTGTAGCCATGTTTACAGGATCTTCATAATTGATATCTTATGATAAGTTTCTTTTTCTCTGTTACTTATTTCACTTAGAATCATCGTACCTGAATCCACCCATTTTGCTGCTACTGGTCTTATGACATTGATTTCATGGCTGAGGGATATTCCATCGTACGTAAGTACCACAATTTTTTGAACCATTTTTATATTTCCTGGGATATTTAAGGTGTACCCAAGTTGAGGTCCTTGTAAGCAGTGCAGCCCTAAATTTTGGGGTGGCTCTGTCTTATTGATTTTCAGTTTTCCCAAGGTATATTCCCTAGACTGGGAGTGCCCTTGGCTCTGTAGCTCTGTTCTTTACTTGTTTTAGGGAACACAATGTACTCCTCCAGAGAGGCAGTTTTCAATTTTCATGCCGCCCATCAGCATAACAAGGCTCCCTGTTCTCCAGGGCCTGTCTTGCCTTTCTGGTTTTTACACATTTTGTGGATGTCTCTTTTGACCGGTGGGAAGTGATACTTCTTTGTAGTGCAGATTTGCATTGCCCTCTTGCTTGCTTGGCCAAAAAGGGCGTATGCGTTTGCTCCTTAATATATTCAGGAGAAAACGCATACGCCCTTTTTGGCCAAGTGCATCATTGTCGAAGTTGGGCCCCTCTTCCTGTGCTTTAAAGGCGATTCCAACGTACCTCTTGAAATCTGTTTCCTGCTATTCTGCCTCGCATTCAAGTCCGCCTCGTTGCCTTCCCTCAACAGATTTTTGGACGATAGTTGTCTTTTATTACTCGGACAGTTTGTGAATTGCTGTGCCCCTGAGCTCCATTTTTCAGCTCGTTTTTGGTGAGCTGACCGCAAGTCCAACATTTTGGTTCAGGACCTATACTGGTTCCCGGTGGGTGGCTGAGACTTTGTTTAATTCTTCTTCCTGCCGGGAAATTACAGTGATATGTGCCCGTCCAAATGCCTAACAGCTACTCTCTCATTGGTTCTCCCTCTTCCCTTTCATCCTCTGCCAAATTGGCAACCTGTGCGAACCAGGAGTTTACAGGGGCTGTCTCTCCATGTTGGGAGGTTGATAGTAAAGCAGATGGAAAGCAAACCCGGAGCACCAGGAGAGGGACTATTCGTTGAGTTTTAGAAACCTTTCTTATTCACAGTGTGTCCGTTCACTAGGTTTCCCGTACATGTTATAACTGTAATAATATTCCCATCAACCTGGAGAGTTGGGACCCATGGAATTGGTGACATGCATTATTGCTTTAAAGGGTCTGCATTTGCTCACCCAATCTCACCAATCCTCTCAGTCCCAAGTGTCCAGCCTTATGCCACATCCAGGTGTCGTTGTAGAAAGGGTCATTCCAGGTTTCATCAGAGACCCTGAAGGAATTGCAAAGAATTTCCCAGTTTTTTTGTTTTGTTTTTGCAATTCCTTTTTATAGTGGGTTTGAGCTGATTCTCGCTGCCATGTTTATGCCAGTCTAGACACACTTGATTCCCTTACGGAGACATATCAATACATAGGTTTTAAGATTCTTACTAGTCAGATATATTCCTCTGCGGGAAATATGGGGTTTTGAGTCCCTTTCACTGAGGAAGGTGTAGGTCTTGTCTATTCCATAGTTTGTTTTTGGAATGGTACCTGTGCTTATATCAAACTCTGGTTTTATGCATCACCCCACCTCTCCTTCCCCCTTAAGCAGGCATAAGGGTGTTTTCTAAATGTGAGACACTGTTCTCTTTCCTAACTCAGTTCAAGTGTAGCCATGTTTACAGGATCTTCATAAGTGATATCTTATGATAAGTTTCTCTTTCTGTGTGACTTATTTCACTTAGAATCATCGTACCTGAATCCACCCATTTTGCTGCTACTGGTCTTATGACATTGATTTCATGGCTGAGGGATATTCCATCGTACGTAAGTACCACAATTTTTTGAACCATTTTTATATTTCCTGGGATATTTAAGGTGTACCCAAGTTGAGGTCCTTGTAAGCAGTGCAGCCCTAGGTTTTGGGGTGGCTCTGTCTTATTGATTTTCAGTTTTCCCAAGGTATATTCTCTAGACTGGAAGTGCCCTTGGCTCTGTAGCTCTGTTCTTTACTTGTTTTACGGAACACAATGCACTCCTCCAGAGAGGCAGTTGGCAATTTACATCCCGCCCATCAGCATAACAAGGCTCCCTGTTCTCCAGGGCCTGTCTTGCCTTTCTGGTTTTTACACATTTTGTGGATGTCCCTTTTGACCGGTGGGAAGTGATACTTCTTTGTAGTGCAGATTTGCATTGCCCGCTTGCTTGCTTGGCCAAAAAGGGCGTATGTGTTTTCTCCTGAATATATTCAGGAGAAAACGCATACGCCCTGTTTGGCCAAGTGCATCATTGTCGAAGTTGTGCCCCTCTTCCTGTGCTTTAAAGGTGATTCCAACGTACCTCTTGAAATCTGTTTCCTGCTATTCTGCCTCGCTTTCAAGTCCGCCTCGCTGCCTTCCCTCAACAGATTTTTGGACGATAGTTGTCCTTTATTACTCGGCCAGTTTGTGAATTGCTGTGCCCCTGAGCTCCATTTTTCAACTCGTTATTTGTGAGCTGACCGCAAGTCCAGAATTTTGGTTCAGGACCTATGCTGGTTCCCGGTGGTGGGCTGAGACTTTGGTTAATTCTTCTTCCTGCTGGGAATTTAGAGTGATACGTGCCCGTTCAAATGCCTAACAGCTACTCTCTCATTGGTTCTCCCTCTTCCCTTTCATCCTCTGCCAAATTGGAAACCTGTGCGAACCAGGAGGTTAAAGGGGCTGTCTCTCCAAGTTGGGAGATTGATAGTAAAGCAGATGGAAAGTCAAACCGGAGCACCAGGAGAGGGACTATTCGTTGAGTTTTAGAAACCTTTCGTATTCACAGTGTGTCCGTTCTCTAGGTTTCCCGTACATGTTATAACTGTAGTAATATTCCCTTCAACCTGGAGAGTTGGGACCCATGGAATAGGTGCCATGCATTATTGCTTTAAAGGGTCTGCATTTGTTCACCCAATCTCACCAATCGTCTCAGTCCCAAGTGTCCAGCCTTATGCCACATCCAGCTGTCGTTGTAGATAGGGTCATTCCAGGTTTCATCAGAGACCCTGAAGGAATTGTAAAGAATTTCCCAGTTTTCTTGTTTTGTTTTTGAAATTCCTTTTTATAGTGGGTTTGAGCTGATTCTCGCTGCCATGTTTATGCCAGTCTAGACACACTTAATTCCCTTATGGAGATATATCAATACATAGGTTTTAAGATTCTTACTAGTCTGATATATTCCTCTGCGGGAAATATGGGGTTTTGAGTCCCTTTCACTGAGGAAGGTGTAGGTCTTCTCTATTCCATAGTTGGTTTTTGGAACGTTACCTGTGCTTATATCAAACTCTGGTTTTATGCATCACCCCACCTCTCCTTCCCCCTTAAGCAGGCATAAGAGTGTTTTCTAAATGTGAGACACTGTTCTCTTTCCTAACTCAGTTCAAGTGTAGCCATGTTTATAGGATCTTCATAAGTGATATCTTATGATAAGTTTCTTTTTCTGTGTGACTTATTTCACTTAGAATCATCGTACCTGAATCCACCCATTTTGCTGCTACTGGTCTTATGACATTGATTTCATGGCTGAGGGATATTCCATCGTACGTAAGTACCACAATTTTTTGAACCATTTTTATATTTCCTGGGATATTTAAGGTGTACCCAAGTTGAGGTCCTTGTAAGCAGTGCAGCCCTAGGTTTTGGGGTGGCTCTGTCTTATTGATTTTCAGTTTTCCCAAGGTATATTCCCTACACTGGAAGTGCCCTTGGCTCTGTAGCTCTGTTGTTTACTTGTTTTAGGGAACACAATGTACTCCTCCAGAGAGGCAGTTGGCAATTTACATCCCACCCATCAGCATAACAAGGCTCCCTGTTCTCCAGGGCCAGTCTTGCCTTTCTGGTTTTTACACATTTTGTGGATGTCCCTTTTGACCGGTGGGAAGTGATACTTCTTTGTAGTGCAGATTTGCATTGCCCGCTTGCTTTCTTGGCCAAAAAGGGCGTATGCATTTTCTCCTGAATATATTCAGGAGAAAACGCATACGCCCTTTTTGGACAAGTGCATCATTGTCGAAGTTGTGCCCCTCTTCCTGTGCTTTAAAGGCGATTCCAACGTACCTCTTGAAATCTGTTTCCTGCTATTCTGCCTCGCTTTCAAGTTCGCCTCGTTTCCTTCCCTCAACAGATTTTTGGATGATAGTTGTCGTTTATTACTCGGCAAGTTTGTGAATTGCTGTGCCCCTGAGCTCCATTTTTCAGCTCGTTTTTGGTGAGCTGACCGCAAGTCCAACATTTTGGTTCAGGATCTATGCTGGTTCCCGGTGGGGGGCTGTGACTTTGGTTAATTCTTCTTTCTGCCGCGAAGTTAGAGTGATATGTGCCCGTCCAAATGCCTAACAGCTACTCTCTCATTGGTTCTCCCTCTTCCCTTTCATCCTCTGCCAAATTGGCAACCTGTGCGAACCAGGAGTTTACAGGGGCTGTCTCTCCATGTTGGGAGGTTGAGAGTAAAGCAGATGGAAAGTCAAACCGGAGCACCAGGAGGGGGACTATTCGTTGAGTTTTAGAAACCTTTCGTATTCACAGTGGGTCTGTTCTCTAGGTTTCCCGTATATGTTATAGCTGTAGTAATATTCCCTTCAACCTGGAGAGTTGGGACCCATGGAATGGGTGCCAGGCATTTGTGCATTAAAGGATCTGCATTTGCTCACACAATCTCACCAATCGTCTCAGTCCCAAGTGTCTCTCCTTATGCCACATCGAGCTGTCATTTTAGATAGGGTCATTCCAGGTTTCATCAGAGACCCTGAAGGAATTGTAAAGAATTTCCCAGTTTTTTTGTTTTGTTTTTGAAATTCCTTTTTATAGTGGGTTTGAGCTGATTCTCGCTGCCATGTTTATGCCAGTCTAGACACACTAGATTCCCTTATGGAGACATATCAATACATAGGTTTTAAGATTCTTACTAGTCAGATATATTCCTCTGTGGGAAATATGAGGTTTTGAGTCCCTTTCACTGAGGAAGGTGTAGGTCTTGTCTATTCCATAGTTGGTTTTTGGAACGGTACCTGTGCTTATATCAAACTCTGGTTTTATGCATCACCCCACCTCTCCTTCCCCCTTAAGCAGGCATAAGGGTGTTTTCTAAATGTGAGACACTGCTCTCTTTCCTAACTCAGTTCAAGTGTAGCCATGTTTACAGGATCTTCATAAGTGATATCTTATGATAAGTTTCTCTTTCTGTGTGACTTATTTCACTTAGAATCATCGTACCTGAATCCACCCATTTTGCTGCTACTGGTCTTATGACATTGATTTCATGGCTGAGGGATATTCCATCGTACGTAAGTACCACAATTTTTTGAACCATTTTTATATTTCCTGGGATATTTAAGGTGTACCCAAGTTGAGGTCCTTGTAAGCAGTGCAGCCCTAGGTTTTGGGGTGGCTCTGTCTTATTGATTTTCAGTTTTCCCAAGGTATATTCCCTGGACTGGAAGTGCCCTTGGCTCTGTAGCTCTGTTGTTTACTTGTTTTAGGGAACACAATGTACTCCAGAGAGGCAGTTGGCAATTTACATCCCGCCCATCAGCATAACAAGGCTCCCTGTTCTCCAGGGCCACTCTTGCCTTTCTGGTTTTTACACATTTTGTGGATGTCCCTTTTGACCGGTGGGAAGTGATACTTCTTTCTAGTGCAGATTTGCATTGCCCGCTTGCTTGCTTGGCCAAAAAGGGCGTATGCGTTTTCTCCTGAATATATTCAGGAGAAAACGCATACGCCTTTTTTGGCCAAGTGCATCATTGTCGAAGTTGGGCCCCTCTTCCTGTGCTTTAAAGGCGATTCCAACGTACCTCTTGAAATCTGTTTCTTGCTATTCTGCCTCGCTTTCAAGTCCACCTCGTTGCCTTCCCTCAACAGATTTTTGGACGATAGCTGTCCTTTATTACTCGGACAGTTTGTGAATTGCTGTGCCCCTGAGCTCCATTTTTCAACTCGTTTTTGGTGAACTGACCGCAAGGCCAACATTTTGGTTCAGGAACTATGCTGGTTCCCGGTGGGGGGCTGAGACTCTGGTTAATTCTTCTTCCTGCCGGGAAGTTAGAGTGATATGTGACCGTCCAAATGCCTAACAGCTACTCTCTCATTGGTTCTCCCTCTTCCCTTTCATCCTCTGCCAAATTGGAAACCTGTGCGAACCAGGAGGTTAAAGGGGCTGTCTCTCCAAGTCGGGAGGTTGATAGTAAAGCAGATGGAAAGTCAAACCGGAGCACCAGGAGAGGGATTATTCGTTGAGTTTTAGAAACCTTTCGTATTCACAGTGGGTCCATTCTCTAGGTTTCCCGTATATGTTATAGCTGTAGTAATATTCCCTTCAACCTGGAGAGTTGGGACCCATGGAATGGGTGCCAGGCATTATTGCTTTAAAGGGTCTGCATTTGCTCACACAATCTCACCAATCGTCTCAGTCCCAAGTGTCTCTCCTTATGCCACATCCAGCTGTCATCGTAGATAGGGTCATTCCAGGTTTCATCAGAGACCCTGAAGGAATTGTAAAGAATTTCCCAGTTTTTTTGTTTTGTTTTTGAAATTCCTTTTTATAGTGGGTTTGAGCTGATTCTCGCTGCCATGTTTATGCCAGTGTAGACACACTAGATTCCCTTATGGAGACATATCAATACATAGGTTTTAAGATTCTTACTAGTCAGATATATTCCTCTGCGGGAAATATGGGGTTTTGAGTCCCTTTCACTGAGGAAGGTGTAGGTCTTGTCTATTCCATAGTTGGTTTATGGAACCGTACCTGTGCTTATATCAAACTCTGGTTTTATGCATCACCCCACCTCTCCTTCCCCCTTAAGCAGGCATAAGAGTGTTTTCTAAATGTGAGACACTGTTCTCTTTCCTAACTCAGTTCAAGTGTAGCCATGTTTACAGGATATTCATAATTGATATCTTATGATAAGTTTCTTTTTCTCTGTTACTTATTTCACTTAGAATCATCGTACCTGAATCCACCCATTTTGCTGCTACTGGTCTTATGACATTGATTTCATGGCTGAGGGATATTCCATCGTACGTAAGTACCACAATTTTTTGAACCATTTTTATATTTCCTGGGATATTTAAGGTGTACCCAAGTTGAGGTCCTTGTAAGCAGTGCAGCCCTAAATTTTGGGGTGGCTCTGTCTTATTGATTTTCAGTTTTCCCAAGGTATATTCCCTAGACTGGAAGTGCCCTTGGCTCTGTAGCTCTGTTCTTTACTTGTTTTAGGGAACACAATGTACTCCTCCAGAGAGGCAGTTTTCAATTTTCATGCCGCCCATCAGCATAACAAGGCTCCCTGTTCTCCAGGGCCTGTCTTGCCTTTCTGGTTTTTACATATTTTGTGGATGTCTCTTTTGACCGGTGGGAAGTGATACTTCTTTGTAGTGCAGATTTGCATTGCCCTCTTGCTTGCTTGGCCAAAAAGGGCGTATGCGTTTTCTCCTTAATATATTCAGGAGAAAACGCATACGCCCTTTTTGGCCAAGTGCATCATTGTCGAAGTTGGGCCCCTCTTCCTGTGCTTTAAAGGCGATTCCAACGTACCTCTTGAAATCTGTTTCCTGCTATTCTGCCTCGCATTCAAGTCCGCCTCGCTGCCTTCCCTCAACAGATTTTTGGACGATAGCTGTCTTTTATTACTCGGCCAGTTTGTGAATTGCTGTGCCCCTGAGCTCCATTTTTCAGCTCGTTTTTGGTGAGCTGACCGCAAGTCCAACATTTTGGTTCAGGACCTATACTGGTTCCCGGTGGGTGGCTGAGACTTTGTTTAATTCTTCTTCCTGCCGGGAAATTACAGTGATATGTGCCCCTCCAAATGCCTAACTGCTACTCTCTCATTGGTTCTCCCTCTTCCCTTTCATCCTCTGCCAAATTGGCAACCTGTGCGAACCAGGAGTTTACAGGGGCTGTCTCTCCATGTTGGGAGGTTGATAGTAAAGCAGATGGAAAGCAAACCCGGAGCACCAGGAGAGGGACTATTCGTTGAGTTTTAGAAACCTTTCTTATTCACAGTGTGTCCATTCACTAGGTTTCCCGTACATGTTATAACTGTAATAATATTCCCATCAACCTGGAGAGTTGGGACCCATGGAATTGGTGACATGCATTATTGCTTTAAAGGGTCTGCATTTGCTCACCCAATCTCACCAATCCTCTCAGTCCCAAGTGTCCAGCCTTATGCCACATCCAGGTGTCGTTGTAGAAAGGGTCATTCCAGGTTTCATCAGAGACCCTGAAGGAATTGCAAAGAATTTCCCAGTTTTTTTGTTTTGTTTTTGCAATTCCTTTTTATAGTGGGTTTGAGCTGATTCTCGCTGCCATGTTTATGCCAGTCTAGACACACTTGATTCCCTTATGGAGACATATCAATACATAGGTTTTAAGATTCTTACTAGTCAGATATATTCCTCTGCGGGAAATATGGGGTTTTGAGCCCCTTTCACTGAGGAAGGTGTAGGTCTTGTCTATTCCATAGTTTGTTTTTGGAATGGTACCTGTGCTTATATCACACTCTGGTTTTATGCATCACCCCACCTCTCCTTCCCCCTTAAGCAGGCATAAGGGTGTTTTCTAAATGTGAGACACTGTTCTCTTTCCTAACTCAGTTCAAGTGTAGCCATGTTTACAGGATCTTCATAAGTGATATCTTATGATAAGTTTCTCTTTCTGTGTGACTTATTTCACTTAGAATCATCGTACCTGAATCCACCCATTTTGCTGCTACTGGTCTTATGACATTGATTTCATGGCTGAGGGATATTCCATCGTACGTAAGTACCACAATTTTTTGAACCATTTTTATATTTCCTGGGATATATAAGGTGTACCCAAGTTGAGGTCCTTGTAAGCAGTGCAGCCCTAGGTTTTGGGGTGGCTCTGTCTTATTGATTTTCAGTTTTCCCAAGGTATATTCCCTAGACTGGAAGTGCCCTTGGCTCTGTAGCTCTGTTGTTTACTTGTTTTAGGGAACACAATGTACTCCTCCAGAGAGGCAGTTGGCAATTTACATCCCGCCCATCAGCATAACAAGTCTCCCTGTTCTCCAGGGCCAGTCTTGCCTTTCTTGTTTTTACACATTTTGTGGATGTCCCTTTTGCCCGGTGGGAAGTGATACTTCTTTGTAGTGCAGATTTGCATTGCCGGCTTGCTTGCTTGGCCAAAAAGGGCGTATGCGTTTTCTCCTGAATATATTCAGGAGAAAACACATACGCCCTATTTGGCCAAGTGCATCATTGTCGAAGTTGGGCCCCTCTTCCTGTGCTTTAAAGGCGATTCCAACGTACCTCTTGAAATCTGTTTCCTGCTATTCTGCCTCGCTTTCAAGTCCACCTCGTTGCCTTCCCTCAACAGATTTTTGGAAGATAGCTGTCCTTTATTACTCAGAAAGTTTGTGAATTGCTGTGCCCCTGAGCTCCATTTTTCAACTCGTTTTTGGTGAGCTGACCGCAAGTCCAACATTTTGGTTCAGGATCTATGCTGGTTCCCGGTGGGGGGCTGAGACTTTGGTTAATTCTTCTTCCTGCCGGGAAGTTAGAGTGATATGTGCCCGTCCAAATGCCTAACAGCTACTCTCTCATTGGTTCTCCCTCTTCCCTTTCATCCTCTGCCAAATTGGAAACCTGTGCGAACCAAGAGGTTAAAGGTGCTGTCTCTCCAAGTTGGGAGGTTGATAGTAAAGCAGATGGAAAGTCAAACCGGAGCACCAGGAGAGGGACTATTCGTTGAGTTTTAGAAACCTTTCGTATTCACATTGTGTCCATTCTCTAGGTTTCCCGTATATGTTATAGCTGTAGTAATATTCCTTTCAACCTGGAGAGTTGGGACCCATGGAATGGGTGCCAGGCATTTGTGCTTTAAAGGGTCTGCATTTGCTCACACAATCTCACCAATCGTCTCAGTCCCAAGTGTCTCTCCTTATGCCACATCCAGCTGCCATTGTAGATAGGGTCATTCCAGGTTTCATCAGAGACCCTGAAGGAATTGTAAAGAATTTCCCAGTTTTTTTGTTTTGTTTTTGAAATTCCTTTTTATAGTGGGTTTGAGCTGATTCTCGCTGCCATGTTTATGCCAGTGTAGACACACTAGATTCCCTTATGAGACATATCAATACATAGGTTTTAAGATTCTTACTAGTCAGATATATTCCTCTCTGGGAAATATGGGGTTTTGAGTCCCTTTCACTGAGGAAGGTGTAGGTCTTGTCTATTCCATAGTTGGTTTTTGGAACGGTACCTTTGCTTATATCAAACTCTGGTTTTATGCATCACCCCACCTCTCCTTCCCCCTTAAGCAGGCATAAGGGTGTTTTCTAAATGTGAGACACTGCTCTCTTTCCTAACTCAGTTCAAGTGTAGACATGGTTACAGGATCTTCATAAGTGATATCTTATGATAAGTTTCTTTTTCTGTGTGACTTATTTCACTTAGAATCATCGTACCTGAATCCACCCATTTTGCTGCTACTGGTCTTATGACATTGATTTCATGGCTGAGGGATATTCCATCGTACGTAAGTACCACAATTTTTTGAACCATTTTTATATTTCCTGGGATATTTAAGGTGTACCCAAGTTGAGGTCCTTGTAAGCAGTGCAGCCCTAAATTTTGGGGTGGCTCTGTCTTATTGATTTTCAGTTTTCCCAAGGTATATTCCCTAGACTGGAAGTGCCCTTGGCTCTGTAGCTCTGTTGTTTACATGTTTTAGGGAACACAATGCACTCCTCCAGAGAGGCAGTTGGCAATTTACATCCCGCCCATCAGCATAACAAGGCTCCCTGTTCTCCAGGGCCTGTCTTGCCTTTCTGGTTTTTACACATTTTGTGGATGTCCCTTTTGACCGGTGGGAAGTGATACTTCTTTGTAGTGCAGATTTGCATTGCCCGCTTGCTTGCTTGGCCAAAAAGGGCGTATGCGTTTTCTCCTGAATATATTCAGGAGAAAACGCATGCGCCCTTTTTGGCCAAGTGCATCATTGTCGAAGTTGTGCCCCTCTTCCTGTGCTTTAAAGGCGATTCCAACGTACCTCTTGAAATCTGTTTCCTGCTATTCTGCCTCGCTTTCAAGTCCGCCTCGCTGCCTTCCCTCAACAGATCTTTGGACGATAGTTGTCCTTTATTACTCGGCCAGTTTGTGAATTGCTGTGACACTGAGCTCCATTTTTCAACTCGTTTTTTGTGAGCTGACCACAAGTCCAGAATTTTGGTTCAGGACCTATGCTTTTTCCCGGTGGTGGGCTGAGACTTTGGTTAATTCTTCTTCCTGCCGGGAAGTTAGAGTGATATGTGCCCATTCAAATGCCTAACAGCTACTCTCTCATTGGTTCTCCCTCTTCCCTTTCATCCTCTGCCAAATTGGAAACCTGTGCGAACCAGGAGGTTAAAGGGGCTGTCTCTCCAAGTTGGGAGATTGATAGTAAAGCAGATGGAAAGTCAAACCGGAGCACCAGGAGAGGGACTATTCGTTGAGATTTAGAAACCTTTCGTATTCACAGTGTGTCCATTCTCTAGGTTTCCCGTACATGTTATAACTGTAGTAATATTCCCTTCAACCTGGAGAGTTGGGACCCATGGAATAGGTGCCATGCATTATTGCTTTAAAGGGTCTGCATTTGTTCACCCAATCTCACCAATCGTCTCAGTCCCAAGTGTCCAGCCTTATGCCACATCCAGCTGTCGTTGTAGATAGGGTCATTCCAGGTTTCATCAGAGACCCTGAAGGAATTGTAAAGAATTTCCCAGTTTTTTTGTTTTGTTTTTGAAATTCCTTTTTATAGTGGGTTTGAGCTGATTCTCGCTGCCATGTTTATGCCAGTCTAGACACACTTAATTCCCTTATGGAGATATATCAATACATAGGTTTTAAGATTTTTACTAGTCTGATATATTCCTCAGCGGGAAATATGGGGTTTTGAGTCCCTTTCACTGAGGAAGGTGTAGGTCTTCTCTATTCCATAGTTGGTTTTTGGAACGGTACCTGTGCTTATATCAAACTCTGGTTTTATGCATCACCCCACCTCTCCTTCCCCCTTAAGCAGGCATAAGAGTGTTTTCTAAATGTGAGACACTGTTCTCTTTCCTAACTCAGTTCAAGTGTAGCCATGTTTATAGGATCTTCATAAGTGATATCTTATGATAAGTTTCTTTTTCTGTGTGACTTATTTCACTTAGAATCATCGTACCTGAATCCACCCATTTTGCTGCTACTGGTCTTATGACATTGATTTCATGCCTGAGGGATATTCCATCGTACGTAAGTACTACAATTTTTTGAACCATTTTTATATTTCCTGGGATACTTAAGGTGTATCCAAGTTGAGGTCCTTGTAAGCAGTGCAGCCTTAAATTTTGGGGTGGCTCTGTCTTATTGATTTTCAGTTTTCCCAAGGTATATTCCCTAGACTGGAAGTGCCGTTGGCTCTGTAGCTCTGTTGTTTACTTGTTTTAGGGAACACAATGCACTCCTCCAGAGAGGCAGTTGGCAATTTACATCCCGCCCATCAGCATAACAAGGCTCCCTCTTCTCCAGGGCCTGTCTTGCCTTTCTGGTTTTTACACATTTTGTGGATGTCCCTTTTGACCGGTGGGAAGTGATACTTCTTTGTAGTGCAGATTTGCATTGCCCGCTTGCTTGCTTGGCCAAAAAGGGCGTATGCGTTTTCTCCTGAATATATTCAGGAGAAAACGCATACACCCTTTTTGGCCAAGTGCATCATTGTCGAAGTTTTGCCCCTCTTCCTGTGCTTTAAAGGCGATTCCAACGTACCTCTTGAAATCTGTTTCCTGCTATTCTGCCTCGCTTTCAAGTCCGCCTCGCTGCCTTCCCTCAACAGATTTTTGGACGATAGTTGTCCTTTATTACTCGGCCAGTTTGTGAATTGCTGTGACACTGAGCTCCATTTTTCAACTCGTTTTTTGTGAGCTGACCGCAAGTCCAGAATTTTGGTTCAGGACCTATGCTTTTTCTCGGTGGTGGGCTGAGACTTTGGTTAATTCTTCTTCCTGCTGGGAAGTTAGAGTGATATGTGCCCGTTCAAATGCCTAACAGCTACTCTCTCATTGGTTCTCCCTCTTCCCTTTCATCCTCTGCCAAATTGGAAACCTGTGCGAACCAGGAGGTTAAAGGGGCTGTCTCTCCAAGTTGGGAGATTGATAGTAAAGCAGATGGAAAGTGAAATTGGAGCACCAGGAGAGGGACTATTCGTTGAGTTTTAGAAACCTTTCGTATTCACAGTGTGTCCGTTCTCTAGGTTTCCCGTACATGTTATAACTGTAGTAATATTCCCTTCAACCTGGAGAGTTGGGACCCATGGAATAGGTGCCATGCATTATTGCTTTAAAGGGTCTGCATTTGTTCACCCAATCTCACCAATCGTCTCAGTCCCAAGTGTCCAGCCTTATGCCACATCCAGCTGTCGTTGTAGATAGGGTCATTCCAGGTTTCATCAGAGACCCTGAAGGAATTGTAAAGAATTTCCCAGATTTTTGTTTTGTTTTTGAAATTTCTTTTTATAGTGGGTTTGAGCTGATTCTCGCTGCCATGTTTATGCCAGTCTAGACACACTTAATTCCCTTATGGAGATATATCAATACATAGGTTTTAAGATTCTTACTAGTCTGATATATTCCTCTGCGGGAAATATGGGGTTTTGAGTCCCTTTCACTGAGGAAGGTGTAGGTCTTCTCTATTCCATAGTTGGTTTTTGGAACGGTACCTGTGCTTATATCAAACTCTGGTTTTATGCATCACCCCACCTCTCCTTCCCCCTTAAGCAGGCATAAGAGTGTTTTCTAAATGTGAGACACTGTTCTCTTTCCTAACTCAGTTCAAGTGTAGCCATGTTTATAGGATCTTCATAAGTGATATCTTATGATAAGTTTCTTTTTCTGTGTGACTTATTTCACTTAGAATCATCGTACCTGAATCCACCCATTTTGCTGCTACTGGTCTTATGACATTGATTTCATGGCTGAGGGATATTCCATCGTACGTAAGTACCACAATTTTTTGAACCATTTTTATATTTCCTGGGATACTTAAGGTGTATCCAAGTTGAGGTCCTTGTAAGCAGTGCAGCCCTAAATTTTGGGGTGGCTCTGTCTTATTGATTTTCAGTTTTCCCAAGGTATATTCCCTAGACTGGAAGTGCCCTTGGCTCTGTAGCTCTGTTGTTTACTTGTTTTAGGGAACACAATGCACTCCTCCAGAGAGGCAGTTGGCAATTTACATCCCGCCCATCAGCATAACAAGGCTCCCTCTTCTCCAGGGCCTGTCTTGCGTTTCTGGTTTTTACACATTTTGTGGATGTCCCTTTTGACCGGTGGGAATTGATACTTCTTTGTAGTGCAGATTTGCATTGCCCGCTTGCTTGCTTGGCCAAAAAGGGTGTATGCGTTTTCTCCTGAATATATTCAGGAGAAAACGCATGCGCCCTTTTTGGCCAAGTGCATCATTGTCGAAGTTGTGCCCCTCTTCCTGTGCTTTAAAGGCGATTCCAACGTACCTCTTGAAATCTGTTTCCTGCTATTCTGCCTCGCTTTCAAGTCCGCCTCGCTGCCTTCCCTCAACAGATCTTTGGATGATAGTTGTCCTTTATTACTCGGCCAGTTTGTGAATTGCTGTGACACTGAGCTCCATTTTTCAACTCGTTTTTTGTGAGCTGACCGCAAGTCCAGAATTTTGGTTCAGATCCTATGCTTTTTCCCAGTGGTGGGCTGAGACTTTGGTTAATTCTTCTTCCTGCTGGGAAGTTAGAGTGATATGTGCCCGTTCAAATGCCTAACAGCTACTCTCTCATTGGTTCTCCCTCTTCCCTTTCATTCTCTGCCAAATTGGAAACCTGTGCGAACCAGGAGGTTAAAGGGGCTGTCTCTCCAAGTTGGGAGATTGATAGTAAAGCAGATGGAAAGTCAAACCGGAGCACCAGGAGAGGGACTATTCGTTGAGTTTTAGAAACCTTTCGTATTCACAGTGTGTCCGTTCTCTAGGTTTCCCGTACATGTTATAACTGTAGTAATATTCCCTTCAACCTGGAGAGTTGGGACCCATGGAATAGGTGCCATGCATTATTGCTTTAAAGGGTCTGCATTTGTTCACCCAATCTCACCAATCGTCTCAGTCCCAAGTGTCCAGCCTTATGCCACATCCAGCTGTCGTTGTAGATAGGGTCATTCCAGGTTTCATCAGAGACCCTGAAGGAATTGTAAAGAATTTCCCAGTTTTTTTGTTTTGTTTTTGAAATTCCTTTTTATAGTGGGTTTGAGCTGATTCTCGCTGCCATGTTTATGCCAGTCTAGACACATTTAATTCCCTTATGGAGATATATCAATACATAGGTTTTAAGATTCTTACTAGTCTGATATATTCCTCTGCGGGAAATATGGGGTTTTGAGTCACTTTCACTGAGGAAGGTGTAGGTCTTCTCTATTCCATAGTTGGTTTTTGGAACGGTACCTGTGCTTATATCAAACTCTGGTTTTATGCATCACCCCACCTCTCCTTCCCCCTTAAGCAGGCATAAGAGTGTTTTCTAAATGTGAGACACTGTTCTCTTTCCTAACTCAGTTCAAGTGTAGCCATGTTTATAGGATCTTCATAAGTGATATCTTATGATAAGTTTCTTTTTCTGTGTGACTTATTTCACTTAGAATCATCGTACCTGAATCCACCCATTTTGCTGCTACTGGTCTTATGACATTGATTTCATGGCTGAGGGATATTCCATCGTACGTAAGTACTACAATTTTTTGAACCATTTTTATATTTCCTGGGATACTTAAGGTGTATCCAAGTTGAGGTCCTTGTAAGCAGTGCAGCCCTAAATTTTGGGGTGGCACTGTCTTATTGATTTTCAGTTTTCCCAAGGTATATTCCCTAGACTGGAAGTGCCCTTGGCTCTGTAGCTCTGTTGTTTACTTGTTTTAGGGAACACAATGCACTCCTCCAGAGAGGCAGTTGGCAATTTACATCCCGCCCATCAGCATAACAAGGCTCCCTGTTCTCCAGGGCCTGTCTTGCCTTTCTGGTTTTTACACATTTTGTGGATGTCCCTTTTGACCGGTGGGAAGTGATACTTCTTTGTAGTGCAGATTTGCATTGCCCGCTTGCTTGCTTGGCCAAAAAGGGCGTATGCGTTTTCTCCTGAATATATTCAGGAGAAAACGCATACGCCCTTTTTGGCCAAGTGCATCATTGTCGAAGTTGTGCCCCTCTTCCTGTGCTTTAAAGGCGATTCCAACGTACCTCTTGAAATCTGTTTCCTGCTATTCTGCCTCGCTTTCAAGTCCGCCTCGCTGCCTTCCCTCAACAGATTTTTGGACGATAGTTGTCCTTTATTACTCGGCCAGTTTGTGAATTGCTGTGACACTGAGCTCCATTTTTCAACTCGTTTTTTTGTGAGCTGACCGCAAGTCCAGAATTTTGGTTCAGGACCTATGCTGGTTCCCGGTGGTGGGCTGAGACTTTGGTTAATTCTTCTTCCTGCCGGGAAGTTAGAGTGATATGTGCCCGTTCAAATGCCTAACAGCTACTCTCTCATTGGTTCTCCCTCTTCCCTTTCATCCTCTGCCAAATTGGAAACCTGTGCGAACCAGGAGGTTAAAGGGTCTGTCTCTCCAAGTTGGGAGATTGATAGTAAAGCAGATGGAAAGTCAAACTGGAGCACCAGGAGAGGGACTATTCGTTGAGTTTTAGAAACCTTTCGTATTCACAGTGTGTCCGTTCTCTAGGTTTCCCGTACATGTTATAACTGTAGTAATATTCCCTTCAACCTGGAGAGTTGGGACCCATGGAATAGGTGCCATGCATTATTGCTTTAAAGGGTCTGCATTTGTTCACCCAATCTCACCAATCGTCTCAGTCCCAAGTGTCCAGCCTTATGCCACATCCAGCTGTCGTTGTAGATAGGGTCATTCCAGGTTTCATCAGAGACCCTGAAGGAATTGTAAAGAATTTCCCAGATTTTTGTTTTGTTTTTGAAATTCCTTTTTATAGTGGGTTTGAGCTGATTCTCGCTGCCATGTTTATGCCAGTCTAGACACACTTAATTCCCTTATGGAGATATATCAATACATAGGTTTTAAGATTCTTACTAGTCTGATATATTCCTCTGCGGGAAATATGGGGTTTTGAGTCCCTTTCACTGAGGAAGGTGTAGGTCTTCTCTATTCCATAGTTGGTTTTTGGAACGGTACCTGTGCTTATATCAAACTCTGGTTTTATGCATCACCCCACCTCTCCTTCCCCCTTAAGCAGGCATAAGAGTGTTTTCTAAATGTGAGACACTGTTCTCTTTCCTAACTCAGTTCAAGTGTAGCCATGTTTATAGGATCTTCATAAGTGATATCTTATGATAAGTTTCTTTTTCTGTGTGACTTATTTCACTTAGAATCATCGTACCTGAATCCACCCATTTTGCTGCTACTGGTCTTATGACATTGATTTCATGGCTGAGGGATATTCCATCGTACGTAAGTACCACAATTTTTTGAACCATTTTTATATTTCCTGGGATACTTAAGGTGTATCCAAGTTGAGGTCCTTGTAAGCAGTGCAGCCCTAAATTTTGGGGTGGCTCTGTCTTATTGATTTTCAGTTTTCCCAAGGTATATTCCCTAGACTGGAAGTGCCCTTGGCTCTGTAGCTCTGTTGTTTACTTGTTTTAGGGAACACAATGCACTCCTCCAGAGAGGCAGTTGGCAATTTACATCCCGCCCATCAGCATAACAAGGCTCCCTCTTCTGCAGGGCCTGTCTTGCCTTTCTGGTTTTTACACATTTTGTGGATGTCCCTTTTGACCGGTGGGAAGTGATACTTCTTTGTAGTGCAGATTTGCATTGCCCGCTTGCTTGCTTGGCCAAAAAGGGCGTATGCGTTTTCTCCTGAATATATTCAGGAGAAAACGCATACGCCCTTTTTGGCCAAGTGCATCATTGTCGAACTTGTGCCCCTCTTCCTGTGCTTTAAAGGCGATTCCAACGTACCTCTTGAAATCTGTTTCCTGCTATTCTGCCTCGCTTTCAAGTCCGCCTCGCTGCCTTCCCTCAACAGATTTTTGGACGATAGTTGTCCTTTATTACTCGGCCAGTTTGTGAATTGCTGTGACACTGAGCTCCATTTTTCAACTCGTTTTTTGTGAGCTGACCGCAAGTCCAGAATTTTGGTTCAGGACCTATGCTGGTTCCCGGTGGTGGGCTGAGACTTTGGTTAATTCTTCTTCCTGCCGGGAAGTTAGAGTGATATGTGCCCGTTCAAATGCCTAACAGCTACTCTCTCATTGGTTCTCCCTCTTCCCTTTCATCCTCTGCCAAATTGGAAACCTGTGCGAACCAGGAGGTTAAAGGGGCTGTCTCTCCAAGTTGGGAGATTGATAGTAAAGCAGATGGAAAGTCAAACCGGAGCACCAGGAGAGGGACTATTCGTTGAGTTTTAGAAACCTTTCGTATTCACAGTGTGTCCGTTCTCTAGGTTTCCCGTACATGTTATAACTGTAGTAATATTCCCTTCAACCTGGAGAGTTGGGACCCATGGAATAGGTGCCATGCATTATTGCTTTAAAGGGTCTGCATTTGTTCACCCAATCTCACCAATCGTCTCAGTCCCAAGTGTCCAGCCTTATGCCACATCCAGCTGTCGTTGTAGATAGGGTCATTCCAGGTTTCATCAGAGACCCTGAAGGAATTGTAAAGAATTTCCCAGATTTTTGTTTTGTTTTTGAAATTCCTTTTTATAGTGGATTTGAGCTGATTCTCGCTGCCATGTTTATGCCAGTCTAGACACACTTAATTCCCTTATGGAGATATATCAATACATAGGTTTTAAGATTCTTACGAGTCTGATATATTCCTCTGCGGGAAATATGGGGTTTTGAGTCCCTTTCACTGAGGAAGGTGTAGGTCTTCTCTATTCCATAGTTGGTTTTTGGAACGGTACCTGTGCTTATATCAAACTCTGGTTTTATGCATCACCCCACCTCTCCTTCCCCCTTAAGCAGGCATAAGAGTGTTTTCTAAATGTGAGACACTGTTCTCTTTCCTAACTCAGTTCAAGTGTAGCCATGTTTATAGGATCTTCATAAGTGATATCTTATGATAAGTTTATTTTTCTGTGTGACTTATTTCACTTAGAATCATCGTACCTGAATCCAGCCATTTTGCTTCTACTGGTCTTATGACATTGATTTCATGGCTGAGGGATATTCCATCGTACGTAAGTACCACAATTTTTTGAACCATTTTTATATTTCCTGGGATACTTAAGGTGTATCCAAGTTGAGGTCCTTGTAAGCAGTGCAGCCCTAAATTTTGGGGTGGCTCTGTCTTATTGCTTTTCAGTTTTCCCAAGGTATATTCCCTAGACTGGAAGTGCCCTTGGCTCTGTAGCTCTGTTGTTTACTTGTTTTAGGGAACACAATGCGCTCCTCCAGAGAGGCAGTTGGCAATTTACATCCCGCCCATCAGCATAACAAGGCTCCCAGTTCTCCAGGGCCTGTCTTGCCTTTCTGGTTTTTACACATTTTGTGGATGTCCCTTTTGACCGGTGGGAAGTGATACTTCTTTGTAGTGCAGATTTGCATTGCCCGCTTGCTTGCTTGGCCAAAAAGGGCGTATGCGTTTTCTCCTGAATATATTCAGGAGAAAACGCATACGCCCTTTTTGGCCAAGTGCATCATTGTCGAACTTGTGCCCCTCTTCCTGTGCTTTAAAGGCGATTCCAACGTACCTCTTGAAATCTGTTTCCTGCTATTCTGCCTCGCTTTCAAGTCCGCCTCGCTGCCTTCCCTCAACAGATTTTTGGACGATAGTTGTCCTTTATTACTCGGCCAGTTTGTGAATTGCTGTGACACTGAGCTCCATTTTTCAACTCGTTTTTTGTGAGCTGACCACAAGTCCAGAATTTTGGTTCAGGACCTATGCTGGTTCCCGGTGGTGGGCTGAGACTTTGGTTAATTCTTCTTCCTGCCGGGAAGTTAGAGTGATATGTGCCCATTCAAATGCCTAACAGCTACTCTCTCATTGGTTCTCCCTCTTCCCTTTCATCCTCTGCCAAATTGGAAACCTGTGCGAACCAGGAGGTTAAAGGGGCTGTCTCTCCAAGTTGGGAGATTGATAGTAAAGCACATGGAAAGTCAAACTGGAGCACCAGGAGAGGGACTATTCGTTGAGTTTTAGAAACCTTTCGTATTCACAGTGTGTCCATTCTCTAGGTTTCCCGTACATGTTATAACTGTAGTAATATTCCCTTCAACCTGGAGAGTTGGGACCCATGGAATAGGTGCCATGCATTATTGCTTTAAAGGGTCTGCATTTGTTCACCCAATCTCACCAATCGTCTCAGTCCCAAGTGTCCAGCCTTATGCCACATCCAGCTATCGTTGTAGATAGGGTCATTCCAGGTTTCATCAGAGACCCTGAAGGAATTGTAAAGAATTTCCCAGATTTTTGTTTTGTTTTTGAAATTCCTTTTTATAGTGGGTTTGAGCTGATTCTCGCTGCCATGTTTATGCCAGTCTAGACACACTTAATTCCCTTATTGAGATATATCAATACATAGGTTTTAAGATTCTTACTAGTCTGATATATTCCTCTGCGGGAAATATGGGGTTTTGAGTCCCTTTCACTGAGGAAGGTGTAGGTCTTCTCTATTCCATAGTTGGTTTTTGGAACGGTACCTGTGCTTATATCAAACTCTGGTTTTATGCATCACCCCACCTCTCCTTCCCCCTTAAGCAGGCATAAGAGTGTTTTCTACATGTGAGACACTGTTCTCTTTCCTAACTCAGTTCAAGTGTAGCCATGTTTATAGGATCTTCATAAGTGATATCTTATGATAAGTTTCTTTTTCTGTGTGACTTATTTCACTTAGAATCATCGTACCTGAATCCACCCATTTTGCTGCTACTGGTCTTATGACATTGATTTCATGGCTGAGGGATATTCCATCGTACATAAGTACCACAATTTTTTGAAACATTTTTATATTTCCTAGGATACTTAAGGTGTATCCAAGTTGAGGTCCTTGTAAGCAGTGCAGCCCTAAATTTTGGGGTGGCTCTGTCTTATTGATTTTCAGTTTTCCCAAGGGGTATATTCCCTAGACTGGAAGTGCCCTTGGCTCTGTAGCTCTGTTGTTTACTTGTTTTAGGGAACGCAATGCACTCCTCCAGAGAGGCAGTTGGCAATTTACATCCCGCCCATCAGCATAACAAGGCTCCCTGTTCTCCAGGGCCTGTCTTGCCTTTCTGGTTTTTACACATTTTGTGGATGTCCCTTTTGACCGGTGGGAAGTGATACTTCTTTGTAGTGCAGATTTGCATTGCCCGCTTGCTTGCTTGGCCAAAAAGGGCGTATGCGTTTTCTCCTGAATATATTCAGGAGAAAACGCATACGCCCTTTTTGGCCAAGTGCATCATTGTCGAAGTTGTGCCCCTCTTCCTGTGCTTTAAAGGCGATTCCAACGTACCTCTTGAAATCTGTTTCCTGCTATTCTGCCTCGCTTTCAAGTCCGCCTCGCTGCCTTCCCTCAACAGATTTTTGGACGATAGTTGTCCTTTATTACTCGGCCAGTTTGTGAATTGCTGTGACACTGAGCTCCATTTTTCAACTCGTTTTTTGTGAGCTGACCGCAAGTCCAGAATTTTGGTTCAGGACCTATGCTGGTTCCCGGTGGTGGGCTGAGACTTTGGTTAATTCTTCTTCCTGCCGGGAAGTTAGAGTGATATGTGCCCGTTCAAATGCCTAACAGCTACTCTCTCATTGGTTCTCCCTCTTCCCTTTCATCCTCTGCCAAATTGGAAACCTGTGCGAACCAGGAGGTTAAAGGGGCTGTCTCTCCAAGTTGGGAGATTGATAGTAAAGCAGATGGAAAGTCAAACCGGAGCACCAGGAGAGGGACTATTCGTTGAGTTTTAGAAACCTTTCGTATTCACAGTGTGTCCGTTCTCTAGGTTTCCCGTACATGTTATAACTGTAGTAATATTCCCTTCAACCTGGAGAGTTGGGACCCATGGAATAGGTGCCATGCATTATTGCTTTAAAGGGTCTGCATTTGTTCACCCAATCTCACCAATCGTCTCAGTCCCAAGTGTCCAGCCTTATGCCACATCCAGCTGTCGTTGTAGATAGGGTCATTCCAGGTTTCATCAGAGACCCTGAAGGAATTGTAAAGAATTTCCCAGTTTTTTTGTTCTGTTTTTGAAATTCCTTTTTATAGTGGGTTTGAGCTGATTCTCGCTGCCATGTTTATGCCAGTCTAGACACACTTACTTCCCTTATGGAGATATATCAATACATAGGTTTTAAGATTCTTACTAGTCTGATATATTCCTCTGCGGGAAATATGGGGTTTTGAGTCCCTTTCACTGAGGAAGGTGTAGGTCTTCTCTATTCCATAGTTGGTTTTTGGAACGGTACCTGTGCTTATATCAAACTCTGGTTTTATGCATCACCCCACCTCTCCTTCCCCCTTAAGCAGGCATAAGAGTGTTTTCTAAATGTGAGGCCCTGTTCTCTTTCCTAACTCAGTTCAAGTGTAGCCATGTTTACAGGATCTTCATAAGTGATATCTTATGATAAGTTTCTTTTTCTGTGTGACTTATTTCACTTAGAATCATCGTACCTGAATCCACCCATTTTGCTGCTACTGGTCTTATGACATTGATTTCATGGCTGAGGGATATTCCATCGTACGTAAGTACCACAATTTTTTGAACCATTTTTATATTTCCTGGGATACTTAAGGTGTATCCAAGTTGAGGTCCTTGTAAGCAGTGCAGCCCTAAATTTTGGGGTGGCTCTGTCTTATTGATTTTCAGTTTTCCCAAGGTATATTCCCTAGACTGGAAGTGCCCTTGGCTCTGTAGCTCTGTTGTTTACTTGTTTTAGGGTACGCAATGCACTCCTCCAGAGAGGCAGTTGGCAATTTACATCCCGCCCATCAGCATAACAAGGCTCCCTGTTCTCCAGGGCCTGTCTTGCCTTTCTGGTTTTTACACATTTTGTGGATGTCCCTTTTGACCGGTGGGAAGTGATACTTCTTTGTAGTGCAGATTTGCATTGCCCGCTTGCTTGCTTGGCCAAAAAGGGCGTATGCGTTTTCTCCTGAATATATTCAGGAGAAAACGCATACGCCCTTTTTGGCCAAGTGCATCATTGTCGAAGTTGTGCCCCTCTTCCTGTGCTTTAAAGGCGATTCCAACGTACCTCTTGAAATCTGTTTCCTGCTATTCTGCCTCGCTTTCAAGTCCACCTAGCTGCCTTCCCTCAACAGATTTTTGGACGATAGTTGTCCTTTATTACTCGGCCAGTTTGTGAATTGCTGTGACACTGAGCTCCATTTTTCAACTCGTTTTTTGTGAGCTGACCGCAAGTCCAGAATTTTGGTTCAGGACCTATGCTGGTTCCCGGTGGTGGGCTGAGACTTTGGTTAATTCTTCTTCCTGCCGGGAAGTTAGAGTGATATGTGCCCGTTCAAATGCCTAACAGCTACTCTCTCATTGGTTCTCCCTCTTCCCTTTCATCCTCTGCCAAATTGGAAACCTGTGCGAACCAGGAGGTTAAAGGGGCTGTCTCTCCAAGTTGGGAGATTGATAGTAAAGCAGATGGAAAGTCAAACCGGAGCACCAGGAGAGGGACTATTCGTTGAGTTTTAGAAACCTTTCGTATTCACAGTGTGTCCGTTCTCTAGGTTTCCCGTACATGTTATAACTGTAGTAATATTCCCTTCAACCTGGAGAGTTGGGACCCATGGAATAGGTGCCATGCATTATTGCTTTAAAGGGTCTGCATTTGTTCACCCAGTCTCACCAATCGTCTCAGTCCCAAGTGTCCAGCCTTATGCCACATCCAGCTGTCGTTGTAGATAGGGTCATTCCAGGTTTCATCAGAGACCCTGAAGGAATTGTAAAGAATTTCCCAGTTTCTTAGTTTTGTTTTTGAAATTCCTTTTTAGAGTGGGTTTGAGCTGATTCTCGCTGCCATGTTTATGCCAGTCTAGACACACTTGATTCCATTACGGAGACATATCAATACATAGGTTTTAAGATTCTTACTAGTCTGATATATTCCTCTGCGGGAAATATGGGGTTTTGAGTCCCTTTCACTGAGGAAGGTTTAGGTCTTCTCTATTCCATAGTTGGTTTTTGGAACGGTACCTGTGCTTATATCAAACTCTGGTTTTATGCATCACCCCACCTCTCCTTCCCCCTTAAGCAGGCATAAGAGTGTTTTCTAAATGTGAGACACTGTTCTCTTTCCTAACTCAGTTCAAGTGTAGCCATGTTTATAGGATCTTCATAAGTGATATCTTATGATAAGTTTCTTTTTCTGTGTGACTTATTTCACTTAGAATCATCATACCTGAATCCACCCATTTTGCTGCTACTGGTCTTATGACATTGATTTCATGGCTGAGGGATATTCCATCGTACGTAAGTACCACAATTTTTTGAACCATTTTTATATTTCCTGGGATACTTAAGGTGTATCCAAGTTGAGGTCCTTGTAAGCAGTGCAGCCCTAAATTTTGGGGTGGCTCTGTCTTATTGATTTTCAGTTTTCCCAAGGTATATTCCCTAGACTGGAAGTGCCCTTGGCTCTGTAGCTCTGTTGTTTACTTGTATTAGGGAACACAATGCACTCCTCCAGAGAGGCAGTTGGCAATTTACATCCCGCCCATCAGCATAACAAGGCTCCCTGTTCTCCAGGGCCTGTCTTGCCTTTCTGGTTTTTACACATTTTGTGGATGTCCCTTTTGACCGGTGGGAAGTGATACTTCTTTGTAGTGCAGATTTGCATTGCCCGCTTGCTTGCTTGGCCAAAAAGGGTGTATGCGTTTTCTCCTGAATATATTCAGGAGAAAACGCATACGCCCTTTTTGGCCAAGTGCATCATTGTCGAAGTTGTGCCCCTCTTCCTGTGCTTTAAAGGCGATTCCAACGTACCTCTTGAAATCTGTTTCCTGCTATTCTGCCTCGCTTTCAAGTCCGCCTCGCTGCCTTCCCTCAACAGATTTTTGGACGATAGTTGTCCTTTATTACTCGGCCAGTTTGTGAATTGCTGTGACACTGAGCTCCATTTTTCAACTCGTTTTTTGTGAGCTGACCGCAAGTCCAGAATTTTGGTTCAGGACCTATGCTGGTTCCCGGTGGTGGGCTGAGACTTTGGTTAATTCTTCTTCCTGCCGGGAAGTTAGAGTGATATGTGCCCGTTCAAATGCCTAACAGCTACTCTCTCATTGGTTCTCCCTCTTCCCTTTCATCCTCTGCCACATTGGAAACCTGTGCGAACCAGGAGGTTAAAGGGGCTGTCTCTCCAAGTTGGGAGATTGATAGTAAAGCAGATGGAAAGTCAAACCGGAGCACCAGGAGAGGGACTATTCGTTGAGTTTTAGAAACCTTTCGTATTCACAGTGTGTCCGTTCTCTAGGTTTCCCGTACATGTTATAACTGTAGTAATATTCCCTTCAACCTGGAGAGTTGGGACCCATGGAATAGGTGCCATGCATTATTGCTTTAAAGGGTCTGCATTTGTTCACCCAATCTCACCAATCGTCTCAGTCCCAAGTGTCCAGCCTTATGCCACATCCAGCTGTCGTTGTAGATAGGGTCATTCCAGGTTTCATCAGAGACCCTGAAGGAATTGTAAAGAACTTCCCAGTTTTTTTGTTTTGTTTTTGAAATTCCTTTTTAGAGTGGGTTTGAGCTGATTCTCGCTGCCATGTTTATGCCAGTCTAGACACACTTAATTCCCTTATGGAGATATATCAATACATAGGTTTTAAGATTCTTACTAGTCTGATATATTCCTCTGCGGGAAATATGGGGTTTTGAGTCCCTTTCACTGAGGAAGGTGTAGGTCTTCTCTATTCCATAGTTGGTTTTTGGAACGGTACCTGTGCTTATATCAAACTCTGGTTTTATGCATCACCCCACCTCTCCTTCCCCCTTAAGCAGGCATAAGAGTGTTTTCTAAATGTGAGACACTGTTCTCTTTCCTAACTCAGTTCAAGTGTAGCCATGTTTATAGGATCTTCATAAGTGATATCTTATGATAAGTTTCTTTTTCTGTGTGACTTATTTCACTTAGAATCATCGTACCTGAATCCACCCATTTTGCTGCTACTGGTCTTATGACATTGATTTCATGGCTGAGGGATATTCCATCGTACGTAAGTACCACAATTTTTTGAACCATTTTTATATTTCCTGGGATACCTAAGGTGTATCCAAGTTGAGGTCCTTGTAAGCAGTGCAGCCCTAAATTTTGGGGTGGATCTGTCTTATTGATTTTCAGTTTTCCCAAGGTATATTCCCTAGACTGGAAGTGCCCTTGGCTCTGTAGCTCTGTTGTTTACTTGTTTTAGGGAACGCAATGCACTCCTCCAGAGAGGCAGTTGGCAATTTACATCCCGCCCATCAGCATAACAAGGCTCCCTGTTCTCCAGGGCCTGTCTTGCCTTTCTGGTTTTTACACATTTTGTGGATGTCCCTTTTGACCGGTGGGAAGTGATACTTCTTTGTAGTGCAGATTTGCATTGCCCGCTTGCTTGCTTGGCCAAAAAGGGCGTATGCGTTTTCTCCTGAATATATTCAGGAGAAATCGCATACGCCCTTTTTGGCCAAGTGCATCATTGTCGAAGTTGTGCCCCTCTTCCTGTGCTTTAAAGGCGATTCCAACGTACCTCTTGAAATCTGTTTCCTGCTATTCTGCCTCGCTTTCAAGTCCGCCTCGCTTCCTTCCCACAACAGATTTTTGGACGATAGTTGTCCTTTATTACTCGGCCAGTTTGTGAATTGCTGTGACACTGAGCTCCATTTTTCAACTCGTTTTTTGTGAGCTGACCGCAAGTCCAGAATTTTGGTTCAGGACCTATGCTGGTTCCCGGTGGTGGGCTGAGACTTTGGTTAATTCTTCTTCCTGCCGGGAAGTTAGAGTGATATGTGCCCGTTCAAATGCCTAACAGCTACTCTCTCATTGGTTCTCCCTCTTCCCTTTCATCCTCTGCCAAATTGGAAACCTGTGCGAACCAGGAGGTTAAAGGGGCTGTCTCTCCAAGTTGGGAGATTGATAGTAAAGCATATGGAAAGTCAAACCGGAGCACCAGGAGAGGGACTATTCGTTGAGTTTTAGAAACCTTTCGTATTCACAGTGTGTCCGTTCTCTAGGTTTCCCGTACATGTTATAACTGTAGTAATATTCCCTTCAACCTGGAGAGTTGGGACCCATGGAATAGGTGCCATGCATTATTGCTTTAAAGGGTCTGCATTTGTTCACCCAATCTCACCAATCGTCTCAGTCCCAAGTGTCCAGCCTTATGCCACATCCAGCTGTCGTTGTAGATAGGGTCATTCCAGGTTTCATCAGAGACCCTGAAGGAATTGTAAAGAACTTCCCAGTTTTTTTGTTTTGTTTTTGAAATTCCTTTTTAGAGTGGGTTTGAGCTGATTCTCGCTGCCATGTTTATGCCAGTCTAGACACACTTAATTCCCTTATGGAGATATATCAATACATAGGTTTTAAGATTCTTACTAGTCTGATATATTCCTCTGCGGGAAATATGGGGTTTTGAGTCCCTTTCACTGAGGAAGGTGTAGGTCTTCTCTATTCCATAGTTGGTTTTTGGAACGGTACCTGTGCTTATATCAAACTCTGGTTTTATGCATCACCCCACCTCTCCTTCCCCCTTAAGCAGGCATAAGAGTGTTTTCTAAATGTGAGACACTGTTCTCTTTCCTAACTCAGTTCAAGTGTAGCCATGTTTATAGGATCTTCATAAGTGATATCTTATGATAAGTTTCTTTTTCTGTGTGACTTATTTCACTTAGAATCATCGTACCTGAATCCACCCATTTTGCTGCTACTGGTCTTATGACATTGATTTCATGGCTGAGGGATATTCCATCGTACGTAAGTACCACAATTTTTTGAACCATTTTTATATTTCCTGGGATACCTAAGGTGTATCCAAGTTGAGGTCCTTGTAAGCAGTGCAGCCCTAAATTTTGGGGTGGATCTGTCTTATTGATTTTCAGTTTTCCCAAGGTATATTCCCTAGACTGGAAGTGCCCTTGGCTCTGTAGCTCTGTTGTTTACTTGTTTTAGGGAATGCAATGCACTCCTCCAGAGAGGCAGTTGGCAATTTACATCCCGCCCATCAGCATAACAAGGCTCCCTGTTCTCCAGGGCCTGTCTTGCCTTTCTGGTTTTTACACATTGTGTGGATGTCCCTTTTGACCGGTGGGAAGTGATACTTCTTTGTAGTGCAGATTTGCATTGCCCGCTTGCTTGCTTGGCCAAAAAGGGCGTATGCGTTTTCTCCTGAATATATTCAGGAGAAATCGCATACGCCCTTTTTGGCCAAGTGCATCATTGTCGAAGTTGTGCCCCTCTTCCTGTGCTTTAAAGGCGATTCCAACGTACCTCTTGAAATCTGTTTCCTGCTATTCTGCCTCGCTTTCAAGTCCGCCTCGCTGCCTTCCCACAACAGATTTTTGGACGATAGTTGTCCTTTATTACTCGGCCAGTTTGTGAATTGCTGTGACACTGAGCTCCATTTTTCAACTCGTTTTTTGTGAGCTGACCGCAAGTCCAGAATTTTGGTTCAGGACCTATGCTGGTTCCCGGTGGTGGGCTGAGACTTTGGTTAATTCTTCTTCCTGCCGGGAAGTTAGAGTGATATGTGCCCGTTCAAATGCCTAACAGCTACTCTCTCATTGGTTCTCCCTCTTCCCTTTCATCCTCTGCCAAATTGGAAACCTGTGCGAACCAGGAGGTTAAATGGGCTGTCTCTCCAAGTTGGGAGATTGATAGTAAAGCAGATGGAAAGTCAAACCGGAGCACCAGGAGAGGGACTATTCGTTGAGTTTTAGAAAACTTTCGTATTCACAGTGTGTCCGTTCTCTAGGTTTCCCGTACATGTTATAACTGTAGTAATATTCCCTTCAACCTGGAGAGTTGGGACCCATGGAATAGGTGCCATGCATTATTGCTTTAAAGGGTCTGCATTTGTTCACCCAATCTCACCAATCGTCTCAGTCCCAAGTGTCCAGCCTTATGCCACATCCAGCTGTCGTTGTAGATAGGGTCATTCCAGGTTTCATCAGAGACCCTGAAGGAATTGTAAAGAATTTCCCAGTTTCTTAGTTTTGTTTTTGAAATTCCTTTTTAGAGTGGGTTTGAGCTGATTCTCGCTGCCATGTTTATGCCAGTCTAGACACACTTGATTCCATTACGGAGACATATCAATACATAGGTTTTAAGATTCTTACTAGTCTGATATATTCCTCTGCGGGAAATATGGGGTTTTGAGTCCCTTTCACTGAGGAAGGTGTAGGTCTTCTCTATTCCATAGTTGGTTTTTGGAACGGTACCTGTGCTTATATCAAACTCTGGTTTTATGCATCACCCCACCTCTCCTTCCCCCTTAAGCAGGCATAAGAGTGTTTTCTAAATGTGAGACACTGTTCTCTTTCCTAACTCAGTTCAAGTGTAGCCATGTTTATAGGATCTTCATAAGTGATATCTTATGATAAGTTTCTTTTTCTGTGTGACTTATTTCACTTAGAATCATCATACCTGAATCCACCCATTTTGCTGCTACTGGTCTTAAGACATTGATTTCATGGCTGAGGGATATCCCATCGTACGTAAGTACCACAATTTTTTGAACCATTTTTATATTTCCTGGGATACTTAAGGTGTATCCAAGTTGAGGTCCTTGTAAGCAGTGCAGCCCTAAATTTTGGGGTGGCTCTGTCTTATTGATTTTCAGTTTTCCCAAGGTATATTCCCTAGACTGGAAGTGCCCTTGGCTCTGTAGCTCTGTTGTTTACTTGTATTAGGGAACACAATGCACTCCTCCAGAGAGGCAGTTGGCAATTTACATCCCGCCCATCAGCATAACAAGGCTCCCTGTTCTCCAGGGTCTGTCTTGCCTTTCTGGTTTTTACACATTTTGTGGATGTCCCTTTTGACCGGTGGGAAGTGATACTTCTTTGTAGTGCAGATTTGCATTGCCCGCTTGCTTGCTTGGCCAAAAAGGGCGTATGCGTTTTCTCCTGAATATATTCAGGAGAAAACGCATACGCCCTTTTTGGCCAAGTGCATCATTGTCGAAGTTGTGCCCCTCTTCCTGTGCTTTAAAGGCGATTCCAACGTACCTCTTGAAATCTGTTTCCTGCTATTCTGCCTCGCTTTCAAGTCCGCCTCGCTGCCTTCCCTCAACAGATTTTTGGACGATAGTTGTCCTTTATTACTCGGCCAGTTTGTGAATTGCTGTGACACTGAGCTCCATTTTTCAACTCGTTTTTTGTGAGCTGACCGCAAGTCCAGAATTTTGGTTCAGGACCTATGCTGGTTCCCGGTGGTGGGCTGAGACTTTGGTTAATTCTTCTTCCTGCCGGGAAGTTAGAGTGATATGTGCCCGTTCAAATGCCTAACAGCTACTCTCTCATTGGTTCTCCCTCTTCCCTTTCATCCTCTGCCAAATTGGAAACCTGTGCGAACCAGGAGGTTAAAGGGGCTGTCTCTCCAAGTTGGGAGATTGATAGTAAAGCAGATGGAAAGTCAAACCGGAGCACCAGGAGAGGGACTATTCGTTGAGTTTTAGAAAACTTTCGTATTCACAGTGTGTCCGTTCTCTAGGTTTCCCGTACATGTTATAACTGTAGTAATATTCCCTTCAACCTGGAGAGTTGGGACCCATGGAATAGGTGCCATGCATTATTGCTTTAAAGGGTCTGCATTTGTTAACCCAATCTCACCAATCGTCTCAGTCCCAAGTGTCCAGCCTTATGCCACATCCAGCTGTCATTGTAGATAGGGTCATTCCAGGTTTCATCAGAGACCCTGAAGGAATTGTAAAGAATTTCCCAGTTTCTTTGTTTTGTTTTTGAAATTCCTTTTTAGAGTGGGTTTGAGCTGATTCTCGTTGCCATGTTTATGCCAGTCTAGACACACTTAATTCCCTTACGGAGACATATCAATACATAGGTTTTAAGATTCTTACTAGTCTGATATATTCCTCTGCGGGAAATATGGGGTTTTGAGTCCCTTTCACTGAGGAAGGTGTAGGTCTTCTCTATTCCATAGTTGGTTTTTGGAACGGTACCTGTGCTTATATCAAACTCTGGTTTTATGCATCACCCCACCTCTCCTTCCCCCTTAAGCAGGCATAAGAGTGTTTTCTAAATGTGAGACACTGTTCTCTTTCCTAACTCAGTTCAAGTGTAGCCATGTTTATAGGATCATCATAAGTGATATCTTATGATAAGTTTCTTTTTCTGTGTGACTTATTTCACTTAGAATCATCGTACCTGAATCCACCCATTTTGCTGCTACTGTTCTTATGACATTGATTTCATGGCTGAGGGATATTCCATCGTACGTAAGTACCACAATTTTTTGAACCATTTTTATATTTCCTGGGATACTTAAGGTGTATCCAAGTTGAGGTCCTTGTAAGCAGTGCAGCCCTAAATTTTGGGGTGGCTCTGTCTTATTGATTTTCAGTTTTCCCAAGGTATATTCCCTAGACTGGAAGTGCCCTTGGCTCTGTAGCTCTGTGGTTTACTTGTTTTAGGGAACACAATGCACTCCTCCAGAGAGGCAGTTGGCAATTTACATCCAGCCCATCAGCATAACAAGGCTCCCTGTTCTCCAGGGCCTGTCTTGCCTTTCTGGTTTTTACACATATTGTGGATGTCCCTTTTGACCGGTGGGAAGTGATACTTCTTTGTAGTGCAGATTTGCATTGCCCGCTTGCTTGCTTGGCCAAAAAGGGCGTATGCGTTTTCTCCTGAATATATTCAGGAGAAAACGCATACGCCCTTTTTGGCCAAGTGCATCATTGTCGAAGTTGTGCCCCTCTTCCTGTGCTTTAAAGGCGATTCCAACGTACCTCTTGAAATCTGTTTCCTGCTATTCTGCCTCGCTTTCAAGTCCGCCTCGCTGCCTTCCCTCAACAGATTTTTGGACGATAGTTGTCCTTTATTACTCGGCCAGTTTGTGAATTGCTGTGACACTGAGCTCCATTTTTCAACTCGTTTTTTGTGAGCTGACCGCAAGTCCAGAATTTTGGTTCAGGACCTATGCTGGTTCCCGGTGGTGGGCTGAGACTTTGGTTAATTCTTCTTCCTGCCGGGAAGTTAGAGTGATATGTGCCCGTTCAAATGCCTAACAGCTACTCTCTCATTGGTTCTCCCTCTTCCCTTTCATCCTCTGCCAAATTGGAAACCTGTGCGAACCAGGAGGTTAAAGGGGCTGTCTCTCCAAGTTGGGAGATTGATAGTAAAGCAGATGGAAAGTCAAACCAGAGCACCAGGAGAGGGACTATTCGTTGAGTTTTAGAAACCTTTCGTATTCACAGTGTGTCCGTTCTCTAGGTTTCCCGTACATGTTATAACTGTAGTAATATTCCCTTCAACCTGGAGAGTTTGGACCCATGGAATAGGTGCCATGCATTATTGCTTTAAAGGGTCTGCATTTGTTCACCCAATCTCACCAATCGTCTCAGTCCCAAGTGTCCAGCCTTATGCCACATCCAGCTGTCGTTGTAGATAGGGTCATTCCAGGTTTCATCAGAGACCCTGAAGGAATTGTAAAGAATTTCCCAGTTTCTTAGTTTTGTTTTTGAAATTCCTTTTTAGAGTGGGTTTGAGCTGATTCTCGCTGCCATGTTTATGCCAGTCTAGACACACTTGATTCCATTACGGAGACATATCAATACATAGGTTTTAAGATTCTTACTAGTCTGATATATTCCTCTGCGGGAAATATGGGGTTTTGAGTCCCTTTCACTGAGGAAGGTGTAGGTCTTCTCTATTCCATAGTTGGTTTTTGGAACGGTACCTGTGCTTATATCAAACTCTGGTTTTATGCATCACCCCACCTCTCCTTCCCCCTTAAGCAGGCATAAGAGTGTTTTCTAAATGTGAGGCACTGTTCTCTTTCCTAACTCAGTTCAAGTGTAGCCATGTTTATAGGATCTTCATAAGTGATATCTTATGATAAGTTTCTTTTTCTGTGTGACTTATTTCACTTATAATCATCGTACCTGAATCCACCCATTTTGCTGCTACTGGTCTTATGACATTGATTTCATGGCTGAGGGATATTCCATCGTACGTAAGTACCACAATTTTTTGAACCATTTTTATATTTCCTGGGATGCTTAAGGTGTATCCAAGTTGAGGTCCTTGTAAGCAGTGCAGCCCTAAATTTTGGGGTGGCTCTGTCTTATTGATTTTCAGTCTTCCCAAGGTATATTCCCTAGACTGGAAGTGCCCTTGGCTCTGTAGCTCTGTTGTTTACTTGTTTTAGGGAACACAATGCACTCCTCCAGAGAGGCAGTTGGCAATTTACATCCCGCCCATCAGCATAACAAGGCTCCCTGTTCTCCAGGGCCTGTCTTGCCTTTCTGGTTTTTACACATTTTGTGGATGTCCCTTTTGACCGGTGGGAAGTGATACTTCTTTGTAGTGCAGATTTGCATTGCCCGCTTGCTTGCTTGGCCAAAAAGGGCGTATGCGTTTTCTCCTGAATATATTCAGGAGAAAACGCATACGCCCTTTTTGGCCAAGTGCATCATTGTCGAAGTTGTGCCCCTCTTCCTGTGTTTTAAAGGCGATTCCAACATACCTCTTGAAATCTGTTTCCTGCTATTCTGCCTCGCTTTCAAGTCCGCCTCGCTGCCTTCCCTCAACAGATTTTTGGACGATAGTTGTCCTTTATTACTCGGCCAGTTTGTGAATTGCTGTGACACTGAGCTCCATTTTTCAACTCGTTTTTTGTGAGCTGACCGCAAGTCCAGAATTTTGGTTCAGGACCTATGCTGGTTCCCGGTGGTGGGCTGAGACTTTGGTTAATTCTTCTTCCTGCCGGGAAGTTAGAGTGATATGTGCCCGTTCAAATGCCTAACAGCTACTCTCTCATTGGTTCTCCCTCTTCCCTTTCATCCTCTGCCAAATTGGAAACCTGTGCGAACCAGGAGGTTAAAGGGGCTGTCTCTCCAAGTTGGGAGATTGATAGTAAAGCAGGTGGAAAGTCAAACCGGAGCACCAGGAGAGGGACTATTCGTTGAGTTTTAGAAACCTTTCGTATTCACAGTGTGTCCGTTCTCTAGGTTTCCCGTACATGTTATAACTGTAGTAATATTCCCTTCAACCTGGAGAGTTGGGACCCATGGAATAGGTGCCATGCATTATTGCTTTAAAGGGTCTGCATTTGTTCACCCAATCTCACCAATCGTCTCAGTCCCAAGTGTCCAGCCTTATGCCACATCCAGCTGTCGTTGTAGATAGGGTCATTCCAGGTTTCATCAGAGACCCTGAAGGAATTGTAAAGAATTTCCCAGTTTTTTTGTTTTGTTTTTGAAATTCCTTTTTAGAGTGGGTTTGAGCTGATTCTCGCTGCCATGTTTATGCCAGTCTAGACACACTTAATTCCCTTATGGAGATATATCAATACATAGGTTTTAAGATTCTTACTAGTCTGATATATTCCTCTGCGGGAAATATGGGGTTTTGAGTCCCTTTCACTGAGGAAGGTGTAGGTCTTCTCTATTCCATAGTTGGTTTTTGGAACGGTACCTGTGCTTATATCAAACTCTGGTTTTATGCATCACCCCACCTCTCCTTCCCCCTTAAGCAGGCATAAGAGTGTTTTCTAAATGTGAGGCACTGTTCTCTTTCCTAACTCAGTTCAAGTGTAGCCATGTTTATAGGATCTTCATAAGTGATATCTTATGATAAGTTTCTTTTTCTGTGTGACTTATTTCACTTAGAATCATCGTACCTGAATCCACCCATTTTGCTGCTACTGGTCTTATGACATTGATTTCATGGCTGAGGGATATTCCATCGTACGTAAGTACCACAATTTTTTGAACCATTTTTATATTTCCTGGGATACTTAAGGTGTATCCAAGTTGAGGTCCTTGTAAGCAGTGCAGCCCTAAATTTTGGGGTGGCTCTGTCTTATTGATTTTCAGTTTTCCCAAGGTATATTCCCTAGACTGGAAGTGCCCTAGTCTCTGTAGCTCTGTTGTTTACTTGTTTTAGGGAACACAATGCACTCCTCCAGAGAGGCAGTTGGCAATTTACATCCCGCCCATCAGCATAACAAGGCTCCCTGTTCTCCAGGGCCTGTCTTGCCTTTCTGGTTTTTACACATTTTGTGGATGTCCCTTTTGACCGGTGGGAAGTGATACTTCTTTGTAGTGCAGATTTGCATTGCCCGCTTGCTTGCTTGGCCAAAAAGGGCGTATGCGTTTTCTCCTGAATATATTCAGGAGAAAACGCATACGCCCTTTTTGGCCAAGTGCATCATTGTCGAAGTTGTGCCCCTCTTCCTGTGCTTTAAAGGCGATTCCAACGTACCTCTTGAAATCTGTTTCCTGCTATTCTGCCTCGCTTTCAAGTCCGCCTCGCTGCCTTCCCTCAACAGATTTTTGGACGATAGTTGTCCTTTATTACTCGGCCAGTTTGTGAATTGCTGTGACACTGAGCTCCATTTTTCAACTCGTTTTTTGTGAGCTGACCGCAAGTCCAGAATTTTGGTTCAGGACCTATGCTGGTTCCCGGTGGTGGGCTGAGACTTTGGTTAATTCTTCTTCCTGCCGGGAAATTAGAGTGATATGTGCCCGTTCAAATGCCTAACAGCTACTCTCTCATTGGTTCTCCCTCTTCCCTTTCATCCTCTGCCAAATTGGAAACCTGTGCGAACCAGGAGGTTAAAGGGGCTGTCTCTCCAAGTTGGGAGATTGATAGTAAAGCAGATGGAAAGTCAAACCGGAGCACCAGGAGAGGGACTATTCGTTGAGTTTTAGAAACCTTTCGTATTCACAGTGTGTCCGTTCTCTAGGTTTCCCGTACATGTTATAACTGTAGTAATATTCCCTTCAACCTGGAGAGTTGGGACCCATGGAATAGGTGCCATGCATTATTGTTTTAAAGGGTCTGCATTTGCTCACCCAATCTCACCAATCGTCTCAGTCCCAAGTGTCCAGCCTTATGCCACATCCAGCTGTCGTTGTAGATAGGGTCATTCCAGGTTTCATCAGAGACCCTGAAGGAATTGTAAAGAATTTCCCAGTTTTTTTGTTTTGTTTTTGGAATTCCTTTTTAGAGTGGGTGTGAGCTGATTCTCGCTGCCATGTTTATGCCAGTCTAGACACACTTAATTCCCTTATGGATATATATCAATACATAGGTTTTAAGATTCTTACTAGTCTGATATATTCTTCTGCGGGAAATATGGGGTTTTGAGTCCCTTTCACTGAGGAAGGTGTAGGTCTTCTCTATTCCATAGTTGGTTTTTGGAACGGTACCTGTGCTTATATCAAACTCTGGTTTTATGCATCACCCCACCTCTCCTTCCCCCTTAAGCAGGCATAAGAGTGTTTTCTAAATGTGAGGCACTGTTCTCTTTCCTAACTCAGTTCAAGTGTAGCCATGTTTATAGGATCTTCATAAGTGATATCTTTTGATAAGTTTCTTTTTCTGTGTGACTTATTTCACTTAGAATCATCGTACCTGAATCCACCCATTTTGCTGCTACTGGTCTTATGACATTGATTTCATGGCTGAGGGATATTCCATCGTACGTAAGTACCACAATTTTTTGAACCATTTTTATATTTCCTGGGATACTTAAGGTGTATCCAAGTTGAGGTCCTTGTAAGCAGTGCAGCCCTAAATTTTGGGGTGGCTCTGTCTTATTGATTTTCACTTTTCCCAAGGTATATTCCCTAGACTGGAAGTGCCCTTGGCTCTGTAGCTCTGTTGTTTACTTGTTTTAGGGAACGCAATGCACTCCTCCAGAGAGGCAGTTGGCAATTTACATCCCGCCCATCAGCATAACAAGGCTCCCTGTTCTCCAGGGCCTGTCTTGCCTTTCTGGTTTTTACACATTTTGTGGATGTCCCTTTTGACCGGTGGGAAGTGATACTTCTTTGTAGTGCAGATTTGCATTGCCCGCTTGCTTGCTTGGCAAAAAAGGGCGTATGCGTTTTCTCCTGAATATATTCAGGAGAAAACGCATACGCCCTTTTTGGCCAAGTGCATCATTGTCGAAGTTGTGCCCCTCTTCCTGTGCTTTAAAGGTGATTCCAACGTACCTCTTGAAATCTGTTTCCTGCTATTCTGCCTCGCTTTCAAGTCCGCCTCGCTGCCTTCCCTCAACAGATTTTTGGACGATAGTTGTCCTTTATTACTCGGCCAGTTTGTGAATTGCTGTGACACTGAGCTCCATTTTTCAACTCGTTTTTTGTGAGCTGACCACAAGTCCAGAATTTTGGTTCAGGACCTATGCTGGTTCCCGGTGGTGGGCTGAGACTTTGGTTAATTCTTCTTCCTGCCGGGAAGTTAGAGTGATATGTGCCCGTTCAAATGCCTAACAGCTACTCTCTCATTGGTTCTCCCTCTTCCCTTTCATCCTCTGCCAAATTGGAAACCTGTGCGAACCAGGAGGTTAAAGGGGCTGTCTCTCCAAGTTGGGAGATTGATAGTAAAGCAGATGGAAAGTCAAACCGGAGCACCAGGAGAGGGACTATTCGTTGAGTTTTAGAAAACTTTCGTATTCACAGTGTGTCCGTTCTCTAGGTTTCCCGTACATGTTATAACTGTAGTAATATTCCCTTCAACCTGGAGAGTTGGGACCCATGGAATAGGTGCCATGCATTATTGCTTTAAAGGGTCTGCATTTGTTCACCCAATCTCACCAATCGTCTCAGTCCCAAGTGTCCAGCCTTATGCCACATCCAGCTGTCATTGTAGATAGGGTCATTCCAGGTTTCATCAGAGACCCTGAAGGAATTGTAAAGAATTTCCCAGTTTTTTTGTTTTGTTTTTGAAATTCCTTTTTAGAGTGGGTTTGAGCTGATTCTCGCTGCCATGTTTATGCCAGTCTACACACACTTAATTCCCTTATGGAGATATATCAATACATAGGTTTTAAGATTCTTACTAGTCTGATATATTCCTCTGCGGGAAATATGGGGTTTTGAGTCCCTTTCACTGAGGAAGGTGTAGGTCTTCTCTATTCCATAGTTGGTTTTTGGAACGGTACCTGTGCTTATATCAAACTCTGGTTTTATGCATCACCCCACCTCTCCTTCCCCCTTAAGCAGGCATAAGAGTGTTTTCTAAATGTGAGACACTGTTCTCTTTCCTAACTCAGTTCAAGTGTAGCCATGTTTATAGGATCTTCATAAGTGATATCTTATGATAAGTTTCTTTTTCTGTGTGACTTATTTCACTTAGAATCATCGTACCTGAATCCACCCATTTTGCTGCTACTGGTCTTATGACATTGATTTCATGGCTGAGGGATATTCCATCGTACGTAAGTACCACAATTTTTTGAACCATTTTTATATTTCCTGGGATACTTAAGGTGTATCCAAGTTGAGGTCCTTGTAAGCAGTGCAGCCCTAAATTTTGGGGTGGCTCTGTCTTATTGATTTTCAGTTTTCCCAAGGTATATTCCCTAGACTGGAAGTGCCCTAGTCTCTGTAGCTCTGTTGTTTACTTGTTTTAGGGAACACAATGCACTCCTCCAGAGAGGCAGTTGGCAATTTACATCCCGCCCATCAGCATAACAAGGCTCCCTGTTCTCCAGGGCCTGTCTTGCCTTTCTGGTTTTTACACATTTTGTGGATGTCCCTTTTGACCGGTGGGAAGTGATACTTCTTTGTAGTGCAGATTTGCATTGCCCGCTTGCTTGCTTGGCCAAAAAGGGCGTATGCGTTTTCTCCTGAATATATTCAGGAGAAAACGCATACGCCCTTTTTGGCCAAGTGCATCATTGTCGAAGTTGTGCCCCTCTTCCTGTGCTTTAAAGGCGATTCCAACGTACCTCTTGAAATCTGTTTCCTGCTATTCTGCCTCGCTTTCAAGTCCGCCTCGCTGCCTTCCCTCAACAGATTTTTGGACGATAGTTGTCCTTTATTACTCGGCCAGTTTGTGAATTGCTGTGACACTGAGCTCCATTTTTCAACTCGTTTTTTGTGAGCTGACCGCAAGTCCAGAATTTTGGTTCAGGACCTATGCTGGTTCCCGGTGGTGGGCTGAGACTTTGGTTAATTCTTCTTCCTGCCGGGAAATTAGAGTGATATGTGCCCGTTCAAATGCCTAACAGCTACTCTCTCATTGGTTCTCCCTCTTCCCTTTCATCCTCTGCCAAATTGGAAACCTGTGCGAACCAGGAGGTTAAAGGGGCTGTCTCTCCAAGTTGGGAGATTGATAGTAAAGCAGATGGAAAGTCAAACCGGAGCACCAGGAGAGGGACTATTCGTTGAGTTTTAGAAACCTTTCGTATTCACAGTGTGTCCGTTCTCTAGGTTTCCCGTACATGTTATAACTGTAGTAATATTCCCTTCAACCTGGAGAGTTGGGACCCATGGAATAGGTGCCATGCATTATTGTTTTAAAGGGTCTGCATTTGCTCACCCAATCTCACCAATCGTCTCAGTCCCAAGTGTCCAGCCTTATGCCACATCCAGCTGTCGTTGTAGATAGGGTCATTCCAGGTTTCATCAGAGACCCTGAAGGAATTGTAAAGAATTTCCCAGTTTTTTTGTTTTGTTTTTGGAATTCCTTTTTAGAGTGGGTGTGAGCTGATTCTCGCTGCCATGTTTATGCCAGTCTAGACACACTTAATTCCCTTATGGATATATATCAATACATAGGTTTTAAGATTCTTACTAGTCTGATATATTCTTCTGCGGGAAATATGGGGTTTTGAGTCCCTTTCACTGAGGAAGGTGTAGGTCTTCTCTATTCCATAGTTGGTTTTTGGAACGGTACCTGTGCTTATATCAAACTCTGGTTTTATGCATCACCCCACCTCTCCTTCCCCCTTAAGCAGGCATAAGAGTGTTTTCTAAATGTGAGGCACTGTTCTCTTTCCTAACTCAGTTCAAGTGTAGCCATGTTTATAGGATCTTCATAAGTGATATCTTTTGATAAGTTTCTTTTTCTGTGTGACTTATTTCACTTAGAATCATCGTACCTGAATCCACCCATTTTGCTGCTACTGGTCTTATGACATTGATTTCATGGCTGAGGGATATTCCATCGTACGTAAGTACCACAATTTTTTGAACCATTTTTATATTTCCTGGGATACTTAAGGTGTATCCAAGTTGAGGTCCTTGTAAGCAGTGCAGCCCTAAATTTTGGGGTGGCTCTGTCTTATTGATTTTCACTTTTCCCAAGGTATATTCCCTAGACTGGAAGTGCCCTTGGCTCTGTAGCTCTGTTGTTTACTTGTTTTAGGGAACGCAATGCACTCCTCCAGAGAGGCAGTTGGCAATTTACA
Source organism: Hyperoodon ampullatus (assembly GCF_949752795.1). Lineage (NCBI taxonomy): Eukaryota > Metazoa > Chordata > Mammalia > Artiodactyla > Ziphiidae > Hyperoodon > Hyperoodon ampullatus. The sequence continues at coordinate 430,801 of NW_027640834.1, read as the reverse complement.
TCCCGCCCATCAGCATAACAAGGCTCCCTGTTCTCCAGGGCCTGTCTTGCCTTTCTGGTTTTTACACATTTTGTGGATGTCCCTTTTGACCGGTGGGAAGTGATACTTCTTTGTAGTGCAGATTTGCATTGCCCGCTTGCTTGCTTGGCAAAAAAGGGCGTATGCGTTTTCTCCTGAATATATTCAGGAGAAAACGCATACGCCCTTTTTGGCCAAGTGCATCATTGTCGAAGTTGTGCCCCTCTTCCTGTGCTTTAAAGGTGATTCCAACGTACCTCTTGAAATCTGTTTCCTGCTATTCTGCCTCGCTTTCAAGTCCGCCTCGCTGCCTTCCCTCAACAGATTTTTGGACGATAGTTGTCCTTTATTACTCGGCCAGTTTGTGAATTGCTGTGACACTGAGCTCCATTTTTCAACTCGTTTTTTGTGAGCTGACCACAAGTCCAGAATTTTGGTTCAGGACCTATGCTGGTTCCCGGTGGTGGGCTGAGACTTTGGTTAATTCTTCTTCCTGCCGGGAAGTTAGAGTGATATGTGCCCGTTCAAATGCCTAACAGCTACTCTCTCATTGGTTCTCCCTCTTCCCTTTCATCCTCTGCCAAATTGGAAACCTGTGCGAACCAGGAGGTTAAAGGGGCTGTCTCTCCAAGTTGGGAGATTGATAGTAAAGCAGATGGAAAGTCAAACCGGAGCACCAGGAGAGGGACTATTCGTTGAGTTTTAGAAAACTTTCGTATTCACAGTGTGTCCGTTCTCTAGGTTTCCCGTACATGTTATAACTGTAGTAATATTCCCTTCAACCTGGAGAGTTGGGACCCATGGAATAGGTGCCATGCATTATTGCTTTAAAGGGTCTGCATTTGTTCACCCAATCTCACCAATCGTCTCAGTCCCAAGTGTCCAGCCTTATGCCACATCCAGCTGTCATTGTAGATAGGGTCATTCCAGGTTTCATCAGAGACCCTGAAGGAATTGTAAAGAATTTCCCAGTTTTTTTGTTTTGTTTTTGAAATTCCTTTTTAGAGTGGGTTTGAGCTGATTCTCGCTGCCATGTTTATGCCAGTCTACACACACTTAATTCCCTTATGGAGATATATCAATACATAGGTTTTAAGATTCTTACTAGTCTGATATATTCCTCTGCGGGAAATATGGGGTTTTGAGTCCCTTTCACTGAGGAAGGTGTAGGTCTTCTCTATTCCATAGTTGGTTTTTGGAACGGTACCTGTGCTTATATCAAACTCTGGTTTTATGCATCACCCCACCTCTCCTTCCCCCTTAAGCAGGCATAAGAGTGTTTTCTAAATGTGAGACACTGTTCTCTTTCCTAACTCAGTTCAAGTGTAGCCATGTTTATAGGATCTTCATAAGTGATATCTTATGATAAGTTTCTTTTTCTGTGTGACTTATTTCACTTAGAATCATCGTACCTGAATCCACCCATTTTGCTGCTACTGGTCTTATGACATTGATTTCATGGCTGAGGGATATTCCATCGTACGTAAGTACCACAATTTTTTGAACCATTTTTATATTTCCTGGGATACTTAAGGTGTATCCAAGTTGAGGTCCTTGTAAGCAGTGCAGCCCTAAATTTTGGGGTGGCTCTGTCTTATTGATTTTCAGTTTTCCCAAGGTATATTCCCTAGACTGGAAGTGCCCTTGGCTCTGTAGCTCTGTTGTTTACTTGTTTTAGGGAACACAATGCACTCCTCCAGAGAGGCAGTTGGCAATTTACATCCCGCCCATCAGCATAACAAGGCTCCCTGTTTTCCAGGGCCTGTCTAGCCTTTCTGGTTTTTACACATTTTGTGGATGTCCCTTTTGACCGGTGGGAAGTGATACTTCTTTGTAGTACAGATTTGCATTGCCCGCTTGCTTGCTTGGCCAAAAAGGGCGTATGAGTTTTCTCCTGAATATATTCAGGAGAAAACGCATACGCCCTTTTTGGCCAAGTGCATCATTGTCGAAGTTGTGCCCCTCTTCCTGTGCTTTAAAGGCGATTCCAACGTACCTCTTGAAATCTGTTTCCTGCTATTCTGCCTCGCTTTCAAGTCTGCCTCGCTGCCTTCCCTCAACAGATTTTTGGACGATAGTTGTCCTTTATTACTCGGCCAGTTTGTGAATTGCTGTGACACTGAGCTCCATTTTTCAACTCGTTTTTTGTGAGCTGACCGCAAGTCCAGAATTTTGGTTCAGGACCTATGCTGGTTCCCGGTGGTGGGCTGAGACTTTGGTTAATTCTTCTTCCTGCCGGGAAGTTAGAGTGATATGTGCCCGTTCAAATGCCTAACAGCTACTCTCTCATTGGTTCTCCCTCTTCCCTTTCATCCTCTGCCAAATTGGAAACCTGTGCGAACCAGGAGGTTAAAGGGGCTGTCTCTCCAAGTTGGGAGATTGATAGTAAAGCAGATGGAAAGTCAAACCGGAGCACCAGGAGAGGGACTATTCGTTGAGTTTTAGAAAACTTTCGTATTCACAGTGTGTCCGTTCTCTATGTTTCCCGTACATGTTATAACTGTAGTAATATTCCCTTCAACCTGGAGAGTTGGGACCCATGGAATAGGTGCCATGCATTATTGCTTTAAAGGGTCTGCATTTGTTCACCCAATCTCACAAATCATCTCAGTCCCAAGTGTCCAGCCTTATGCCACATCCAGCTGTCATTGTAGATAGGGTCATTCCAGGTTTCATCTGAGACCCTGAAGGAATTGTAAAGAATTTCCCAGTTTCTTTGTTTTGTTTTTTAAATTCCTTTTTAGAGTGGGTTTGAGCTGATTCTCGTTGCCATGTTTATGCCAGTCTAGACACACTTAATTCCCTTACGGAGACATATCAATACATAGGTTTTAAGATTCTTACTAGTCTGATATATTCCTCTGCGGGAAATATGGGGTTTTGAGTCCCTTTCACTGAGGAAGGTGTAGGTCTTCTCTATTCCATAGTTTGTTTTTGGAACGGTACCTGTGCTTATATCAAACTCTGGTTTTATGCATCACCCCACCTCTCCTTCCCCCTTAAGCAGGCATAAGAGTGTTTTCTAAATGTGAGACACTGTTCTCTTTCCTAACTCAGTTCAAGTGTAGCCATGTTTATAGGATCATCATAAGTGATATCTTATGATAAGTTTCTTTTTCTGTGTGACTTATTTCACTTAGAATCATCGTACCTGAATCCACCCATTTTGCTGCTACTGTTCTTATGACATTGATTTCATGGCTGAGGGATATTCCATCGTACGTAAGTACCACAATTTTTTGAACCATTTTTATATTTCCTGGGATACTTAAGGTGTATCCAAGTTGAGGTCCTTGTAAGCAGTGCAGCCCTAAATTTTGGGGTGGCTCTGTCTTATTGATTTTCAGTTTTCCCAAGGTATATTCCCTAGACTGGAAGTGCCCTTGGCTCTGTAGCTCTGTTGTTTACTTGTTTTAGGGAACACAATGCACTCCTCCAGAGAGGCAGTTGGCAATTTACATCCTGCCCATCAGCATAACAAGGCTCCCTGTTCTCCAGGGCCTGTCTTGCCTTTCTGGTTTTTACACATATTGTGGATGTCCCTTTTGACCGGTGGGAAGTGATACTTCTTTGTAGTGCAGATTTGCATTGCCCGCTTGCTTGCTTGGCCAAAAAGGGCGTATGCGTTTTCTCCTGAATATATTCAGGAGAAAACGCATACGCCCTTTTTGGCCAAGTGCATCATTGTCGAAGTTGTGCCCCTCTTCCTGTGCTTTAAAGGCGATTCCAACGTACCTCTTGAAATCTGTTTCCTGCTATTCTGCCTCGCTTTCAAGTCCGCCTCGCTGCCTTCCCTCAACAGATTTTTGGACGATAGTTGTCCTTTATTACTCGGCCAGTTTGTGAATTGCTGTGACACTGAGCTCCATTTTTCAACTCGTTTTTTGTGAGCTGACCGCAAGTCCAGAATTTTGGTTCAGGACCTATGCTGGTTCCCGGTGGTGGGCTGAGACTTTGGTTAATTCTTCTTCCTGCCGGGAAGTTAGAGTGATATGTGCCCGTTCAAATGCCTAACAGCTACTCTCTCATTGGTTCTCCCTCTTCCCTTTCATCCTCTGCCAAATTGGCATCCTGTGCGAACCAGGAGGTTAAAGGGGCTGTCTCTCCAAGTTGGGAGATTGATAGTAAAGCAGATGGAAAGTCAAACCGGAGCACCAGGAGAGGGACTATTCGTTGAGTTTTAGAAACCTTTCGTATTCACAGTGTGTCCGTTCTCTAGGTTTCCCGTACATGTTATAACTGTAGTAATATTCCCTTCAACCTGGAGAGTTGGGACCCATGGAATAGGTGCCATGCATTATTGCTTTAAAGGGTCTGCATTTGTTCACCCAATCTCACCAATCGTCTCAGTCCCAAGTGTCCAGCCTTATGCCACATCCAGCTGTCGTTGTAGATAGGGTCATTCCAGGTTTCATCAGAGACCCTGAAGGAATTGTAAAGAATTTCCCAGTTTTTTTGTTTTGTTTTTGAAATTCCTTTTTAGAGTGGGTTTGAGCTGATTCTCGCTGCCATGTTTATGCCAGTCTAGACACACTTAATTCCCTTATGGAGATATATCAATACATAGGTTTTAAGATTCTTACTAGTCTGATATATTCCTCTGCGGGAAATATGGGGTTTTGAGTCCCTTTCACTGAGGAAGGTGTAGGTCTTCTCTATTCCATAGTTGGTTTTTGGAACGGTACCTGTGCTTATATCAAACTCTGGTTTTATGCATCACCCCACCTCTCCTTCCCCCTTAAGCAGGCATAAGAGTGTTTTCTAAATGTGAGACACTGTTCTCTTTCCTAACTCAGTTCAAGTGTAGCCATGTTTATAGGATCTTCATAAGTGATATCTTATGATAAGTTCCTTTTTCTGTGTGACTTATTTCACTTAGAATCATCGTACCTGAATCCACCCATTTTGCTGCTACTGGTCTTATGACATTGATTTCATGGCTGAGGGATATTCCATCGTACGTAAGTACCACAATTTTTTGAACCATTTTTATATTTCCTGGGATACTTAAGGTGTATCCAAGTTGAGGTCCTTGTAAGCAGTGCAGCCCTAAATTTTGGGGTGGCTCTGTCTTATTGATTTTCAGTTTTCCCAAGGTATATTCCCTAGACTGGAAGTGCCCTTGGCTCTGTAGCTCTGTTGTTTACTTGTTTTATGGAACACAATGCACTCCTCCAGAGAGGCAGTTGGCAATTTACATCCCGCCCATAAGCATAACAAGGCTCCCTGTTCTCCAGGGCCTGTCTAGCCTTTCTGGTTTTTACACAATTTGTGGATGTCCCTTTTGACCGGTGGGAAGTGATACTTCTTTGTAGTGCAGATTTGCATTGCCCGCTTGCTTGCTTGGCCAAAAAGGGCGTATGCGTTTTCTCCTGAATATATTCAGGAGAAAACGCATACGCCCTTTTTGGCGAAGTGCATCATTGTCGAAGTTGTGCCCCTCTTCCTGTGCTTTAAAGGCGATTCCAACGTACCTCTTGAAATCTGTTTCCTGCTATTCTGCCTCGCTTTCAAGTCCGCCTCGCTGCCTTCCCTCAACAGATTTTTGGACGATAGTTGTCCTTTATTACTCGGCCAGTTTGTGAATTGCTGTGACACTGAGCTCCATTTTTCAACTCGTTTTTTGTGAGCTGACCGCAAGTCCAGAATTTTGGTTCAGGACCTATGCTGGTTCCCGGTGGTGGGCTGAGACTTTGGTTAATTCTTCTTCCTGCCGGGAAGTTAGAGTGATATGTGCCCGTTCAAATGCCTAACAGCTACTCTCTCATTGGTTCTCCCTCTTCCCTTTCATCCTCTGCCAAATTGGAAACCTGTGCGAACCAGGACGTTAAAGGGGCTGTCTCTCCAAGTTGGGAGATTGATAGTAAAGCAGATGGAAAGTCAAACCGGAGCACCAGGAGAGGGACTATTCGTTGAGTTTTAGAAACCTTTCGTATTCACAGTGTGTCCGTTCTCTTGGTTTCCCGTACATGTTATAACTGTAGTAATATTCCCTTCAACCTGGAGAGTTGGGACCCATGGAATAGGTGCCATGCATTATTGCTTTAAAGGGTCTGCATTTGTTCACCCAATCTCACCAATCGTCTCAGTCCCAAGTGTCCAGCCTTATGCCACATCCAGCTGTCGTTGTAGATAGGGTCATTCCAGGTTTCATCAGAGACCCTGAAGGAATTGTAAAGAATTTCCCAGTTTTTTTGTTTTGTTTTTGAAATTCCTTTTTAGAGTGGGTTTGAGCTGATTCTCGCTGCCATGTTTATGCCAGTCTAGACACACTTAATTCCCTTATGGAGATATATCAATACATAGGTTTTAAGATTCTTACTAGTCTGATATATTCCTCTGCGGGAAATATGGGGTTTTGAGTCCCTTTCACTGAGGAAGGTGTAGGTCTTCTCTATTCCATAGTTGGTTTTTGGAACGGTACCTGTGCTTATATCAAACTCTGGTTTTATGCATCACCCCACCTCTCCTTCCCCCTTAAGCAGGCATAAGAGTGTTTTCTAAATGTGAGACACTGTTCTCTTTCCTAACTCAGTTCAAGTGTAGCCATGTTTATAGGATCATCATAAGTGATATCTTATGATAAGTTTCTTTTTCTGTGTGACTTATTTCACTTAGAATCATCGTACCTGAATCCACCCATTTTGCTGCTACTGGTCTTATGACATTGATTTCATGGCTGAGGGATATTCCATCGTACGTAAGTACCACAATTTTTTGAACCATTTTTATATTTCCTGGGATACTTAAGGTGTATCCAAGTTGAGGTCCTTGTAAGCAGTGCAGCCCTAAATTTTGGGGTGGCTCTGTCTTATTGATTTTCAGTTTTCCCAAGGTATATTCCCTAGACTGGAAGTGCCCTTGGCTCTGTAGCTCTGTTGTTTACTTGTTTTAGGGAACACAATGCACTCCTCCAGAGAGGCAGTTGGCAATTTACATCCTGCCCATCAGCATAACAAGGCTCCCTGTTCTCCAGGGCCTGTCTTGCCTTTCTGGTTTTTACACATTTTGTGGATGTCCCTTTTGACCGGTGGGAAGTGATACTTCTTTGTAGTGCAGATTTGCATTGCCCGCTTGCTTGCTTGGCCAAAAAGGGCGTATGCGTTTTCTCCTGAATATATTCAGGAGAAAACGCATACGCCGTTTTTGGCCAAGTGCATCATTGTCGAAGTTGTGCCCCTCTTCCTGTGCTTTAAAGGCGATTCCAACGTACCTCTTGAAATCTGTTTCCTGCTATTCTGCCTCGCTTTCAAGTCCGCCTCGCTGCCTTCCCTCAACAGATTTTTGGACGATAGTTGTCCTTTATTACTCGGCCAGTTTGTGAATTGCTGTGACACTGAGCTCCATTTTTCAACTCGTTTTTTGTGAGCTGACCGCAAGTCCAGAATTTTGGTTCAGGACCTATGCTGTTTCCCGGTGGTGGGCTGAGACTTTGGTTAATTCTTCTTCCTGCCGGGAAGTTAGAGTGATATGTGCCCGTTCAAATGCCTAACAGCTACTCTCTCATTGGTTCTCCCTCTTCCCTTTCATCCTCTGCCAAATTGGAAACCTGTGCGAACCAGGACGTTAAAGGGGCTGTCTCTCCAAGTTGGGAGATTGATAGTAAAGCAGATGGAAAGTCAAACCGGAGCACCAGGAGAGGGACTATTCGTTGAGTTTTAGAAAACTTTCGTATTCACAGTGTGTCCGTTCTCTAGGTTTCCCGTACATGTTATAACTGTAGTAATATTCCCTTCAACCTGGAGAGTTGGGACCCATGGAATAGGTGCCATGCATTATTGCTTTAAAGGGTCTGCATTTGTTCACCCAATCTCACCAATCGTCTCAGTCCCAAGTGTCCAGCCTTATGCCACATCCAGCTGTCGTTGTAGATAGGGTCATTCCAGGTTTCATCAGAGACCCTGAAGGAATTGTAAAGAATTTCCCAGTTTTTTTGTTTTGTTTTTGAAATTCCTTTTTAGAGTGGGTTTGAGCTGATTCTCGCTGCCATGTTTATGCCAGTCTACACACACTTAATTCCCTTATGGAGATATATCAATACATAGGTTTTAAGATTCTTACTAGTCTGATATATTCCTCTGCGGGAAATATGGGGTTTTGAGTCCCTTTCACTGAGGAAGGTGTAGGTCTTCTCTATTCCATAGTTGGTTTTTGGAACGGTACCTGTGCTTATATCAAACTCTGGTTTTATGCATCACCCCACCTCTCCTTCCCCCTTAAGCAGGCATAAGAGTGTTTTCTAAATGTGAGACACTGTTCTCTTTCCTAACTCAGTTCAAGTGTAGCCATGTTTATAGGATCTTCATAAGTGATATCTTATGATAAGTTTCTTTTTCTGTGTGACTTATTTCACTTAGAATCATCGTACCTGAATCCACCCATTTTGCTGCTACTGGTCTTATGACATTGATTTCATGGCTGAGGGATATTCCATCGTACATAAGTACCACAATTTTTTGAACCATTTTTATATTTCCTGGGATACTTAAGGTGTATCCAAGTTGAGGTCCTTGTAAGCAGTGCAGCCCTAAATTTTGGGGTGGCTCTGTCTTATTGATTTTCAGTTTTCCCAAGGTATATTCCCTAGACTGGAAGTGCCCTTGGCTCTGTAGCTCTGTTGTTTACTTGTTTTAGGGAACACAATGCACTCCTCCAGAGAGGCAGTTGGCAATTTACATCCCGCCCATAAGCATAACAAGGCTCCCTGTTCTCCAGGGCCTGTCTAGCCTTTCTGGTTTTTACACATTTTGTGGATGTCCCTTTTGACCGGTGGGAAGTGATACTTCTTTGTAGTGCAGATTTGCATTGCCCGCTTGCTTGCTTGGCCAAAAAGGGCGTATGCGTTTTCTCCTGAATATATTCAGGAGAAAACGCATACGCCCTTTTTGGCCAAGTGCATCATTGTCGAAGTTGTGCCCCTCTTCCTGTGCTTTAAAGGCGATTCCAACGTACCTCTTGAAATCTGTTTCCTGCTATTCTGCCTCGCTTTCAAGTCCGCCTCGCTGCCTTCCCTCAACAGATTTTTGGACGATAGTTGTCCTTTATTACTCGGCCAGTTTGTGAATTGCTGTGACACTGAGCTCCATTTTTCAACTCGTTTTTTGTGAGCTGACCGCAAGTCCAGAATTTTGGTTCAGGACCTATGCTGGTTCCCGGTGGTGGGCTGAGACTTTGGTTAATTCTTCTTCCTGCCGGGAAGTTAGAGTGATATGTGCCCGTTCAAATGCCTAACAGCTACTCTCTCATTGGTTCTCCCTCTTCCCTTTCATCCTCTGCCAAATTGGAAACCTGTGCGAACCAGGAGGTTAAAGGGGCTGTCTCTCCAAGTTGGGAGATTGATAGTAAAGCAGATGGAAAGTCAAACCGGAGCACCAGGAGAGGGACTATTCGTTGAGTTTTAGAAACCTTTCGTATTCACAGTGTGTCCGTTCTCTAGGTTTCCCGTACATGTTATAACTGTAGTAATATTCCCTTCAACCTGGAGAGTTGGGACCCATGGAATAGGTGCCATGCATTATTGCTTTAAAGGGTCTGCATTTGTTCACCCAATCTCACCAATCGTCTCAGTCCCAAGTGTCCAGCCTTATGCCACATCCAGCTGTCGTTGTAGATAGGGTCATTCCAGGTTTCATCAGAGACCCTGAAGGAATTGTAAAGAATTTCCCAGTTTTTTTGTTTTGTTTTTGAAATTCCTTTTTAGAGTGGGTTTGAGCTGATTCTCGCTGCCATGTTTATGCCAGTCTAGACACACTTAATTCCCTTATGGAGATATATCAATACATAGGTTTTAAGATTCTTACTAGTCTGATATATTCCTCTGCGGGAAATATGGGGTTTTGAGTCCCTTTCACTGAGGAAGGTGTAGGTCTTCTCTATTCCATAGTTGGTTTTTGGAACGGTACCTGTGCTTATATCAAACTCTGGTTTTATGCATCACCCCACCTCTCCTTCCCCCTTAAGCAGGCATAAGAGTGTTTTCTAGATGTGAGACACTGTTCTCTTTCCTAACTCAGTTCAAGTGTAGCCATGTTTATAGGATCTTCATAAGTGATATCTTATGATAAGTTTCTTTTTCTGTGTGACTTATTTCACTTAGAATCATCGTACCTGAATCCACCCATTTTGCTGCTACTGGTCTTATGACATTGATTTCATGGCTGAGGGATATTCCATCGTACGTAAGTACCACAATTTTTTGAACCATTTTTATATTTCCTGGGATACTTAAGGTGTATCCAAGTTGAGGTCCTTGTAAGCAGTGCAGCCCTAAATTTTGGGGTGGCTCTGTCTTATTGATTTTCAGTTTTCCCAAGGTATATTCCCTAGACTGGAAGTGCCCTTGGCTCTGTAGCTCTGTTGTTTACTTGTTTTAGGGAACACAGTGCACTCCTCCAGAGAGGCAGTTGGCAATTTACATCCCGCCCATCAGCATAACAAGGCTCCCTGTTCTCCAGGGCCTGTCTTGCCTTTCTGGTTTTTACACATTTTGTGGATGTCCCTTTTGACCGGTGGGAAGTGATACTTCTTTGTAGTGCAGATTTGCATTGCCCGCTTGCTTGCTTGGCCAAAAAGGGCGTATGCGTTTTCTCCTGAATATATTCAGGAGAAAACGCATACGCCCTTTTTGGCCAAGTGCATCATTGTCGAAGTTGTGCCCCTCTTCCTGTGCTTTAAAGGCGATTCCAACGTACCTCTTGAAATCTGTTTCCTGCTATTCTGCCTCGCTTTCAAGTCCGCCTCGCTGCCTTCCCTCAACAGATTTTTGGACGATAGTTGTCCTTTATTACTCGGCCAGTTTGTGAATTGCTGTGACACTGAGCTCCATTTTTCAACTCGTTTTTTGTGAGCTGACCGCAAGTCCAGAATTTTGGTTCAGGACCTATGCTGGTTCCCGGTGGTGGGCTGAGACTTTGGTTAATTCTTCTTCCTGCCGGGAAGTTAGAGTGATATGTGCCCGTTCAAATGCCTAACAGCTACTCTCTCATTGGTTCTCCCTCTTCCCTTTCATCCTCTGCCAAATTGGAAACCTGTGCGAACCAGGAGGTTAAAGGGGCTGTCTCTCCAAGTTGGGAGATTGATAGTAAAGCATATGGAAAGTCAAACCGGAGCTCCAGGAGAGGGACTATTCGTTGAGTTTTAGAAACCTTTCGTATTCACAGTGTGTCCGTTCTCTAGGTTTCCCGTACATGTTATAACTGTAGTAATATTCCCTTCAACCTGGAGAGTTGGGACCCATGGATTAGGTGCCATGCATTATTGCTTTAAAGGGTCTGCATTTGTTCACCCAATCTCACCAATCGTCTCAGTCCCAAGTGTCCAGCCTTATGCCACATCCAGCTGTCGTTGTAGATAGGGTCATTCCAGGTTTCATCAGAGACCCTGAAGGAATTGTAAAGAATTTCCCAGTTTTTTTGTTTTGTTTTTGAAATTCCTTTTTACAGTGGGTTTGAGCTGATTCTCGCTGCCATGTTTATGCCAGTCTAGACACACTTAATTCCCTTATGGAGATATATCAATACATAGGTTTTAAGATTCTTACTAGTCTGATATATTCCTCTGCGGGAAATATGGGGTTTTGAGTCCCTTTCACTGAGGAAGGTGTAGGTCTTCTCTATTCCATAGTTGGTTTTTGGAACGGTACCTGTGCTTATATCAAACTCTGGTTTTATGCATCACCCCACCTCTCCTTCCCCCTTAAGCAGGCATAAGAGTGTTTTCTAAATGTGAGACACTGTTCTCTTTCCTAACTCAGTTCAAGTGTAGCCATGTTTATAGGATCTTCATAAGTGATATCTTATGATAAGTTTCTTTTTCTGTGTGACTTATTTCACTTAGAATCATCGTACCTGAATCCACCCATTTTGCTGCTACTGGTCTTATGACATTGATTTCATGGCTGAGGGATATTCCATCGTACGTAAGTACCACAATTTTTTGAACCATTTTTATATTTCCTGGGATACTTAAGGTGTATCCAAGTTGAGGTCCTTGTAAGCAGTGCAGCCCTAAATTTTGGGGTGGCTCTGTCTTATTGATTTTCAGTTTTCCCAAGGTATATTCCCTAGACTGGAAGTGCCCTTGGCTCTGTAGCTCTGTTGTTTACTTGTTTTAGGGAACACAATGCACTCCTCCAGAGAGGCAGTTGGCAATTTACATCCCGCCCATAAGCATAACAAGGCTCCCTGTTCTCCAGGGCCTGTCTAGCCTTTCTGGTTTTTACACATTTTGTGGATGTCCCTTTTGACCGGTGGGAAGTGATACTTCTTTGTAGTGCAGATTTGCATTGCCCGCTTGCTTGCTTGGCCAAAAAGGGCGTATGCGTTTTCTCCTGAATATATTCAGGAGAAAACGCATACGCCCTTTTTGGCCAAGTGCATCATTGTCGAAGTTGTGCCCCTCTTCCTGTGCTTTAAAGGCGATTCCAACGTACCTCTTGAAATCTGTTTCCTGCTATTCTGCCTCGCTTTCAAGTCCGCCTCGCTGCCTTCCCTCAACAGATTTTTGGACGATAGTTGTCCTTTATTACTCGGCCAGTTTGTGAATTGCTGTGACACTGAGCTCCATTTTTCAACTCGTTTTTTGTGAGCTGACCGCAAGTCCAGAATTTTGGTTCAGGACCTATGCTGGTTCCCGGTGGTGGGCTGAGACTTTGGTTAATTCTTCTTCCTGCTGGGAAGTTAGAGTGATATGTGCCCGTTCAAATGCCTAACAGCTACTCTCTCATTGGTTCTCCCTCTTCCCTTTCATCCTCTGCCAAATTGGAAACCTGTGCGAACCAGGAGGTTAAAGGGGCTGTCTCTCCAAGTTGGGAGATTGATAGTAAAGCAGATGGAAAGTCAAACCGGAGCACCAGGAGAGGGACTATTCGTTGAGTTTTAGAAACCTTTCGTATTCACAGTGTGTCCGTTCTCTAGGTTTCCCGTACATGTTATAACTGTAGTAATATTCCCTTCAACCTGGAGAGTTGGGACCCATGGAATAGGTGCCATGCATTATTGCTTTAAAGGGTCTGCATTTGTTCACCCAATCTCACCAATCGTCTCAGTCCCAAGTGTCCAGCCTTATGCCACATCCAGCTGTCGTTGTAGATAGGGTCATTCCAGGTTTCATCAGAGACCCTGAAGGAATTGTAAAGAATTTCCCAGTTTTTTTGTTTTGTTTTTGAAATTCCTTTTTAGAGTGGGTTTGAGCTGATTCTCGCTGCCATGTTTATGCCAGTCTAGACACACTTAATTCCCTTATGGAGATATATCAATACATAGGTTTTAAGATTCTTACTAGTCTGATATATTCCTCTGCGGGAAATATGGGGTTTTGAGTCCCTTTCACTGAGGAAGGTGTAGGTCTTCTCTATTCCATAGTTGGTTTTTGGAACGGTACCTGTGCTTATATCAAACTCTGGTTTTATGCATCACCCCATCTCTCCTTCCCCCTTAAGCAGGCATAAGAGTGTTTTCTAAATGTGAGACACTGTTCTCTTTCCTAACTCAGTTCAAGTGTAGCCATGTTTATAGGATCTTCATAAGTGATATCTTATGATAAGTTTCTTTTTCTGTGTGACTTATTTCACTTAGAATCATCGTACCTGAATCCACCCATTTTGCTGCTACTGGTCTTATGACATTGATTTCATGGCTGAGGGATATTCCATCGTACGTAAGTATCACAATTTTTTGAACCATTTTTATATTTCCTGGGATACTTAAGGTGTATCCAAGTTGAGGTCCTTGTAAGCAGTGCAGCCCTAAATTTTGGGGTGGCTCTGTCTTATTGATTTTCAGTTTTCCCAAGGTATATTCCCTAGACTGGAAGTGCCCTTGGCTCTGTAGCTCTGTTGTTTACTTGTTTTAGGGAACGCAATGCACTCCTCCAGAGAGGCAGTTGGCAATTTACATCCCGCCCATCAGCATAACAAGGCTCCCTGTTCTCCAGGGCCTGTCTTGCCTTTCTGGTTTTTACACATTTTGTGGATGTCCCTTTTGACCGGTGGGAAGTGATACTTCTTTGTAGTGCAGATTTGCATTGCCCGCTTGCTTGCTTGGCCAAAAAGGGCGTATGCGTTTTCTCCTGAATATATTCAGGAGAAAACGCATACGCCCTTTTTGGCCAAGTGCATCATTGTCGAAGTTGTGCCCCTCTTCCTGTGCTTTAAAGGCGATTCCAACGTACCTCTTGAAATCTGTTTCCTGCTATTCTGCCTCGCTTTCAAGTCCGCCTCGCTGCCTTCCCTCAACAGATTTTTGGACGATAGTTGTCCTTTATTACTCGGCCAGTTTGTGAATTGCTGTGACACTGAGCTCCATTTTTCAACTCGTTTTTTGTGAGCTGACCGCAAGTCCAGAATTTTGGTTCAGGACCTATGCTGGTTCCCAGTGGTGGGCTGAGACTTTGGTTAATTCTTCTTCCTGCCGGGAAGTTAGAGTGATATGTGCCCGTTCAAATGCCTAACAGCTACTCTCTCATTGGTTCTCCCTCTTCCCTTTCATCCTCTGCCAAATTGGAAACCTGTGCGAACCAGGAGGTTAAAGGGGCTGTCTCTCCAAGTTGGGAGATTGATAGTAAAGCATATGGAAAGTCAAACCGGAGCACCAGGAGAGGGACTATTCGTTGAGTTTTAGAAACCTTTCGTATTCACAGTGTGTCCGTTCTCTAGGTTTCCCGTACATGTTATAACTGTAGTAATATTCCCTTCAACCTGGAGAGTTGGGACCCATGGAATAGGTGCCATGCATTATTGCTTTAAAGGGTCTGCATTTGTTCACCCAATCTCACCAATCGTCTCAGTCCCAAGTGTCCAGCCTTATGCCACATCCAGCTGTCGTTGTAGATAGGGTCATTCCAGGTTTCATCAGAGACCCTGAAGGAATTGTAAAGTATTTCCCAGTTTTTTCGTTTTGTTTTTGAAATTCCTTTTTATAGTGGGTTTGAGCTCATTCTAGCAGCCATGTTTATGCCAGTCTAGACACACTTGATTCCCTTATGGAGACATATCAATACGTAGGTTTTAAGATTCTTACTAGTCAGATATATTCCTCTGCGGGAAATATGGGATTTTGAGTCCCTTTCACTGAGGAAGGTGTAGGTCTTGTCTATTCCATAGTTGGTTTTTGGAACGGTACCTGTGCTTATATCAAAATCTGGTTTTATGCATCACCCCACCTCTCCTTCCCCCTTAAGCAGGCATAAGAGTGTTTTCTAAATGTGAGACACTGTTCTCTTTCCTAACTCAGTTCAAGTGTAGCCATGTTTACAGGTTCTTCATAAGTGATATCTTATGATGTTTCTTTTTCTGTGTGACTTATTTCACTTAGAATCATCGTACCTGAATCCACCCACTTTGCTACTACTGGTCTTATGACATTGTTTTCATGGCTGAGGGATATTCCATCGTATGTAAGTACCACAATTTTTTGAACCATTTTTATATTTCCTGGGATATTTAAGGTGTACCCAAGTTGAGGTCCTTGTAAGCAGTGCAGCCCTAAATTTTGGGGTGGCTCTGTCTTACTGATTTTCAGTTTTCCCAAGGTATATTCCCTAGACTGGAAGTGCCCTTGGCTCTGTAGCTCTGTTGTTTACTTGTTTCAGGGAACACAGTGCACTCCTCCAGAGAGGCAGTTGGCAATTTACATCCCCCCCATCAGCATAACAAGGCTCCCAGTTCTCCAGGGCCTGTCTTGCCTTTCTGGTTTTTACACATTTTATGGATGTCCCTTTTGACTGGTGGGAAGTGATACTTCTTTGTAGTGCAGATTTGCATTGCCCGCTTGCTTGCTTGGCCAAAAGGGGCGTATGCGTTTTCTGCTGAATATATTCAGGAGAAAACGCATACGCCCTCTTTGGCCAAGTGCATCATTGTCGAAGTTGTGCCCCTCTTCCTGTTCTTTAAAGGCGATTCCAACGTACCTCTTGAAATCTGTTTCCTGCTATTCTGCCTCGCTTTCAAGTCCGCCTCGTTGCCTTCCCTCAACAGATTTTTGAACGATACTTGTCCTTTATTACTCGGCCCGTTTGTGAATTGCTGTGCCCCTGAGCTCCATTTTTCAAATTGTTTTTGGTGAGCTGACCGCAAGTCCAAAATTTTGGTTCAGGACCTATACTGGTTCCCGGTGGGGGGCTGAGATTTTGGTTAATTCTTCTTCCTGCCGGGAAATTACAGTGATATGTGCCCGTCCAAATGCCTAAGAGCTACTCTCTCATTGGTTCTCCCTCTTCCCTTTCATCCTCTGCCAAATTGGAACCTGTGCGAACCAGGAGGTTAAAGGTGCTGTCTCTCCAAGTTGGGAGGTTGATAGTAAAGCAGATGGAAAGTCAAACCGGAGCACCAGGAGAGGGACTATTCGTTGAGTTTTACAAACCTTTCGTATTCACAGTGGGTCCGTTCTCTAGGTTTCCCGTACATGTTATAGCTGTAGTAATATTCCCTTCAACCTGGACACTTGGGATCCGTGGAATGGGTGCCATGCATTATTGCTTTAAAGGGTCTGCATTTGCTCACCCAATCTCACCAATCCTCTCAGTCCCAAGTGACCAGCCTTATGCCTCATCCAGCTGTCGTTGTACATAAGGTCATTCCAGGTTTCATCAGAGACCCTGAAGGAATTGTAAAAAATTTCCCAGTTTTTTTGTTTTGTTTTTGAAATTCCTTTTTATAGTGGGTTTGAGCTGATTCTCGCTGCCATGTTTATGCCAGTCTAGACACACTTGATTCCCTTATGGAGACATATCAATACATAGGTTTTAAGATTCTTACTAGTCAGATATATTCCTCTGCGGGAAATATGGGGTTTTGAGTCCCTTTCACTGAGGAAGGTGTAGGTCTTGTCTATTCCATAGTTGGTTTTTGGAACGGTACCTGTGCTTATATCAAACTCTGGCTTTATGCATCACCCCACCTCTCCTTCCCCCTTAAGCAGGCATAAGAGTGTTTTCTAAATGTGAGACACTGTTCTCTTTCCTAACTCAGTTCAAGTGTAGCCATGTTTACGGGATCTTCATAAGTGATATCTTATGATAAGTTTCTGTTTCTCTGTGACTTATTTCACTTAGAATCATCGTACCTGAATCCACCCATTTTGCTGCTACTGGTCTTATGACATTGATTTCATGGCTGAGGGATATTCCATCGTACGTAAGTAACACAATTTTTTGAACCATTTTTATATTTCCTGGGATATTTAAGGTGTACCCTAGTTGAGGTCCTTGTAAGCAGTGCAGCCCTAAATTTTGGGGTGGCTCTGTCTTATTGATTTTCAGTTTTCCCAATGTATACTCCCTAGACTGGAATTGCCCTTGGCTCTGTAGCTCTGTTCTTTACTTGTTTTAGGTCACACAATGCACTCCTCCAGAGAGGCAGTTGGCAATTTTCATCCCGCCCATCAGCATAACAACACTCCCTGTTCTCCAGGGCCTGTCTTGCCTTTCTGGTTTTTACATATTTTGTGGATGTCCCTTTTGACCGGTGGGAATTGATACTTCTTTGTAGTGCAGATTTGCATTGCCCGCTTGCTTGCTTGGCCAAAAAGGGCGTATGCGTTTTCTCCTGAATATATTCAGGAGAAAACGCATACACACTTTTTGGCCAAGTGCATCATTATCGAAGTTGTGCCCCTCTTCCTGTGCTTTAAAGGCGATTCCAACGTAACTCTTGAAATCTCTTACCTGCTATTCTGCCTCGCTTTCAAGTCCGCCTCGTTGCCTTCCCTCAACAGATTTTTGGACGATAGTTGTCCTTTATTACTCGGCCAGTTTGTGAATTGCTGTGACACTGAGCTCCATTTTTCAACTCGTTTTTTGTGAGCTGACCGCAAGTCCAAAATTTTGGTTCAGGAACTATGCTGGTTCCCGGTGTGTGGCTGAGAGTTTGGTTAATACTTCTTCCTGGCTGGAAATTAGATTGATATGTGCCCGTCCAAATGCCTAACAGCTACTCTCTCATTGGTTCTCCCTCTTCCCTTTCATACTCTGCCAAATTGGCAACCTGTGAGATCGAGGAGGTTAAAGGCGCTGTCTCTCCAAGTTGGGAGGTTGATAGTAAAGCAGATGGAAAGTCAAACCCGAGCACCAGGAGAGGGACTATTCGTTGAGTTTTAGAAATCTTTCGTGTTCACAGTGTGTCCGTTCTCTAGGTTTCCCGTACATGTTATAGCTGTAGTAATATTCCCTTTAACCTGGAGAGTTGGGACCCATGGAATGTGTGCCAGGCATTTGTGCTTTAAAGGGTCTGCATTTGCTCACCCAATCTCACCAATCCTCTCAGTCCCAAGTGTCCAGCCTTATGCCACATCCAGCTGTCGTTATAGATAGGGTCATTCCAGGTTTCATCAGAGACCCTGAAGGAATTGTAAAAAATTTCCCAGTTTTTTTGTTTTGTTTTTGAAATTCCTTTTTGTAGTGGGTTTGAGCTGATTCTCGCTGCCATGTTTATGCCAGTCTAGACACACTTGATTCCCTTACGGAGACATATCAATACATAGGTTTTAAGATTCTTACTAGTCAGATATATTCCTCTGCGGGAAATATGGTGTTTTGAGTCCCTTTCACTGAGGAAGGTGTAGGTCTTGTCTATTCCATAGTTGGTTTTTGGAACGGTACCTGTGCTTATATCAAACTCTGGTTTTATGCATCACCCCACCTCTCCTTCCCCCTTAAGCAGGTATAAGAGTGTTTTCTAAATGTGAGACCCTGTTCTCTTTCCTAACTCAGTTCAAGTGTAGCCATGTTTACAGGATCTTCATAAGTGATATCTTATGATAAGTTTCTGTTTCTCTGTGACTTAGTTCACTTAGAATCATCGTACCTGAATCCACCCATTTTGCTGCTACTGGTATTATGGCATTGATTTCATGGCTGAGGGATATTCCATCGTACGTAAGTACCACAATTTTTTGAACCATTTTTATATTTCCTGGGATATTTAAAGTGTACCCAAGTTGAGGTCCTTGTAAGCAGTGCAGCCCTAAATTTTGGGGTGGCTCTGTCTTATTGATTTTCAGTTTTCCCAAGGAATATTCCCTAGACTGGAAGTGCCCTTGGCTCTGTAGCTCTGTTGTTTACTTGTCTTAGGGAACACAATGCACTCCTCAAGAGAGGCAGTTGGCAATTTACATCCCGCCCATCAGCATAACAAGGCTCCCTGTTCTCCAGGGCCTGTCTTGCCTTTCTGGTTTTTACACATTTTGTGGATGTCCCTTTTGACCGGTGGGAAGTGATACTTCTTTGTAGTGCAGATTTGCATTGCCCGCTTGCTTGCTTGGCCGAAAAATGTGTATGCGTTGTCTCCTGAATATATTCTGGAGAAAACGCATATGCCCTTTTTGGCCAAGTGCATCATTTTCGAAGTTGTGCCCCTCTTCTTGTGATTTAAAGGCGATTCCAACGTACCTCTTGAAATCTGTTTCCTGCTATTCTGCCTCGCTTTCAAGTCCGCCTCGTTGCCTTCCCTCAACAGATTTTTGGACGATAGTTGTCCTTTATTACTCGGCCAGTTTGTGAATTGCTGTGCCCCTGAGCTCCATTTTTCAACTCGTTTTTTGTGAGCTGACCGAAAGTCCAAAATTTTGGTTCAGGACTTATACTGGTTCCCGGTGGATGGCTGAGACTTTGGTTAATTCTTCTTCCTGCTGGGAAATTAGAGTGATATGTGCCCGTCCAAATGCCTAACAGCTACTCTCTCATTGGTTCTCCCTTTTCCCTTTCATCCTCTGCCAAATTGGAAACCTGTGCGAACCAGGAGGTTAAAGGGGCTGACTCTCCAGGTTGGGAGGTTGATAATAAAGCAGATGGAAAGTCAAACAGGAGCACCAGGAGAGGGACTATTCGTTGAGTTTTAGAAACCTTTCGTATTCACAGTGTGTCCGTTCTATAGGTTTCCCGTACATGTTATAGCTGTAGTAATATTCCCCTTAACCTGGAGAGTTGGGACCCATGGAATGGGTGCCAGGCATTTGTGCTTTAAAGGATCTGCATTTGCTCACCCAATCTCACCAATCCTATCAGTCCCAAGTGTCCAGCCTTATGCCACAACCAGCTGTCGTTGTAGATAGGGTCATTCCAGGTTTCATCAGAGACCCTGAAGGAATTGTAAAAAATTTCCCAGTTTTTTTGTTTTCTTTTTGAAATTCCAGTTTATAGTGGGTTTGAGCTGATTCTCGCTGCCATGTTTATGCCAGTCTAGACACAGTTGATTCCCTTACGGAGACATATCAATACATAGGTTTTAAGATTCTTACTAGTTAGATATATTCCTCTGCGGGAAATATGGGGTTTTGAGTCCCTTTCACTGAGGAAGGTGTAGGTCTTGTCTATTCCGTAGTTGGTTTTTGGAACGGTACCTGTGCTTATATCAAACTCTGGTTTTATGCATCACCCCACCTCTCCTTCCCCCTTAAGCAGGCATAAGAGTGTTTTCTAAATGTGAGACACTGTTCTCTTTCCTAACTCAGTTCAAGTGTAGCCATGTTTACAGGATCTTCATAAGTGATATCTTATGATAAGTTTCTGTTTCTCTCTGACTTATTTCACTTATAATCATCGTATCTGAATCCACCAATTTTGCTGCTACTGGTCTTATGACATTGATTTCATGGCTGAGGGATATCCCATCGTACGTAAGTACCACAATTTTTTGAACCATTTTTATATTTCCTGGGATATTTAAGGTGTACCCAAGTTGAGGTCCTTGTAAGCAGTGCAGCCCTAAATTTTGGGGTGGCTCTGTCTTATTGATTTTCAGTTTTCCCAAGGGATACTCCCTAGACTGGAATTGCCCTTGGCTCTGTAGCTCTGTTCTTTACTTGTCTTAGGGAACACAATGCACTCCTCCAGAGAGGCAGTTGGCAATTTACATCCCGCACATCAGCATAACAAGGCTCCCTGTTCTCCAGGGCCTGTCTTGCCTTTCTGGTTTTTACACATTTTGTGGATGTCCCTTTTGACCGGTGGGAAGTGATACTTCTTTGTAGTGCAGATTTGCATTGCCCGCTTGCTTGCTTGGCCAAAAAGGGCGTATGCGTTTTCTCCTGAATATATTCAGGAGAAAACGCATACGCCCTTTTTGGCCAAGTGCATCATTGTCGAAGTTGTGCCCCTCTTCCTGTGCTTTAAAGGCGATTCCAACGTACCTCTTGAAATCTGTTTCCTGCTATTCTGCCTCGCTTTCAAGTCCGCCTCGCTGCCTTCCCTCAACAGATTTTTGGACGATAGTTGTCCTTTATTACTCGGCCAGTTTGTGAATTGCTGTGACACTGAGCTCCATTTTTCAACTCCTTTTTTTGTGAGCTGACCGAAAGACCAAAATTTTGGTTCAGGACCTATGCTGGTTCCCGGTGTGTGGCTGAGACTTTGTTTAATTCTTCTTCCTGCCGGGAAATTAGAGTGATATGTGCCCATCCAAATGCCTAACAGCTACTCTCTCATGTTCTCCCTCATCCCTTTCATCCTCTGCCAAATTGGCAACCTGTGCGAACCAGGAGGTTAAAGGGGCTGTCTCTCCAGGTTGGGAGGTTGATAGTAAAGCAGATGGAAAGTCAAACCGGAGCACCAGGAGAGGGACTATTTGTTGAGTTTTAGAAACCTTTCGTATTCACAGTGTGTCCGTTCTATACGTTTCCCATACATGTTATAGCTGTAGTAATATTCCCTTTAACCTGGAGAGTTGGGACCCATGGAATGGGTGCCAGGCATTTGTGCTTTAAAGGGTCTGCATTTGCTCAACCAATCTCACCAATCCTCTCAGTCCCAAGTGTCCAGCCTTATGCCACATCCAGCTGTCGTTGTAGATAGGGTCATTCCAGGTTTCATCAGAGACCCTTAAGGAATTGTAAAAAATTTCCCAGTTTTTTTGTTTTGTTTTTGAAATTCCTGTTTATAGTGGGTTTGAGATGATTCTCACTGCCATGTTTATGCCAGTCTAGACACAGTTGATTCCCTTACGGAGACATATCAATACATAGGTTTTAAGATTCTTACTAGTCAGATATATTCCTCTGCGGGAAATATGGGGTTTTGAGTCCCTTTCACTGAGGAAGGTGTAGGTCTTGTCTGTTCCATAGTTGGTTTTTGGAACGGTACCTGTGCTTATATCAAACTCTGGTTTTATGCATCACCCCACCTCTCCTACCCCCTTAAGCAGGCATAAGAGTGTTTTCTAAATGTGAGACACTGTTCTCTTTCCTAACTCAGTTCAAGTGTAGCCATGTTTACAGGATCTTCATAAGTGATATCTTATGATAAGTTTCTGTTTCTCTGTGACTTATTTCACTTAGAATCATCGTACCTGAATTCACCCATTTTGCTGCTACTGGTCTTATGACATTGATTTCATGGCTGAGGGATATCCCATCGTACATAAGTACCACAATTTTTTGAACCATTTTTATATTTCCTGGGATATTTAAGGTGTACCCAAGTTGAAGTCCTTGTAAGCAGTGCAGCCCTAAATTTTGGGGTGGCTCTGTCTTATTGATTTTCAGTTTTCCCAAGGTATATTCCCTAGACTGGAAGTGCCCTTGGCTCTGTAGCTCTGTTGTTTACTTGTTTTAGGGAACACAAAGCACTCCTCCAGAGAGGCAGTTGGCAATTTACATCCCGCCCATCAGCATAACAAGGCTCCCTGTTCTCCAGGGCCTGTCTTGCCTTTCTGGTTTTTACACATTTTGTGGATGTCCCTTTTGACCGCTGGGAAGTGATACTTCTTTGTAGTGCAGATTTGCATTGCCCGCTTGCTTGCTTGGCCAAAAAGGGCGTATGCGTTTTCTCCTGAATATATTCAGGAGAAAACGCATACGCCCTTTTTGGCCAAGTGCATCATTGTCAAAGTTGTGCCCCTCTTCCTGTGCTTTAAAGGCGATTCCAACGTACCTCTTGAAATCTGTTTCCTGCTATTCTGCCTCGCTTTCAAGTCCGCCTCGTTGCCTTCCCTCAACAGATTTTTGGACGATAGTTGTCCTTTATTACTCGGCCAGTTTGTGAAATGCTGTGCCCCTGAGCTCCATTTTTCAACTCGTTTTTTGTGAGCTGACCGAAAGACCAAAATTTTGGTTCAGGACTTATACTGGTTCCCGGTGGATGGTTGAGACTTTGGTTAATTCTTCTTCCTGTCGGGAAATTAGAGTGATATGTGCCCGACCAAATGCCTAACAGCTACTCTCTCATTGGTTCTCCCTCTTCCCTTTCATCCTCTGCCAAATTGGCAACCTGTGCGAACCAGGAGGTTAAAGGGGCTGTCTCTCCAGGTTGGGAGGTTGATAGTAAAGCAGATGGAAAGTCAAACCGGAGCACCAGGAGAGGGACTATTCGTTGAGTTTTAGAAACCTTTCGTATTCACAGTGTGTCCGTTCTATAGGTTTCCCGTACATGTTATAGCTGTAGTAATATTCCCTTTAACCTGGAGAGTTGGGACCCAAGGAATGGGTGCCAGGCAATTGTGCTTTAAAGAGTCTGCATTTGCTCACCCAATCTCACCAATCCTCTCAGTCCCAAGTGTCCAGCCTTATGCCACAACCAGCTGTCGTTGTAGATAGGGTCATTCCAGGTTTCATCAGAGACCCTGAATGAATTTTAAAAAATTTCCCAGTTTTTTTGTTTTGTTTTTGAAATTCCTGTTTATAGTGGGTTTGAGCTGATTCTCGCTGCCATGTTTATGCCAGTCTAGACACAGTTGATTCCCTTACGGAGACATATCAATACATAGGTTTTAAGGTTCTTACTAGTTAGATATATTCCTCTGCGGGAAATATGGGGTTTTGAGTCCCTTTCACTGAGGAAGGTGTAGGTCTTCTCTATTCCATAGTTGGTTTTTGGAACGGTACCTGTGCTTATATCAAACTCTGGTTTTATGCATCACCCCACCTCTCCTCCCCCCTTAAGCAGGCATAAGAGTGTTTTCTAAATGTGAGACACTGTTTTATTTCCTAACTCAGTTCAAGTGTAGCCATGTTTACAGGATCTTCATAAGTGATATCTTATGATAAGTTTCTGTTTCTCTGTGACTTATTTCACTTAGAATCATCGTATCTGAATCCACCAATTTTGCTGCTACTGGTCTTATGACATTGATTTCATGGCTGATGGATATCCCATCGTACGTAAGTACCACAATTTTTTGAACCATTTTTAGATTTCCTGGGATATTTAAGGTGTACCCAAGTTGAGGTCCTTGTAAGCAGTGCAGCCCTAAATATTGGGGTGGCTCTCTCTTATTGATTTTCAGTTTTCCCAAGGTATACTCCCTAGACTGGAAGTGCCCTTGGCTCTGTAGCTCTGTTGTTTACTTGTTTTAGGGAACACAGTGCACTCCTCCAGAGAGGCAGTTGGCAATTTACATCCCCCCCATCAGCATAACAAGGCTCCCTGTTCTCCAGGGCCTGTCTTGCCTTTCTGGTTTTTACACATTTTATGGATGTCCCTTTTGACTGGTGGGAAGGGATACTTCTTTGTAGTGCAGATTGGCATTGCCCGCTTGCTTGCTTGGCCAAAAAGGGCGTATGCGTTTTCTCCTGAATATATTCAGGAGAAAACGCATACGCCCTTTTTGGCCAAGTGCATCATTGTCGAAGTTGTGCCCCTCTTCCTGTGCTTTAAAGGCGATTCCAACGTACCTCTTGAAATCTGTTTCCTGCTATTCTGCCTCGCTTTCAAGTCCGCCTCGCTGCCTTCCCTCAACAGATTTTTGGACGATAGTTGTCCTTTATTACTCGGCCAGTTTGTGAATTGCTGTGCCCCTGAGCTCCATTTTTCAACTCGTTTTTTGTGAGCTGACCGCAAGTCCAAAATTTTGGTTCAGGACTTATACTGGTTCCCGGTGGATGGCTGAGACTTTGGTTAATTCTTCTTCCTGCCGGGAAATTACAGTGATATGTGCCCGTCCAAATGCCTAACAGCTACTCTCTCATTGGTTCTCCCTCTTCCCTTTCATCCTCTGCCAAATTGGCAACCTGTGCGAACCAGGAGGTTAAAGGTGGTGTCTCTCCAAGTTGGGAGGTTGATAGTAAAGGAGATGGAAAGTCAAACCGGAGCACCAGGAGAGGGACTATTCGTTGAGTTTTAGAAACCTTTTGTATTCACAGTGTGTCTGTTCTCTAGGTTTCCCATACATGTTATAGCTGTAGTAATTTTCCCTTTAACCTGGAGAGTTGGGACCCGTGGAATGGGTGCCACGCATTTGTGCTTTAAAGAGTCTGCATTTGCTCACCCAATCTCACCAATCCTCTCAGTCCCAAGTGTCCCGCCTTATGCCTCATCCAGCTGTCATTGCACTTAGGGTCATTCCAGGTTTCATCAGAGACCCTGAAAGAATTGTAAAGAAATTCCCAGTTTTTTTGTTTTGTTTTTGAAATTCCTTTTTATAGTGGGTTTGAGCTGATTCTCGCTGCCATGTTTATGCCAGTCTAGACACACTTGATTCCCTTACGGAGACATATCAATACATAGGTTTTAAGATTCTTACTAGTCAGATATATTCTTCTGCGGGAAATATGGGGTTTTGAGTCCCTTTCACTGAGGAAGGTGTAGGTCTTGTCTATTCCATAGTTGGTTTTTGGAACGGTACCAGTGCTTATATCAAACTCTGGTTTTATGCATCACCCCACCTCTCCATCCCCCTTAAGCAGGCATAAGAGTGTTTTCTAAATGTGAGACACTGTTCTCTTGCCTAACTCAGTTCAAGTGTAGCAATGTTTACAGGATCTTCGTAAGTTATATCTTATGATGTTTCTTTTTCTGTGTGACTTATTTCACTTAGAATCATCGTACCTGAATCCACCCATTATGCTGCTACTGGTCTTATGACATTGTTTTCATGGCTGAGGGATATTCCATCGTATGTAAGTACCACAATTTTTTGAACCATTTTTATATTTCCTGGGATATTTAAGGTGTACCCAAGGTGAGGTCCTTGTAAGCAGTGCAGCCCTAAATTTTGGGGTGGCTCTGTCTTATTGATTTTCAGTTTTCCCAAGGTATATTCCCTAGACTGGAAGTGCCCTTGGCTCTGTAGCTCTGTTGTTTACTTGTTTTAGGGAACACAATGCACTCCTCCAGAGAGGCAGTTGGCAATTTACATCCGCCCCATCAGCAGAACAAGGCTCCCTGTTCTCCAGGGCCTGTCTTGCCTTTCTGGTTTTCACACATTTTATGGATGTCCCTTTTGATTGGTGGGAAGTGATACTTCTTTGTAGTGCAGATTTGCATTGCCCGCTTGCTTGCTTGGCCAAAAAGGGCGTATGCGTTTTCTCCTGAATATATTCAGGAGAAAACGCATACGCCCTTTTTGGCCAAGTTCATCATTGTCGAAGTTGTGCCCCTCTTCCTGTGCTTTAAAGGCGATTCCAACGTACCTCTTGAAATCTGTTTCCTGCTATTCCGCCTCGCTTTCAAGTCCCCCTCGTTGCCTTCCCTCAACAGATTTTTGAACGATACTTGTCCTTTATTACTCGGGCCGTTTGTCAATTGCTGTGCCCCTGAGCTCCATTTTTCAAATCGTTTTTGGTGAGCTGACCGCAAGTCCAAAATTTTGGTTCAGGACCTATACTGGTTCCGGTGGGTGGCTGAGACTTTGGTTAATTCTTCTTCCTGCCGGGAAATTACAGTGATATGTGCCCGTCCAAATGCCTAAGAGCTACTCTCTCATTGGTTCTCCCTCTTCCCTTTCATCCTCTGCCAAATTGGCAACCTGTGCGAACCAGGAGGTTAAAGGGGCTGTCTCTCCAAGTTGGGAGGTTGATAGTAAAGCAGATGGAAAGTCAAACCAGAGCACCAGGAGAGGGACTATTCGTTGAGTTTTACAAACCTTTCGTATTCACAGTGGGTCCGTTCTCTAGGTTTCCCGTACATGTTATAGCTGTAGGAATATTCCCTTCAACCTGGAGACTTGGGACCCGTGGAATGGGTGCCATGCTTTATTGCTTTAAAGGGTCTGCATTTGCTCACCCAATCTCACCAATCGTCTCAGTCCCAAGTGTCCCTCTTTTTGCCACATCCAGCTGTCGTTGTAGATAGGGTCATTCCAGGTTTCATCAGAGACCCTGAAGGAATTGTAAAGAATTTCCCAGTTTTTTTGTTTTGTTTTTGAAATTCCTTTTTATAGTGTGTTTGAGCTGATTCTCGCTGCCATGTTTATGCCAGTCTAGAGACACTTGATTCCCTTACGGAGACATATCAATACATAGGTTTTAAGATTCTTACTAGTCAGATATATTCTTCTGCGGGAAATATGGGGTTTTGAGTCCCTTTCACTGAGGATGGTGTAGGTCTTGTCTATTCCATAGTTGGTTTTTGGAACGGTACCTGTGCTGATATCAAACTCTGGTTTTATGCATCACCCCACCTCTCCTTCCCCCTTAAGCAGGCATAAGAGTGTTCTCTAAATGTGAGACACTGTTCTCTTTCCTAACTCAGTTCAAGTGTAGCCATGTTTACATGATCTTCATAAGTGATATTTTATGATAAGTTTCTTTTTCTGTGTGACTTATTTCAATTAGAATCATCGTACCTGAATCCACCCATTTTGCTGCTACTGGTCTTATGACATTGATTTCATGGCTGAGGGATATTCCATCGTACGTAATTACCACAATTTTTTGAACCATTTTTATATTTCCTGGGATATTTAAGGTGGACCCAAGTTGAGGTCCTTGTAAGCAGTGCAGCCCTAAATTTTGGGGTGGCTCTGTCTTATTGATTTTCAGTTTTCCCAAGGTATATTCCCTAGACTGGAAGTGCCCTTGGCTCTGTAGCTCTGTTGTTTACTAGTTATAGGGAACACAGTGCACTCCTCCAGAGAGGCAGTTGGCAATTTACATCCCGCCCATCAGCATAACAAGGCTCCCTGTTCTCCAGGGCCTGTCTTGCCTTTCTGGTTTTTACACATATTGTGGATGTCCCTTTTGACCGGTGGGAAGTGATACTTCTTTGTAGTGCAGATTTGCATTGCCCGCTTGCTTGCTTGGCCAAAAAGGGCGTATGCGTTTTCTCCTGAATATATTCATGGGAAAACGCATACGCCCTTTTTGGCCAAGTGCATCACTGTCGAAGTTGTTCCCCTCTTCCTGTGCTTTAAAGGCGATTCCAACGTACCTCTTGAAATCTGTTTCCTGCTATTCTGCCTCGCTTTCAAGTCCGCCTCGTTGCCATCCCTCACCAGATTTTTGGACGATAATTGTCATTTATTACTTGGCCAGTTTGTGAATTGCTGTGCCCCAGAGCTCCATTTTTCAACTCGTTTTTTGTTAGCTGACTGCAAGTCCAAAATTTTAGTTCAGGACCTATGCTGGTTCTCAGTGGGGGGGTGAGACTTTGGTTAATTCTTCTTCCTGCCGGGAAGTTAGAGTGATATGTGCCCGTCCAAATGCCTAACAGCTACTCTCTCATTGGTTCTCCCTCTTCCCTTTCATCCTCTGCCAAATTGGCAACCTGTGCGAACCAGGAGGTTAAAGGGGCTATCTCTGCAAGTTAGGAGGTTGATAGTAAAGCAGATGGAAAGTCAAAACGGAGCACCAGGAGAGGGACTATTCGTTGAGTTTTAGAAACCTTTCGTATTCACAGAGTGTCCATTCTCTAATTTTCCCATACATGTTATAGCTGTAGTAATATTCCCTTCAACCAGGAGAGTTCGGACCCATGGAATGGGTGCCATGCATTATTGCTTTAAAGGGTCTGCATTTGCTCACCCAATCTCACCAATCGTCTCAGTCCCAAGTCTCCCTCCTTATGCCACATCCAGCTGTCGTTGTAGATAGGGTCATTCCAGGTTTCATCAGAGACCCTGAAGGAATTGTAAAGAATTTCCCAGTTTTTTTGTTTTCTTTATGAAATTCCTTTTTATAGTGGGTTTGAGCTGATTCTCGCTGCCATGTTTATGCCAGTCTAGACACACTTGATTCCCTTACGGAGACTTATCAATACATAGGTTTTAAGATTCTTACTAGTCAGATATGTTCCTCTGTGGGAAATATGTGGTTTTGAGTCCCTTTCACTGAGGAAGGGGTAGGTCTTTTCTATTCCATAGTTGGTTTTTGGAACGGTACATGTGCTTATATCAAACTCTGGTTTTATGCATCACCCCACCTCTCCTTCCCCCTTAAGCAGGCATAAGAGTGTTTTCTAAATGTGAGACACTGTTCTCTTTCCTAACTCAGTTCAAGTGTAGCCATGTTTACAGGATCTTCATAAGTGATATCTTATGATAAGTTTCTTTTTCTGTGTGACATATTTCACTTAGAATCATCGTACCTGAATCCACCCATTTTGCTGCTACTGGTCTTATGACATTGATTTCATGGCTGAGGGATATTCCATCGTACGTAAGTACCACAATTTTTTGAACCATTTTTATATTTCCTGGTATATTTAAGGTGTACTCAAGTTGAGGTCCTTGTAAGCAGTGCATCCCTAAATTTTGGGGTGGCTCTGTCTTATTGATTTTCAGTTTTCCCAAGGTATATTCCCTAGACTGGAAGTGCCCTTGGCTCTGCAGCTCTGTTCTTTACTTGTTTGAGGGAACACAATGCACTCCTCCAGAGAGGCAGTTGGCAATTTACATCCCGCCCATCAGCATAACAAGGCTCCCTGTTCTCCAGGGCCTGTCTTGCCTTTCTGGTTTTTACACATTTTGTGGATGTCCCTTTTGACCAGTGGGAAGTGATACTTCTTTGTAGTGCAGATTTGCATTGCCCGCTTGCTTGCTTGGCCAAAAAGGGCGTATGCGTTTTCTCCTGAATATATTCAGGAGAAAACGCATACGCCGTTTTTGGCCAAGTGCATCATTGTAGAAGTTGTGTCCCTCTTCCTTTGCTTTAAAGGCGATTCCAACGTACCTCTTGAAATCTATTTCCTGCTATTCTGCCTCGCTTTCAAGACCGCCTCGTTGCCTTCCCTCAACAGATTTTTGGACGATACTTGTCCTTTATTACTTGGCCAGTTTGTGAATTGCTGTGCCCCTGAGCTCCATTTTTCAACTCGTTTTTTGTTAG
This sequence comes from Hyperoodon ampullatus, assembly GCF_949752795.1. Classification (NCBI taxonomy): domain Eukaryota; kingdom Metazoa; phylum Chordata; class Mammalia; order Artiodactyla; family Ziphiidae; genus Hyperoodon; species Hyperoodon ampullatus. Next base: position 400,814 of record NW_027640834.1, on the reverse strand, counting down.
CTGACCTCAAGTCCAAAATTTTGGTTCAGGTCCTATGCTGGTTCTGGGTGGGGGTCTGAGACTTTGGTTAATTCTTCTTCCTGCCAGGAAGTTAGAGTGATATGTGCCCGTCCAAATGCCTAACAGCTAGTCTCTCATTGGTTCTCCCTCTTCCCTTTCATCCTCTGCCAAATTGGCAACCTGTGCGAACCAGGAGGTTAAAGGGGCTGTCTCTCCAAGTTCGGAGGTTGATAGTAAAGCAGATGGAAAGTCAAACCGGAGCACCAGGAGAGGGACTATTCGTTGAGTTTTAGAAACCTTTTGTATTCACAGTGTGTCCGTTCTCTAGGTTTCCCGTACATGTTATAGATGTAATAATATTCCCTTCAACCTGGAGAGTTCGGACCCATGGAATGGGCGCCATGCATTATTGCTTTAAAGGGTCTGCATTTGCTCACCCAATCTCACCAATCGTCTCAGTACCAAGTGTACCTCCTTATGCCAAATCAAGCTGTCGTTGTAGATAGGGTCATTCCAGGTTTCATCAGAGACCCTGAAGGAATTGTAAAGAATTTCCCAGTTTTTTTGTTTTGTTTTTGAAATTCCTTTTTATAGTGGGTTTGAGCTGATTCTCGCTGCCATGTTTATGCCAGTCTAGACACACTTGATTCCCTTACGGAGACATATCAATAAACAGGTTTTAAGATTCTTACTAGTCAGATATATTCCTCTGCGGGAAATATGGGGTTTTGAGTCCCTTTCACTGAGGAAGGTGTAGGTCTTGTCTATTCCATAGTTGGTTTTTGGAACGGTACCTGTGCTTATATCAAACTCTGGTTTTATGCATCACCCCACCTCTCCTTCCCCCTTAAGCAGGCATAAGAGTGTTTTCTAAATGTGAGACACTGTTCTCTTTCCTTACTCAGTTCAAGTGTAGCCATGTTTACTGGATCTTCATAAGTGATATCTTATGATATGTTTCTTTTTCTGTGTGACTTATTTCACTTAGAATCATCGTACCTGAATCCACCCATTTTGCTGCTACTGGTCTTATGACATTGATTTCATGGCTGAGGGATATTCCATCATACGTAAGTACCACAATTTTTTGAACCATTTTTATATTTCCTGGGAAATTTAATGTGTACCCAAGTTGAGGTCCTTGTAAGCAGTGCAGCCCTAAATTTTGGGGTGGCTCTGTCTTATTGATTTTTAGTTTTCCCAAGGTATATTCCCTAGACTGGAAGTGCCATTGGCTCTGTAGCTCTCTTCTTTACTTGTTGGAGGGAACACAATGCACTCCTCCAGAGAGGCAGTTGGCAATTTACATCCCGCCCATCAGCATAACAAGGCTCCCTGTTCTCCAGGGCCTGTCTTGCCTTTCTGGTTTTTACACATTTAGTGGATGTCCATTTTGACCGGTGGGAAGTGATACTTCTTTGTAGTGCAGATTTGCATTGCCCGCTTGCTTGCTTGGGCAAAAAGGGCGTATGCGTTTTCTCCTGAATATATTCAGGAGAAAACGCATACGCACTTTTTGGCCAAGTACATCATTGTCGAAGTTGTGCCCCTCATCCTGTGCTTTAAAGTCGATTCCAACGTACCTCTTGAAATCTGTTTCCTGCTATTCTGCCTCGCTTTCAAGTCCGCCTCGTTGCCTTCCCTCAACAGATTTTTGGACGATACTTGTCCTTTATTAATTGGCCAGTTTGTGAATTGCTGTGCCCCTGAGCTCCATTTTTCAACTCGTTATTTGTGAGCTGACCGCAAGTCCAAAATTTTGCTTCAGGACCTATACTGGTTCCCAGAGGGAGGCTGAGACTTTGGTTAATTCTTCTTCCTCCTGGGAAATTACAGTGATATGTGCCCGTCCAAATGCCTAACAGCTACTCTCTCATTGGTTCTCCCTCTTCCCTTTCATCCTCTGCCAAATTGGAACCTGTGCGAACCAGGAGGTTAAAGGGGCTGTCTCTCCAAGTTGGGAGGTTGATAGTAAAGAAGATGGAAAGTCAAACCAGAGCACCAGGAGAGGGACTATTCGTTGAGTTTTACAAACCTTTCGTATTCACAGTGTGTCTGTTCTCTATGTTTCCCGTACATGTTATAGCTGTAGTAATATTCCCTTCAACCTGGAGAGTTGGGACCCGTGGAATGGGTGCCATGCATTATTGCTTTAAAGGGTCTGCATTTGCTCACCCAGTCTCACCAATCGTCTCAGTCCCAAGTGTCCCTCTTTTTGCCACATCCAGCTGTCGTTGTAGATAGGGTCATTGCAGGTTTCATCAGAGACCCTGAAGGAATTGTAAAGAATTTCCCAGTTTTTTTGTTTTGTTTTTGAAATTCCATTTTATAGTGGGTTTGAGCTGATTCTCGCTGCCATGTTTATGCCAGTCTAGACACACTTGATTCCTTACGGAGACATATCAATACATAGGTTTTAAGATTCTTACTAGTCAGATATGTTCCTCTGCGGGAAATATGGGTTTTGAGTCCCTTTCACTGAGGAACGTGTAGGTCTTGTCTATTCCATAGTTGGTTTTTGGAACGGTACCTGTGCTTATATCAAACTCTGGTTTTATGCATCACCCCACCTCTCCTTCCCCCTTAAGCAGGCATAAGAGTGTTTTCTAAATGTGAGACACTGTTCTCTTTCCTAACTCAGTTCAAGTGTAGCCATGTTTACTGGATCTTTATAAGTGATATCTTATTATAAGTTTCTTTTTCTGTGTGACTTATTTCACTTAGAATCATCGTACCTGAATCCACCCATTTTGCTGCTACTGGTCTTATGACATTGATTTCATGGCTGAGGGATATTCCATCGTACGTAAGTACAACAATTTTTTGAACCATTTTTATATTTCCGGGGATATTTAAGGTGTACCCAAATTGAGGTTCTTGTAAGCAGTGCAGCCCTAAATTTTGGGATGGCTCTGTCTTATTGATTTTCAGTTTTCCCAAGGTATATTCCCTAGACTGGAAGTGCGCTTGGCTCTGTAGCTCTGTTCTTTAGTTGTTTTAGGGAACACAATGTACTCCTCCAGAGAGGCAGTTGGCAATTTACATCGCGCCCATCAGCATAACATGGCTCCCTGTTCTCCAGGGCCTGTCTTGCCTTTCTGGTTTTTACACATTTTGTGGATGTCCCTTTTGACTGGTGGGAAGTGATACTTCTTTGTAGTGCAGATTTGCATTGCCCCCTTGCTTGCTTGGCCAAAAAGGGCATATGCGTTTTCTCCTGAATATATTCAGGAGAAAACGCATATGCCCTTTTTGGCCAAGTGCATCATTGTCGAAGTTGTGCCCCTCTTCCTGTGCTTTAAAGGCGATTCCAACGTACCTCTTGAAATCTCTTTCCTGCTATTCTACCTCTCTTTCAAGTCCGGCTCGTTGCCTTCCCTCAACAGATTTTTGGACGATAGTTGTCCTTTATTACTCGGCCAGTTTGTGAATTGCTGTGCCCCTGAGCTCCATTTTTCAACTCGTTTTTTTGTGAGCTGACCGCAAGTCCAGAATTTTGGTTCACGACCTATGCTGGTTCCCCGTGTGGGGCGAGACTTTTGTTAATTCTTCTTCCTGCCGGGAAGTTAGAGTGATATGTGCCCGTCCAAATGCCTATCAGCTACTCTCTCATTGGATCTCCGTCTTCCCTTTCATCCTCTGCCAAATTGGAAACCTGTGCGAACCAGGAGGTTAAAGGGGCTGTCTCTCCAAGTTGGGAGATTGATAGTAAAGCAGATGGAAAGTCAAACCGGAGCACCAGGAGAGGGACTATTCGTTGAGTTTTAGAAACCTTTCGTATTCACAGTGTGTCCGTTCTCTAGGTTTCCCGTACATGTTATAGCTGTAGTAATATTCCCTTCAACCTGGAGAGTTCGGACGCATGGAATGGGTGCCATGCATTATTGCTTTAAAGGGTCTGCACTTGATCATCCAATCTCACCAATCGTCTCAGTCCCAGGTGTCCAGCCTTATGCCACATCCAGCTGTCGTTGTAGATAGAGTCATTCCAGGTTTCATCAGAGACCCTGAAGGAATTGTAAAGAATTTCCCAGTTTTTTTGTTTTGTTTTTGAAATTCCTTTTTATAGTGGGTTTGAGCTGATTCTCGCGGCCATGTTTATGCCAGTCTAGACACACTTGATTCCCTTACGGAGACATATCAATACATAGGTTTTAAGATTCTTACTAGTCAGATATATTCCTCTGCGGGAAATATGGGGTTTTGAGTCCCTTTCACTGAGGAAGGTGTAGGTCTTGTCTATTCCATAGTTGGTTTTTGGAACGGTACCTGTGCTTATATCAAACTCTGGTTTTATGCATCACCCCACCTCTCCTTCCCCCTTAAGCAGGCATAAGAGTGTTTTCTAAATGTGAGACACTGTTCTCTTTCCTTACTCATTTCAAGTATAGCCATGTTTACAGGATCTTCATAAGTGATATCTTATGATAAGTTTCTGTTTCTCTGTGACTTATTTCACTTAGAATCATCGTACCTGAATCCACCCATTTTGCTGCTACTCGTCTTATGACATTGATTTCATGGCTGAGGGATATTCCATCGTATGTAAGTACCTCAATTTTTTGAACCATTTTTATATTTCCTGGGATATTTAAGGTGTACCCAAGTTGAGGTCCTTGTAAGCAGTGCAGCCCTAAATTTTGGGGTGGCTCTGTCTTATTGTTTTTCAGTTTTCCCAAGGTACATTCCCTATACTGGTAGTGCCCTTGGCTCTCTAGCTCTGTTGTTTACTTGTTATAGGGAACACAATGCACTCCTCCAGAGAGGCAGTTGGCAATTTACATCCCGCCCATCAGCATAACAAGGCTCCCTGTTCTCCAGGGCCTGTCTTGCCTTTCTGGTTTTTACACATTTTGTTGATGTCCCTTTTGACCGGTGGGAAGTGATACTTCTTTTTTAGTGCAGATTTGCATTGCACGCTTGCTTGCTTGGCCAAAAAGGGCGTATGCGTTTTCTCCTGAATATATTCAGGAGAAAACGCATACGCCCTTTTTGGCCAAGTGCATCATTGTCGAAGTTGTGCCCCTCTTCCTGTGCTTTAAAGGCGATTCCAACGTACCTCTTGAAATCTGTTTCCTGCTATTCTGCCTCGCTTTCAAGTCCGCCTCGTTGCCTTCCCTCAACAGATTTTTGGACGATAGTTGTCCTTTATTACTCGGCCAGTTTGTGAATTGCTGTGCCCCTGAGCTCCATTTTTCAACTCGTTTTTGGTGAGCTGACCGCAAGTCCAAAATTTTGGTTCAGGACTTATACTGGCTCCCGGTGGGTGGCTGAGACTTTGGTTAATTCTTCTTCCTGCCGGGAAATTACAGTGATATGTGCCCGTCCAAATGCCTAACAGCTACTCTCTCATTGGTTCTCCCTCTTCCTTTTCATCCTCTGCCAAATTGGCAACCTGTGCGAACCAGGAGCTTAAAGGGGCTGTCTCCCCAAGTTGGGAGGTTGATAGTAAAACAGATGGAAAGTCAAACCTGAGCTCCAGGAGAGGGACTATTCGTTGAGTTTTAGAAACCTTTCGTATTCACAGTGTGTCTGTTCTCTAGGTTTCCCGTACATGTTATAGCTGTAGTAATATTCCCTTCAACCTGGAGAGTTCGGACCCATGGAATGGGTGCCAGGCATTTGTGCTTTAAAGGGTCTGCATTTGCTCACCCAATCTCACCAATCGTCTCAGTCCCAAGTGTCCCTCCTTATGCCACATCCAGCTGTCATTGTAGATAGGGTCATTCCAGGTTTCATCAGCGACCCTGAAGGAATTGTAAAGAATTTCCCAGTTTTTTTGTTTTGTTTTTGAAATTCCTTTTTATAGTGGGTTTGAGGTGATTCTCGCTGCCATGATTGTGCCAGTCTAGACACACATGATTACCTTACGGAGACATATCAATACATAGGTTTTAAGATTCTTACTAGTCAGATATATTCCTCTTCGGGAAATATGGGGTTTTGAGTCCCTTTCACTGAGGAAGGTGTAGGTCTTGTCTATTCCATAGTTGGTTTTTGGAACGGTACCTGTGCTTATATCAAACTCTGGTTTTATGCATCACCCCACCTCTCCTTCCCCCTTAAGCAGGCATAAGAGTGTTTTCTAAGTGTGAGACACTGTTCTCTTTCCTAACTCAGTTCAAGTGTAGCCATGTTTACAGGATCTTCATAAGTGATAGCTTATGATAAGTTTCTTTTTCTGTGTGACTTATTTCACTTAGAATCATCGTACCTGAATCCACCCATTTTGCTGCTACTGGTCTTATGACATTGATTTCATGGCTGAGGGATATTCCATCGTAAGTAAGTACCACAATTTTTTGAACCATTTTTATATTTCCTGGGATATTTAAGGTGTACCCAAGTTGAGGTCCTTGTAAGCAGTGCAGCCCTAAATTTTGGGGTGGCTCTGTCTTACTGATTTTCAGTTTTCCCAAGGTATATTCCCTAGACTGGAAGTGCCCTTGGCTCTGTAGCTCTGTTGTTTACTTGTTTTAGGGAACACAGTGCACTCCTCCAGAGAGGCAGTTGGCAATTTACATCCCCCCCATCAGCATAACAAGGCTCCCTGTTCTCCAAGGCCTGTCTTGCCTTTCTGGTTTTTACACATTTTATGGATATCCCTTTTGACTGGTGGGAAGTGATACTTCTTTGTAGTGCAGATTTGCATTGCCCGCTTGCTTGCTTGGCCAAAAAGGGCGTATGCGTTTTCTCCTGAATATATTCAGGAGAAAACGCATACGCCCTTTTTGGCCAAGTGCATCATTGTCGAAGTTGTGCCCCTCTTCCTGTGCTTTAAAGGCGATTCCAACGTACCTCTTGAAATCTGTTTCCTGCTATTCTGCCTCGCTTTCAAGTCCGCCTCGTTGCCTTCCCTCAACAGATTTTTGGACGATAGTTGTCCTTTATTAATCGGCCAGTTTGTGAATTGCTGTGACCCTGAGCTCCATTTTTCAACTCGTTTTTGGTGAGCTGACCACAAGTCCAAAATTTTGGCTCAGGACCTATGCTGGTTCCCGGTGGGTGGCTGAGACTTTGGTTAATTCTTCTTCCTGCCGGGAAATTACAGTGACATGTGCCCGGCCAAATGCCTAACAGCTACTCTCTCATTGGTTCTCCCTCTTCCCTTTCATCCTCTGCCAAATTGGCAACCTGTGCGAACCAGGAGGTTAAAGGGCCTGTCTCTTCAAGTTGGGAGACTGATAATAAAGCAGTTGGAAAGTCAAACCTTAGCACCAGGAGAGGGACTATTCTTTGAGTTTTAGAAACCTTTCGTATTCACAGTGTGTCCTTTCTCTAGTTTTCCCGTACCTGTTATAGCTGTAGTAATAGTTCCTTCAACCTGGAGAGTTGGGACCCATGGAATGGGTGCCACATATTATTGTTTTAAAGGGTCTGCATTTGCTCACCCAATCTCACCAATCCTCTCAGTCCCAAGAGTCCAGCCTTATGCCACATCCAGCTGTCGTTGTAGATAGGGTCATTCCAGGTTTCATCAGAGACCCTGAAGGAATTGTAAAGAATTTCCCAGTTTTTTTTGTTTTGTTTTTGAAATTCCTTTTTATAGTGGGTTTGAGCTGACTCTCGCTGCCATGTTTATGCCAGTCTAGACACACTTGATTCCCTTATGGAGACATATCAATACATAGGTTTTAAGATTCTTACTAGTCAGATATATTCCTCTGCGGGAAATATGGGGTTTTGAGTCCCTTTCACTGAGGAATGTGTAGGTCTTGTCTATTCCATAGTTGGTTTTTGGAACGGTACCTGTGCTTATATCAAACTCTGGTTTTATGCATCGCCCCACCTCTCCTTCCCCCTTAAGCAGGCATAAGAGTGTTTTCTAAATATGAGACTCTTTTCCCTTTCCTAATTCATTCCATGTGTAGCCATGTTTATATACCCTTCATAAGTTATATCTTATGATATATTTCTTTTTCTGTGTGATTTTTTCAGTTAGAATCATCGTACGTGAATCCCGTCATTATGCTGCTACTGGCCTTATGACATTGACTTCATGGCTTAGGGATATTCCATCATGCATATGTACCACCTTTTCTTTACCATTATTGTCTTTCCTGGGATTTATAAGGTGTCCCGAAGTCGAGGTTCTTGTAAGTAGTGCTGCCATAAATTTAGGGGTGGCTGTGTCTTATTGATTTTCAATTTTCCCAAGGTATATTCCCGTGACTGGAAGTGCCTTAGGTTGTGAAGCACTGTTGTTTACTTCTTTTTGGGAACACAATGCACTCCTCCAGAGTGGCTGTTGGCAATTTACATCCCTCCCATCCGCATAACAAGGCTCCCTGTTCTCCAGATCCTGTCTTGCCTTTCTTGTTTTTACACATTTTACGGATGTCCCTTTTGACCGGTTGGAAGTGATACTTCTTTGTAGTGCAGATTTGCATTGTGCGGTTGCTTGGTTGCCCAAAATTGGCCTATGCGTTTTCTCCTGAATATATTCAGGAGAAAACGCATGTGCCCTTTATGGACAATTCCATAATTGTCGAAGTTGTGATGCTTTTCCCGTGTTTAAAGGCGATTCCAATGTACTTCTGGAAATCTGTTTCGTGCACTTCTGCCTCATTTTCAACTCCGCCTCATGGCTTTCTCTCAACAGATTTTTGGAAGAGAGTAGTCCTTTATAACTCTGCAAGTTAGTGAATTGCTGTGCCCCTGAGCTCCATTTTTCAACTCGCGTTTTTGTGAGCTGACTGCGAATCCACAATTTTGCTTCAGGACCTATACTGGTTCCATTGGGGGTGCTGGCTCAGAGTTTGTTAATTCTTCTTCGTGATGGGAATTTAGAGTGACATGTGGCCATCCAAATGCCTACAGCTACTCTGTGATTGTTTCTCCCTCTTCCCTTATATCCTCTACACAACGTGCCAACTGTGCGAACCAGGAGGTTATAGGTGCTGACTCTCCAATTTGGGAGATTGATACTAAAGCAGTTGGAATGTCAAACTGGTGCACAAGGAGAGAAAAAAATTACTAGAGTTTTAGAAACCTTTCACCATCAGATGGTGTCCATTCTCTAGGTTTCCCATACATGTTATAACTGTAGTGATATTCCCTTCTACTTGGAGAGTTGGGAACCATGAAATGGGTGCCAGGTATTATTGCTTTAAACGGTCTGCATTTTCTCACCCAATCTCACCAATCCTCTCAGTCCCAAGTGACCAGCCTTATGCCACATCCAGGTGTCGTTGTAGATAGGGTCATTGTAAGTTTCATCAGAACACCTGAAGGTATTGTGTAACAATTTCACTGTTTATTTGTTTTGTTTTGAAATTCATTTTTATAGTGGGTTTGAGCTGATTCTCACTGCCGTGTTTATGTCGTTCTAGACACACTTGGTTACCTTATGGAGACATATCAATACATAGGTTTTAAGATTCTTACTAGTCAGATATACTACTCTGCGGGGAATAGGGGTGTTAAGACCCGTTCAGTGAGGAAAGAGTAGGTCTTGTCTATTTTGTATTTGGATTATGCAACCGTACCTGTGCTAATATCAAACTCTGGTTTTATGCATCACCCCACCACTCCTTTCCTCTTGAGCAGGCATAAGAGTGTTTTCTAAATGTGAGACTCTTCTCTTTCCTAATTCAGTTCATGTGTAGCCATGTTTACAAGACCTTCATAAGTGATATCTTATGATAAGTTTCTTTTTCTGTGTGACTTATTTCAGTTAGAATCATCGTACATGAATCCACTCATTATGCTGCTACTGGCCTTATGACATTGATTTCATGGCTGAGGGATATTCCATCGTACGTATGTACCACAATTTCTTTACTATTTTTGTCTTTCCTGGGATATTTAAGGTGTCCCGAAGTCGAGGTTCTTGTAAGCAGTGCTGCCCTATATTTTGGGTTGGCTGTGTCTTATTGATTTTCAATTTTCCCAAGGTATATTCCCATGACTGGAACTGCCTTAGGTTGTGAAGCTCTGTTGTTTAATTCTTTTAGGGAACACAATGCACTCCTCCAGAGTGGCTGTTGGCAATCTACATCCCACCCATCAGCATAACAAGGCTCCCTGTTCTCCAGAGCCCCTCTTGCCTTTCTGGTTTTTACACATTTTACGGATATCCCTTTTGACTGGTGGGAAGTGATACTTCTTTGTAGTGCAGATTTGCATTTTGAGGTTGCTTGGTTGGCCAAAATGGGTGTATGCGTTTTCTCCTGAATATATTCAGGAGAAAACGCATGTGCACTTTATGGACAATTCCATAATTGTCGAAGTTGTGATGCTTTTCCTGTGTTTAAAGGCGATTCCAATGTACTTCTGGAAATCTGTTTCGTGCAAATCTCCCTCATTTTCAAGTCCGCCTCATGGCTTTTCCTCAACAGATTTTTGGATGAGAGTAGTCCTGTGTAACTCAGCAAGTTAGTGAATTGCTGTGCCCCTGAGCTCCATTTTTCAACTTGTGTTTTTGTGAGCTGACCTTAAACCCACAATTTTGCTTCAGGACCTATACTAGTTATGGGGGTGGGGCAGGCTGAGAGTTTGGTTAATTCTTCTTCGTGATGGGAAATTAGAGTGACATGTGGCCGTCCAAATGCCTACAGCTACTCTCTCATTGGTTCTCCCTCTTCCCTTATATCCTCTGCACAATGTGCCAACTGTGCGAACCAGGAGGTTATAGGGGCTGACTCTCCAAGTTGGGAGATTGATACTAAAGCAGTTGGAATGTCAATCTGGAGCACATGGAGAGAAAAAAATTAGTAGAGTTTTAGAAACCTTTCACCATCAGAGGGTGTCCATTCTCTAGGTTTCCCATACATGTTATAACTGTAGTGATATTCCCTTCTACCTGGAGAGTTGGGAACCATGGAATCAGTGGCAGGCATTATTGCTTTAAAGCATCTGCATTTTCTCACCCAATCTCACCAATCCTCTCAGTCCCAAGTGAACAGCCTTATGCCACATCCAGCTGTTGTTGTAGATAGGGTCATTCCAAGTTTCATCAGAACCCCTGAGGGTATTGTGTAAGAATTTCACTGTTTTTTTGTTTTGTTTTGAAATTCCTTTTTATAGTGGGTTTGAGCTGATTCTCACTGTCGTGTTTATGTCATTCTAGACACACTTGGTTCCCTTATGGAGACATATCAATACATAGGTTTTAAGATCCTTACTAGTCAGATATATTTCTCTGTGGGGAATAGGGGTGTTGAGTCCCATTCACTGAGGAAGGAGTCGGGCTTGTCTCTTCTGTATTTGGATTATGGAACGGTACCTGTGTTAATATCAAACTCTGGTTTTGTGTGTCTCCCCACCTCTCCTTCCCCCTTAAGCAAGCATAAGAGTGTTTTCTAAATCTGAGACTCTGTTCTCTTTCCTAATTCAGTTCATATGTAGCCAGGTTTACAATCCCTTCATAAGTGATATCTTATATCAGAATGCACCATGGCCCTTGTCATAATAATGCTCCATGACCCCTGTCATCACAATGCTCCATTCCCTGGTTATCACAATGCTCCATGTCCCTTGTCATAACAATTCTCCACGTACTTGTCATCACAATGCTACATGACACTTCTCATCACAAAGTTACATGCTCGTTTCATCACAATTCTCCATGCACTTGTCATTGCAATGTTCCATGACCACTGTCATAGCAAGCTCCAAGTATTTGTCATCACAATGCTTCACGACTTTATCATCAAAATTCTCAATGGCACTTTTCATCACAATGTTCCGTACCCTTGTCATCACAGTGCTCCATGCCCTTGTCATCACAATGCTCCATGACCCCTGTCATCACAATGCTCCCTGATACCTGTCATCACAATGCTTCATGCCCCTTGTCATTACAGTGCTCCATGATGCTCGTCATCACAATTACCCAAGGTCTTCTCATCACAATGCTCCACGGTTTTGCCATCACAATGCTCCAGGCCCTGGTCATCTCAAAGCTCAATGTCCCTTGTCCTCACAATTCTCCACGTCCTTGTCATCACAATGCTCCTTGGCACTTCTCATCACAATGTTATATGGTCTTGTCATAACAATACTCCATGCACTTGTCATCGCAATGCTCCATGACCCCTGTCATAGGAAGCTCCATGCGCTTGTCATCACAATGTTTCATGACATCGACATTAAAATTATCAATGGCCCTTGTCTTCTCAATGCTCCATGCGCTTGTCATCACAATGCACCTTTACCTTTGTCACAACAATCCTCCATGACACTTGGCATCACAATGCTCCGTGCTATTGTCATCACAATGGAACATGACATATGTCATCACAATGCTCCCTGACACCTGTCTTCACAATACTCCATGACCTTGTCATCACAATGCTCCATGCCCTTGTCATCACAATGTGCCATGCCCACTGTCATCAAAATAATCCATGAAACTTGTCAGACCAAAGCTCCATGCCACCTTTCATCACAATGCTCCATGAACCCTGTCATCACAATGCACCATGCCCATCATCATAATGCTTCATGCTTTTGTCATCACAATGAAATCAAAATGCTCCATGACCTCTGTCATCACAATGCTCCAAACCCTTGTGATCACAATGTTCCATAACACTTGTCATCACAATGCTCCATGATGCCTGTCATCACAATACTCCATGCCCTTTTCATCATAATGCTCCATGACCTTTGTCATCACAATTCTCGATACACTTGTCATCACAATGCTCCCTGACACTTGTCGTCAGAATGCTCCTTGAACCCTGTCACAAAACGGCTCCATGCCTTTTTCATCAAAATGCACCATGCAGTTTTCATCGCAATGCTCGATGCCATTGTCATCAAAATACTCCACAAGCTTGTCATCAGAATGCTCCATGTCCCTTGTCATCACAATTTTCCATGCACTTGTCAGCACAATGCTCCCTGACCCTTGTCATCACAATGCTCCAAGCCATTGTCATCACAATGCTCCATTACCTTTGTCATCAGAATCCTCCATGACACTTGGCATCACAATGCTCCATGGCATTGTCATCACAATGGGCCATTACATATGTCATCACAATGTTCCCTGACACCTGTCTTCACAATAATGAATGACCTGGTCATCACAATGCTCCATGCCCTTGTCAATCACAATGCGCCATTCCAACTGTCATCGCAATAAGCCATGAAACTTATTAGACAAATGCTCCATGCCCTTGTCATCACAATGCCCCATGCCCTTGTTATCACAATGCTCCATGACCCCTGTCATCTCAATGCGCCGTGACTCCAGTCATCACAAGGCTTCATGACCTTTGTCATCACAATGGTCCATGCCCTTGTCATCAACAGTCTCTGTGACCTTTTTAACCACAATGCTTCATGAACTTTTCATCACAATACCCTTTGACCCTTGTCATCACAATGCTCTATTCCTTTCTCAGCACAATGCTCCATGACCCTTGTCATCACAATGCTCCATGCGCTTGTCAGCACAATGCTCCATGACCCATGTCATCACAATGCACCATGCGCTTGTCGTCACAGTGCTCCACAATCTTGTCATCACAATGCTCCATAAACCTTGTCATCACAATGCTCCATGCACTTCAAATCAAAATGCTCTCTCACCACTGATATCACAATGTTACATCACTATTCATCACAATACTCCCTCAACCCTGTCATCACAATGTTCCATGACTCCTGTCATCACAATGCTACATGCACATATCATCCCAATGTTCGATGATCCCTGACATCACAATGTTCCATAACCCCTGTCATCAAAATGCTCCATGACCCTTTTCATCAAAATGCTCCATGACCCCTGACATCACAATGTTACATAACGCCTCTCATCAAAATGTTCCATGACCCTTTTCATCAAATTGGTCCATGACAATGTCATCACAATGCTCCCTGCCTTCTCATCACAATGCACCACGCCCTTGTCATCAAAATGCTCCATGACCTTTGTCATCACAAAGCTCCATGACCCTTGGCATCACAATGCTCCATGTCATTGTCATCACAATACTCCATTAAACCTCTCATCACATTGTTCCATGCAATTGTCATCAAAAAGCTCCATGGTGCTTGTCATCACACTGCTCGATGCCCTTCTCATCACAATGCTCCATGCCCTTGTCATTACAATCCTCCATGACCCATGTATCACTGTGTTCCGTGCCCTTGTCATCACAATGCTCCATGCCCACTCTCATCACAATAATCCATGAAACTTATCAGACAAATGTTTCATGCCATTGTCATCACAATGCTCCATTACCCCTGTCATAACAATGCTCCATGACCCCTGCCATCACGATGTTCCATGGCCTTGTCATCACAAGGCTCCATGACCCTTCTCATCACAATGCTCCAAGACCCCTGTAATCACAATGCTCCATGTCCCTTTTTATCTCAATGATCCATGAACCCTGTCATCACAATGCACCATGCCCATCATCATAATGCTTCAGGCTATTGTCATCACAATGAAATCAAAATGCTCCATGACCTCTGTCATAACACTGCTCCAAACCCTTGTGATCACAATATTCCATAACACTTGTCATCACAATGCCCCATGACGCTCGTCATCACAATTATCTATGGTCTTCTCTTCACAATGCTCCATGACCTTTGTCATCACAATGCTCAATACACTTGTCATCAAAATGCTCCCTGACACTTGTTCTCTGTATGCTCCTTGAACCCTGTCATGACAAGGCTCCATGCCTTTTTCATCACAATGATCCATGCCTTTTTCATCACAATGCTCCAAGACGCCTCTAATTACAATGCTCCATGCCCTTGTCATCACAAAGCTCAATGACGCATATCATCAGACTCCTCCTTGGCCTTCTCATCACAATGCTCCATGCGCTTGTCATCACAATTTTCCAAGACACTCTAATCACAATGCTCCATGCCCCTTTTCATCAGTATGCTCCATGAGACTTGTCTCACAAGGCTCCATGGTTTTCTCATCACAATGCTCCAGCACCTTGTCATCACAATGCTTCACGACCTTGTCATGAAAATTTTCAATGGCCCTTGTCATCATAATGCTCCAAGCCCTAGTCATCACAATGCTCCATTATATTTGTCATCACAATCCTCCATTTCATTTGGCATCACAATGCTCCATGCCATTGTCATCGCAATGGACCATGACATATGTCATCACAATGCTCCCTGACACCTGTCTTCACAATACTCCATGACCTTCTCATCACAATGCCCCATGCCCTTGTCATCACAATGCCCCATGCCCACTGTCATCACAATAATCTATTAAACTTGTCAGACCAATGCTCCATGCCCCTGTCATCACAATGCTCCATGCCCTTGTCATCACAATGCTCCATGACCCCTGTCAACACAATGCTCTGTGACTCCAGTCATCACAATGCTTCATAACATTTGTCATCACAGTGGTCCATGCCCACATCATCACAAGGCTCTGTGACCTTTGTAACCACAATACTCCATGAACTTTTCATCACAATGCTCCGTGACACTTGTCATCACAATGCTCCATGCCTATGTCAGAACAATGCTCCATGACCCTTGTCATCACAATATGCCATGTGATTTTCATCACAACGGTCCACAACCTTGTCATCGTAATGCTCCATAAACCTTGTAATCACAATGCTCCATGCACTTCTCATCAAAATGCTCTCTCAACAGAGATATCACAATGTTCCATCACTAGTCATCACAATACTCCCTCACCCCTGTAATCACAATGTTCCATGACCCCTGTCATCACAATGCTACATCCCCTTATCATCACAATGTTCCATGACCCCTGACATCACAATGTTCCATAACCCCTGTCATCAAAATGCTCCATGACCCTTTTCATCCCAAAGCTCCATGACCCCTGACATCACAATGTTCTATAACCCCTGTCATGAAAATGTTCCATTACACTTTTCATCAAATTGCTGCATGACCCTGTCATCAAAATGCTCCCTGCCCTTCTCATCGCAATGCACCACGCCCTTGACATCAAAATGCTCCATGACTTTTGTCATGACAAAGCTCCATAACCCTTGGAATCACAATGTTCCATGAAACCTCTCATCACATTGCTCCATGCCGTTGTCATCACAAAGCTCCATGACGCTTGTCATCACAATGCTCCATGCCCTTGTCATTGCAATCCTCCATGACACATGTATCACTGTGTTCCGTGCCCTTTTCATCATAATGCTCCATGCTCACTCTCATCACAATAATCCATGAAACTTTTCAGACCAATGCTCCATGCCCTTGTCATCACAATGCTCCATTACACCTGTCATAACAATGCTCAATGACCCCTGCCATCACAATGTTCTACGGCCATGTCATCACAAGACTCCATGGCCCTTGTCATCACAATGCTCCAAGACCCCTGTAATCACAATGCTCCATGCCCATGTCATCACAAAGCTCCCTGACGCATGTCATCAGAATGCTCCATGGCCTTCTCATCACAATACTCCATGCCCTTATCATCACAATGCTCCAAGACCCTTGTTATTACAATGATCCATTCCTCTTTTCATCTCAATGCTCCATGAACCCTGTCATCACAATGCACCATGCCCATCATCATAATGCTTCATGCTATTGTCATCACAATGAAATCAAAATTCTCCATGACCTCTCTCATCACAATGCTCCAAACCCTTGTGATCACAATGTTCCATAACACTTGTCATCACAAAGCCCCATGACGCTGGTCATCACAATTATCCATGGACTTCTCATCACAATGCTCCATGACCTTTGTCATCACAATTCTCAATACACTTGTCATCACAATGCTCCCTGATACTTGTCATCAGTATGCTCATTGAAACCTGTCATGACAAGTCTCCATGCCTTTTTAATCACAATGATCCATGCCCTTTTCATCACAATGCTCCATGCCATTGTCATCACAATACTCAATACCCTTGTCATCACAATGCTCCCTGACACTTGTTGTCAGATTGCTCCTTGAACCCTGTCATGACAAGGCTCCATGCCTTTTTCATCACAATGATCCATGCCCTTTTCATCACGAAGTTCCATGATGCATGTCATCAGAACGCTCCATGGCCTTCTCATCCCAATGCTCCATGCCCTTGTCATCACAATGCTCCAAGACCCCTGTAATCACAATGCTCCATGGCACTTTTCATCAGAATGCTCCATGAGACTTGTCATCACAAGGCTCCATGGTCTTCTCATCACAGTGCTCCAGTACCTTGTCATCACAATGCTCCATGACCCCTGTCATCACAGTACTCCATGGACATTTTCAGCCCTATGCTCCATGACCTTCTCATCACAATGCACCATGACCCCTGTCATCACAATGCTCCATGACCACTGTCATCACAACGCTCCATGAACCCTGACAACACAATGATCCGGGACTCTTGTCATTAAAATGCTCCATGACCAAAAAAAAAAAAAAAAAAAAAAAAAAAAAAAAAAAAATGCTCCATGACCATTGTCATCACAATGATCCATGCGCTTGTCATCCCAATGCTCCATGACCCCTGTAATCACTATGCTCCGTGATGCTTGTCATCACAGTGCTCCATGAATCTTGTCATCATAATGCTCCTTGCCTTTGTCAACAAAATGGTACATAATCTTGTCATCACAATTCTCCATGCGCTTGTCATCACAATCCTCCATGACCATTGGGATCACATTGCTTCATGCCCTTGCCATCTCTCTCTTGCCTTTCTGGTTTTTACAGATATTCGGATGTCCCTTTTGACAGGTGGTAAGTGACAATTCTTTGTAGTGTGGATTTGTATTGCACGCTTGCTTGATTGGCCAAAAAGGGCGTATGCGTTTTCTTCTGAATATATTCAGGAGAAAAGGCATACGCCCTTTTTGGCCAAGTGCATCTCTGTCCAAGTTGGGATGCTTTTCCTGTGCTTTAAAGGCGATTCCAATTTACCTCTTGAAATATATTTTGTGCAATTCTGCCTCATTTTCAAGTCTGCTTCATTGCCTTCCCTCAACAGATTTTTGGAAGAGAGTAGTCCTTTATAAGTCTGCAGGTTTGTGAATTGCTGTGCCCCTGAGCTCCAATTTTCAAATCCCATCTTTGTGAGCTGGCCGCAAATCCACAATTTTGCTTCAGGACCTATACTGGTTCCAGGGGTCGCTATATTGGTTCCCTGTGGGTGGTTGAGGCTTTGGTTAATTCTTCTTCCTGCCGGGAACTTAGAGTGACATGTGCCCGTCCAAATGCCTACATCTACTCTCTGATTGGTTCTCCCTCTTCCCTTTCATCCTCTGCACAATTAGCAAACTGTGCGAACCAGGAGGTTATAGGGGCTGACTCTCCTAAGTTGGGAGATTGATAGTAAAGCAGTTGGAATGCCAAAGTGGAACACAAGGAGAGGAAAAATTAGGAGAGTTTTAGAAACCTTTCGCCATCACAGGGTGTCCATTTTCTAGGTTTCCCATACATGTTATAATTGTAGTGATATACCCTTCTACCTGGAGATTTGGGACACATGGAATGGTGGCATGCATTACTACTTTAAAAGGTCTGCATTTTCTCTCCCAATCTCACCAGTCGTCTCAGTTCCAAGTGTCCAGCCTTATGTCTCATCCAGCTGTCTTTGCAGATAGGGTCATTCCAGGTTTCATCAGAAACCCTGAAGGAATTGTGTAAGAATTTCGCTGTTTTTTGGGGTTTTTTTGAAATTCATTTTTATAATGGGGTTGAGCTGATTTTCACTGACGTGTTTATGCCAGTCTAGACACAATTGATTCCCTTACGGAGACATATCAATACATAGGTTTTAAGATTCTTAGTAGTCAGATATATTCCTCTGTGGGGCATAGGGGTGTTGAGTCCCGTTCACTGAGGAAGGTGTAGGTCTTGTCTATTCTGTATTTGGTTTATGGAATGGTACCTGTGCTAATATCAAACTCTGGTTTTATGCATCACCCCACCTCTCCTTTCCCCTGAAGCAGGCGTAAGAGATTTTTGCTAAATGTGAGACTCTGTTCTCTTTCCTAATTCAGTTCATGTGTTGTGATATTGACATTCCCTCTATAAGTGATATCTTATGATAAGATTCTTTTTCTGTGTGACTAATTTCCCTTAAAATCATCATACCTAAATCCACTCATTATGCTGCTACTGGCCTTATATACATTGATTTCACGTCTGAGTGATATTCCGTTGTACAAAATTACCACAAGTTCTTTATGCATTTCTCTTTTTCCTGGGATATTTTAGGTGTACCAAAGTTGAGGTTCTTGTATGCAGAGCAGCCCTAAACTTTGGGGTGCCTGTGTCTTATTGACATTTAGTCTTCCCAAGTTATATGTCCATGAGTTGAAGTCCCATTGCTCCGGGGCTTTGTATTTTAGATGTTTTAAAAACAGCATACACTTCTTCAGAGTGGCTCTTGGATATTTATACCCCACCCATCAGCGTGACTAGGCTCCCTGTTTTCCATGGCCTCTCCTGCATTTCTGGTTTGTACACATTTTTTTGGATGGCCTTTCTGAGCAGTGGAAATTGAGACTTCTTTGTTGTGCGGATTTGCATTTCCCTCTTGCTTGGTTGGCCAAAAACTCTGCATGTGTTTTTTTCCTGAAGATATTCACGAAAAAAACGCATACACCCTTTTGCCCAACCGCATCATTTTAGAAATTCTGCTGCTTTTCATATGCTTTAAATGTGAGTACAATCTACCTTTTGAAATCTGTTTCCTGCAATTCTGCCTCTCATTCAGATCCTCTTCGTTACCTTACCTGAATATATTTTTGGACGTTGGTTATCATTTATATCTTTGCAGGTCTTTGAATTGTCTGCTCCTGAGCTCCATTTCGCAACTCGCTTTTTTTGTGAGCTGGCCGCCAAACCATTGGATTACTTCTGGCTCTATTCTGGTTCTGGGGAGGCAGGCTGAGCCTTTGGTTAATTCTTCTTCCTAATGGGAAATTAGAGTGACATGTGCCTGTCAAAAGTCCTACAGCTAATCTCTCATTGGTTCCCCCTCTTCCCATTTATCCTCTGCACAAATTGCAAACTGTGTGAAGCAGGAGGTTAAAGGTGCTGATTCTCCAAGTGGGGAGATTGTTAGTAATGAGGCTGGAATGGCGAACCCCAGCACCAGGAGATCAAAAATGAGGTGCATTTTAGACACCTTTCCTGAGCACACGGTGTACATTCATCTCGGTTTCCCAGGCATGTTTTCGCTGTCAGAAGATTCCCTTGAACCTGCAGATTTGGGACCCATGGAATGGGTACCAGGCAGTATTACTTTTAAAGGTCTGCATTTCCTCACCCAGCCTCTCTAACATCTCTTAGCGTGCATAGCTTCCAGCCTTATATAATCATCCTGCTGTGGGTCTACATGTGTTCAATCCATGTTACATCGTAGCCCTTCAACAAAAGTTGTAAGAATTTTTGCCTGTCTCACTGTTTTTATAAATAGTTTTAAATTTATTTTTATATTGGTTACAGCTGATTTTCAAAGCTCTGTTTTTTGCTGCTGTACATCCACTTGATTCATGTACTGTGAGACAACAATAACTTCTTTTTCAGATGCTTACCAGTCATATGTATTATTTTCCAGTGACTTGAGTGGGCTGAGTGCAGTTCTTTGAGGTACCGTGTAGGCCTTGTCAGTTATTCAATTTGGTACTTGGAATGGTATCTTTGCTAATTTCAACCTCCTGGATAATACCTCACCATTCCCCACCTTTCCCATTTAGCAGCCTTATGTCTATTTTCTACATATTTGACTATGTTTCTGTTTTGTAATTTATTTCATGTGTAGCCATTTTTGATTCCACCTTTAAGTGACATCTTATGATATGTGTCTTTTTCTTTCTGACATATGTCACTTAGAATGATCGTATGTAACTCCTCCAGAGTTGTTACAACTGGCCTTATTTCATTGATTTCTGGATGAGTAATATTCCACTCTACATAAGTACCCCATCTCTTTTATCCATTTTATCCTTCCAGGAACATTTAGGTTATATCCAAGTTGAGGCGCTTTTTAACAGAGAGGTGGTAAACGTTCGGGTGCCTGTTTTCTGTCGATTTTTGTTTTTCCCAAGGTACACGCCCATGAGTGCAAGTGCCCTATGCTCTGTAGCTCATTTTTTAGATGTTTTAGCAAACACAATACACTTCTCCAGAGTGGCCGTTGGCAAATTACATTTCCACTATCAGCCTCACAGGGCTCCCTTTTCTCCTCGCCCTGTCCTGCATTTCTGGTGTTTACACTTTATGTGGATGGCCCTTCTGACTGATGTGAAGTGATACATTTTGTGATATTGATTTCCAGTGCCCACCTGTTGGGTTGGATAAAAAGTGTGTATGGCCTTTACTTGAATATATTCAGAAAAAATGCATACACCCTTTTTGGCCAACTGCATCATTGGCGATGTTCAGCGCCTTTTCTTGTGCTTTAATGGGGAGTCCTTTCACCTCTTCAAATCTGTTTCCTGCCACTCTCCCTTGCTTACAAGTCCTTTTCTGTGACTTACCTCAAGACATTTTTCGACGATAGATATTTTCAACTCTGCAGTTTCATGAATTTTAGTGCCCCTGAGTTCCATTTTTCAACTTGTGTTTTTGGAAACTGGACACAAAACAGCGGGATTTCCTCTAGCCCTATTCTGTTTCCGTGGGCAATTCTAGCCTTTGATGAATTTGTCTTCTGGATTGGAAATTAGAGTGGCATGTGCCTGTCCGAACACCTAAGACTTGTCTCTAAATTTTTCTCATCCTTCCGCTTCATCCTCTGGACAAATTCCAAACTGTGTGCAACAGGATGTTGACGGTGCTGATATCCCCAAGTGAGGAGATTGTTAGGAAAGATGCTGCAGGGTTGAACCCGAGCACCAGGCGATGAGGAGATGAGGTGCCTTTTCCAAACTCTTTCCGATCAAACGGTGTACCATCCTCTAGGTGTGACAGGCATGTTTTAGCTGTAGGAAGGGTCCCGTGCATGTAAGGAGAACACCAGGGATTTTTCCAAATCAGTGCCTCCCCGAACCCCAAACTGGGGAATTTTTAAGCTACGGCTACACGTATGTCCTTTAAGGGCCTTGGGAAATAGGCAGAGCCCAAACTTTAGATGACTGAAATCTTCAGGGTCAGAAGCGCTTACCATCGGCCTTGCTTAGGTTACATTTTATCTGTCATTGATAGATGATGTCAATAAAAATATCTATTCTTTTTCAGATTATTTCCCCTTGTAGGTTATTGCAAAATATTCAGTGTAGTTCCCTGTGCTATACAGTAGTTCCTTGTTGATGATCTATTTTATACATAGCAGTGTGTATGTGTTAATCCCAAACTGTTAATTTATCCCTTCTCCTACCTTTCCCCTTTGGTAATAATAAATTATAAGGTTTTATACTTCTCAGAAATGGGGGAGCTGAAAGAGAGGTATCATTTACAGTGGAAAAGCATTCAAAACAAGATTGAAGCTTCAGCCAAGAGTATTCGATGTACATCCATGGAAATAAATCACTTCATTTCTCTAATGTTGACCTGACAAATAAGACAGACGTCTTCACTGAACTTGCTTATAGGAAAGTGATGGAAATATCAAATGTAAGTCTTAGAAACATCTTATTTTACCCGAGCATTATACACTGCTCTATGTTAACTACAGTTTGGCTCACACATCTGTTCATTGAAGTTACAATGTTCTCAATTTCTGTTACTGATCCGCCAGAGTGGACCCCAACAGGAGTCCCCGTGCCCAGTGTCATTGGAGCCAACAGATCAAGACTGAGTTTGGTTCAGAAGCAAAGGAAACATTATTTTGAAAACAGAATGGAGAGGTGAGATCGTGCACTACCCCATGGGCTGTGGGCTGGGCTGCTGTGTAGGGTCCCCGGCAGCGTCAGTGGGAGGGAGGGGATGGAGCTCTCGAGGGCTGCGTTGGCTGCAGCTCAGGCTCTATGCCGCGGAGTCTGCATGGGACCCCGCTAGCTGAGGTGTCGACCCAGCCATTCTGCACTAGGAAATCGGGTCTGAAGTGCCGGGTGTGGGACCTCTGCATGCGGAACCCTAGGAGCACGTGAAATTAGACAAAGCACAAAGGAAAAACAGGTTAGACTTTATTTTATTGCCCAGATTCTCTTTTTATCTCCGAGGAATTTTTAATGAACGTTGCCGGAGACGAACACCTCCTCTGCTTTTTGTTCCGTTCCTTATTCTTGGGGTGTTGAGGGTGCAGACCCCTCTTTTGTAACTGCTTCATGCTGTGGTGGGAGCCCTGATACATGGGGGGAGGGGCAAAACGTCTCCCCACCGGCCTCCTGGTGAGGTTGATTGTCCCAAGGCCTCCTGCCTCACTTCTCGTCCGCCTGAGCACCAGCATTGGAAGTGTTACAGATTCTAATGACCTTTAAGGGTCCAGGAAAGAGAGGCGCAGAGATGGTGCGGTGGCAGGTTTCACCCCACCCCACATATGTTCGGCGACCTTAGGCTGACAGTTTTTGCCAGACTAGATGCTCTGACCAGTAGTCTGTGCTTTCTTTAATTAGGTCCCTGAATTAATGTACAAACAGCACCATGTGTCAGAGCCCTGCCCGCGCAACTCCCAGACAGTCCAGGGTCAGTGGTGATCCAGGACCATGACGTCCACTGAGTCAACGGCCTTTAGAAGTAGCCAGCAGTCCAGCCGGTCATATTGGCCACCATCACCGCGGTGTCTGTAGGGTTTTCTATGGTGAAAGCGTGATATACGTTTCCCCCGCCAAGCTTATTAGCTCCCCTCTGGGTGCAGTAAGTCCTGCAAGCAGTAGTCTGCTCTTTCGGGGCACAGTCTTGTCGTTTTCTGAGAGAAACTCCAGGTCAAGTGATGGTCACACGAGTCATCTTGGGGGCCCGTTGCCCCCGTTTATCTCTCTGGAGGTTGGAGTTGGAGGGCCTCCTCACTCGAGGTCAGTGTGTCCACAGAGCGACCCCTGCAACTTCAGGGCATGATGGGTGGTTAGGATCACCACGTGGGGTCCTTTTCCCTTAGGAGGGAGCTGGCCTTGTGGGCTGCTGATTTCCAGCTTTTTAGATACCCCAGTATCCTGGCCTGATGAGTCGGTGGGCAAAGCCCTTGGTGACCATAGTTTATCATACCTGAAGGGCATTCTTGTGTTGCTCCATTTCAAGTGGTCCCAGTTTTTGCACTAAGGCTCCAAGGGCGATTAACCTTTGACCGGGTATGTAAAGGTCAAAGGGTTTAGCTAAATTAGGGAGTTCCTGGGCAAGGGTCTGTATTGACTGCTCTTTCCATTCTTGAAAGGCTGCTTCTGGATTCTATTCAAAAGGATCATCATCTTTTCGTGTCAGTGTTTCATGTAGAGGCCCAGCTATGACACTGTAGTTAGGGATCCAGATGCAGAAAACCTTGGCCTCCCCAAGAACCCCTAAGCTGTCTTCTAGTTTTAGAAGACGTAAGGCTGCAAATGGCTTCTTCCCTATCCTGGGATGCGTTTCTCCGAATATCTGTGAGAATGAAGCCCAGGCATGTCACCTTAGCCTGGGATATTTGAGCGTTTTTCTTGGACACCTTCTATCCTTTCTTGGCTAGGTAGTTCAGAGGCGTCTTTAGTAGGCCTGGCGATCAGAATGTCATCTGCATATTGAAGGAGGGTTCCCTTTTAAAGAGGTTGAACTTTTAGGTCTTTAGAGGACATTTCCCCAATGATGGTGTGGGGATTTTTGAACCATTGGGGCAGGACGGCCCAGCATTATTTCTTTTGTTGCATGTTGTGTCCTGCCACTCACAAGCCAAAAATTCTTGTGACTCTGAGATGAATGGAATACAGAAGAAGGCATCATTGAAGTCTAATACAGAATGCCATGGCCTGGTGGAAGGTAGAATGACCAGCAGGGAGTAGGAAATAGGTGCTACTGGATGCATATCCTCGGTGGCTTCACTGACTGTCCTGATATGCTTTATCAGGTCTCCAGCATCCCATGGGGCTCTCGTGGTCAGGCCAATCTCAGGATATGGAGCTTACCTGGGCTCCACCCCTACCCCACAGCCCACGGGGCTCTCGTGGTCAAGTCCCTCCCAGGGTATGGAGCTCACATCTGCAGCTACCCAGCAGCCCATTGGGCTCTCCTACTCAGGCCCTTCCCAGGATACAGAGCTCCCCTGGGCAGGTACCCCAGCAGGGCTGGACACACAGGAACTGTGCACATAGCCCACCTTGCAGAGAACCCCCTGCTCACCTGTCGCTCACAGCTGACACAGAATACCTCAGAGCAGGACTTGAACTAACAAACAGCAGTTCTGACAGGTCTGTGACCATGGCTATCACTCTCTGCAGGCTCTTTCTGCCTGGTCTTCCAGACACTTCCACTGCAGCCAGGGCACCAGGCCTCTGTCTCCACCCACCATCACTCCTCTCCCTGACTCCTGGGTTCCTCTCATTAGGATAGGGTCTTCTTGAAGTTGTTATCCACTCATGGACCAGATAAAATGATAAGAAAACAAGCCGCAGCTGCAGCCCCTTGTCTATCCTGACTCTCAAGAGCCCACACCTGTTCCTAGGGCCTGGCCCGTTTAGCAAGTTTCATTTTCTGCAACTGTGAGGCCCTGAGGGGTGAGGATTGGCTGATTTTTGCAGCCTGAAACTGCCTGCCAGCCCTCCACAGGTGTGCCTGAGTTGAGGGCAATATAAACAGCTCTCCAGTGAGCGACAGCCCTTGTAGCTGTGACTGACGCCATATTCTCTGCCCCGTAGGCAGTGCCGGGGCTGTGCTGGTGGGAGGGAGTGAGGGGCCACGGCTTTGTGGGTGGCCCAGTGTGAGTGGGGCTCTGCTGGACTTTCTGCAGGAGATGCCAGGCTGCCACCTGCTAAAGAAGAGGATGTGTCACCGATACCTGCCGCTGGAATTTCTCCCCAGGAAGAGGTGAGGAAGTAAAAAAGCAGTGGGGGCCGTGGCAGGAGGGGTATCTCAGGCAGGGAAATGGAAAGCTTCCAGAAGAGCATCTGGGGCCAGGACCATCCTGACTGGCCTGCAGGCACCAAGTCGGCCTGTGTGCTGTCGCTGGTGTGGCTCCACAGCCCTTCCTCTAAGCTTGCAATTTCTTGTACATATTCAGGTGTTTTAACTGGAAAGGGTGGGAAGAGTTCAGCTGCAGCAGGACTGGGGCTCAGCTCACGTTTACTCACAGATGCCTTGGCTTGGTACCCCAGCTTTGCAATGAGGACCCTCCTTGCTTGGGGGGTGGGCTGCTGGCTGTATGGGAGATGATTCCCCACCTCTGACCAATTTCAGAATTGTTTACCGCTGGAACAAGTGCCCTGATAGGGTTTTCCTCTGTATAACTGGTGGGTTCAGGTTTTTTTTTCCTTTTTTGGTTCCAGTTAGATTTTATTCCTCTTTTATGTATTTATTGATATAAGCAT
Source organism: Hyperoodon ampullatus (assembly GCF_949752795.1). Classification (NCBI taxonomy): domain Eukaryota; kingdom Metazoa; phylum Chordata; class Mammalia; order Artiodactyla; family Ziphiidae; genus Hyperoodon; species Hyperoodon ampullatus. The sequence goes on along the minus strand of NW_027640834.1, from coordinate 374,480 downwards.
GGAAATAATTCATTCATATAAATACATCTGTGTGAAGGGAAGAAATTTTTTCGGTTTTATTTTTAAATTTTATTTTTTAAAATTTTAAAATTTAATTTTATTTATGTTTTTATACAGCAGGTTATTATTAGTTATGTATTTTATGCATATACATGTATACAGGTCAATCCCAATCTCCCAACATATGCCACCAACACCACCCCATGGCTTCCCACACTTGGTGTCCATACGTGTGTTCTCTACCTCTGTGTCTCTATTTCTTCCCTGCAAACCAGTTCATCTATACCATTTTTCTAGGTTCCACATATATGCATTAATATACAATATTTGTTTTTCTCTTTCTGACTTACTTCATTCTGTATGACAGTCTCTAGATCCATCGACGTCTCTACAAATGACCCAGTTTCATTCCTTCTTATGGCTGAGTAATATTCCATTTTATATATGTACCACATCTTTATCCATTCGTCTGTCTGTGGGTATTTAGGTTGCTTCCATTACCTGGCTATCGTAAATAGTGCTGAAATGAGCATTGTGGTGAATGTGCCTTTTTGATTTATGGTTTTCTCTGGGTATATGCCCAGAAGTGGGATTGCTGGATCATATGGTAATTCTATTTCTAGTTTTTCTAAGGAAACTCCATACTGTTCTCCATCGTGACTGTATCAATATACATTTCGACCAATAGTGGAAGAGGGATCCTTTTGTCCACACCCTCCCCAGAATTCGTTGTTTGAAGATATTCTGATGATGTCAATTGTAACAGGTGTGAGGTGATACCTCATTGTAGTTTTGATTTGCATTTCTCTAATAATTAGTGATGTTGAGCAGCTTTTCATGTGCGTCTTGGCCATCTCTGTGTCTTCTTTGAAGAAACGTCTCTTTAGATCTTCTGCCCATTTTTGTATTGGGTTGTTTGTTTTTTTAATATTAAGCTGCATGAGCTCTTTATATATATTGGAGATTAAACTTTTGTCCATTGATTCGTTTGCAAATATTTTCGCCCATTCTGAGGGATGCTTTTTGCCATTCCCGTTTTTTTAACAAAAAAAGAAAGAAAGGAAAAGAAGCAGAACACTAATGTGAGTAAAATATGCCTTTTGAAACTGTCGTTTTGAAATATGGACGTCCTTTGAATTTTTTGGTCGATATATGAACCCAGGATTTGTTTTCAGGGCAGGTGTCATTTACAGGCCTGCAATGATTTTGAATATCAACTGACCATTAGCGCTGGGATTAAAGCTGCTGTTGTGTGAAACGGCCACAAGGTGGCAGCAGGTCTCCCTTACCAAATCTGGTTACTGGGGCAACAGAGCCTCAATGGAAGTCGTGTTCTAGATTGGAATTTAGAATGGAATGTGCCAGGAGAAAGCCCCTCAAGTTTGTCTCACTACTTCTTGTTCGTGTTTTTAATTTAATTTTTTATTTTTTATTACAGCAAATTTGATTACAATGTTTGGCTTGTTGTAGGTGTGGAAGATGTGGTTCTTTTACACATACACATATGTCTGTTCTTCCTGGGATCCTTTTCCCATGTACCTTATGACAGAATGTTGAGTAGTCTTCTCTTGGTATTCTGTAGGTCTTTGGTGATTCTATATGTCACCTGTGTTTGTATATGTCTGTTAACCCCAATATCATAATGAAACCAATCCTCACACCTTTCCATTGGTGAACCATAAGTTTGTTGAATGAATCTCTGATTGCCCTTCTCCGTGGAAATATCTGCCCTGGTATCCATTTTTCGGTCACACCTATAAGAGATATGATATGATATGTGTCTTTCACTTTCTGACTTACTAAAAGTCACGTGATTACGTCTAGACACACCTACGGTGCTGCAAATGGCATTGTGTCCTTTTATTCCTTGGCTTCTATTCTGCCTTAGCGAGGTCCATTTTCAACAATGTGATTCCCTGAGGGCTGAGGATTAGCTGACCTGGGTAGCCTGACCCTGCCTGCCGGCCCTCCCCAGGTGTGCCTGGGTTGAGGTCAATATAAACAGCGCTGCAGGCAGCAATAGCCCCTGAAGCTGTGCCTGACTCCATATTCTCTGCCCCGTCAGCAGTCTCGGGGCTGTGCTGGTGGGAGGGAGTGAGGGGCCACGGCTTTGTGGGTGGCCCGGTGTGAGTGGGTCTCTGCTGGACTTTCTGCAGGAGTTGCCAGGCTTCCACCTGTAAAGAAGGGGATGTGGCACACATACCTTCCGCTGGAATTTCTCTCCGGACAGAGGTGAGGAAGGAAAAAAACAGTGGGTGCCGGGACAGGAGGGGTATCTCAGGCAGGGCAATGGAAAGTTTCCAGAAGAGCGCCCAGGGCCAGAACCATCCTGGCTGGCCTGCTGGCACCAAGTTGGCCTGTGTGCTGTCGCTGGTGTGTCTCCACGCCCCTTCCTCTAGGCTTTCAAGCCCTTGTACATATTCAGGTGTTTTACCTCGGAAGGGTGGGAAAAGTTCAAAGGCATCTGGCCTGTGTCTCAGGTCACGGTTACTCACAGATGCCTCGGAATGGCTCCCTCCATTGCAATGAGGACGCTCTTTGCATAGGAGTGGGCTGCTGGCTGTATGGGAGATTACTCCCCACCTCTGACCAGTTTCAGAATTGTTTACCGATGGAGCAAGTGCTCTGATAGGGTTTTCCTCTGTATAACTGGAGGGTTCAGGTTTTTTTTTTTCTTTTTTGGTTCAAGTTAGATTTTATTCCTCTTCTATGTATTTATAGATATAAGCATGGAAATAATTCATTCATATAAATACATCTGTGTGAAGGGAAGTACTTTTTTCTGTTTTATTTTTAAATTTTATTTTTAAAATTTTGAAATTTAATTTTATTTATTTTTTTATACAGCAGGTTATTATTAGTTATGTATTTTATGCATATACATGTATGCAGGTCAATCCCAATCTCCCAACTCATCCCAACACCACCTCCCCATGGCTTCCCACACTTGGTGTCCATACGTGTGTTCTCTACCTCTGTGTCTCTATTTCTTCCCTTCAAACTAGTTCATCTGTACCATTTTTCTAGGTTACACATAAATGCATTAATATACAATATTTGTTTTTCTCTTTCTGACTTACTTCATTCTGTATGACAGTCTCTATATCCATCGACGTCTCTACAAATGACCCAGTTTCATTCCTTCTTATGGCTGAGTAATATTCCATTTTATATATGTACCACATCTTTATCCATTCGTCTGTCTGTGGGTATTTAGGTTGCTTCTATTACCTGGCTATCGCAAATAGTGCTGAAATGAGCATTGTGGTGAATGTGCCTTTTTGATTTATGGTTTTATCTGGGTATATGCCCAGAAGTGGGATTGCTGGATCATATGGTAATTCTATTTCTAGTTTTTTTAAGGAAACTCCATACTGTTCTCCACCGTGACTGTATCAATTTACATTTCGACCACTAGTGGAAGAGAGATCCTTTTGTCAACACCCTCCCCAGAATTCGTTGTTTGTAGATTTTCTGATGATGCCAATTGTAACAGGTGTGAGGTGATACCTCAGTGGAGTTTTGATTTGCATTTCTCTAATAATTAGTGATGTTGAGCAGCTTTTCATGTGCGTCTTGGCCATCTCTGTGTCTTCTTTGAAGAAACGTCTCTTTAGATCTTCTGCCCATTTTTGTATTGGGTTGTTTGTTTTTTAATATTAAGCTGCATGAGCTCTTTATATATATTGGAGATTAAACCTTTGTCCATTGATTCGTTTGCAAATGTTTTCGCCCATTCTGAGATATGCTTTTTGCCATTCCCGTTTTTTTTAACAAAAAAAGAAAGAAAGAAAAAGAAGCAGAATACTAATGTGTGTAAAATATGCCTTTTGAAACTGTCGTTTTGAAATATGGACGTCCTTTGAATTTTTTGGTCGATATATGAACCCAGGATTTGTTTTCAGGGCAGGTGTCATTTACAGTCCTGCAATTATTTTGAATATCAACTGACCATTAGCGCTGTGATTAAAGCTGCTGTTGTGTGAAACGGCCACAAGGTGGCACCAGGTCTCCCTTACCAAATCTGGTTACTGGGGCAACAGAGCCTCAATGGAAGTCCTGTTCTAGATTGGAATTTAGAATGGAATGTGCCAGGAGAAAGCCCCTCAAATTTGTCTCACTACTTCTTGTTCATGTTTTTAATTTATTTTTTTATTTTTTATTACAGCAAATTTGATTACAATGTTTGGCTTGTTGTAGGTGTGGAAGATGTGGTTCTTTTACACATATACATATGTCTGTTCTTCCTGGGATCCTTTTCCCATGTACCTTATGACAGAATGTTGAGTAGTCTTCTTTTGGTATTCTGTAGGTCTTTGGTGATTCTATATGTCACCTGTGTTTGTATATGTCTGTTAACCCCAATATCATAATGAAACCATTCCTCACACCTTTCCATTGGTGAACCATAAGTTTGTTGAATGAATCTGTGATTGCCCTTCTCCGTGGAAATATCTGCCCTGGTATCCATTTTTCGGTCTCACCTATAAGAGATATGATATGATATGTGTCTTACACTTTCTGACTTACTAAAAGTCACGTGATTACCTTTAGACACACCTACGGTGCTGCAAATGGCATTGTGTCATTTTATTCCTTGGCTTCTATTCTGCCTTAGCGAGGTCCATTTTCAACAATGTGATTTCCTGAGGGCTGAGGATTAGCTGACCTGGGTAGCCTGACCCTGCTCGCCGGCCCTCCCCAGATGTGCCTGATTTGAGGTCAATATAAACAGCACTGCAGGCAGCAATAGCCCCTAAAGCTGTGCCTGACTCCATATTCTCTGCCCCATCAGCAGTCTCGGGGCTGTGCTGTTGGGAGGGAGTGAGGGGCCACGGCTTTGTGGGTGGCCCGGTGTGAGTGGGTCTCTGCTGGACTTTCTGCAGGAGTTGCCAGGCTTCCACCTGTAAAGAAGAGGATGTGGCACACATACCTTCCGCTGGAATTTCTCTCCGGACAGAGGTGAGGAAGGAAAAAAACAGTGGGTGCCGGGACAGGAGGGGTATCTCAGGCAGGGCAATGGAAAGCTTCCAGAAGAGCGACCAGGTCCAGGATCAGCCTGGCTGGCCTGCTGGCACCAAGTTGGCCTGCGTGCTGTCGCTGGTGTGGCTCCACGCCCCTTCCTCTAGGCTTTCAAGCCCTTGTACATATTCAGGTGTTTTACCTGGGAAGGGTGGGAAAAGTTCAACAGCAGCTGGCCTGTGTCTCAGCTCACGGTTACTCACAGATGCCTCGCCATGGACCCCCCTTTGCAGTGAGGACGCTCCTTGCATAGGAGTGGGCTGCTGGCTCTATGGGAGATGATTCCCCACCTCTGACCAATTTCAGAATTGTTTACCGCTGGAGCAAGTGCCCTGATTGTGTTTTCCTCTGTCTAACTCGTGGGTTCAGGTTTTTTTTTTTCTTTTTTGGTTCAAGTTAGATTTTATTCCTCTTTTATGTATTTATAGATATAAGCATGGAAATCATTCATTCATATAAATACATCTGTGTGAAGGGAAGAACTTTTTTCTGTTTTATTTTTAAATTTTATTTTTAAAAATTTTGAAATTTAATTTTATTTATTTTTTTATACAGCAGGTTATTATTAGTTATGTATTTTATGCATATACATGTATACAGGTCAATCCCAGTCTCCCAACTCATCCCAACACCACCTCCCCATGGCTTCCCACACTTGGTGTCCATACGTGTGTTCTCTACCTCTGTGTCTCTATTTATTCCCTGCAAAGCAGTTCAACTGTACCATTTTTCTAGGTTCCGCATATATGCATTAATATACAATATTTGTTTTTCTCTTTCTGACTTACTTCATTCTGTATGACAGTCTCCAGATCCATCGATGTCTCTACAAATGACCCAGTTTCATTCCTTCTTATGGCTGAGTAATATTCCATTTTATATATGTACCACATCTTTATCCATTCCTCTGTCTGTGGGTACTTAGGTTGCTTCCATTACCTGACTATCGTAAATAGTGCTGAAATGAGCATTGTGGTGAATGTGCCTTTTTGATTTATGGTTTTCTCTGGGTATATGCCCAGAAGTGGGATTGCTGGATCATATGGTAATTCTATTTCTAGTTTTTTTAAGGAAACTCCATACTGTTCTCCATCGTGACTGTATCAATTTACATTTCCACCACTAGTGGAAGAGGGATCCTTTTGTCAACACCCTCCCCAGAATTCGTTGTTTGTAGATTTTCTGTTGATGCCGATTCTAACAGGTGTGAGGTGATACCTCATTGTAGTTTTGATTTGCATTTCTCTAATAATTAGTGATGTTGAGCAGCTTTTCATGTGCGTCTTGGCCATCTCTGTGTCTTCTTTGAAGAAACGTCTCTTTAGATCTTTTGCCCATTTCTGTATTGGGTTGTTTGTTTTTTTAATATTAAGCTTCATGAGCTCTTTATATATATTGCAGATTAAACATTTGTCCATTGATTCGTTTGCAAATATTTTCGCCCATTCTGAGGGATGCTTTTTGCCATTCCCGTTTTTTTAACAAAAAAAGAAAGAAAGAAAAAGAAGCAGAACACTAATGTGTGTAAAATATGCCTTTTGAAACTGTCGTTTTGAAATATGGACATCCTTTGAATTTTTTGGTCGATATATGAACCCAGGATTTGTTTTCAGGGCAGGTGTCATTTACAGGCCTGCAATGATTTTGAATATCAACTGACCATTAGCGCTGGGATTAAAGCTGCTGTTGTGTGAAACGGCCACAAGCTGGCAGCAGTTCTCCCTTACCAAATCTGGTTACTGGGGCAACAGAGCCTCAATGGATGTCGTGTTCTAGATTGGAATTTAGAATGGAATGTGCCAGGAGAAAGCCCCTCAAGTTTGTCTCACTACTTCTTGTTCGTGTTTTTAATTTAATTTTTTATTTTTTATTACAGTTAATTTGATTACAGTGTTTGGCTTGTTGTAGGTGTGGAAGATGTGGCTCTTCTACACATATACATATGTCTCTTATTCCTGAAATCCTTTTCCCATGTACCTTATGACAGAATGTTGAGTAGTCTTCTCTTGGTATTCTGTAGGTCTTTGGTGATTATATATGTCACCTGTGTTTGTATATGTCTGTTAACCCCAATATCATAATGAAACCAATCCTCACACCTTTCCATTGGTGAACCATAAGTTTGTTGAATGAATCTGTGATTGCCCTTCTCCCTGGAAATATCTGCCCTGGTATCCATTTTTCGGTCACACCTATAAGAGATATGATATGATATGTGTCTTTCACTTTCTGACTTACAACAACTCACGTGATTACCTCTAGACACACCTACGGTGCTACAAATGGCATTGTGTCCTTTTATTCCTTGGCTTCTATTCTGCCTTAGCGAGGTCCATTTTCAACAATGTGATTCCCTGAGGGCTGAGGATTAGCTGACCTGGGTAGCCTGACCCTGCCGGCCGGCCCTCCCCAGGTGTGCCTGGGTTGAGGTCAATATAAACAGCGCTGGAGGAAGCAATAGCCCCTGAAGCTGTGCCTGACTCCATATTCTCTGCCCCGTCAGCAGTGTCGGGGCTGTGCTGGTGGGAGGGAGTGAGGGGCCACGGCTTTGTGGGTGGCCCAGTGTGAGTGGGTCTCTGCTGGACTTTCTGCAGGAGTTGCCAGGCTTCCACCTGTAATGAAGAGGATGTGTCACCCATACCTTCCGCTGGAATTTCTCTCCGGACAGAGGTGAGGAAGGAAAAAATCAGTGGGGGCGGGGACAGGAGGGGTATCTCAGGCAGGGCAATGGAAAGTTTCCAGAAGAGCCCCCAGGGCCAGGACCATCCTGACTGGCCTGCAGGCACCAAGTTGGCCTGCGTGCTGTCGCTGGTGTGGCTCCACGGCCCTTCCTCTAGGCTTTCAAGCCCTTGTACATATTCAGGTGTTTTACATGGGAAGGGTGGGAAAAGTTCAACAGCAGCTGGCCTGGGGCTCAGCTCACGGTTACTCACAGATGCCTCGGCATGGCCCTCCGCTTCGCAATGAGGACGCTCCTTGCGTAGGAGTGGGCTGCTGGCTGTATGGGAGATGATTCCCCACCTCTGACCAATTTCAGAATTGTTTACCGATGGAGCAAGTGCCCTGATTGTGTTTTCCTCTGTCTAACTCGTGGGTTCAGGTTTTTTTTTTTTCTTTTTTGGTTCAAGTTAGATTTTATTCCTCTTTTATGTATTTATAGATATAAGCATGGAAATAATTCATTCATATAAATACATCTGTGTGAAGGGAAGAACTTTTTTCTGTTTTATTTTTAAATTTTATTTTTTAAAATTTTGAAATTTAATTTTATTTATTTTTTTATACAGCAGGTTATTATTAGTTATGTATTTTATCCATATACATGTATACAGGTCAATCCCAGTCTCTCAACTCATCCCAACAACACCTACCCATGGCTTCCCACACTTGGTGTCCATACGTGTGTTCTCTACCTTTGTGTCTCTATTTCTTCCCTGCAAACCAGTTCATCTGTACCATTTTTCTAGGTTCCACATATATGCATTAATATACAATATTTGTTTGTCTCTTTCTGACTTACTTCATTCTGTATGACAGTCTCTAGATCCATCGACGTCTCTACAAATGACCCAGTTTCATTCCTTCTTATGGCTGAGTAATATTCCATTTTATATATGTACCACATCTTTATCCATTCGTCTGTCTGTGGGTATTTAGGTTGCTTCCATTACCTGGCTATCGTAAATAGTGCTGAAATGAGCATTGTGGTGAATGTGCCTTTTTGATTTATGGTTTTCTCTGGGTATATGCCCAGAAGTGGGATTGCTGGATCATATGGTAATTCTATTTCTAGTTTTTTTAAGGAAACTCCATACTGTTCTCCATCTTGACTGTATCAATTTACATTTCCACCACTAGTGGAAGAGGGATCCTTTTGTCCACACCCTCCCCAGAATTCGTTGTTTGTAGATATTCTGATGATGCCAATTGTAACAGGTGTGAGGTGATACCTCATTGTAGTTTTGATTTGCATTTCTCTAATAATTAGTGATGTTGAGCAGCTTTTCATGTGCGTCTTGGCCATCTCTGTGTCTTCTTTAAAGAAACGTCTCTTTAGATCTTCTGCCCATTTTTGTATTGGGTTGTTTGTTTTTTTTAATATTAAGCTGCATGAGCTCTTTATATATATTGGAGATTAAACCTTTGTCCATTGATTCGTTTGCAAATATTTTCGCCCATTCTGAGGGATGCTTTTTGCCATTCCCATTTTTTTAACAAAAAAAGAAAGAAAGAAAAAGAAGCAGAACACTAATGTGTGTAAAATATGCCTTTTGAAACTGTCGTTTTGAAATATGGACGTCCTTTGAATTTTTTGGTCGCTATATGAATCCAGGATTTGTTTTCAGGGCAGGTGTCATTTACAGGCCTGCAATGATTTTGAATATCAACTGACCATTAGCCCTGGGATTAAAACTGCTGTTGTGTGAAACGGCCACAAGGTGGCAGCAGGTCTCCCTTACCAAATCTGGTTACTGGGGCAACAGAGCCTCAATGGAAGTCGTGTTCTAGATTGGAATTTAGAATGGAATGTGCCAGGAGATAGCCCCTCAAGTTTGTCTCACTACTTCTTGTTCGTGTTTTTAATTTAATTTTATATTTTTTATTACAGCAAATTTGATTACAATGTTTGGCTTGTTGTAGGTGTGGAAGATGTGGTTCTTTTACACATATACATATGTCAGTTCTTCCTGGGATCCTTTTCCCATGTACCTTATGACAGAATGTTGAGTAGTCTTCTCTTGGTATTCTGTAGGTTTTGGGTGATTATATATGGCACCTGTGTTTGTATATGTCTGTTAACCCCAATATCATAATGAAAACAATCCTCAGAACTTTCCATTGGTGTACCATAAGTTTGTTTAATGAATCTGTGATTGCCTTTCTCCGTGGAAATATCTGCCCTGGTATCCATTTTTCGGTCACAGCTATAAGACATATGATATGATATGTTACTTTCACTTTCTGACTTACTACAAGTCACGTGATTACCTCTAGACACACCTACGGTGCTGCAAATGGCATTGTGTCCTTTTATTCCTTGGCTTCTATTCTGCCTTAGCGAGGTCCATTTTCAACAATGTGATTCCCTGAGGGCTGAGGATTAGCTGACCTGGGTAGCCTGACCCTGCCGGCCGGCCCTCCCCAGGTGTGCCTGGGTTGAGGTCAATATAAACAGCACTGCAGGCAGCAATAGCCCCTGAAGTTCTGCCTGACTCCATATTCTCTGCCCAGTCAGCAGTGTCGGGGCTCTGCTGGTGGGAGGGAGTGAAGGGTCACGGCTTTGTGGGTGGCCCGTTGTGAGTGGGTCTCTGTTGTACTTTCTTCAGGAGTTGCCAGGCTTCCACCTGTAAAGAACAGGATGTGTCACCCATACCTTCCGCTGGAATTTCTCTCCGGACAGAGGTGAGGAAGGAAAAAAGCATTGGGGGCCGGGACAGGAGGGGTATCTCAGGCAGGGCAATGGAAAGCTTCCAGAAGAGCGCCCAGGGCCAGGACCATCCTGGCTGGCCTGCAGGCACCAATTTGGCCTGCGTGCTGTCTCTTGTGTGGCTCCACGACCCTTTCTCTAGGCTTTCAAGGCCTTGTACTTATTCAGGTGTTTTACCTGGGAAGGGTGGGAAAAGTTCAACAGCAGCTGGCCTGGGGCTCAGCTCACGGTTACTCACAGATGCCTCGGCATGGCCCCCAGCTTTGCAATGAGGACGCTCCTTGTGTAGGAGTGGGCTGCTTGCTCTATGGGAGATGATTCCCCACCTCTGACCAATTTCAGAATTGTTTACCGCTGGAGCAAGTGCCCTGATAGGGTTTTCCTCTGTCTAACTCGTGGGTTCAGGTTTTTTTTTTTCTTTTTTGGTTCAAGTTAGATTTTATTCCTCTTTTATATATTTTTAGATATAAGCATGGAAATAATTCATTCATATAAATACATCTGTGTGAAGGGAAGAACTTTTTTCTGTTTTATTTTTAAATTTTATTTTTAAAAATTTTGAAATTTAATTTTATTTATTTTTTTATACAGCAGGTTATTATTAGTTATGTATTTTATGCATATACGTGTATGCAGGTCAATCCCAATCTCCCAGCTCATCCCAACACCACCTCTCCATGGCTTCCCACACTTGGTGTCCATACGTGTGTTCTCTACCTCTGTGTCTCTATTTCTTCCCTGCCAACCAGTTCATCTGTACCATTTTTCTAGGTTCCACATATATGCATTAATATACAATATTTGTTTGTCTCTTTCTGACTTACTTCATTCTGTATGACAGTCTGTAGATCCATCGACGTCTGTACAAATGACCCACTTTCATTCCTACTTATGGCTGAGTAATATTCCATTTTATATATGTACCACATCTTTTTTTTTTTTTTTTTTTTTTTTTGCGATATGTGGGCCTCTCACTGTTGTGGCCTCTCCCATTGCGGAGCACAGGCTCCGGACGCGCAGGCCCAACGGCCATGGCTCACGGGCCCAGCCGCTCTGCAGCATGTGGGATCTTCGCGGACCGGGGCACGAACCTGTGTCCCCTGCATCGGCAGGCAGACTCTCAACCACTGCGCCACCAGGGAAGCCCTGTACCACATCTTTATCCATTCGTCTGTCTGTGGGTATTTAGGTTGCTTCCATTACCTGGCTATCGTAAATAGTGCTGAAATGAGCATTGTGGTGAATGTGCCTTTTTGATTTATGGTTTTCTCTGGGTATATTCCCAGAAGTGGGATTGCTGGATCATATGGTAATTCTATTTCTAGTTTTTTTAAGGAAACTCCATACTGTTCTCCATCGTGACTGTATCAATTTACATTTCCACCACTAGTGGAAGAGGGATCCTTTTGTCCACACCCTCCCCAGAATTCGTTGTTTGTAGATTTTCTGATGATGCCGATTCTAACAGGTGTGAGGTGATACCACATTGTAGTTTTGATTTGCATTTCTCTAATAATTAGTGATGTTGAGCAGCTTTTCATGTGCGTCTTGGCCATCTCTGTGTCTTCTTTGAAGAAACGTCTCTTTAGATCTTCTGCCCATTTTTGTATTGGGTTGTTTGTTTTTTTAATATTACGCTGCATGAGCTCTTTATATATATTGGAGACTAAACCTTTGTCCATTGATTCGTTTGCAAATATTTTCGCCCATTCTTAGGGATGCCTTATTCCATTCCCGTTTTTTTAACAAAAAAAGAAAGAAAGAAAAAGAAGCAGAACACTAATGTGTGTAAAATATGCCTTTTGAAACTGTCGTTTTGAAATATGGACGTCCTTTGAATTTTTTGGTCGATATATGAACCCAGGATTAGTTTTCAGGGCAGGTGTCATTTACAGGCCTGCAATGATTTTGAATATCAACAGACCATTAGCGCTGGAATTAAAGCTGCTGTTGTGTGAAACGGCCACAAGGTGGCAGCAGTTCTCTCTTACCAAGTCTGGTTACTAGGGCAACAGAGCCTCAATGGAAGTCCTGTTCTAGATTGGAATTTAGAATGCAATGTGCCAGGAGAAAGCCCCTCAAGTTTGTCTCACTACATCTTGTTCGTGTTTGTAATTTATTTTTTTATTTTTTCTTACAGCAAATTTGATTACAATGTTTGGCTTGTTGTAGGTGTGGAAGATGTGGTTCTTTTACACATATACATATGTCTGTTCTTCCTGGGATCCTTTTCCCATGTACCTTATGACAGAATGTTGAGTAGTCTTCTCTTGGTATTCTGTAGGTCTTTGGTGATTATATATGTCACCTGTGTTTGTATATGTCTGTTAAACCCAATATCATAATGAAACCAACCCTCACACCTTTCCATTGGTGAACCATAAGTTTGTTTAATGAATCTGTGATTGCCTTCTCCGTGGAAATATCTGCCCTGGTATCCATATTTCGGTCACACCTATAAGAGATATGATGTGATATGTGTCTTTCACTTTCTGACTTGCTACAAGTCACATGATTACCTCTAGACACACCTACGGTGCTGCAAATGGCATTGTGTCCTTTTATTCCTTGGCTTCTATTCTGCCTTAGCGAGGTCCATTTTCAACAATGTGATTCCCTGAGGGCTGAGGATTAGCTGACCTGGGTAGCCTGACCCTGCCGGCCGGCCCTCCCCAGGTGTGCCTGGGTTGAGGTCAATATAAACAGCACTGCAGGCAGCAATAGCCCCTGAAGCTCTGCCTGACGCCATATTCTCTGCCCAGTCAGCAGTGTCGGGTCTGTGCTGGTGGGAGGGAGTGAGGGGTCACGGCTTTGTGGGTGGCCCGTTGTGAGTGGGTCTCTGCTGGACTTTCTGCAGGAGTTGCCAGGCTTCCACCTGTAAAGAACAGGATGTGTCACCCATACCTTCCGCTGGAATTTCTCTCCAGACAGAGGTGAGGAAGGAAAAAAGCATTGGGGGCCGGGACAGGAGGGGTATCTCAGGCAGGGCAATGGAAAGCTTCCAGAAGAGCGCCCAGGGCCAGGACCATCCTGGCTGGCCTGCAGGATCCAAGTTGGCCTGCGTGCTGTCGCTGGTGTGGCTCTATGGCCCTTCCTCTAGGCTTTCAAGGCCTTGTACATATTCAGGTGTTTTACCTGGGAATGGTGGGAAAAGTTCAACAGCAGTTGGCCTGGGGCTCAGCTCACGGTTACTCACAGATGCCTCGGCATGGCCCCCAGCTTTGCAATGAGGACGCTCCTTGCGTAGGAGTTGGCTGCTGGCTCTATGGGAGATGATTCCCCATCTCTGACCAATTTCAGAATTGTTTACCGCTGGAGCAAGTTCCCTAATAGGGTTTTCCTCTGTCTAACTCGTGGGTTCAGGTTTGTTTTTTTTTTTCTTTTTTGGTTCAAGTTAGATTTTATTCCTCTTTTATGTATTTATAGATATAAGCATGGAAATAATTCATTCATATAAATACATCTGTGTGAAGGGAAGAACTTTTTTCTGTTTTATTTTTAAATTTTATTTTTAAAAATTTTGAAATTTAATTTTATTTATTTTTTTATACAGCAGGTTATTATTAGTTATGTATTTTATGCATATACATGTATGCAGGTCAATCCCAGTCTCCCAACTCATCCCAACACCACCTCCCCATGGCTTCCCACACTTGGTGTCCATACGTGTGTTCTCTACCTCTGTGTCTCTATTTCTTCCCTGCAAACCAGTTCATCTGTACCATTTTTCTAGGTTCCACATATATGCATTAATATACAATATTTGTTTTTCTCTTTCTGACTTACTTCATTCTGTATGACAGTCTCTAGATCCATCGACGTCTCTACAAATGACCCAGTTTCATTCCTTCTTATGGCTGAGTAATATTCCATTTTATATAGGTACCACATCTTTATCCATTCGTCTGTCTGTGGGTATTTAGGTTGCTTCCATTACCTGGCTATCGTAAATATTGCTGAAATGAGCATTGTGGTGAATGTGCCTTTTTGATTTATGGTTTTCTCTGGGTATATGCCCAGAAGTGGGATTGCTGGATCATATGGTCATTCTATTTCTAGTTTTTTTAAGGAAACTCCATACTGTTCTCCATCGTGACTGTATCAATTTACATTTCCACCACTAGTGGAAGAGGGATCCTTTTGCCCACACCCTCCCCAGAATTCGTTGTTTGTAGATTTTCTGATGATGCCGATTCTAACAGGTGTGAGGTGATACCACATTGTAGTTTTGATTTGCATTTCTCTAATAATTAGTGATGTTGAGCAGCTTTTCATGTGAGTCTTGGCCATCTCTGTGTCTTCTTTGAAGAAACGTCTCTTTAGATCTTCTGCCCATTTTTGTATTGGGTTGTTTGTTTTTTTAATATTACGCTGCATGAGCTCTTTATATATATTGGAGATTAAACCTTTGTCCATTGATTCGTTTGCAAATATTTTCGCCCATTCTGAGGGATGCCTTATTCCATTCCCGATTTTTTAACAAAAAAAGAAAGAAAGAAAAAGAAGCAGAACACTAATGTGTGTAAAATATGCCTTTTGAAACTGTCGTTTTGAAATATGGACGTCCTTTGAATTTTTTGGTCGATATATGAACCCAGGATTAGTTTTCAGGGCAGGTGTCATTTACAGGCCTGCAATGATTTTGAATATCAATAGACCATTAGCGCTGGAATTAAAGCTGCTGTTGTGTGAAACGGCCACAAGGTGGCAGCAGTTCTCCCTTACCAAATATGGTTACTAGGGCAACAGAGCCTCAATGGAAGTCCTCTTCTAGATTGGAATTTAGAATGCAATGTGCCAGGAGAAAGCCCCTCAAGTTTGTCTCACTACTTCTTGTTCGTGTTTTTAATTTAATTTTTTATTTTTTATTACAGCAAATTTGATTACAATGTTTGGCTTGTTGTAGGTGTGGAAGATGTGGTTCTTTTACACATATACATATGTCTGTTCTTCCTGGGATCCTTTTCCCATGTACATTATGACAGAATGTTGAGTAGTCTTCTCTTGGTATTCTGTCTGTCTTTGGTGATTATATATGTCACCTGTGTTTGTATATGTCTGTTAACCCCAATATCATAATGAAACCAACCCTCACACCTTTCCATTGGTGAACCATAAGTTTGTTTAATGAATCTGTGATTGCCCTTCTCCTTTGAAATATCTGCCCTGGTATCCATTTTCCGGTCACACCTATAAGAGATATGATATGATATGTGTCTTTCACTTTCTGACTTACTACAAGTCACGTGATTACCTCTATACACACCTACGGTACTGCAAATGGCATTGTGTCCTTTTATTCCTTGGCTTCTATTCTGCCTTAGCGAGGTCCACTTTCAACAATGTGATTCCCTGAGGGCTGAGGATTAGCTGACCTGGGTAGCCTGACCCTGCCGGCCGGCCCTCCCCAGGTGTGCCTGGGTTGAGGTCAATATAAACAGCACTGCAGGCAGCAATAGCCCCTGAAGCTCTGCCTGACGCCATGTTCTCTGCCCCGTCAGCAGTCTCGGGGCTGTGCTGGTGGGAGGGAGTGTGGGGCCACGGCTTTGTGGATGGCCCGGTGTGAGTGGGTCTCTGCTGAACTTTCTGCAGGAGTTGCCAGGCTGCCACCTGTAAAGAAGAGGATGTGGCACCCATACCTTCCATTGGAATTTCTCTCCGGACAGATGTGAGGAAGGAAAAAAGCAGTGGGGGCAGGGACAGGATGGGTATCTCAGGCAGGGCAATGGAAAGCTTCCAGAAGAGCGCCCAGGGACAGGACCATCCTGGCTGGCCTGCAGGCACCAAGTTGGCCTGCGTGCTGTCGCTGTTGTGGCTCCACGGCCCTTCCTCTAAGCTTTCAAGCCCTTGTACATATTCAGGTGTTTTACCTGGGAAGGGTGGGAAATGTTCAGCAGCCGCTGGCCTGGGGCTCAGCTCACGGTTACTCACAGATGCCTTAAGTCCCTTTCACTGAGGAAGGTGTAGGTCTTGTCTATTCCATAGTTTGTTTCTGGAACGGTACCTGTGCTTATATCAAACTCTGGTTTTATGCATCACCCGACCTCTCATTCCCCCTTAAGCAGGCATAATAGTGTTTTCCAAAGGTGAGACTCTGTTCTCTTTCCTAACTGAGTTCAAGTGTAGCCATGTTTACAGGATCTTCATAAGTGATATCTTAATATAAGTTTCTTTTTCTGTGTGACTTTTTTCACTTAGAAGCATCATACCTCAATTCACTCATTTTGCTGCTACTGGTCTTATGCCATTGACTGCATGGCTGAGGGATATTCCATCGTACGGAAGTAGCACAATTTTTTGAACCATTTTTATATTTCCTGGGATATTTAAGGTGTACCCAAGTTGAGGTTTTTGTAAGCAGTGCAGCCCTAAATTTTGGGGTGGCTCTGTCTTATTGATTTTCAGTTTTCCCAAGGTATATTCCCTAGACTGGAAGTGCCCTTGGCTCTGTAGCTCTGTTGTTTACTTGTTTTAGGGAACACAATGCACTCCTCCAGAGAGGCAGGTGGCAATTTACATCCCGCCCATCAGCATAACAAGACTCCCTCTTCTCCAGGGCCTGTTTTGCCTTTCTGGTTTTTACACATTTTGTGGATGTCCCTTTTAGACCTCTGGAAAGTGATACTTCTTTGTAGTGCAGATTTTCATTGCCGCCTGCTTGCTTGGGCAAAAAGGGCATATGCGTTTTCTCCTGAATATATTCATGAGAAAACACATACGCTCTATTTGGCCAAGTGCATCATTTTTGAAATTTTTCCCCTCTTTCTGTGCTTCAAACGCGATTCCGACGTACCTCTTGAAATCTGTTTCCTGCTATTCTGCCTCGCTTTCATGTCTGCCTCGTTGCCTTCCCTCACCAGATTTTTGGACGATAGTTGTCCTTAATTACTCGGCCAGTTTGTGAATTGCTGTGCCCCTGAGCTCCATTATTCTACTCGTTTTTTGTGAGCTGACCGCAAGTCCAAAATTTTGGTTCAGGACCTACACTGGTTTCTTATGGGGCACTGAGACTTTGGTTAATTCTTCTTCCTGCTGGGAAATTAGATTGACATTTGCCCGTCCAAATGCCTAACAGCTACTCTCTCATTGGTTCTCCCTCTTCACTTTCATCCTCAGGCAAACTGGCATCATGTGCGAACCAGTAGGTTAAAGGGGCTGTCTCTCCAAGTTGGGAGATTGATAGTAAAGCAGTTGGAAAGTCAAACTGGAGCACCAGGAGAGGGACTATTCGTTGAGTTTTAGAAACCTTTCGTATTCACAGTGTGTCCATGCTGTAGGTTTCCCGTACATGTTATAGCTGTAGTAATATTCCCTTCAACCTGGAGAATTGGGACGCATGGAATGGGTGCCATGCATTTTTGCTTTAAAGGGTCTACATTAGCTCACCCAATCTCACCAATCCTCTCAGTCCCAAGTGTCCAGCCTTATGCCACATCCAGCTGTCATTGTAGATAGGGTAATTCCAGGTTTCATCAGAGACCATGAAGGAATAGTGAAGAATATCCATTTTAGTTTTGTGTAGTTTTTGTAATTCCTTTTTAGAGTGGGTTTGAGCTGATTACGCTGCCATGTTTATGCCAGTCTAGACACACTTGATTCCCTTACGGAGAGATATCAATACATAGGTTTTAAGATTCTTACTAGTCAGATATATTCCTCTGCGGGAAATATGGGGTTTTGAGTCCCTTTCACTGAGGAAGGTGTAGGTCTTCTCTATTCCATAGTTGGTTTTTGGAACGGTACCTGTGCTTATATCAAACTCTGGTTTTATGCATCACCCCACCTCTCCTTCCCCCTTAAGCAGGCATAAGAGTGTTTTCTAAATGTGAGACACTGTTCACTTTCCTAACTCAGTTCAAGTGTAGCCATGTTTACAGGATCTTCATAAGTGATATCTTATGATAAGTTTCTTTTTCTCTGTGACTTATTTCACATAGAATCATCGTACCTGAATCCACCCATTTTGCTGCTACTGGTCTTATGACATTGATTTCATGGCTGAGGGATATTCCATCGTACGTAAGTACCACAATTTTTTGAACCATTTTTATATTTCCTGGGATATTTAAGGTGTTCCCAAGTTGAGGTCCTTGTAAGCAGTGCAGCCCTAAATTTTGGGGTGGCTCTGTCTTATTGATTTTCAGTTTTCCCAAGGTATATTCCCTAGACTGGAAGTGCCCTTGGCTCTGTAGCTTTGTTGTTTACTTGTTTTAGGGAACACAATGCACTCCTCCAGAGAGGCAGTTGGCAATTTGCATCCCACCCATCAGCATAACAAGGCTCCCTGTTCTCCAGGGCCTGTCTTGCCTTTCTGGTTTTTACAAATTTTGTGGATGTCCCTTTTGACCGGTGGGAAGTGATACTTCTTTGTAGTGCAGATTTGCATTGCCCACTTGCTTGCTTGGCCAAAAAGGGCCTATGCGTTTTCTCCTGAATATATTCAGGAGAAAACGCATAGGCCCTTTTTGGCCAAGTGCATCATTGTCCAAACTGTGCCCCTCTTCCTGTGCTTTAAAGGCGATTCCAACGTACCTCTTGAAATCTGTTTTCTGCTATTCTGCCTCGTTTTCAAGTCCGGCTCGTTGCCTTCCCTCAACAGATTTTTGGACGATAGTTTTCCTTTATTACTCGGCCAGTTTGTGAATTGCTGTGCCCCTGAGCTCCATTTTTCAACACGTTTTTGGTGAGCTGACCGCAAGTCCAAAATTTTGGTTCAGGACCTATGATGGTTCCCGGTGGTGGGCTGAGACTTTGGTTAATTCTTCTTCCTGCCGGGAAGTTAAAGTGATATGTGCCCGTCCACATGCCTAACAGCTACTCTCTCATTGCTTCTCCCTCTTCCGTTTCATCCTCTGCCAAATTGGCAACCTGTGCGAACCAGGAGGTTAAAGGGGATGTCTCTACAAGTTAGGAGATTGATAGTAAAGCAGATGGAAAGTCAAACCGGAGCACCAGGAGAGGGACTATTCGTTGAGTTTTAGCAACTTTTCGTATTCACAGTGTGTCCGTTCTCTAGGCTTCCCGTACATGTTATAGCTGTAGTAATATTCCCTTCAACTTGGAGAGTTGGGACCAATGGAATGGGTGCCAGGCATTTGTGCTTTAAAAGGTCTGCATTTGCTCACCCAATCTCACCAATCGTCTCAGTCCCAAGTGTCCCTCCTTATGCCACATCCAGCTGTCATTGTAGATAGGGTCATTCCAGGTTTCATCAGAGACCCTGAAGGAATTGTAAAGAATTTCCCAGTTTTTTTGTTTTGTTTTTGAAGTTCCTTTTTATAGTGGGTTTGAGCTGATTCTCGCTGCCATGTTTATGCCAGTCTAGACACACTTGATTCACTTATGGAGACATATCAATACATAGGTTTTAAGATTCTTACTAGTCAGATATATTCCTCTGCGGGAAATATGGGGTTTTGAGTCCCTTTCACTGAGGAAGGTGTAGGTCTTGTGTATTCCATAGTTGGTTTTTGGAACGGTACCTGTGCTTATATCAAACTCTGGTTTTATGCATCACCCCACCTCTCCTTCCCCCTTAAGCAGGCATAAGAGTGTTTTCTAAATGTGAGACACTGTTCTCTTTCCTAACTCAGTTCAAGTGTAGCCATGTTTACAGGATCTTCATAAGTGATATCTTATGATAAGTTTCTTTTTCTGTATGACTTATTTCACTTAGAATCATCGTACCTGTATCCACCCATTTTGCTGCTAATGGTCTTATGACATTGATTTCATGCCTGAGGGATATTCCATCGTACATAAGTTCCACAAATTTTTGAACCATTTTTATATTTCCTGGGATATTTAAGGTGTACCCAATTTGAGGTCCTTGTAAGCAGTGCAGCCATAAATTTTGGGGTGGCTCTGTCTTATTGATTTTCAGTTTTCCCAAGGTATATTCCCTAGACTGGAAGTGCCCTTGGCTCTGTAGCTCTGTTCTTTACTTGTTTTAGGGAACACAATGTACTCCTCCAGAGAGGCAGTTGGCAATTTACATCCCGCCCATCAGCATAACAATGCTCCCTGTTCTCCAGGGCCTGTCTTGCCTTTCTGCTTTTTACACATTTTGTGGATGTCACTTTTGACCGGTGGGAAGTGATACTTCTTTGTAGTGCAGATTTGCATTGCCCGCTTGCTTGCTTGGCCAAAAAGGGCGTATGCGTTTTCTCCTGAATAAATTCAGGAGAAAACGCATACGCCCTTTTTGGCCAAGTGCATCATTGTCGAAGCTGTGCCCCTCTTCCTGTGCTTTAAAGGTGATTCCAACGTACCTCTTGAAATCTGTTTCCTGCTATTCTGCCTCGCTTTCAAGTCCGCCTCGTTACCTTCCCTCAACAGATTTTTGGACGATAGTTGTCCTTTATTACTCTGCCAGTTTGTGAATTGCTGTGCCCCTGAGCTCCATTTTTCAACTCGTTTTTGGTGAGCTGGCCGCATGTCCAAAATTTTGTTTCAGGACCTATACTGGTTCCCGGTGGGGGGCTGAGACTTTGGTTAATTCTTCTTCCTGCCGGGAAATTACAGTGATATGTGCCCGTCTAAATGCCTAACAGCTACTCTCTCATTGGTTCTCCCTCTTCCCTTTCATCCTCTGCCAAATTGGAAACGTGTGCGAACCAGGAGGTTAAATAGGCTGTCTCTTCAAGTTGGGAGGTTGATAGTAAAGGAGATGGAAAGTCAAACCGGAGCACCAGGAGAGGGACTATTCGTTGAGTTTTAGAAACCTTTCGTATTCACAGTGTGTCCGTTCTCTAGGTTTCCCGTACATGTTATAGCTGTAGTAATATTCCCTTCAACCTGGAGAGTTGGGACCCATGGAATGGGTGCCATGCATTATTGCTTTAAAGGGTCTGCATTTGCTCACCCAATCTCACCAATCCTCTCAGTCCCAAGTGTCCAGCCTTATGCCACATCCAGCTGTCATTGTAGATAGGGTCATTCCAGGTTTCATCAGAGACCCTGAAGGAATTGTAAAGAATTTCCCAGTTTTTTTGTTTTGTTTTTGATATTCATTTTTATAGTGGGTTTGAGCTGATTCTCGCTGCCATGTTTATGCCAGTCTAGACACACTTGATTCCCTTACGGAGACATATCAATACATAGGTTTTAAGATTCTTACTGGTCAGATATATTCCTCTGTGGGAAATATGGGGTTTTGAGTCCCTTTCACTGAGGAAGGTGTAGGTCTTGTCTATTCCATAGTTGGTTTTTGGAACGGTACCTGTGCTTATATCAAACACTGGTTTTATGCATCACCCCACCTCTCCTTCCCCCTTAAGCAGGCATAAGAGTGTTTTCTAAATGTGAGACACTGTTCTCTTTCCTAACTCTGTTCAAGTGTAGCCATGTTTACAGAATCTTCATAAGTGATATCTTATGATAAGTTTCTTTTTCTGTGTGACTTATTTCACTTAGAATCATCGTACCTGGATCCACCTATTTTGCTGCTATTGGTCTTATGACATTGATTTCATGGCTGAGGGATATTCCATTGTACGTAAGTACCACAATTTTTTGAACCATTTTTATATTTCCTGGGATATTTAAGCTGTACCCAAGTTGAGGTCCTTGTAAGCAGTGCAGCCCTAAATTTTGGAGTGGCTCTGTCTTATTGATTTTCAGTTTTCCCAAGGTATATTCCCTAGACTGGAAGTGCCCTTGGCTCTGTAGCTCTGTTGTTTACTTGTTTTAGGGAACACAATGCACTCCTCCAGAGGGGCAGTTGACAATTTACATCCCGCCCATCAGCATAACAAGGCACCCTGTTCTCCAGGGCCTGTCTTGCCTTTCTGGTTTTTACATATTTTGTGGATGTCCCTTTTGACCGGTGGGAAGTGATACTTCTTTGTAGTGCAGATTTGCATTGCCCGCTTGCTTGCTTGGCCAAAAAGGGCGTATGCGTTTTCTCCTGAATATATTCAGGGGAAAACGCATACGCCCTTTTTGGCCAAGTGCATCATTGTCGAAGTTGTGCCCCTCTTCCTGTGCTTTAAAGGCGATTCCAACGTACCTCTTGAAATCTGTTTCCTGCTATTCTGCCTCGCTTTCAAGTCCGCCTCGTTGCCTTCCCTCAACAGATTTTTGGACGATAGTTGTCCTTTATTACTCGGCGAGTTTGTGAATTGCTGTGCCCCTGAGCTCCATTTTTCAACTCGTTTTTGGTGAGCTGACCACAAGTCCAAAATTTTGGTTCAGGACCTATACTGGTTCCCGGTGGGTGGCTGAGACTTTGGTTAATTATTCTTCTTGCCGGGAAATTAGAGTGATATGTGCCCGTCCAAATGCCTAACAGCTACTCTCTCATTGGTTCTCCCTCTTCCCTTTCATCCTCTGCCAGATTGGAAACCTGTGCGAACCAGGAGGTTAAAGGGGCAGTCTCTCCAAGTTGGGAGGTTGATAGTAAAGCAGATGGAAAGTCAAACCGGAGCACCAGGAGAGGGACTATTCGTTGAGTTTTAGAAACCTTTCGTATTCACAGTGTGTCCGTCCACTAGGTTTCCAGTACATGTTATAGCTGTAGTAATATTCCCT
Organism: Hyperoodon ampullatus; assembly: GCF_949752795.1. Lineage (NCBI taxonomy): Eukaryota > Metazoa > Chordata > Mammalia > Artiodactyla > Ziphiidae > Hyperoodon > Hyperoodon ampullatus. The sequence continues at coordinate 351,499 of NW_027640834.1, read as the reverse complement.
TCAACCTGGAGAGATGGGATCCATGGAATGGGTGCCATGCATCATTGCTTTAAAGGGTCTGCATTTGCTCACCCAATCTCACCAATTGTCTCAGTCCCAAGTGTCCCTCCTTATGCTACATCCAGCTGTCGTTGTAGATAGAGTCATTCCAGGGTTCATCAGAGACCCTGAAGGTATTGTAAAGAATTTCCCAGTTTTTTTTGTTTTGTTTGTGAAATTCCTTTTTATAGTGGGTTTGAGCTGATTCTCGCTGCCATGTTTATGCCAGTCTAGACACTTGATTCCCTTACGGAGACATATCAATACATAGGTTTTAAGATTCTTACTAGTCAGATATATTCCTCTGTGGGAAATATGGGGTTTTCAGTCCCTTTCACTGAGGAAGGTGTAGGTCTTGTCTATTTCATAGTTGGTTTTTGGAACGGTACCTGTGCTTATATCAAACTCTGGTTTTATGCATCACCCCACCTCTCCTTCCCCCTTAAGCAGGCATAAGAGTGTTTTCTAAATGTGAGAAACTGTTCTCTTTCCTAACTCAGTTAAAGTGTAGCCATGTTTACAGGATCTTCATAAGTGATATCTTATGATAAGTTTCTTTTTCTGTGTGACTTATTTCACTTAGAATCATCGTACCTGAATCCACCCATTTTGCTGCTACTGGTCTTATGACATTGATTTCATGGCTGAGGGATATTCCATCGTACATAAGTACCACAATTTTTTAAACCATTTTTATATTTCCTGGGATATTTAAGGTGTACTCAAGTTGAGGTCCTTGTAAGCAGTGCAGCCCTAAATTTTGGGCTGGCTCTGTCTTATTGATTTTCAGTTTTCCCAAGGTATATTCCCTTGACTGGAAGTGCACTTCGCTCTGTAGCTCTGTTGTTTATTTGTTTTAGGGAACACAATGAACTCCTCCAGAGAGGCAGTTGGCAATTTACATCCCGCCCATCGGCATAACAAGGCTCCCTGTTCTCCAGGGCCTGTCTTGCCTTTCTGGTTTTTACACATTTTGTGGATGTGTCTTTTGACCGGTGGGAAGTGATACTTCTTTGTAGTGCAGATTTGCATTGCCCGCTTGCTTGCTTGGCCAAAAAGGGTGTATGCGTTTTCTCCTGAATATATTCAGGAGAAAACGCATACGCCCTTTTTGGCCAAGTGCATCATTGTCGAAGTTGTGCCCTTCTTCCTGTGCTTTAAAGGTGATTCCAACGTACCTCTTGAAATCTGTTTCCTGCTATTCTGCCTCGCATTCAAGTCCGCCTCGTTGTCTTCCCTCAACAGATTTTTGGACGATAGTTGTCCTTTATTACTCGGCCAGTTTGTGAATTGCTGTGCCCCTGAGCTCCATTTTTCAACTCGTTTTTGGTGAGCTGACCGCAAGTCCAAAATTTTGGTTCAGGACCTTTGCTGGTTCCCGGTCTGGGGCTGAGACTTTGGTTAATTATTCTTCCTGCCGGGAAATTACAGTGATATGTGCCCGTCCAAATGCCTAACAGCTACTCTCTCATTGGTTCTCCCTCTTCCCTTTCATCCTCTGCCAAATTGGAAACCTGTGCGAACCAGGAGGTTAAAGGGGCTGTCTCTCCAAGTTGGGAGGTTGATAGTAAAGCAGATGGAAAGTCAAACCGGAGCACCAGGAGAGGGACTATTTGTTGAGTTTTAGAAACCTTTCGTATTCACAGTGTGTCCGTTCTCTAGGTTTCCCGTACATGTTATAGCTGTATTAATATTCCCTTCAACCTGGAGAGTTGGGACCCATGGAATGGGTGCCATGCATCATTGCTTTAAAGGGTCTGCATTTGCTCACCCAATCTCACCAATCGTCTCAGTCCCAAGTGTCCCTCCTTATGCCACATCCAGCTGTCATTTTAGATAGGGTCATTCCAGGTTTCATCAGAGACCCTGAAGGAATTGTAAAGAATTTCCCAGTTTTTTTGTTTTGTTTTTGAAATTCCTTTTTATAGTGGGTTTGAGCTGATTCTCGCTGCCATGTTTATGCCAGTCTAGACACACTTGATTCACTTACGGAGACATATCAATACATAGGTTTTAAGATTCTTACTAGTCAGATATATTCCTCTGCGGGAAATATGGGGTTTTGAGTCCCTTTCACTGAGGAAGGTGTAGGTCTTGTCTATTCCATAGTTGGTTTTTGGAACGGTACCTGTGCTTATATCAAACTCTGGTTTTATGCATCACCCCACCTCTCCTTCCCCCTTAAGCAGGCATAAGAGTGTTTTCTAAATGTGAGACACTGTTCTCTTTCCTAACTCAGTTCAAGTGTAGCCATGTTTACAGGATCTTCATAAGTGATATCTTATGATAAGTTTCTTTTTCTGTGTGACTTATTTCACTTAGAATCATCGTACCTGAATCCACCCATTTTGCTGCTACTGGTCTTATGACATTGATTTCATGGCTGAGGGATATTCCATCGTACGTAAGTACCACAATTTTTTGAACCATTTTTATATTTCCTGGGATATTTAATGTGTACCCAAGTTGAGGTCCTTGTAAGGAGTGCAGACCTAAATTTTGGGGTGGCTCTGTCTTATTGATTTTCAGTTTTCCCAACGTATATTCCCTAGACTGGAAGTGCCCTTGGCTCTGTAGCTCTGTTCTTTACTTGTTTTAGGGAACACAATGTACTCCTCCAGAGAGGCAGTTTGCAATTTACATCCCGCCCATCCACATAACAAGGCTCCCTGTTCTCCAGGGCCTGTCTTGCCTTTCTGGTTTTTACACATTTTGTGGATGTCCCTTTTGACTGGTGGGAAGTGATAATTATTTGTAGTGCAGATTTGCATTGCCCGCTTGCTTGCTTGGCCAAAAAGGGCGTATGCGTTTTCTCCTGAATATATTCAGGAGAAAACGCACACGCCCTTTTTGGCCAAGTGCATCATTGTCGAAGTTGTGCCCCTCTTCCTGTGCTTTAAAGGCGATTCCAACGTACCTCTTGAAATCTGTTTCCTGCTATTATGCCTGCCTTTCAAGTCCGCCTCGTTGCCTTCCCTCAACAGATTTTTGGACGATAGTTGTCCTTTATTACTCTGCCAGTTTTTGAATTGCTGTGCCCCTGAGCTCCATTTTTCTTTTTTTTTTTTTTTTTTTTTTTTTTTTTTTTTTTTTTTTGCGGTACGCGGGCCTCTCACTGTTGTGGCCTCTCCCGTTGCGGAGTACAGGCTCCGGACACGCAGGCTCAGCGGCCATGGCTCACGGGCCCAAGCCGCTCCGCGGCACGTGGGATCTTCCCAGACTGGGGCACGAACCCGCGTCCCCTGCATCGGCAAGCGGACTCTCAACCACTGCGCCACCAGGGAAGCCCACCTGAGCTCCATTTTTCAACTCGTTTTTTGTGAGCTGAACGCAAGTCCAAAATTTTGGTTCAGGACCTATACTGGTTCCCGGTGGGTGGCTGAGACTTTGCTTAATTCTTCATCCTACCGGGAAATTAGAGTGACTTGTGCCGATCCAAATACCTAACAGCTACTCTCTCATTGGTTCTCCCTCTTCCCTTTCATCCTCTGCAAAATTGGTAACCTGTGCGAACCAGCAGGTTAAAGTGGCTGTCTCTTCAAGTTTGGAGACTGATAATAAAGCAGTTGAAAAGTCAAACCGGAGCACCAGGAGAGGGACTATTCTTTGAGTTTTAGAAACCTTTCGTATTCACAGTGTGTCCGTTCTCTAGGTTTTCCGTACACGTTATAGCTGTAGTAATAGTTCCTTCAACCTGGAGAGTTGAGACCCATGGAATGGGTGCCACATATTATTGTTTTAAAGGGTCTGCATTTGCTCACCCACTCTCATCAACCCTCTCAGTCCCAAGTGTCCAGCCTTATGCCACATCCAGCTGTCGTTGTAGATAGGGTCATTCCAGGTTTCATCAGAGACCCTGAAGGAATTGTAAAGAATTTCCCTGTTTTTTGTTTTGTTTTTGAATTTTCTTTTCTAGTGGGTTTGAGCTGATTCTCGCTGCCATGTTTATGCCAGTCTAGACACACTTGATTCCCTTACAGAGACATATCAATACATAGGTTTTAAGATTCTTACTAGTAAGATATATTCCTCTGCGGGAAATATGGGGTTTTGTGTCCCGTTCACAGAGGAAGTAGTAGGTCTTGTCTATTCTGTATTTGGATTATGGAACCGTACCTGTGCTAATATCAAACTCTGGTTTTATTCATCACCCCACCTCTGCTTTCCCCTTAAGCATGCATAAGTGTGTTTTCTAAATATGAGACTCTGTTCCCTTTCCTAATTCCTTCCATGTGTAGCCATGTTTATATACCCTTCATAAGTGATATCTTATGATAAGTTTATTTTTCTGTGTGATTTTTTCAGTTAGAATCATCGTACATGAATCCCTTCATTATGCTCCTACTGGCCTTATGACATTGACTTCATGGCTGTGGGATATTCCATCATACGTATGTACCACAATTTCTTTACCATTTTTGTCTTTCCTGATATTTATAAGGTGTCCCGAAGTCGAGGTTCTTGTAAGGAGTGCTGCCTTAAATTTTGGGGTGGCTGTGTCTTATTGATTTTCAATTTTCCCAAGGTATATTCCCGTGACTGGAAGTGCCTTAGGTTGTGAAGCACTGTTGTTTACTTCTTTTTGGGAACGCAATGCATTCCTCCAGAGTGGCTGTTGGCAATTTACATCCCACCCATCCGCATAACAAGGCTCCCTGTTCTCCAGATCCTGTCTTGCCTTTCTTGTTTTTACACATTTTACGGATGTCCCTTTTGACCGGTTGGAAGTGATACTTCTTTGTAGTGCAGATTTGCATTATGCGGTTGCTTGGTTGGCCAAAATGTGTGTATGCGTTTTCTCCTGAATATATTCAGGAGAAAACACATGCACCCTTTATGGACAATTCCATAATTGTCGAAGTTGTGATGCTTTTCCTGTGTTTAAAGGCGATTCCAATGTACTTCTGGAAATCTGTTTCGTGCACTTCTGCCTCATTTTCAAGTCCGCCTCATGGCTTTCTCTCAACAGATTTTTGGAAGAGAGTAGTCCTTTATAACTCTGCAAGTTAGTGAATTGCTGTGCCCCTGAGCTCCATTTTTCAACTCGCGTTTTTTTGAGCTGACTGCCATTCCACAATTTTGCTTCAGGACCTATACTGGTTCCATTGGGGGGGCTGGCTCAGAGTTTGTTAATTCTTCTTCGTGACGGGAATTTAGAGTGACATGTGGCCATCCAAATGCCTATAGCTACTCTCTAATTGTTTCTCCCTCTTCCCTTATATCCTCTACACAACGTGCCAACTGTGCAAACCAGGAGTTTATAGGTGCTGACTCTCCAATTTGTGAGATTGATACTAAAGCAGTTGGAATGTCAAACTGGTGCACAAGGAGAGAAAAAAATTAGTAGAGTTTTAGAAACCTTTCACCATCAGATGGTGTCCATTCTCTAGGTTTCCCATACATGTTATAACTGTAGTGATATGCCCTTCTACCTGGAGAGTTGGGACCCATGGAATGGGTGCCAGGTATTATTGCTTTAAACGGTCTGCATTTTCTCACCCAATCTCACCAAACCTCTCAGTCCCAAGTGACCAGCCTTATGCCACATCCAGCTGTCGTTGTAGATAGGGTCATTGTAAGTTTCATCAGAACCCCTGAAGGTATTGTGTAAGAATTTCACTGTTTATTTGTTTTGTTTTGAAATTCATTTTTATAGTGGGTTTGAGCTGATTCTCTCTGCCGTGTTTATGTCATTCTAGACACACTTGATTACCTTATGGAGACATATCAATACATAGGTTTTAAGATTCTTACTAGTCAGATATACTACTCTGCGGGGAATAGGGGTGTTGAGCCCCGTTCAGTGAGGAAAGAGTAGGTCTTGTCTATTTTGTATTTGGATTATGCAACCGTACCTGTGCTAATATCAAACTCTGGTTTTATGCATCACCCCACCTCTCCTTTCCTCTTGAGCAAGCATAAGAGTGTTTTCTAAATGTGAGACTCTTCTCTTTCCTAATTCAGTTCATGTGTAGCCATGTTTACAAGACCTTCATAAGTGATATCTTATGATAAGTTTCTTTTTCTGTGTGACTTATTTCAGTTAGAATCATCGTACATGAATCCACTCACTATGCTTCTACTGGCCTTATGACATTGATTTCATGGCTGCGGGATATTCCATCATACGTATGTACCACAATTTCTTTACTATTTTTTTTCTTTACTGGGATATTTAAGGTGTCCCGAAGTCGAGGTTCTTGTAAGCAGTGCTGCCCTATATTTTGGGTTGGCTGTGTCTTATTGATTTTCAATTTCCCCAAGGTATATTCCCATGACTGGAAGTGCCTTAGGTTGTGAAGCTCTGTTGTTTAATTCTTTTAGGGAACACAATGCACTCCTCCAGAGTGGCTGTTGGCAATCTGCATCCCACCGATCAGCATAACAAGGCTCCCTGTTCTCTAGAGCCCCTCTTGCCTTTCTGGATTTTACACATTTTACGGATATCCCTTTTGACTGGTGGGAAGTGATACTTCTTTGTAGTGCAGGTTTGCGTTGTGCGGTTGCTTGGTTGGCCAAAATGGGTGTATGCGTTTTCTCCTGAATATATTCAGGAGAAAACGCATGCGCCCTTTATGGATAATTCCATAATTGTCGAAGTTGTGATGCTTTTCCTGTGTTTAAAGGCGATTCCAATGTACTTCTGGAAATCTGTTTCGTGCAAATCTCCCTCATTTTCAAGTCCGCCTCATGGCTTTTTCTCAACAGATTTTTGGAAGAGAGTAGTCCTGTATAACTCTGCAAGTTAGTGAATTGCTGTGCCCCTGAGCTCCATGTTTCAACTTGTGTTTTTGTGAGCTGACCTTAAACCCACAATTTTGCTTCAGGACCTATACTAGTTATGGGGGTGGGGCAGGCTGAGAGTTTGGTTAATTCTTCTTCGTGACGGGAAATTAGAGTGACATGTGGCCTTCCAAATGCCTATAGCTACTCTCTCATTGGTTCTCCCTCTTCCCTTATATCCTCTGCACAATGTGCCAACTGTGCGAACCAGGAGGTTATAGGGGCTGACTCTCCAAGTTGGGAGATTGATATTAAAGCAGTTGGAATGTCAAGCTGCAGCACATGGAGAGAAAAAAATTAGTAGAGTTTTAGAAACCTTTCACCATCAGAGGGTGTCCATTCTCTAGGTTTCTCATACATGTTATAACCTTAGTGATATTCCCTTCTACCTGGAGAGTTGGGAACCATGGAATCAGTGGCAGGCATTATTGCTTTAAAGCGTCTGCATTTTCTCACCCAATCTCACCAATCCTCTCAGTCCCAGGTGAACAGCCTTATGCCACATCCAGCTGTTGTTGTAGATAGGGTCATTCCAAGTTTCATCAGAACCCCTGAAGGTGTTGTGTAAGAATTTCACTGTTTATTTGTTTTGTTTTGAAATTCCTTTTTATAGTGGGTTTGAGCTGATTCTCACTGCCGTGTTTATGTCATTCTAGACACACTTGGTTCCCTTATGGAGACATATCAATACCTAGGTTTTAAGATCCTTACTAGTCAGATATATTTCTCTGTGGGGAATAGGGGTGTTGAGTCCCATTCACTGAGGAAGGAGTCGGGCTTGTCTCTTCTGTATTTGGATTATGGATCGGTACCTGAGTTAATATCAAACTCTGGTTTTGTGTGTCTCCCCACCTCTCCTTCCCCCTTAAGCAAGCATAAGTGTGTTTTCTAAATCTGAGACTCTGTTCTCTTTCCTAATTCAGTTCATATGTAGCCAGGTTTACATTCCCTTCATAAGTGATATCTTATATCAGAATGCACCATGGCCCTTGTCATAATAATGCTCCATGACCCCTGTCATCACAATGCTCCATTCCCTGGTTATCACAATGCTCCATGTCCCTTGTCATAACAATTCTCCACGTACTTGTCATCACAATGCTAAATGACACTTCTCATCACAAAGTTACATGCTCGTTTCATCACAATTCTCCATGCACTTGTCATTGCAATGTTCCATGACCCCTGTCATAGCAAGCTCCAAGTGTTTGTCATCACAATGCTTCACGACTTTATCATCAAAATTCTCAATGGCACTTTTCATCACAATGTTCCGTACCCTTGTCATCACAATGCTCCATGCCCTTGTCATCACAATGCTCCATGACCCCTGTCATCACAATGCTCCCTGACACCTGTCATCACAATGCTTCATGCCCCTTGTCATTACAGTGCTCCATGATGCTCGTCATCACAATTACCCATGGTCTTCTCATCACAATGCTCCACGGTTTTGCCATCACAATGCTCCATGCCCTGGTCATCTCAAAGCTCAATGTCCCTTGTCCTCACAATTCTCCACGTCCTTGTCATCACAATGCTCCATGGCACTTCTCATCACAATGTTATATGCTCTTGTCATAACAATACTCCATGCACTTGTCATCACAATGCTCCATGACCCCTGTCATAGGAAGCTCCATGCGCTTGTCATCACAATGTTTCACGACATGGACATTAAAATTATCAATGGCCCTTGTCATCTCAATGCTCCATGCACTTATCATCACAATGCTCTTTTACCTTTGTCACAACAATCCTCCATGACACTTGGCATCACAATGCTCCGTGCTATTGTCATCACAATGGAACATGACATATGTCATCACAATGCTCCCTGACACCTGTCTTCACAATACTCCATGACCTTGTCATCACAATGCTCCATGCCCTTGTCATCACAATGTGCCATGCCCACTGTCATCAAAATAATCCATGAAACTTGTCAGACCAAAGCTCCATGCCACCTTTCATCACAATGCTCCATGAACCCTGTCATCACAATGCACCATGCCCATCATCATAATGCTTCAGGCTATTGTCATCACAATGAAATCAAAATGCTCTATGACCTCTGTCATCACAATGCTCCAAACCCTTGTGATCACAATGTTCCATAACACTTGTCATCACAATACCCGATGACGCTAGTCATCACAATTATGCATGGACTTCTCATCACAATGCCCCATGACATTTGTCATCACAATGCGCAATACACATGTCATCACAATGCTCCCTGACTCTTGCCATCAGTATGCCCCCTGAACCCTTTCATGACAAGGCTCCATGGCTTTTTCATCACAATGATCCATGCCATTTTCATCACAATGCTCCAAGACCCCTGTAATCACAATGCTCTATGCCCTTGTCATCACAAAGCTCCATGATGCATGTCATCAGAATGCTCCATGGCCTTCTCATCACAATGATCCATGCCCTTGTCATCACAATGCTCCAAGACCCCTGTAATCACAATGGTCCATGCCCCTTTTCATCAGAATGCTCCATGAGACTTGTCATCACAAGGCTCCATGGTCTTCTCATCACAATGCTCCAGGACATTGTCATCAAAATGCTCCATTCCCTTATCATCACAATGCTCCATGACCCCTGTCATCACAATACTCCATGAACATTTTCAGCCCAATGCTCCATGACCTTCTCATCACAATGCTCCATGACCAATATCATCACAATGCTCCATGACCACAGTCATCACAACGTTCAATATCACCTGACAACACAATGATCCGGGACTCTTGTCATCACAATGCTCCATTCCCTAGTCATCACAATGCTCCATGACCCCTGTCATCACAATACTCCATGAACATTTTCAGCCCAATGCTCCATGACACTTGTCATCACAATGATGCATGCCCTTGTCATCCCAATGCTCCATGACCCCTGTAATCACAATGATCCGTGACGCTTGTCATCACAGTGCTCCATGACACCTGTCATCACAATGCTCCATGCCTTTGTCAGCAAAATGCTACATGACCTTGTCATTACAATGTTCTATGCACTTGTCATCACAATACTCCATTACCATTGTCATCACAATCCTCCATGAACCTTGGGATCACATTGCTCCATGCCCTTGTCATCACAATGCTCCATGCTCCTTGAAATCAAAATGATCCATGACCTCTGTCATCAAAATGCTCCAAACCCTTGTGATCACAATGTTCCATAACACTTGTCATCACAATGCTCCATGATGCCTGTCATCACAATACTCCATGCCCTTTTCATCACAATGCTCCATGACCTTTGTCATCACAATTCTCGATACACTTGTCATCACAATGCTCCCTGACACTTGTCATCAGAATGCTCCTTGAACCCTGTCACAAAAAGGCTCCATGCCTTTTTCATCTAAATGCACCATGCCGTTTTCATCCCAATGCTCCATCCCATTGTCATCAAAATACTCCACAAGCTTGTCATCAGAATGCTCCATGTCCCTTGTCATCACAATTTTCCATGCACTTGTCAGCACAATGCTCCCTGACCCTTGTCATCACAATGCTCCAAGCCATTGTCATCTCAATGCTCCATTACCTTTGTCATCAGAATCCTCCATGACACTTGGCATCACAATGGGCCATTACATATGTCATCACAATGCTCCCTGACACCTGTCTTCACAATAATGAATGACCTGGTCATCACAATGCTCCATGCCCTTGTCATCACAATGCGCCATTCCAACTGTCATCGCAATAAGCCATGAAACTTATTAGACCAATGCTCCATGCCCTTGTCATCACAATGCCCCATGCCCTTGTTATCACAATGCTCCATGACCCCTGTCATCACAATGCTCCGTGACTCCAGTCATCACAAGGCTTCATGACCTTTGTCATCACAATGGTCCATGCCCTTGTCATCAACAGTCTCTGTGACCTTTTTAACCACAATGCTTCATGAACTTTTCATCACAATGCTCTTTGACCCTTGTCATCACAATGCTCTATGCCTTTCTCAGCACAATGCTCCATGACCCTTGTCATCACAATGCTCCATGCGCTTGTCAGCACAATGCTCCATGACCCATGTCATCAAAATGCACCATGCGCTTGTCGTCACAGTGCTCCACAATCTTGTCATCACAATGCTCCATAAACCTTGTCATCACAATGCTCCATGCACTTCAAATCAAAATGCTCTCTCACCACTGATATCACAATGTTACATCACTATTCATCACAATACTCCCTCAACCCTGTCATCACAATGTTCCATGACTCCTGTCATCACAATGCTACATGCCCTTATCATCACAATGTTCGATGATCCCTGACATCACAATGTTTCATAACCCCTGTCATCAAAATGCTCCATGACCCTTTTCATCAAAATGCTCCATGACCCCTGACATTACAATGTTACATAACGCCTCTCATCAAAATGTTCCATGACCCTTTTCATCAAATTGGTCCATGACAATGTCATCACAATGCTCCCTGCCCTTCTCATCACAATGCACCATGCCCTTGTCATCAAAATGCTCCATGACCTTTGTCATCACAAAGCTCCATGACCCTTGGCATCACAATGCTCAATGCCATTGTCATCACAATACTCCATGAAACCTCTCATCACATTGTTCCATGCAATTGTCATCAAAAAGCTCCATGGTGCTTGTCATCACACTGCTCGATGCCCTTCTCATCACAATGCTCCATGCCCTTGTCATTACAATCCTCCATGACCCATGTATCACTGTGTTCCGTTCCCTTGTCATCACAATGCTCCATGCCCACTCTCATCACAATAATCCATGAAACTTTTCAGACAAATGTTCTATGCCTTGTCATCACAATGTTCCATTACCCCTGTCATAACAATGCTCCATGACCCCTGCCATCACAACGTTCCACGGCCTTGTCATCACAAGGCTCCATGACCCTTGTCATCACAATGCTCCAAGACCCCTGTAATCACAGTGCTACATGCCCTTGTCATCACAAAGCTCCATGATGCATGTCATCAGAATGCTCCATGCCCTTGCCATCACAATGCTCCATTACCCCTGTGATAACAATGCTCCATGACCCCTGCCATCACGATGTTCCATGGCCTTGTCATCACAAGGCTCCATGACCCTTCTCATCACAAAGCTCCAAGACCCCTGTAATCACAATGCTCCATGTCCCTTTTTATCTCAATGATCCATGAACCCTGTCATCACAATGCACCATGCCCATCATCATAATGCTTCAGGCTATTGTCATCACAATGAAATCAAAATGCTCCATGACCTCTGTCGTAACACTGCTCCAAACCCTTGTGATCACAATATTCCATAACACTTGTCATCACAATGCCCCATGACGCTCGTCATCACAATTATCTATGGCCTTCTCATCACAATGCTCCATGACCTTTGTCATCACAATGCTCAATACACTTGTCATCAAAATGCTCCCAGACACTTGTTCTCTGTATGCTCCTTGAACCCTGTCATGACAAGGCTCCATGCCTTTTTCATCACAATGATCCATGCCTTTTTCATCACAATGCTACAAGACGCCTGTAATTACAATGCTCCATGCCCTTGTCATCACAAAGCTCAATGACGCATGTCATCAGACTGCTCCTTGGCCTTCTCATCACAATGCTCCATGCCCTTGTCATCACAATTTTCCAAGACACTCTAATCACAACGCTCCATGCCCCTTTTCATCAGTATGCTCCATGAGACTTGTCTCACAAGGCTCCATGGTTTTCTCATCACAATGCTCCAGCACCTTGTCATCACAATGCTTCACGACCTTGTCATGAAAATTTTCAATGGCCCTTGTCATCATAATGCTCCAAGCCCTAGTCATCACAATGCTCCATTATATTTGTCATCACAATCCTCCATTACATTTGGCATCACAATGCTCCATACCATTGTCATCACAATGGACCATGACATATGTCATCACAATGCTCCCTGACACCTGTCTTCACAATACTCCATGACCTTCTCATCACAATGCCCCATGCCCTTGTCATCACAATGCCCCATGCCCACTGTCATCACAATAATCTATTAAACTTGTCATCACAATGCTCCATGCCCCTGTCATCACAATGCTCCATGCCCTTTTCATCACAATGCTCCATGACCCTTTTCATCACAATGCTCTGTGACTCCAGTCATCACAATGCTTCATAACACATTTGTCATCACAGTGGTCCATGCCCACATCATCACAAGGCTCTGTGACCTTTGTAACCACAATACTCCATGAACTTTTCGTCACAATGCTCCGTGACCCTTGTCATCACAATGCTCCATGCCTTTGTCAGAACAATGTTCCATGACCCTTGTCATCACAATGTGCCACGTGATTTTCATCACAACGGTCCACAACCTTGTCATCGTAATGCTCCATAAACCTTGTAATCACAATGCTCCATGCACTTCTCATCAAAATGCTCTCTCAACAGAGATATCACAATGTTCCATCACTAGTCATCACAATACTCCCTCACCCCTGTAATCACAATGTTCCATGACCCCTGTCATCACAATGCTACATCCCTTATCATCACAATGTTCCATGACCCCTGACATCACAATGTTCCATAACCCCTGTCATCAAAATGCTCCATGACCCTTTTCATCCCAAAGCTACATGACCCCTGACATCACAATGTTCTATAACCCCTGTCATCAAAATGTTCCATTACACTTTTCATCAAATTGCTGCATGAACCTGTCATCAAAATGCTCCCTGCCCTTCTCATCACAATGCACCACGCCCTTGACATCAAAATGCTCCATGACTTTTGTCATCACAAAGCTCCATAACCCTTGGAATCACAATGTTCCATGAACCCTCTCATCACATTGTTCCATGCCCTTGTCATCACAAAGCTCCATGACGCTTGTCAAAACAATGTTCGATGCCCTTCTCATCACAATGCTCCATGCCCTTGTCATTACAATCCTCCATGACCCATGGATCACAGTGTTCCGTGACCTTGTCATCACAATGCTCCATGCCCACTCTCATCACAATAATCCATGAAACTTTTCAGACCAATGCTCCATGCCCTTCTCATCACAATGCTCCATTACCCCTGTCATAACAATGCTCCATGACCCCTGCCATCACAATGTTCCACACCATTGTCATCACAAGGCTCCATGACCCTTGTCATCACAATGCTCCAAGACCCCTGTAATCACAATGCTCCATGCCCTTGTCATCACAAAGCTCAATGACGCATGTCATCAGAATGATCCATGGCCTTCTCATCACAATGCTCCTTGCCCTTGTCATCACAATGCTCCAAGACCCCTGCAATCACAATGCTCCATGCCCCTTTTCATCTCAATGCTCCATGAACGCTGTCATCACAATGCACCATGCCCATCACCATAATGCTTCAGGCTATTGTCATCACAATGAAATCAAAATGCTCCATGACCTCTGTCATCACAATGCTCCAAACCCTTGTGATCACAATGTTCCATAAAACTTATCATCACAACACCCCATGACGCTCATCATCACAATTATCCATGGTCTTCTCATCACAATGCTCCATGAACTTTGTCATCACAATGCTCAATACACTTGTCATCACAATGCTCCGTGACACTTGTCGTGAGTATGCTCCTTGAACCCTGTCATGACAAGGCTCCATGCCTTTTTCATAACAATGATCCATTCCATTTTCATCACAATGCTCCATGCCCTTGTCAGCACAAAGCTCCATGACGCATGTCATCAGAATGCTCCATGGCCTTCTCATCACAATGCTCCATGCCCTTGTCATCACAATGCTCCAAGACCCCTGTAATCACAATGTTCCATGCCCCTTTTCATCAGAATGTTCCATGAGAATTGTCATCACAAGACTCCATGGACTTCCCTTCACAATGCTCCAGGACCTTGTCATCACAGTGCTCAATTCCCTTCTCATTACAATGCTCCATGACCCCTGTCATCACAATACTCCATGAACATTTTCAGCCCAATGCTTCATGACCTTTTCATCACAATGCTCCATGACCCATATCATCACAGTCCTCCATGACCACTGTCATCACAACACTCCATGACCCCTGACAACACAATGATCCGGGACTCTTGTCATCAAAATGCTCCATTCCCTTGTCATCACAATGCTCCATGAACATTTTCAGCCCAATGCTCCATGACACTTGTCATCACAATTATCCATGCCCTTGTCATCCCAATGCTCCATGACCCCTCTAATCACAATGCTCCGTGACGCTTATCATCACAGTGCTCCATGACCCTTATCATCACAATTCTCCATGCCTGTGTCATCAAAATCCTACATGACCTTGTCATCACAATGCTCCATGAGCTTGTCATCACAATACTCCATTACCATTTTCATCACAATCCTCCATGAACCTTGGGATCACATTGCTCCATGCCCTTGTCATCACAATGCTCCATGCTCCTTGAAATCAAAATGGTCCATGACCTCTGTCATCACAATGCTCCAACCCCTTGTGATCACAATGTTCCATAACACTTGTCATCACAACACTCCATGATGACTGTCATGACAATACTCCATGCACTTGTCGTCACAATGCTCCATGACCTTTGTCATCACAATTCTCAATACACTTGTCATCACAATGCTCCCTGACACTTGTCGTCAGAATACGCCTTGAACACTGTCATGAAAAGGCTCCATGCCTTTTTCATAAGAATGCTCCATGCCCTTTTCATCACTACGCTCCAGGTCATTGTCATCACAATACTCCACAAGCTTGTCATCAGAATGCTCCCTGATCATTGTCTTCAGAATGCTCCATGACCCCTGTCATCACAATGCTCCATACCCCTTGTCATTACAGTGTTCCATGACGCTCGTCATCACAATTTTCCATGGTCTTCTCATCACAATGCTCCACGGTCTTGCCATCACAATGCTCCATGCCTTGGTCATCACGATGCTCCATGTCCCCAGTCATCACAATGCTCCATGACCCCTGTCATCACAATGATCCATACCCCTTGTCATTACAGTGCTCTATGACGCTCGTCATCACAAGTATCCATGGTCTTCTCATCACAATGCTCCACGGTCTTGCCATCACAATGCTCCATGCCCTGGTCATCACAATGCTCCATGTCCCCTGTCATCACAATTCTCCACGTTCTTGGCATCACTATGCTCCATGATACTTCTCATCACAGTGTTACATGTTTTGTCATCACAATTCTCTATGCACTTGTCATCGCAATGCTCCATGATCCCTGTCATAGCAAGCTCCATGTGATTGTCATCACAATGCTTCATGAACATGTCATCAAAATTCTCAATGGCCCTTGTTATCACAATGCTCCATGACCCTTGTCATCACAATGCTCCAAGCCTTTGTCATCAAAATGCTCCATTACCTTTGTCATCACAATCCTCCATGACACTTGGCATCACAATGCTACATTCCATTGTCATTGCAATAGACCATGACATATGTCATCACAATGCTCCCTGACACCGTTCTTCACAATACTCCATGACCTTCTCATCACAATGCTCCATGCCCTTGTCATCACAATGCGCCATGCCCACTGTCATCACAATAATCCATGAAACTTGTCAGAAAAATGCTCCATGACCCTGTCATCACAAGGCTCCATGCCCTTTCATCACAATGCTCTATGACCCCTGTCATCACAATGCTCCGTGACTCCAGTTATCACAATGCTTCATGACCTTTGTCATCACAATGGTCCATGCCCTCGTCATCACAAGGCTCTGTGACCTTTGTGACCACAACACTCCATGAACATTTCATCACAATGCTCGGTGACCCTTGTCATCACAATGCTCCATGCCTTTGTCAGCACATTACTCCATGACACATGGCATCAAATGTGCCATGCGCTTGTCATCACAATGCTCCACATCGTTGTCATCACAATGCTCCACAAACCTTGTCATCACAATGCTCCATGCGTTTGTCAGCACAATGATCCATGACCCATGTCATCACAATGTGCCCTGTGTTTCTCATCACAATGCTCCACAGCCTTGTCATCACAATGCTCCATGCACCTCTCATCAAAATGCTCTCTCACCACTGATATCACAATGTTCCATCACTAGTCAACACAATACTCCCTCCACCCTGTCATCCCAATGTTCCATGACCCTTGTCACAACAATGCTACATGCTCTTATCATCACAATGCTCCATGACCCCTGACATCACAATGTTCCATAACCCCTGTCATCACAATGCTCCATGACCCTTTTCATCACAATGCTCCATGACCCCTAACATCACAATGTTCCATAAACACTGTCATCAAAATGTTCCATGACCCTTTTCATCCAATTGCTCCATGACCCTGTCATCACAATGCTCCCTGCCCTTCTCATCACAATGCACCATGCTCTTGTCATCAAAATGCTCCATGGCGTATGTCATCACAAAGCTCCATGACCCTTGGAATCACAATGCTCCATGCCATTGTCATCACAAAGCTCCATGAAACCTCTCATCACATTGCTCCATGCCGTTGTCATCACAAAGCTCCATGACGCTTCTCATCACAATGCTCCATGCCCTTGTCATTGCAATCCTCCATGACACATGTATCACTGTGTTCCGTGCCCTTGTCATCGCAATGCTCCATGCTCACTCTCATCACAATAATCCATGAAACTTTTCAGACCAATGCTCCATGCCCTTGTCATCACAATGCTCCATTACACCTGTCATAACAATGCTCCATGACCCCTGCCATCACAATGTTCTACGGCCTTGTCATCACAAGACTCCATGGCCCTTGTCATCACAATGCTCCAAGACCCATGTAATCACAATGCTCAATGCCCATGTCATCACAAAGCTCCCTGACGCATGTCATCAGAATGTTCCATGGCCTTCTCATCACAATACTCCATGCCCTTGTCATCACAATGCTCCAAGACCCTTGTTATTACAATGATCCATGCCTCTTTGCATCTCAATGCTCCATGAACCCTGTCATCACAATGCACCATGCCCATCATCATAATGCTTCATGCTCTTGTCATCACAATGAAACCAAAATGCTCCATGACCTCTCTCATTACAATGCTCCAAACACTTGTGATCACAATGTTCCATAACACTTGTCATCACAACGCCCCATGACGCTGGTCATCACAATTATCCATGGACTTCTCATCACAATGCTCCATGACCTTTGTCATCACAATTCTCAATACATTTGTCATCACAATGCTCCCTGACACTTGTCATCAGTATGCTCATTGAACCCTGTCATGACAAGTCTCCATGCCTTTTTCATCACAATGATCCATGCCCTTTTCATCACAATGCTTCATGCCATTGTCATCACAATACTCCACAAGCTTGTCATCAGAATGCTCTGTGACCCTTGTCATCTCAATGATCCATGACCCCTGTCATCACAATGCTCCATGACACCTGTCATCACAATGCTCGATGCCCCTTGTCATTACAGTGCTCCATGATGTTCGTCATCACAATTATCCATGGTCTTCTCATCACAGTGCTCCACGGTCTTGCCATCACAATGCTCCATGCCCTGGTCATCACAATGCTCCATGTCCCCAGTCATCACAATGCTCCATGACCCCTGTCATCACAATGCTCCATACTGCTTGTCATTACAGTGCTCCATGACACTCGTAATCACAATTGTCCATGGTCTTCTCGTCACAATGCTCCACGCCCTTGTCATCAAAATGCTCCATGACCCTTGTCATCACAATGCTCCATGACCACTGTCATAACAATGCTCCATGACCCCTGTCATCACAAGGCTCCATACCACTTGTCATTACAGTGTTCCATGATGCTCCTCATCACAATTATCCATGGTCTTCTCATCACAATGCTCCACGGTCTTGCCATCACAGTGCTCCATGCCTTGGGCATCACAATGCTCCATGTCCCCGGTCATCACAATGCTCCATGACCACTGTCATCACAATGCTCTATACCCCTTGTCATTACAGTGCTCCATGACCCTCGTCATCACAATTATCCATGGTCTTCTCATCACAATGCTCCACGATCTTGCCATCGCAATGCTCCATGCCCTGGTCATCACAATGCTCCATGTCCCCTGTCATCACAATTGTCCACGATCTTGGCATCACTATGCTCCATGACACTTCTCATCACAGTGTTACATGCTTTGTCATCACAATTCTCTATGCACTTGTCATCGCAATGCTCCATGACCCCGTCATAGCAAGCTCCATGTGCTTGTCATCACAATACTCCATGCCCTTGTCGTCACAATTCTCCATGACCTTTGTCATCACAATGCTCCCTGACACTTGTCGTCAGAATGCTCCCTGAAAACTGTCTTGAAAAGGCTCCATGTCTTTTTCATCACAATGCCCCATGCCATTTTCATCAAAATGCTCCATGTCATTGTCATCAAAATACTCCACAAGCTTGTCATCAGAATGCTCCATGAACCTTGTCATCACAATGCTCCATGACCCCTGTCATCACAATGCTCCATACCCCTTGTCATTACAGTGCTCCATGACGCTCATCATCACAATTATCCATGGTCTTCTCATCACAATGCTCCACGGTCTTGCCATCACAGTACTCCATGCCCTGGTCATTACAATGCTCCATGTCCCCTGTCATCACAATTCTCCACGTTCTTGGCATCACTGTGCTCCATGATGCTTTTCATCACAGTGTTACATGCTTTGTCATCAAAATTCTCTATGCACTTGTCATCGCAATGCTCCATGATCCCTGTCACAGCAAGCTCCATGTGATTGTCATCACAATGCTTCATGAACATGTCATCAAAATTCTCAATGGCCCTTGTTATCACAATGCTCCATGACCCTTGTCATCACAATGCTCCAAGCGCTTGTCATCAAAATGCTCCATTACCTTTGTCATCACAATCCTCCATGACACTTGGCATGACAATGCTCCATTCCATTGTCATCACAATGGACCATGACATATGTCATCACAATGCTCCCTGACACCCTTCTTCACAATACTCCATGACCTTCTCATCACAATGCTCCATGCCCTTGTCATCACAATGCGCCATGCCCACTGTCATCACAATAATCCCTGAAACTTGTCAAACCAATGCAACATGCCCCTGTCATCACAATGCTCCATGCCTTTTCATCACAATGCTCTATGACCCCTGTCATCACAATGCTCCGTGACTCCAGTCATCACAATGCTTCATGACCTTTGTCATCACAATGGTTCATGCCCTCATCATCACAAGGCTCTGTGACCTTTGTCACCACAGCGCTCCATGAACATTTCATCACAATACTCGGTGACCCTTGTCATCCCAATGCTCAATGCCTTTGTTAGCACAATACTCCATGACCCATGGCATCACAATGTGCCATGCGCTTGTCATCACAATGCTCCACATCTTTGTCATCACAATGCTCCATAAACCTTGTCATCACACTGCTCCATGCACTTCTCATCAAAATGCTCTCTCACCACTGATATCACAATGTTCCATCACTAGTCAACACAATACTCCCTCACCCCTGTCATCACAATATTCCATGACCCTTGTCACAACAATGCTACATGCCTTTATCATCACAATGCTCCATTCCCCTGACATCACAATGTTCCATAACCCCTGTCATCACAATGCTCCCTGCCCTTCACCACAGAATGCACCACACCCTTGTCATCAAAATGCTCCATGACCTTTGTCATCACAAAGCTCAATGACCCTTGTCATCACAATGCTGCATGCCATTGTCATCACAATGCTCCATGAACCCTCTCATCACATTGTTCCATGCCCTTGTCATCACAGGCTCCATGATGCTTTTCATCACAATGCTCGATGCCATTCTTATCACAATGCTCCATGCGCTTCTCATTACAATCCTCCATGACCCATGTATCACAGTGTTCCATGCCCTTGTCATCACAATGCTCCTTGCCCCCTCTCATCACAATAATCCATGAAACTTTTCAGACCAATGCTCCATGCCTTTGTCATCACAATGCTCCATTACCCCTGTCATAACAATGCTCCATGACCCCTGCCATCACAATGTTCCACAGCCTTGTCATCACAAGGCTCCATGACCCTTGTCATCACAATGCTCCAAGACCCCTGTAATCACAATGCTCCATGCCCTTGTCATCACAAAGCTCCATGACGCATGTCAACAGAATGCTCCATGGCCTTCTCATTCACGATGTTCCATGCCTTTGTCATCACAATGCTACAAGACTCCTGTAATCGCAATGCTCCATGCCCCTTTTCATCTCAATGCCCCATGAACCCTGTCATCACAATGCACCATGCCCATCATCATAATGCTTCAGGCTATTGTCATCACAATGAAACCAAAATGCTCCATGACCTCTGTCATCACAATGCTCCAAATCCTTGAGATCAATATGTTCCATAACACTTATCATCACAATGCCCCATGACGCTCGTCATCACAATTATCCATGGTCTTCTCCTCACAATGCTCCATGACCTTTGTCATCACAATACTCAATACCCTTGTCATCACAATGCTCCCTGACACTTGTTGTCAGTTTTCTCCTAAACCCTGTCATGACAAGGCTCCATGTCTTTTTCATCACAATGATCCATGCCCTTTTCATCACAGTGCTCCAAGACCGCTGTAATCACAATGCTCCATGCCCTTGTCATCACAAAGTTCCATGATGCATGTCATCAGAACGCTCCATGGCCTTCTCATCCCAATGCTCCATGCCCTTGTCATCACAATGCTCCAAGACCCCTGTAATCACAATGCTCCATGGCACTTTTCATCAGAATGCTCCATGAGACTTGTCATCACAAGGCTCCATGGTCTTCTCATCACAGTGCTCCAGTACCTTGTCATCACAATGCTCCATGACCCCTGTCATCACAGTACTCCATGGACATTTTCAGCCCAATGCTCCATGACCTTCTCATCACAATGCACCATGACCCCTGTCATCACAATGCTCCATGACCACTGTCATCACAACGCTTCATGAACCCTGACAACACAATGATCCGGGACTCTTATCATTAAAATGCTCCATGACCATTGTCATCACAATGATCCATGCGATTGTCATCCCAATGCTCCATGACCCCTGTAATCACAATGCTCCGTGATGCTTGTCATCACAGTGCTCCATGAACCTTGTCATCATAATGCTCCTTGCCTTTGTTAACAAAATGGTACATAATCTTGTCATCACAATTCTCCATGCGCTTGTCATCACAATCCTCCATGACCATTGGGATCACATTGCTTCATGCCCTTGCCATCTCTCTCTTGCCTTTCTGGTTTTTACAGATATTCGGATGTCCCTTTTGACCGGTGGTAAGTGACAATTCTTTGTAGTGTGGATTTGTATTGCGCGCTTGCTTGATTGGCCAAAAAGGGCGTATGCGTTTTCTTCTGAATATATTCAGGAGAAAAGGCATACGCCCTTTTTGGCCAAGTGCATCTCTGTCCAAGTTGGGATGCTTTTCCTGTGCTTTAAAGGCGATTCCAATTTACCTTTTGAAATATGTTTTGTGCAATTCTGCCTCATTTTCAAGTCCGCTTCATTGCCTTCCCTCAACAGATTTTTGGAAGAGAGTAGTCCTTTATAAGTCTGCAGGTTTGTGAATTGCTGTGCCCCTGAGCTCCAATTTTCAAATCCCATCTTTGTGAGCTGGCCACAAATCCACAATTTTGCTTCAGGACCTATACTGGTTCCAGGGGTCCCTATATTGGTTCCCTGTGGGTGGTTGAGGCTTTGGTTAATTCTTCTTCCTGCCGGGAACTTAGAGTGACATGTGCCCGTCCAAATGCCTACATCTACTCTCTGATTGGTTCTCCCTCTTCCCTTTCATCCTCTGCACAATTAGCAAACTGTGCGAACCAGGAGGTTATAGGGGCTGACTCTCCTAAGTTGGGAGATTGATAGTAAAGCAGTTGGAATGCCAAAGTGGAGCACAAGGAGAGGAAAAATTAGGAGAGTTTTAGAAACCTTTCGCCATCACAGGGTGTCCATTTTCTAGGTTTCCCATACATGTTATAATTGTAGTGATATACCCTTCTACCTGGAGATTTGGGACACATGGAATGGTGGCATGCATTACTACTTTAAAAGGTCTGCATTTTCTCTCCCAATCTCACCAGTCCTCTCAGTCCCAAGTGTCCAGCCTTATGTCTCATCCAGCTGTCTTTGCAGATAGGGTCATTCCAGGTTTCATCAGAACCCCTGAAGGAATTGTGTAAGAATTTCGCTGTTTTGGGGGTTTTTTTTGAAATTCATTTTTATAATGGGGTTGAGCTGATTTTCACTGACGTGTTTATGCCAGTCTAGACACAATTGATTCCCTTACGGAGACATATCAATACATAGGTTTTAAGATTCTTAGTAGTCAGATATATTCCTCTGTGGGGCATAGGGGTGTTGAGTCCCGTTCACTGAGGAAGGTGTAGGTCTTGTCTATTCTGTATTTGGTTTATGGAATGGTACCTGTGCTAATATCAAACTCTGGTTTTATGCATCACCCCACCTCTCCTTTCCCCTGAAGCAGGCATAAGAGATTTTTGCTAAATGTGAGACTCTGTTCTCTTTCCTAATTCAGTTCATGTGTTGTGATATTGACATTCCCTCTATAAGTGATATCTTATGATAAGATTCTTTTTCTGTGTGACTAATTTCCCTTAAAATCATCATACGTAAATCCACTCATTATGCTGCTACTGGCCTTATATACATTGATTTCACGTCTGAGTGATATTCCGTTGTGCAAAATTACCACAAGTTCTTTATACATTTCTCTTTTTCCTGGGATATTTTAGGTGTACCAAAGTTGAGGTTCTTGTATGCAGAGCAGCCCTAAACTTTGGGGTGCCTGTGTCTTATTGACATTTAGTCTTCCCAAGTTATATGTCCATGAGTTGAAATCCCCTTGCTCTGGGGCTTTGTATTTTAGATGTTTTAAAAACAGCATACACTTCTTCAGAGTGGCTCTTGGATATTTATACCCCACCCATCAGCGTGACTAGGCTCCCTGTTTTCCATGGCCTCTCCTGCATTTCTGGTTTGTACACATTTTTTGGATGGCCTTTCTGAGCAGTGGAAATTGAGGCTTCTTTGTTGTGTGGATTTGCATTTCCCTCTTGCTTGGTTGGCCAAAAACTCTGCATGTGTTTTTTTCCTGAAGATATTCACGAAAAAAACGCATACACCCTTTTGCCCAACCGCATCATTTTAGAAATTCTGCTGCTTTTCATATGCTTTAAATGTGAGTACAATCTACCTTTTGAAATCTGTTTCCTGCAATTCTGCCTCTCATTCAGATCCTCTTCGTTACCTTACCTGAATATATTTTTGGACGTTGGTTATCATTTATATCTTTGCAGGTCTTTGAATTGTCTGCTCCTGAGCTCCATTTCGCAACTCGCTTATTTTGTGAGCTGGCCGCCAAACCATTGGATTACTTCTGGCCCTATTCTGGTTCTGGGGAGGCAGGCTGAGCCTTTGGTTAATTCTTCTTCCTAATGGGAAATTAGAGTGACATGTGCCTGTCAAAAGTCCTACAGCTAATCTCTCATTGGTTCCCCCTCTTCCCATTTATCCTCTGCACAAATTGCAAACTGTGTGAAGCAGGAGGTTAAAGGTGCTGATTCTCCAAGTGGGGAGATTGTTAGTAATGAGGCTGGAATGGCGAACCCCAGCACCAGGAGATCAAAAATGAGGTGCATTTTAGACACCTTTCCTGAGCACACGGTGTACATTCATCTCGGTTTCCCAGGCATGTTTTCGCTGTCAGAAGATTCCCTTGAACCTGCAGATTTGGGACCCATGGAATGGGTACCAGGCAGTATTACTTTTAAAGGTCTGCATTTCCTCACCCAGCCTCTCTAACATCTCTTAGCGTGCATAGCTTCCAGCCTTATATAATCATCCTGCTGTGGGTCTACATGTGTTCAATCCATGTTACATCGTAGCCCTTCAACAAAAGTTGTAAGAATTTTTGCCTGTCTCACTGTTTTTATAAATAGTTTTAAATTTATTTTTATATTGGTTACAGCTGATTTTCAAAGCTCTGTTTTTTGCTGCTGTACATCCACTTGATTCATGTACTGTGAGACAACAATAACTTCTTTTTCAGATGCT
Organism: Hyperoodon ampullatus; assembly: GCF_949752795.1. Lineage (NCBI taxonomy): Eukaryota > Metazoa > Chordata > Mammalia > Artiodactyla > Ziphiidae > Hyperoodon > Hyperoodon ampullatus. Next base: position 326,517 of record NW_027640834.1, on the reverse strand, counting down.
TACCAGTCATATGTATTATTTTCCAGTGACTTGAGTGGGCTGAGTGCAGTTCTTTGAGGTACCGTGTAGGCCTTGTCAGTTATTCAATTTGGTACTTGGAATGGTATCTTTGCTAATTTCAACCTCCTGGATAATACCTCACCATTCCCCACCTTTCCCATTTAGCAGCCTTATGTCTATTTTCTACATATTTGACTATGTTTCTGTTTTGTAATTTATTTCATGTGTAGCCATTTTTGATTCCACCTTTAAGTGACATCTTATGATATGTGTCTTTTTCTTTCTGACATATGTCACTTAGAATGATCGTATGTAACTCCTCCAGAGTTGTTACAACTGGCCTTATTTCATTGATTTCTGGATGAGTAATATTCCACTCTACATAAGTACCCCATCTCTTTTATCCATTTTATCCTTCCAGGAACATTTAGGTTATATCCAAGTTGAGGCGCTTTTTAACAGAGAGGTGGTAAACGTTCGGGTGCCTGTTTTCTGTCGATTTTTGTTTTTCCCAAGGTACACGCCCATGAGTGCAAGTGCCCTATGCTCTGTAGCTCATTTTTTAGATGTTTTAGCAAACACAATACACTTCTCCAGAGTGGCCGTTGGCAAATTACATTTCCACTATCAGCCTCACAGGGCTCCCTTTTCTCCTCGCCCTGTCCTGCATTTCTGGTGTTTACACTTTATGTGGATGGCCCTTCTGACTGATGTGAAGTGATACATTTTGTGATATTGATTTCCAGTGCCCACCTGTTGGGTTGGATAAAAAGTGTGTATGGCCTTTACTTGAATATATTCAGAAAAAATGCATACACCCTTTTTGGCCAACTGCATCATTGGCGATGTTCAGCGCCTTTTCTTGTGCTTTAATGGGGAGTCCTTTCACCTCTTCAAATCTGTTTCCTGCCACTCTCCCTTGCTTACAAGTCCTTTTCTGTGACTTACCTCAAGACATTTTTCGACGATAGATATTTTCAACTCTGCAGTTTCATGAATTTTAGTGCCCCTGAGTTCCATTTTTCAACTTGTGTTTTTGGAAACTGGACACAAAACAGCGGGATTTCCTCTAGCCCTATTCTGTTTCCGTGGGCAATTCTAGCCTTTGATGAATTTGTCTTCTGGATTGGAAATTAGAGTGGCATGTGCCTGTCCGAACACCTAAGACTTGTCTCTAAATTTTTCTCATCCTTCCGCTTCATCCTCTGGACAAATTCCAAACTGTGTGCAACAGGATGTTGACGGTGCTGATATCCCCAAGTGAGGAGATTGTTAGGAAAGATGCTGCAGGGTTGAACCCGAGCACCAGGCGATGAGGAGATGAGGTGCCTTTTCCAAACTCTTTCCGATCAAACGGTGTACCATCCTCTAGGTGTGACAGGCATGTTTTAGCTGTAGGAAGGGTCCCGTGCATGTAAGGAGAACACCAGGGATTTTTCCAAATCAGTGCCTCCCCGAACCCCAAACTGGGGAATTTTTAAGCTACGGCTACACATATGTCCTTTAAGGGCCTTGGGAAATAGGCAGAGCCCAAACTTTAGATGACTGAAATCTTCAGGGTCAGAAGCGCTTACCATCGGCCTTGCTTAGGTTACATTTTATCTGTCATTGATAGATGATGTCAATAAAAATATCTATTCTTTTTCAGATTATTTCCCCTTGTAGGTTATTGCAAAATATTCAGTGTAGTTCCCTGTGCTATACAGTAGTTCCTTGTTGATGATCTATTTTATACATAGCAGTGTGTATGTGTTAATCCCAAACTGTTAATTTATCCCTTCTCCTACCTTTCCCCTTTGGTAATAATAAATTATAAGGTTTTATACTTCTCAGAAATGGGGGAGCTGAAAGAGAGGTATCATTTACAGTGGAAAAGCATTCAAAACAAGATTGAAGCTTCAGCCAAGAGTATTCGATGTACATCCATGGAAATAAATCACTTCATTTCTCTAATGTTGACCTGACAAATAAGACAGACGTCTTCACTGAACTTGCTTATAGGAAAGTGATGGAAATATCAAATGTAAGTCTTAGAAACATCTTATTTTACCCGAGCATTATACACTGCTCTATGTTAACTACAGTTTGGCTCACACATCTGTTCATTGAAGTTACAATGTTCTCAATTTCTGTTACTGATCCGCCAGAGTGGACCCCAACAGGAGTCCCCGTGCCCAGTGTCATTGGAGCCAACAGATCAAGACTGAGTTTGGTTCAGAAGCAAAGGAAACATTATTTTGAAAACAGAATGGAGAGGTGAGATCGTGCACTCCCCCATGGGCTGTGGGCTGGGCTGCTGTGTAGGGTCCCCGGCAGCGTCAGTGGGAGGGAGGGGATGGAGCTCTCGAGGGCTGCGTTGGCTGCAGCTCAGGCTCTATGCCGCGGAGTCTGCATGGGACCCCGCTAGCTGAGGTGTCGACCCAGCAATTCTGCACTAGGAAATCGGGTCTGAAGTGCCGGGTGTGGGACCTCTGCATGCGGAACCCTAGGAGCACGTGAAATTAGACAAAGCACAAAGGAAAAACAGGTTAGACTTTATTTTATTGCCCAGATTCTCTTTTTATCTCCGAGGAATTTTTAATGAACGTTGCCGGAGACGAACACCTCCTCTGCTTTTTGTTCCGTTCCTTATTCTTGGGGTGTTGAGGGTGCAGACCCCTCTTTTGTAACTGCTTCATGCTGTGGTGGGAGCCCTGATACATGGGGGGAGGGGCAAAACGTCTCCCCACCGGCCTCCTGGTGAGGTTGATTGTCCCAAGGCCTCCTGCCTCACTTCTCGTCCGCCTGAGCACCAGCATTGGAAGTGTTACAGATTCTAATGACCTTTAAGGGTCCAGGAAAGAGAGGCGCAGAGATGGTGCGGTGGCAGGTTTCACCCCACCCCACATATGTTCGGCGACCTTAGGCTGACAGTTTTTGCCAGACTAGATGCTCTGACCAGTAGTCTGTGCTTTCTTTAATTAGGTCCCTGAATTAATGTACAAACAGCACCATGTGTCAGAGCCCTGCCCGCGCAACTCCCAGACAGTCCAGGGTCAGTGGTGATCCAGGACCATGACGTCCACTGAGTCAACGGCCTTTAGAAGTAGCCAGCAGTCCAGCCGGTCATATTGGCCACCATCACCGCGGTGTCTGTAGGGTTTTCTATGGTGAAAGCGTGATATACGTTTCCCCCGCCAAGCTTATTAGCTCCCCTCTGGGTGCAGTAAGTCCTGCAAGCAGTAGTCTGCTCTTTCGGGGCACAGTCTTGTCGTTTTCTGAGAGAAACTCCAGGTCAAGTGATGGTCACACGAGTCATCTTGGGGGCCCGTTGCCCCCGTTTATCTCTCTGGAGGTTGGAGTTGGAGGGCCTCCTCACTCGAGGTCAGTGTGTCCACAGAGCGACCCCTGCAACTTCAGGGCATGATGGGTGGTTAGGATCACCACGTGGGGTCCTTTTCCCTTAGGAGGGAGCTGGCCTTGTGGGCTGCTGATTTCCAGCTTTTTAGATACCCCAGTATCCTGGCCTGATGAGTCGGTGGGCAAAGCCCTTGGTGACCATAGTTTATCATACCTGAAGGGCATTCTTGTGTTGCTCCATTTCAAGTGGTCCCAGTTTTTGCACTAAGGCTCCAAGGGCGATTAACCTTTGACCGGGTATGTAAAGGTCAAAGGGTTTAGCTAAATTAGGGAGTTCCTGGGCAAGGGTCTGTATTGACTGCTCTTTCCATTCTTGAAAGGCTGCTTCTGGATTCTATTCAAAAGGATCATCATCTTTTCGTGTCAGTGTTTCATGTAGAGGCCCAGCTATGACACTGTAGTTAGGGATCCAGATGCAGAAAACCTTGGCCTCCCCAAGAACCCCTAAGCTGTCTTCTAGTTTTAGAAGACGTAAGGCTGCAAATGGCTTCTTCCCTATCCTGGGATGCGTTTCTCCGAATATCTGTGAGAATGAAGCCCAGGCATGTCACCTTAGCCTGGGATATTTGAGCGTTTTTCTTGGACACCTTCTATCCTTTCTTGGCTAGGTAGTTCAGAGGCGTCTTTAGTAGGCCTGGCGATCAGAATGTCATCTGCATATTGAAGGAGGGTTCCCTTTTAAAGAGGTTGAACTTTTAGGTCTTTAGAGGACATTTCCCCAATGATGGTGTGGGGATTTTTGAACCATTGGGGCAGGACGGCCCAGCATTATTTCTTTTGTTGCATGTTGTGTCCTGCCACTCACAAGCCAAAAATTCTTGTGACTCTGAGATGAATGGAATACAGAAGAAGGCATCATTGAAGTCTAATACAGAATGCCATGGCCTGGTGGAAGGTAGAATGACCAGCAGGGAGTAGGAAATAGGTGCTACTGGATGCATATCCTCGGTGGCTTCACTGACTGTCCTGATATGCTTTATCAGGTCTCCAGCATCCCATGGGGCTCTCGTGGTCAGGCCAATCTCAGGATATGGAGCTTACCTGGGCTCCACCCCTACCCCACAGCCCACGGGGCTCTCGTGGTCAAGTCCCTCCCAGGGTATGGAGCTCACATCTGCAGCTACCCAGCAGCCCATTGGGCTCTCCTACTCAGGCCCTTCCCAGGATACAGAGCTCCCCTGGGCAGGTACCCCAGCAGGGCTGGACACACAGGAACTGTGCACATAGCCCACCTTGCAGAGAACCCCCTGCTCACCTGTCGCTCACAGCTGACACAGAATACCTCAGAGCAGGACTTGAACTAACAAACAGCAGTTCTGACAGGTCTGTGACCATGGCTATCACTCTCTGCAGGCTCTTTCTGCCTGGTCTTCCAGACACTTCCACTGCAGCCAGGGCACCAGGCCTCTGTCTCCACCCACCATCACTCCTCTCCCTGACTCCTGGGTTCCTCTCATTAGGATAGGGTCTTCTTGAAGTTGTTATCCACTCATGGACCAGATAAAATGATAAGAAAACAAGCCGCAGCTGCAGCCCCTTGTCTATCCTGACTCTCAAGAGCCCACACCTGTTCCTAGGGCCTGGCCCGTTTAGCAAGTTTCATTTTCTGCAACTGTGAGGCCCTGAGGGGTGAGGATTGGCTGATTTTTGCAGCCTGAAACTGCCTGCCAGCCCTCCACAGGTGTGCCTGAGTTGAGGGCAATATAAACAGCTCTCCAGTGAGCGACAGCCCTTGTAGCTGTGACTGACGCCATATTCTCTGCCCCGTAGGCAGTGCCGGGGCTGTGCTGGTGGGAGGGAGTGAGGGGCCACGGCTTTGTGGGTGGCCCAGTGTGAGTGGGGCTCTGCTGGACTTTCTGCAGGAGATGCCAGGCTGCCACCTGCTAAAGAAGAGGATGTGTCACCGATACCTGCCGCTGGAATTTCTCCCCAGGAAGAGGTGAGGAAGTAAAAAAGCAGTGGGGGCCGTGGCAGGAGGGGTATCTCAGGCAGGGAAATGGAAAGCTTCCAGAAGAGCATCTGGGGCCAGGACCATCCTGACTGGCCTGCAGGCACCAAGTCGGCCTGTGTGCTGTCGCTGGTGTGGCTCCACAGCCCTTCCTCTAAGCTTGCAATTTCTTGTACATATTCAGGTGTTTTAACTGGAAAGGGTGGGAAGAGTTCAGCTGCAGCAGGACTGGGGCTCAGCTCACGTTTACTCACAGATGCCTTGGCTTGGTACCCCAGCTTTGCAATGAGGACCCTCCTTGCTTGGGGGGTGGGCTGCTGGCTGTATGGGAGATGATTCCCCACCTCTGACCAATTTCAGAATTGTTTACCGCTGGAACAAGTGCCCTGATAGGGTTTTCCTCTGTATAACTGGTGGGTTCAGGTTTTTTTTTCCTTTTTTGGTTCCAGTTAGATTTTATTCCTCTTTTATGTATTTATTGATATAAGCATGGAAATAATTCATTCATATAAATACATCTGTGTGAAGGGAAGAAATTTTTTCGGTTTTATTTTTAAATTTTATTTTTTAAAATTTTAAAATTTAATTTTATTTATGTTTTTATACAGCAGGTTATTATTAGTTATGTATTTTATGCATATACATGTATACAGGTCAATCCCAATCTCCCAACATATGCCACCAACACCACCCCATGGCTTCCCACACTTGGTGTCCATACGTGTGTTCTCTACCTCTGTGTCTCTATTTCTTCCCTGCAAACCAGTTCATCTATACCATTTTTCTAGGTTCCACATATATGCATTAATATACAATATTTGTTTTTCTCTTTCTGACTTACTTCATTCTGTATGACAGTCTCTAGATCCATCGACGTCTCTACAAATGACCCAGTTTCATTCCTTCTTATGGCTGAGTAATATTCCATTTTATATATGTACCACATCTTTATCCATTCGTCTGTCTGTGGGTATTTAGGTTGCTTCCATTACCTGGCTATCGTAAATAGTGCTGAAATGAGCATTGTGGTGAATGTGCCTTTTTGATTTATGGTTTTCTCTGGGTATATGCCCAGAAGTGGGATTGCTGGATCATATGGTAATTCTATTTCTAGTTTTTCTAAGGAAACTCCATACTGTTCTCCATCGTGACTGTATCAATATACATTTCGACCAATAGTGGAAGAGGGATCCTTTTGTCCACACCCTCCCCAGAATTCGTTGTTTGAAGATATTCTGATGATGTCAATTGTAACAGGTGTGAGGTGATACCTCATTGTAGTTTTGATTTGCATTTCTCTAATAATTAGTGATGTTGAGCAGCTTTTCATGTGCGTCTTGGCCATCTCTGTGTCTTCTTTGAAGAAACGTCTCTTTAGATCTTCTGCCCATTTTTGTATTGGGTTGTTTGTTTTTTTAATATTAAGCTGCATGAGCTCTTTATATATATTGGAGATTAAACTTTTGTCCATTGATTCGTTTGCAAATATTTTCGCCCATTCTGAGGGATGCTTTTTGCCATTCCCGTTTTTTTAACAAAAAAAGAAAGAAAGAAAAAGAAGCAGAACACTAATGTGAGTAAAATATGCCTTTTGAAACTGTCGTTTTGAAATATGGACGTCCTTTGAATTTTTTGGTCGATATATGAACCCAGGATTTGTTTTCAGGGCAGGTGTCATTTACAGGCCTGCAATGATTTTGAATATCAACTGACCATTAGCGCTGGGATTAAAGCTGCTGTTGTGTGAAACGGCCACAAGGTGGCAGCAGGTCTCCCTTACCAAATCTGGTTACTGGGGCAACAGAGCCTCAATGGAAGTCGTGTTCTAGATTGGAATTTAGAATGGAATGTGCCAGGAGAAAGCCCCTCAAGTTTGTCTCACTACTTCTTGTTCGTGTTTTTAATTTAATTTTTTATTTTTTATTACAGCAAATTTGATTACAATGTTTCGCTTGTTGTAGGTGTGGAAGATGTGGTTCTTTTACACATACACATATGTCTGTTCTTCCTGGGATCCTTTTCCCATGTACCTTATGACAGAATGTTGAGTAGTCTTCTCTTGGTATTCTGTAGGTCTTTGGTGATTCTATATGTCACCTGTGTTTGTATATGTCTGTTAACCCCAATATCATAATGAAACCAATCCTCACACCTTTCCATTGGTGAACCATAAGTTTGTTGAATGAATCTCTGATTGCCCTTCTCCGTGGAAATATCTGCCCTGGTATCCATTTTTCGGTCACACCTATAAGAGATATGATATGATATGTGTCTTTCACTTTCTGACTTACTAAAAGTCACGTGATTACGTCTAGACACACCTACGGTGCTGCAAATGGCATTGTGTCCTTTTATTCCTTGGCTTCTATTCTGCCTTAGCGAGGTCCATTTTCAACAATGTGATTCCCTGAGGGCTGAGGATTAGCTGACCTGGGTAGCCTGACCCTGCCTGCCGGCCCTCCCCAGGTGTGCCTGGGTTGAGGTCAATATAAACAGCGCTGCAGGCAGCAATAGCCCCTGAAGCTGTGCCTGACTCCATATTCTCTGCCCCGTCAGCAGTCTCGGGGCTGTGCTGGTGGGAGGGAGTGAGGGGCCACGGCTTTGTGGGTGGCCCGGTGTGAGTGGGTCTCTGCTGGACTTTCTGCAGGAGTTGCCAGGCTTCCACCTGTAAAGAAGAGGATGTGGCACACATACCTTCCGCTGGAATTTCTCTCCGGACAGAGGTGAGGAAGGAAAAAAACAGTGGGTGCCGGGACAGGAGGGGTATCTCAGGCAGGGCAATGGAAAGTTTCCAGAAGAGCGCCCAGGGCCAGAACCATCCTGGCTGGCCTGCTGGCACCAAGTTGGCCTGTGTGCTGTCGCTGGTGTGGCTCCACGCCCCTTCCTCTAGGCTTTCAAGCCCTTGTACATATTCAGGTGTTTTACCTCGGAAGGGTGGGAAAAGTTCAAAGGCATCTGGCCTGTGTCTCAGGTCACGGTTACTCACAGATGCCTCGGAATGGCTCCCTCCATTGCAATGAGGACGCTCTTTGCATAGGAGTGGGCTGCTGGCTGTATGGGAGATTACTCCCCACCTCTGACCAGTTTCAGAATTGTTTACCGATGGAGCAAGTGCCCTGATAGGGTTTTCCTCTGTATAACTGGAGGGTTCAGGTTTTTTTTTTTTCTTTTTTGGTTCAAGTTAGATTTTATTCCTCTTCTATGTATTTATAGATATAAGCATGGAAATAATTCATTCATATAAATACATCTGTGTGAAGGGAAGTACTTTTTTCTGTTTTATTTTTAAATTTTATTTTTAAAATTTTGAAATTTAATTTTATTTATTTTTTTATACAGCAGGTTATTATTAGTTATGTATTTTATGCATATACATGTATGCAGGTCAATCCCAATCTCCCAACTCATCCCAACACCACCTCCCCATGGCTTCCCACACTTGGTGTCCATACGTGTGTTCTCTACCTCTGTGTCTCTATTTCTTCCCTTCAAACTAGTTCATCTGTACCATTTTTCTAGGTTACACATAAATGCATTAATATACAATATTTGTTTTTCTCTTTCTGACTTACTTCATTCTGTATGACAGTCTCTATATCCATCGACGTCTCTACAAATGACCCAGTTTCATTCCTTCTTATGGCTGAGTAATATTCCATTTTATATATGTACCACATCTTTATCCATTCGTCTGTCTGTGGGTATTTAGGTTGCTTCTATTACCTGGCTATCGCAAATAGTGCTGAAATGAGCATTGTGGTGAATGTGCCTTTTTGATTTATGGTTTTATCTGGGTATATGCCCAGAAGTGGGATTGCTGGATCATATGGTAATTCTATTTCTAGTTTTTTTAAGGAAACTCCATACTGTTCTCCACCGTGACTGTATCAATTTACATTTCGACCACTAGTGGAAGAGAGATCCTTTTGTCAACACCCTCCCCAGAATTCGTTGTTTGTAGATTTTCTGATGATGCCAATTGTAACAGGTGTGAGGTGATACCTCAGTGGAGTTTTGATTTGCATTTCTCTAATAATTAGTGATGTTGAGCAGCTTTTCATGTGCGTCTTGGCCATCTCTGTGTCTTCTTTGAAGAAACGTCTCTTTAGATCTTCTGCCCATTTTTGTATTGGGTTGTTTGTTTTTTAATATTAAGCTGCATGAGCTCTTTATATATATTGGAGATTAAACCTTTGTCCATTGATTCGTTTGCAAATGTTTTCGCCCATTCTGAGATATGCTTTTTGCCATTCCCGTTTTTTTTAACAAAAAAAGAAAGAAAGAAAAAGAAGCAGAATACTAATGTGTGTAAAATATGCCTTTTGAAACTGTCGTTTTGAAATATGTACGTCCTTTGAATTTTTTGGTCGATATATGAACCCAGGATTTGTTTTCAGGGCAGGTGTCATTTACAGTCCTGCAATTATTTTGAATATCAACTGACCATTAGCGCTGGGATTAAAGCTGCTGTTGTGTGAAACGGCCACAAGGTGGCAGCAGGTCTCCCTTACCAAATCTGGTTACTGGGGCAACAGAGCCTCAATGGAAGTCGTGTTCTAGATTGGAATTTAGAATGGAATGTGCCAGGAGAAAGCCCCTCAAGTTTGTCTCACTACTTCTTGTTCATGTTTTTAATTTATTTTTTTATTTTTTATTACAGCAAATTTGATTACAATGTTTGGCTTGTTGTAGGTGTGGAAGATGTGGTTCTTTTACACATATACATATGTCTGTTCTTCCTGGGATCCTTTTCCCATGTACCTTATGACAGAATGTTGAGTAGTCTTCTTTTGGTATTCTGTAGGTCTTTGGTGATTCTATATGTCACCTGTGTTTGTATATGTCTGTTAACCCCAATATCATAATGAAACCAATCCTCACACCTTTCCATTGGTGAACCATAAGTTTGTTGAATGAATCTGTGATTGCCCTTCTCCGTGGAAATATCTGCCCTGGTATCCATTTTTCGGTCTCACCTATAAGAGATATGATATGATATGGGTCTTACACTTTCTGACTTACTAAAAGTCACGTGATTACCTTTAGACACACCTACGGTGCTGCAAATGGCATTGTGTCATTTTATTCCTTGGCTTCTATTCTGCCTTAGCGAGGTCCATTTTCAACAATGTGATTTCCTGAGGGCTGAGGATTAGCTGACCTGGGTAGCCTGACCCTGCTCGCCGGCCCTCACCAGATGTGCCTGATTTGAGGTCAATATAAACAGCACTGCAGGCAGCAATAGCCCCTAAAGCTGTGCCTGACTCCATATTCTCTGCCCCATCAGCAGTCTCGGGGCTGTGCTGTTGGGAGGGAGTGAGGGGCCACGGCTTTGTGGGTGGCCCGGTGTGAGTGGGTCTCTGCTGGACTTTCTGCAGGAGTTGCCAGGCTTCCACCTGTAAAGAAGAGGATGTGGCACACATACCTTCTGCTGGAATTTCTCTCCGGACAGAGGTGAGGAAGGAAAAAAACAGTGGGTGCCGGGACAGGAGGGGTATCTCAGGCAGGGCAATGGAAAGCTTCCAGAAGAGCGACCAGGTCCAGGATCAGCCTGGCTGGCCTGCTGGCACCAAGTTGGCCTGCGTGCTGTCGCTGGTGTGGCTCCACGCCCCTTCCTCTAGGCTTTCAAGCCCTTGTACATATTCAGGTGTTTTACCTGGGAAGGGTGGGAAAAGTTCAACAGCAGCTGGCCTGGGGCTCAGCTCACGGTTACTCACAGATGCCTCGCCATGGACCCCCCTTTGCAGTGAGGACGCTCCTTGCATAGGAGTGGGCTGCTGGCTCTATGGGAGATGATTCCCCACCTCTGACCAATTTCAGAATTGTTTACCGCTGGAGCAAGTGCCCTGATTGTGTTTTCCTCTGTCTAACTCGTGGGTTCAGGTTTTTTTTTTTCTTTTTTGGTTCAAGTTAGATTTTATTCCTCTTTTATGTATTTATAGATATAAGCATGGAAATCATTCATTCATATAAATACATCTGTGTGAAGGGAAGAACTTTTTTCTGTTTTATTTTTAAATTTTATTTTTAAAAATTTTGAAATTTAATTTTATTTATTTTTTTATACAGCAGGTTATTATTAGTTATGTATTTTATGCATATACATGTATACAGGTCAATCCCAGTCTCCCAACTCATCCCAACACCACCTCCCCATGGCTTCCCACACTTGGTGTCCATACGTGTGTTCTCTACCTCTGTGTCTCTATTTATTCCCTGCAAAGCAGTTCAACTGTACCATTTTTCTAGGTTCCGCATATATGCATTAATATACAATATTTGTTTTTCTCTTTCTGACTTACTTCATTCTGTATGACAGTCTCCAGATCCATCGATGTCTCTACAAATGACCCAGTTTCATTCCTTCTTATGGCTGAGTAATATTCCATTTTATATATGTACCACATCTTTATCCATTCCTCTGTCTGTGGGTACTTAGGTTGCTTCCATTACCTGACTATCGTAAATAGTGCTGAAATGAGCATTGTGGTGAATGTGCCTTTTTGATTTATGGTTTTCTCTGGGTATATGCCCAGAAGTGGGATTGCTGGATCATATGGTAATTCTATTTCTAGTTTTTTTAAGGAAACTCCATACTGTTCTCCATCGTGACTGTATCAATTTACATTTCCACCACTAGTGGAAGAGGGATCCTTTTGTCAACACCCTCCCCAGAATTCGTTGTTTGTAGATTTTCTGTTGATGCCGATTCTAACAGGTGTGAGGTGATACCTCATTGTAGTTTTGATTTGCATTTCTCTAATAATTAGTGATGTTGAGCAGCTTTTCATGTGCGTCTTGGCCATCTCTGTGTCTTCTTTGAAGAAACGTCTCTTTAGATCTTTTGCCCATTTCTGTATTGGGTTGTTTGTTTTTTTAATATTAAGCTTCATGAGCTCTTTATATATATTGCAGATTAAACATTTGTCCATTGATTCGTTTGCAAATATTTTCGCCCATTCTGAGGGATGCTTTTTGCCATTCCCGTTTTTTTAACAAAAAAAGAAAGAAAGAAAAAGAAGCAGAACACTAATGTGTGTAAAATATGCCTTTTGAAACTGTCGTTTTGAAATATGGACATCCTTTGAATTTTTTGGTCGATATATGAACCCAGGATTTGTTTTCAGGGCAGGTGTCATTTACAGGCCTGCAATGATTTTGAATATCAACTGACCATTAGCGCTGGGATTAAAGCTGCTGTTGTGTGAAACGGCCACAAGCTGGCAGCAGTTCTCCCTTACCAAATCTGGTTACTGGGGCAACAGAGCCTCAATGGATGTCGTGTTCTAGATTGGAATTTAGAATGGAATGTGCCAGGAGAAAGCCCCTCAAGTTTGTCTCACTACTTCTTGTTCGTGTTTTTAATTTAATTTTTTATTTTTTATTACAGTTAATTTGATTACAGTGTTTGGCTTGTTGTAGGTGTGGAAGATGTGGCTCTTCTACACATATACATATGTCTCTTATTCCTGAAATCCTTTTCCCATGTACCTTATGACAGAATGTTGAGTAGTCTTCTCTTGGTATTCTGTAGGTCTTTGGTGATTCTATATGTCACCTGTGTTTGTATATGTCTGTTAACCTCAATATCATAATGAAACCAATCCTCACACCTTTCCATTGTTGAACCATAAGTTTGTTGAATGAATCTGTGATTGCCCTTCTCCGTGGAAATATCTGCCCTGGTATCCATTTTTTGGTCACACCTATAAGAGATATGATATGATATGTGTCTTTCACTTTCTGACTTACAACAACTCACGTGCTTACCTCTAGACACACCTACGGTGCTACAAATGGCATTGTGTCCTTTTATTCCTTGGCTTCTATTCTGCCTTAGCGAGGTCCATTTTCAACAATGTGATTCCCTGAGGGCTGAGGATTAGCTGACCTGGGTAGCCTGACCCTGCCGGCTGGCCCTCCCCAGGTGTGCCTGAGTTGAGGTCAATATAAACAGCGCTGCAGGCAGCAATAGCCCCTGAAGCTGTGCCTGACTCCATATTCTCTGCCCCGTCAGCAGTGTCGGGGCTGTGCTTGTGGGAGGGAGTGAGGGGCCACGGCTTTGTGGGTGGCCCGGTGTGAGTGGGTCTCTGCTGGACTTTCTGCAGGAGTTGCCAGGCTTCCACCTGTAATGAAGAGGATGTGTCACCCATACCTTCCGCTGGAATTTCTCTCCGGACAGAGGTGAGGAAGGAAAAAAGCAGTGGGGGCCGGGACAGGAGGGGTATCTCAGGCAGGGCAATGGAAAGCTTCCAGAAGAGCGCCCAGGGCCAGGAGCATCCTGACTGGCCTGCAGGCACCAAGTTGGCCTGCGTGCTGTCGCTGTTGTGGCTCCACGGCCCTTCCTCTAGGTTTTCAAGCCCTTGTACATATTCAGGTGTTTTACCTGGGAAGGGTGAGAAAAGTTCAACAGCAGCTGGCCTGGGGCTCAGCTCACGGTTACTCACAGATGCCTCGGCATGGCCCCCCACTTTGCAATGAGGACGCTCCTTGCGTAGGAGTGGGCTGCTAGCTCTATGGGAGATGATTCCCCACCTCTGACCAATTTCAGAATTGTTTACCGATGGAGCAAGTGCCCTGATTGTGTTTTCCTCTGTCTAACTCGTGTGTTCAGGTTTTTTTTTTCTTTTTTGGTTCAAGTTAGATTTTATTCCTCTTTTATGTATTTATAGATATAAGCATGGAAATAATTCATTCATATAAATACATCTGTGTGAAGGGAAGAACTTTTTTCTGTTTTATTTTTAAATTTTATTTTTTAAAATTTTGAAATTTAATTTTATTTATTTTTTATACAGCAGGTTATTATTAGTAATGTATTTTATGCATATACATGTATACAGGTCAATCCCAATCTCCCAACTCACCCCAACACCACCTCCCCATGGCTTCCCACACTTGGTGTCCATACGTGTGTTCTCTACCTCTGTGTCTCTATTTCTTCCCTGCAAACCAGTTCATCTGTACCATTTTTCTAGGTTCCACATATATGCATTAATATACAATATTTGTTTGTCTCTTTCTGACTTACTTCATTCTGTATGACAGTCTCTAGATCCATCGACGTCTCTACAAATGACCCAGTTTCATTCCTTCTTATGGCTGAGTAATATTCCATTTTATATATGTACCACATCTTTATCCATTCATCTGTCTGTGGGTATTTAGGTTGCTTCCATTACCTGGCTATCGTAAATAGTGCTGAAATGAGCATTGTGGTGAATGTGCCTTTTTGATTTATGGTTTTCTCTGGGTATATGCCCAGAAGTGGGATTGCTGGTTCATATGGTAATTCTATTTCTAGTTTTTTTAAGGAAACTCCATACTGTTCTCCATCGTGACTGTATCAATTTACATTTCCACCACTAGTGGAAGAGGGATCCTTTTGTCCACACCCTCCCCAGAATTCGTTGTTTGTAGATTTTCTGATGATGCCAATTGTAACAGGTGTGTGGTGATACCTCATTGTAGTTTTGATTTGCATTTCTCTAATAATTAGTGATGTTGAGCAGCTTTTCATGTGCGTCTTGGCCATCTCTGTGTCTTCTTTGAAGAAACGTCTCTTTAGATCTTCTGCCCATTTTTGTATTGGGTTGTTTGTTTTTTTAATATTAAGCTGCATGAGCTCTTTATATATATTGGAGATTAAACTTTTGTCCATTGATTCGTTTGCAAATATTTTCGCCCATTCTGAGGGATGCTTTTTGCCATTCCCGTTTTTTTAACAAAAAAAGAAAGAAAGGAAAAGAAGCAGAACACTAATGTGTGTAAAATATGCCTTTTGAAACTGTCGTTTTGAAATATGGACCTCCTTTGAATTTTTTGGTCGATATATGAACCCAGGATTTGTTTTCAGGGCAGGTGTCATTTACAGGCCTGCAATGATTTTGAATATCAACTGACCATTAGCGCTGGGATTAAAGCTGCTGTTGTGTGAAACGGCCACAAGGTGGCAGCAGGTCTCCCTTACCAAATCTGGTTACTGGGGCAACAGAGCCTCAATGGAAGTCGTGTTCTAGATTGGAATTTAGAATGGAATGTGCCAGGAGAAAGCCCCTCAAGTTTGTCTCACTACTTCTTGTTCGTGTTTTTAATTTAATTTTTTATTTTTTATTACAGCAAATTTGATTACAATGTTTGGCTTGTTGTAGGTGTGGAAGATGTGGTTCTTTTACACATACACATATGTCTGTTCTTCCTGGGATCCTTTTCCCATGTACCTTATGACAGAATGTTGAGTAGTCTTCTCTTGGTATTCTGTAGGTCTTTGGTGATTATATATGTCACCTGTGTTTGTATATGTCTGTTAACCCCAATATCATAATGAAACCAATCCTCACACCTTTCCATTGGTGAACCATAAGTTTGTTGAATGAATCTGTGATTGCCCTTCTCCGTGGAAATATCTGCCCTGGTATCCATTTTTCGGTCACACCTATAAGAGATATGATATGATATGTGTCTTTCACTTTCTGACTTACAACAACTCACGTGCTTACCTCTAGACACACCTACGGTGCTACAAATGGCATTGTGTCCTTTTATTCCTTGGCTTCTACTCTGCCTTAGCGAGGTCCATTTTCAACAATGTGATTCCCTGAGGGCTGAGGATTAGCTGACCTGGGTAGCCTGACCCTGCCGGCCGGCCCTCCCCAGGTGTGCCTGGGTTGAGGTCAATATAAACAGCGCTGCAGGCAGCAATAGCCCCTGAAGCTGTGCCTGACTCCATATTCTCTGCCCTGTCAGCAGTGTCGGGGCTGTGCTGGTGGGAGGGAGTGAGGGGCCATGGCTTTGTGGGTGGCCCGGTGTGAGTGGGTCTCTGCTGGACTTTCTGCAGGAGTTGCCAGGCTTCCACCTGTAATGAAGAGGATGTGTCACCCATACCTTCCGCTGGAATTTCTCTCCGGACAGAGGTGAGGAAGGAAAAAAGCAGTGGGGGCCGGGACAGGAGGGGTATCTCAGGCAGGGCAATGGAAAGCTTCCAGAAGAGCGCCCAGGGCCAGGACCATCCTGGCTGGCCTGCAGGCACCAAGTTGGCCTGCATGCTGTCACTGGTGTGGCTCCACGGCCCTTCCTCTAGGCTTTCAAGCCCTTGTGCATATTCAGGTGTTTTACCTGGGAAGGGTGGGAAAAGTTCAACAGCAGCTGGCCTGGGGCTCAGCTCACGGTTACTCACAGATGCCTCGACATGGCCCCCCGCTTTGCAATGAGGACGCTCCTTGCGTAGGAGTGGGCTGCTGGCTCTATGGGAGATGATTCCCCACCTCTGACCAATTTCAGAATTGTTTACCGATGGAGCAAGTGCCCTGATTGTGTTTTCCTCTGTCTAACTCGTGGGTTCAGGTTTTTTTTTTCTTTTTTGGTTCAAGTTAGATTTTATTCCTCTTTTATGTATTTATAGATATAAGCATGGAAATAATTCATTCATATAAATACATCTGTGTGAAGGGAAGAACTTTTTTCTGTTTTATTTTTAAATTTTATTTTTTAAAATTTTGAAATTTAATTTTATTTATTTTTTATACAGCAGGTTATTATTAGTTATGTATTTTATGCCTATACATGTATACAGGTCAATCCCAATCTCCCAACTCACCCCAACACCACCTCCCCATGGCTTCCCACACTTGGTGTCCATACGTGGGTTCTCTACCTCTGTGTCTCTATTTCTTCCCTGCAAACCAGTTCATCTGTACCATTTTTCTAGGTTCCACATATATGCATTAATATACAATATTTGTTTTTCTCTTTCTGACTTACTTCATTCTGTATGACAGTCTCTAGATCCATCGACGTCTCTACAAATGACCCAGTTTCATTCCTTCTTATGGCTGAGTAATATTCCATTTTATATATGTACCACATCTTTACCATTCGTCTGTCTGTGGGTATTTAGGTTGCTTCCATTACCTGGCTATCGTAAATAGTGCTGAAATGAGCATTGTGGTGAATGTGCCTTTTTGATTTATGGTTTTCTCTGGGTATATGCCCAGAAGTGGGATTGCTGGATCATATGGTAATTCTATTTCTAGTTTTTTTAAGGAAACTCCATACTGTTCTCCATCGTGACTGTATCAATTTACATTTCCACCACTAGTGGAAGAGGGATCCTTTTGTCCACACCCTCCCCAGAATTCGTTGTTTGTAGATTTTCTGATGATGCCAATTGTAACAGGTGTGAGGTGATACCTCATTGTAGTTTTGATTTGCATTTCTCTAATAATTAGTGATGTTGAGCAGCTTTTCATGTGCGTCTTGGCCATCTCTGTGTCTTCTTTGAAGAAACGTCTCTTTAGATCTTCTGCCCATTTTTGTATTGGGTTGTTTGTTTTTTTAATATTAAGCTGCATGAGCTCTTTATATATATTGGAGATTAAACTTTTGTCCATTGATTCGTTTGCAAATATTTTCGCCCATTCTGAGGGATGCTTTTTGCCATTCCCGTTTTTTTAACAAAATAAGAAAGAAAGGAAAAGAAGCAGAACACTAATGTGTGTAAAATATGCCTTTTGAAACTGTCGTTTTGAAATATGGACCTCCTTTGAATTTTTTGGTCGATATATGAACCCAGGATTTGTTTTCAGGGCAGGTGTCATTTACAGGCCTGCAATGATTTTGAATATCAACTGACCATTAGCGCTGGGATTAAAGCTGCTGTTGTGTGAAACGGCCACAATGTGGCAGCAGGTCTCCCTTACCAAATCTGGTTACTGGGGCAACAGAGCCTCAATGGAAGTCGTGTTCTAGATTGGAATTTAGAATGGAATGTGCCAGGAGAAAGCCCCTCAAGTTTGTCTCACTACTTCTTGTTCGTGTTTTTAATTTAATTTTTTATTTTTTATTACAGCAAATTTGATTACAATGTTTGGCTTGTTGTAGGTGTGGAAGATGTGGTTCTTTTACACATACACATATGTCTGTTCTTCCTGGGATCCTTTTCCCATGTACCTTATGACAGAATGTTGAGTAGTCTTCTCTTGGTATTCTGTAGGTCTTTGGTGATTATATATGTCACCTGTGTTTGTATATGTCTGTTAACCCCAATATCATAATGAAACCAATCCTCACACCTTTCCATTGGTGAACCATAAGTTTGTTGAATGAATCTCTGATTGCCAATCTCCGTGGAAATATCTGCCCTGGTATCCATTTTTCGGTCACACCTATAAGAGATATGATATGATATGTGTTCACTTTCTGACTTACAACAACTCACGTGCTTACCTCTAGACACACCTACGGTGCTACAAATGGCATTGTGTCCTTTTATTCCTTGGCTTCTACTCTGCCTTAGCGAGGTCCATTTTCAACAATGTGATTCCCTGAGGGCTGAGGATTAGCTGACCTGGGTAGCCTGACCCTGCCGGCCGGCCCTCCCCAGGTGTGCCTGGGTTGAGATCAATATAAACAGCGCTGCAGGCAGCAATAGCCCCTGAAGCTGTGCCTGACTCCATATTCTCTGCCCCGTCAGCAGTGTCGGGGCTGTGCTGGTGGGAGGGAGTGAGGGGCCACGGCTTTGTGGGTGGCCCGGTGTGAGTGGGTCTCTGCTGGACTTTCTGCAGGAGTTGCCAGGCTTCCACCTGTAATGAAAAGGATGTGTCACCCATACCTTCCGCTGGAATTTCTCTCCGGACAGAGGTGAGGAAGGAAAAAAGCAGTGGGGGCCGGGACAGGAGGGGTATCTCAGGCAGGGCAATGGAAAGCTTCCAGAAGAGCGCCCAGGGCCAGGACCATCCTGGCTGGCCTGCAGGCACCAAGTTGGCCTGCATGCTGTCGCTGGTGTGGCTCCACGGCCCTTCCTCTAGGTTTTCAAGCCCTTGTACATATTCAGGTGTTTTACCTGGGAAGGGTGGGAAAAGTTCAACAGCAGCTGGCCTGGGGCTCAGCTCACGGTTACTCACAGATGCCTCGGCATGGCCCCCCGCTTTGCAATGAGGACGCTCCTTGCGTAGGAGTGGGCTGCTGGCTCTATGGGAGATGATTCCCCACCTCTGACCAATTTCAGAATTGTTTACCGATGGAGCAAGTGCCCTGATTGTGTTTTCCTCTGTCTAACTCGTGGGTTCAGGTTTTTTTTTTTTTCTTTTTTGGTTCAAGTTAGATTTTATTCCTCTTTTATGTATTTATAGATATAAGCATGGAAATAATTCATTCATATAAATACATCTGTGTGAAGGGAAGAACTTTTTTCTGTTTTATTTTTAAATTTTATTTTTTAAAATTTTGAAATTTAATTTTATTTATTTTTTATACAGCAGGTTATTATTAGTTATGTATTTTATGCATATACATGTATACAGGTCAATCCCAATCTCCCAACTCACCCCAACACCACCTCCCTGTGGCTTCCCACACTTGGTGTCCATACGTGGGTTCTCTACCTCTGTGTCTCTATTTCTTCCCTGCAAACCAGTTCATCTGTACCATTTTTCTAGGTTCCACATATATGCATTAATATACAATATTTGTTTGTCTCTTTCTGACTTACTTCATTCTGTATGACAGTCTCTAGATCCATCGACGTCTCTACAAATGACCCAGTTTCATTCCTTTTTATGGCTGAGTAATATTCCATTTTATATATGTACCACATCTTTATCCATTCGTCTGTCTGTGGGTATTTAGGTTGCTTCCATTACCTGGCTATCGTAAATAGTGCTGAAATGAGCATTGTGGTGAATGTGCCTTTTTGATTTATGGTTTTATCTGGGTATATGCCCAGAAGTGGGATTGCTGGATCATATGGTAATTCTATTTCTAGTTTTTTTAAGGAAACTCCATACTGTTCTCCATCGTGACTGTATCAATTTACATTTCCACCACTAGTGGAAGAGGGATCCTTTTGTCCACACCCTCCCCAGAATTCGTTGTTTGTAGATTTTCTGATGATGCCAATTGTAACAGGTGTGAGGTGATACCTCATTGTAGTTTTGATTTGCATTTCTCTAATAATTAGTGATGTTGAGCAGCTTTTCATGTGCGTCTTGGCCATCTCTGTGTCTTCTTTGAAGAAACGTCTCTTTAGATCTTCTGCCCATTTTTGTATTGGGTTGTTTGTTTTTTTAATATTAAGCTGCATGAGCTCTTTATATATATTGGAGATTAAACTTTTGTCCATTGATTCGTTTGCAAATATTTTCGCCCATTCTGAGGGATGCTTTTTGCCATTCCCGTTTTTTTAACAAAAAAAGAAAGAAAGAAAAAGAAGCAGAACACTAATGTGAGTAAAATATGCCTTTTGAAACTGTCGTTTTGAAATATGGACGTCCTTTGAATTTTTTGGTCGATATATGAACCCAGGATTTGTTTTCAGGGCAGGTGTCATTTACAGGCCTGCAATGATTTTGAATATCAACTGACCATTAGCGCTGGGATTAAAGCTGCTGTTGTGTGAAACGGCCACAAGGTGGCAGCAGGTCTCCCTTACCAAATCTGGTTACTGGGGCAACAGAGCCTCAATGGAAGTCGTGTTCTAGATTGGAATTTAGAATGGAATGTGCCAGGAGAAAGCCCCTCAAGTTTGTCTCACTACTTCTTGTTCGTGTTTTTAATTTAATTTTTTATTTTTTATTACAGCAAATTTGATTACAATGTTTGGCTTGTTGTAGGTGTGGAAGATGTGGTTCTTTTACACATACACATATGTCTGTTCTTCCTGGGATCCTTTTCCCATGTACCTTATGACAGAATGTTGAGTAGTCTTCTCTTGGTATTCTGTAGGACTTTGGTGATTATATATGTCACCTGTGTTTGTATATGTCTGTTAACCCCAATATCATAATGAAACCAATCCTCACACCTTTCCATTGGTGAACCATAAGTTTGTTGAATGAATCTCTGATTGCCCTTCTCCGTGGAAATATCTGCCCTGGTATCCATTTTTCGGTCACACCTATAAGAGATATGATATGATATGTGTCTTTCACTTTCTGACTTACTATAAGTCACGTGATTACCTCTAGACACACCTACGGTGCTGCAAATGGCATTGTGTCCTTTTATTCCTTGGCTTCTATTCTGCCTTAGCGAGGTCCATTTTCAACAATGTGATTCCCTGACGGCTGAAGATTAGCTGACCTGGGTAGCCTGACCCTGCCGGCCGGCCCTCCCTAGGTGTGCCTGGGTTGAGGTCAATATAAACAGCGCTGCAGGCAGCAATAGCCCCTGAAGCTGTGCCTGACTCCATATTCTCTGCCCCGTCAGCAGTCTCGGGGCTGTGCTGGTGGGAGGGAGTGAGCGGCCATGGCTTTGTGGGTGGCCCGGTGTGAGTGGGTCTCTGATGGACTTTCTGCAGGAGTTGCCAGGCTTCCACCTGTAAAGAAGAGGATGTGGCACACATACCTTCCACTGGAATTTCTCTCCGGACAGAGGTGAGGAAGGAAAAAAGCAGTGGGGGCCGGGACAGGAGGGGTATCTCAGGCAGGGCAATGGAAAGCTTCCAGAAGAGCGACCAGGTCCAGGACCATACTCGCTGGCCTGCAGGCACCAAGTTGGCCTGTGTGCTGTGGCTGGTGTGGCTCCACGCCCCTTCCTCTAGGCTTTCAAGCCCTTGTACATATTCAGGTGTTTTACCTGGGAAGGGTAGGAAAAGTTCAACAGCAGCTGGCCTGGGGCTCAGCTCACGGTTACTCACAGATGCCTCGGGTCCCTTTCATTGACGAAGGAGTAGGTCTTGTCTATTCCATAGTTTGTGTTTGGAACGGTACCTGTGCTTATATCAAACTCTGGTTTTATGCATCACCCCACCTCTCATTCCCCCTTAAGCAGGCATCAGATTGTTTTCCAAAGGTGAGACTCTGTACTCTTTCTTAACTGAGTTCAAGTGTAGCCATGTTTATAGGATCATCAGAAGTGATATCTTAATATAAGTTTCTTTTTATGTGTGACTTATTTCACTTAGAAGCATCATACCTCAATCCACTCATTTTGCTGCTACTGGTCTTGTGCCATTGATTCCATGGCTGAGGGATATTCCATCGTACGGAAGTACCACAAATTTTTGAAACATTTTTATATTTCCTGGGATATTTAAGGTGTACCCAAGTTGAGGTTCTTGTAAGCAGTGCACCCCTAAATTTTGGGGTGGATCTGTCTTATTGATTTTCAGGTTTCCCAAGGCATATTCCCTAGACTGGAAGTGCCCTTGGCTCTGTAGCTCTGTTGTTTTCTTGTTTTAGGGAACACAATTCACTCCTCCAGAGATGCAGTTGGCAGTTTACAACCCGCCCATCAGCAAAACAAGCCTCCCTGTTCTCCGGGGCCTGTCTTGCCTTTCTGGATTTTACACATTTTGTGGATGTCCCTTTTGAACAGTCGGAAGTGATACTTCTTTGTAGTGCAGATTTGCATTTCCCGCTTGATTGCTTGGCTAAAAAGGGCGTATGCATTTTCTCCTGAATATATTCAGGAGAAAACGCATATGCCCTTTTTGCTCAAGTGCAACATTATTGAAGTTGTGCCCCTCATCCTGCGCTTTAAAGTCAATTCCAATGTACCACTTGAAATCTGTTTCCTGCTATTCTGCCTAGCTTTCAAGTCCACCTCGTTGCCTTCCCTCAACAGATTTTTGGACAATAGTTGTCTTTATTACTCTGCCAGTTTGTGAATTGCTGTGCCCCTTAGCTCCATTTTTCAACTTGTTTTTTGTGAGCTGACCGAAAGTCCAAAATTGTGGTTCAGGACCTATACTGGTTCCCGGTGGGTGGCTGAGACTTTGGTAAATTCTTCTTCCTGCTGGGAAACTAGAGTGACATGTGCCCGTCCAAATGCCTTAGAGCTACTCTCTCACTGGTTCTCCTTCTTCCCTTTCATCCTCTGCCAAATTGGCAACCTGTGCGAACCAGGAGGTTAAAGGGGCTGTTTCTCCAAGTTGGGAGATTGATAGAAAAGCAGTTGGAAAATCAAACCGGAGCAACAGGAGAGGGACTATTCGTTGAGTTTTAGAAACCTTTCAAATTCACAGTTTGTCCAATCTCTATTTTTCCCTTACATGTTATATCTGTAGTAATATTCCCTTCAACCTGGAGAGTTGGGACCCATGGAATGGGTGCCAGGCATTTGTGCTTTAAAGGGTCTGCATGTGCTCACCCAATCTCACCAATCCTCTCAGTCCCAAGTGTCCAGCCTTATGCCACATCCAGGTGTATTGTAGATAGGGCCATTCCAGGTTTCATCAGAGACCCTGAAGGAATAGTAAAGAATTTCCCAGTTTTTTTGTTTGTTTTTGAAATTCCTTTTTATAGTGGGTTTGAGCTGATTCTCGCTGCCATGTTTATGCCAGTCTAGACACAGTTGATTCCCTTACGGAGACATATCAATACATAGGTTTTAAGATTCTTACTAGTCAGATATATTCCTCTGCGGGAAATATGGGGTTTTGAGTCCCTTTCACTGAGGAAGGTGTAGGTCTTGACTATTCCATAGTTGGTTTTCGAACGGTACCTGTGCTTATATCAAACTCTGGTTTTATGCATCACCCCACCTCTCCTTCCCCCTTAAGCAGGCATAAGAGTGTTTTCTAAATGTGAGACTCTGTTCTCTTTCCTAACTCAGTTCAAGTGTAGCCATGTTTACAGGATCTTCATAAGTGATATCTTATGATAAGTTTCTTTTTCTGTGTGACTTATTTCACTTAGAATCATCGTACCTGAATCCACCCATTTTGCTGCTACTGGTCTTATGACATTGACTTCATGGCTGAGGGATATTCCATCGTACGTAAGTACCACAATTTTTTGAACCGTTTTTATATTTCCTGGGATATTTAAGTTGTACACAAGTTGAGGTCCTTGTAAGCAGTGCAGCCCTAAATTTTGGGGTGGCTCTGTCTTATTGATTTTCAGTTTTCCCAAGGTATATTCCCTAGACTGGAAGTGCCATTGGCTCTGTAGCTCTGTTGTTTACTTGTTTTAGGGAACACAATGCACTCCTCCAGAGAGTCAGCTGGCAATTTACATCCCACCCATCAGCATAACAAGGCTGCCTGTTCTCCAGGGCCTGTCTTGCCTTTCTGGTTTTTACATATTTTGTGGATGTCCCTTTTGACCGGTGGGAAGTGATACATCTTTGTAGTGCAGATTTGCATTCCCTGCTTGCTTGCTTAGCCAAAAAGGGTGTATGCGTTTTCTCCTGAATATATTCAGGAGAAAAACATACACCCTTTTTGGCCAAGTGCATCATTGTCGAAGTTGTGCCCCTCTTCCTGTGCTTTAAAGGCGATTCCAACGTACCTCTTGAAATCTGTTTCCTGCTATTCTGCGTCACTTTCAAGTCTGCCTCGTTGCCTTCCCTTAACAGATTTTTTGACGAGAGTTGTCCTTTATCACCCTGCCAGTTTGTGAATTGCTGTGCACCTGATCTCCATTTTTCAACTCGTTATTTTGTGAGCTGAGCGCAAGTCCAAAATTTTGGTTCAGGATCTACACTGGTTCCCGGTGGGGGGCTGAGACTTTGGTTAATTCTTCTTCATGCCGGGAAGTTAGAGTGATATGTGCCCGTCCAAATGCCTAACAACTACACTCTCATTGGTTCTCCCTCTTCCCTTTCATCCTCTGCCAAATTGGCAACCTGTGCGAATCAGGAGGTTAAAGGGGCTGTCTCTCCAAGTTGGGAGGTTGATAGTAAAGCAGGTGGAAAGTCAAACCGGAGCACCAGGAGAGGGACTATTCGTTGAGTTTTTGAAACCTTTCGTATTCACAGTGTGTCCGTTCTCTAGGTCTCCTTTTTATGTTATAGCTGTAGTAATATTCCCTTCAACCTGGAGTGTTGTGACCCATGGAATGGGTGCCATGCATTATTGCTTTAAAGGGTCTGCATTTGCTCACCCAATCTCACCAATCCTCTCAGTCCCAAGTGTCCAGACTTATGCCACATCCAGCTGTCGTAGTAGATAGGGTCATTCCAGGTTTCATCAGAGACCCTGAAGGAATTGAAAAGAATTTCCCAGTTTTTTTGTTTTGTTTTTGAAATTCCTTTTTATAGTGGGTGTGAGCTGATTCTCGCTCCCCTGTTTATGCCCATCTAGACACACTTGATTCCCTTATGGAGACATATCAATACATAGGTTTTAAGATTCTTACTAGTCAGATATATTCCTCTGCGGGAAATATGGGGTTTTGAGTCCCTTTCACTGAGGAAGGTGTAGGTCTTGTCTATTCCATAGTTGGTTTTTGGAAAGGTACCTGTGCTTATATCAAACTCTGGTTTTATGCATCACCCCACCTCTCCTTCCCCCTTAAGCAGGCATAAGAGTGTTTTCTAAATATGAGACACTGTTCTCTTTCCTAACTCAGTTCAAGTGTAGCCATGTTTACAGGATCTTCATAAGTGATGTCTTATGATAAGTTTCTTTTTCTCTGTGACTTATTTCACTTAGAATCATCGTACCTGAATCCACCCATTTTGCTTCTACTGGTCTTATGACATTGATTTCATGGCTGAGGGATATTCCATCGTACGTAAGTACCACAATTTTTAGAACCATTTATATATTTCCTGGGATATTTAAGGTGTACCCAAGTTGAGGTCCTTGTAAGCAGTGCAGCCCTAAATTTTGGGGTGGCTCTGTCTTATTGATTTTCAGTTTTCCCAAGGTATATTCCCTAGACTGGAAGTGCCCTTGGCTCTGTAGCTCTCTTCTTTACTTGTTTTAGGGAACACAATGTACTCCTCCAGAGAGGCAGTTGGCAATTTACATCACGCCTATCAGCATAACAAGGCTCACTGTTCTCCAGGGCCTGTCTTGCCTTTCTGGTTTTTACACATTTTGTGGATGTCCCTTTTGACCGGTGGGAAGTGATACTTCTTTGTAGTGCAGATTTGCATTGCCTGCTTGCTTGCTTGGCCAAAAAGGGCGTATGTGTTTTCTCCTGAATATATTCAGGAGAAAACACATACGCCCTTTTTGGCCAAGTGCATCATTGTCGAAGTTGTGCCCCTCTTCCTGTGCTTTAAAGGCGATTCCAACGTACCTCTTGAAATCTGTTTCCTGCTATTCTGCCTCGCTTTCTAGTGCGCCTCGTTGCCTTCCCTCAACAGATTTTTGGACGATAGTTGTCCTTTATTATTCGTCCAGTTTGTGAATTGCTGTGACTCTGAGCACCATTTTTCAACTCGTTTTTGGTGAGCTGACCGCAAGTCCAAAATTTTGGTTCAGGACCTATGCTGGTTCCCGGAGGGGGGCTGAGACTTTGGTTAATACTTCTTCCTGCCGGGAAATTAGAGTGATATGTGACCGTCCAAATGCCTAACAGCTACTCTCTCATTGGTTCTCCCTCTTCCCTTTCATCCTCTGCTCAATTGGCAACCTGTGCGTACCAGGAGGTTAAAGGGGCTGTCTCTCCAATTTGGGAGGTTGATAGTAAAGCAGATGGAAAGTCAAACTGGAGCACCAGGAGAGGGACTATTCGTTCAGGTTTAGAAACCTTTCGTATTCACAGTGTGTCCGTTCTCTAGGTTTCCCGTACATGTTATAGCTGTAGTAATATTCCTTTCAACCTGGAGAGTTGGGACCCATGGAATGGGTGCCAGGCATTTGTGCTTTTAAGGGTCTGCATTTGCTCACCCAATCTCACCAATCATCTCAGTCCCAAGTGTCCCTCTTTATGCCACATCCAGCTGTCGTTGTAGATAGGGTCATTCCAGGTTTCATCAGAGACCCTGAAGGAATTGTAAAGAATTTCCCAGTTTTTTTGTTTTGTTTTTGAAATTCCTTTTTATAGTGGGTTTGAGCTGATTCTCGCTGCCATGTTTATGCCAGTCTAGATACACTTGATTCCCTTACGGAGACATATCAATACATAGGTTTTAAGATTCTTACTAGTCAGATATATTCCTCTGCGGGAAATATGGGGTTTTGAGTCCCTTTCACTGAGGAAGGTGTAGGTCTTGTCTATTCCATAGTTGATTTATGGAACGGTACCTGTGCTTATATCAAACTCTGGTTTTATGCATCACCCCACCTCTCCTTCCCCCTTAAGCAGGCATAAGAGTGTTTTCTAAATGTGAGACACTGTTCTCTTTCCTAACTCAGTTCAAGTGTAGCCATGTTTACAGGATCTTCATAAGTGATATCTTATGATAAGTTTCTTTTTCTGTGTGACTTATTTCACTTAGAATCATCGTACCTGAATCCACCCATTTTGCTGCTACTGGTCTTATGACATTGATTTCATGGCTGAGGGATATTCCATCGTACGTAAGTACCACAATTTTTTGAACCATTTTTATATTTCCTGGGATATTTAAGGTGTACCCAAGTTGAGGTCCTTGTAAGCAGTGCAGCCCTAAATTTTTGGGGTGGCTCTGTCTTATTGATTTTCAGTTTTCCCAAGGTATATTTCCTAGACTGGAAGTGCCCTTGGCTCTGTAGCTCTGTTGTTTACTTGTTTTAGGGAACACAATGCACTCCTCCAGAGTGGCAGTTGGCAATTTACATCCCGCCCATCAGCATAACAAGGCTCCCTGTTCTCCAGGGCCTCTCTTGCCTTTCTGGTTTGTACACATTTTGTGGATGTCCCTTTTGACCGGTGGGAAGTGATATTTCTTTGTAGTGCAGATTTGCATTGCCCGCTTGCTTGCTTGGCCAAAAAGGGCGTATGCGTTTTCTCCTGAATATATTCAGGAGAAAACGCATACGCCCTTTTTGGCCAAGTGCATCATTGTCGAAGTTGTGCCCCTCTTCCTGTGCTTTAAAGGCGATTCCAACGTACCTCTTGAAATCTGTTTCCTGCTATTCTGCCTCGCTTTCAAGTCCGCCTCGTTGCCTTCCCTCAACAGATTTTTGGACGATAGTTGTCCTTTATTACTCGGCCAGTTTGTGAATTGCTGTGCCCCTGAGCTCCATTTTTCAACTCGTTTTTGGTGAGCTGACCGTAAGTCCAAAATTTTGGTTCAGGACCTATACTGATTCCGGTGGGTGGCTGAGACTTTGGTTAATTCTTCTTCCTGCCGGGAAGTTCAAGTGATATGTGCCCGTCCAAATGCCTAACAGCTACTCTCTCATTGGTTCTCCCTCTTCCCTTTCATCCTCTGCCAAATTGGCAACCTGTGCGAACCAGGAGGTTAAAGGGGCTGTCTCTCCAAGTTGGGAGGTTGATAGTAAAGCAGTTGGAAAGTCTAACCGGAGCACCAGGAGAGGGACTATTCTTTGAATTTTAGAAACCTTTTGTATTCACAGTGTGTCCGTTCTCTAGGTTTCCCGTACATGTTATAACTGTAGTAATATTCCCTTCAACCTGGAGAGTTGGGACCCATGGAATGGGTGCCATGCATTATTGCTTTAAAGGGTCTGCATTTGCTCACCCAATCTCACCAATCCTCTCAGTCCCAAGTGTCCAGCCTTATGCCACATCCAGCTGTCGTTGTAGATAGGGTCATTCCAGGTTTCATCAGAGAACCTGAAGGAATTGTAAAGAATTTCCCAGTTTTTTTGTTTTGTTTTTGAAATTCCTTTTTATAGTGGGTTTGAGCTGATACTCGCTGCCATGTTTATGCCAGTCTAGACACACTTGATTCCCTTACGGAGACATATCAATACATAGGTTTTAAGATTCTTACTAGTCAGATATATTCCTCTGCGGGAACTATGGGGTTTTGAGTCCCTTTCACTGAGGAAGGTGTAGGTCTTGTCTATTCCATAGTTGGTTTTTGGAACGGTACCTGTGCTTATATCAAACTCTGGTTTTATGCATCACCCCACCTCTCCTTCCCCCTTAAGCAGGCATAAGAGTGTTTTCTAAATGTGAGACACTGTTCTCTTTCCTAACTCAGTTCAAGTGTAGCCATGTTTACAGGATCTTCATAAGTGATATCTTATGATAAGTTTCTTTTTCTCTGTGACTTATTTCACTTAGAATCATCGTACCTGAATCCACCCATTTTGCTGCTACTGGTCTTATGACATTGATTTCATGGCTGAGGGGTATTCCATCGTACGTAAGTACCACAATTTTTTGAACCAATTTTATATTTACTGGGATATTTAAGGTGTACCCAAGTTGAGGTCCTTGTAAGCAGTGCAGCCCTAAATTTTGGGGTGGCCCTGTCTTATTGATTTTCAGTTTTTCCCAGGTATATTCCCTAGACTGGAAGTGCCCTTGGCTCTGTAGCTCTGTTGTTTACTTGTTTTAGGGAACACAATGCACTCCTCCAGAGAGGCAGTTGGCAATTTACATCCCGCCCATCAGCATAACAAGGCTCCCTGTTCTCCAGGGCCTGTCTTGCCTTTCTGGTTTTTACACATTTTGTGGATGTCCCTTTTGACCGGTGGGAAGTGAAACTTCTTTGCACTGCAGATTTGCATTGCCCGCTTGCTTGCTTGGCCTAAAAGGGCGTATGCGTTTTCTCCTGAATATATTCAGGAGAAAACGCATACGCCCTTTTGGGCCAAGTGCATCATTGTCGAAGTTGTGCCCCTCTTCCTGTGCTTTAAAGGCGATTCCAACGTACCTCTTGAAATCTGTTTCCTGCTATTCTGCCTCGCTTTCAAGTCCGCCTCGTTGCCTTCCCTCAACAGATTTTTGGACGATAGTTGTCCTTTATTATTCGGCCAGTTTGTGAATTGCTGTGCCCCTGAGCTCCATTTTTCAACTCGTTTTTGGTGAGCTGACCGCAAGTCCAAAATTTTGGTTCAGGATCTATACTGATTCCCGGTGGGTGGCTGAGTCTTTGGTTAATTCTTCTTCCTGCCGGGAAATTACAGTGATATGTGCCCGTCCAAATGCCTAACAGCTACTCTCTCATTGGTTCTCCCTCTTCCCTTTCATCCTCTGCCAAATTGGCAACCTGTGCGAACCAGGAGGTTAAAGGGGCTGTCTCTCCAAGTTGGGAGGTTGATAATAAAGCAGATGGAAAGTCAAACCGGAGCACCAGGAGAGAGACTATTCGTTGAGTTTTAGAAACCTTTCGTATTCACAGTGTGTCCGTTCTCTAGGATTCCCGTACATGTTATATCTGTAGTAATATTCCCTTCAACCTGGAGAGTTGGGACCCATGGAATGTGTGCCATGCATTATTGCTTTAAAGGGTCTGCATTTGCTCACCCAGTCTCACCAATCCTCTCAGTCCCAAGTGTCCAGCCTTATGCCACATCCAGCTGTCATTGTAGATAGGGTCATTTCAGGTTTCATCAGAGACCCTGAAGGAATTGTAAAGAATTTCCCAGTTTTTTTTGTTTTATTTTTGAAATTCCTTTTTATAGTGGGTTTGAGCTGATTCTCGCTGCCATATTTATCCCAGTCTAGACACACTTGATTCCCTTACGGAGACATATCAATACATAGGTTTTAAGATTCTTACTAGTCAGATATATTCCTCTGCGGGAAATATGGGGTTTTGAGTCCCTTTCACTGAGGAAGGTGTAGGTCTTGTCTATTCCATAGTTGGTTTTTGGAACGGTACCTGTGCTTATATCAAACTCTGGTTTTATGCATCACCCCACCTCTCCTTCCCCCTTAAGCAGGCATAAGAGTGTTTTCTAAATGTGAGACACTGTTCTCTTTCCTAACTCAGTTCAAGTGTAGCCATGTTTACAGGATCTTCATAAGTGATATCTTATGATAAGTTTCTTTTTCTGTGTGACTTATTTCACTTAGAATCATCGTACCTGAATCCACCCATTTTGCTGCTACTGGTCTTATGACATTGATTTCATGGCTGAGGGATATTCCATCGTACATAAGTACCACAATTTTTTGAACCATTTTTATATTTCCTGGGATATTTAAGGTGTACCCAAGTTGAGGTCCTTGTAAGCAGTGCAGCCCTAAATTTTGGGGTGGCTGTGTCTTTTTGATTTTCAGTTTTCCCAAGGTATATTCCCTAGACTGGAAGTGCCCTTGGCTCTGTAGCTCTGTTGTTTACTTGTTTTAGGGAACACAATGCACTCCTCCAGAGAGGCAGTTGGCAATTTACATCCCGCCCATCAGCATAACAAGGCTCCCTGTTCTCCAGGGCCTGTCTTGCCTTTCTGGTTTTTACACATTTTGTGGATGTCCCTTTTGACCGGTGGGAAGTGATACTTCTTTGTAGTGCAGATTTGCATTGCCCGCTTGCTTGCTTGGCCAAAAAGGGTGTATGCGTTTTCTCCTGAATATATTCAGGAGAAAACGCATACGCCCTTTTGTGCCAAGTGCATCATTGTCGAAGTTGTGCCCCTCTTCCTGTGCTTTAAAGGCGATTCCAACGTACCTCTGGAAATCTGTTTCCTGCTATTCTGCCTCGCTTTCAAGTCCGCCTCGTTGCCTTCCCTCAACAGATTTTTGGACGATAGTTGTCCTTTATTACTCGGCCAGTTTGTGAATTGCTGTGCCCCTGAGCTCCATTTTTCAACTCGTTTTTGGTGAGCTGACCGCAAGTCCAAAATTTTGGTTCAGGATCTATACTGATTCCCGGTGGGTGGGTGAGACTTTGGTTAATTCTTCTTCCTGCCGGGAAATTACAGTGATATGTGCCCGTCCAAATGCCTAACAGCTACTCTCTCATTGGTTCTCCCTCTTCCCTTTCATCCTCTGCCAAATTGGCAACCTGTGCGAACCAGGAGGTTAAAGGGGCTGTCTCTCCAAGTTGGGAGGTTGATAATAAAGCAGATGGAAAGTCAAACCGGAGCACCAGGAGAGGGACTATTCGTTGAGTTTTAGAAACCTTTCGTATTCACAGTGTGTCCGTTCTCTAGGATTCCCGTACATGTTATATCTGTAGTAATATTCCCTTCAACCTGGAGAGTTGGGACCCATGGAATGTGTGCCATGCATTATTGCTTTAAAGGGTCTGCATTTGCTCACCCAATCTCACCAATCCTCTCAGTCCCAAGTGTCCAGCCTTATGCCACATCCAGCTGTCATTGTAGATAGGGTCATTTCAGGTTTCATCAGAGACCCTGAAGGAATTGTAAAGAATTTCCCAGTTTTTTTGTTTTATTTTTGAAATTCATTTTTATAGTGGGTTTGAGCTGATTCTCGCTGCCATATTTATCCCAGTCTAGACACACTTGATTCCCTTACGGAGACATATCAATACATAGGTTTTAAGATTCTTACTAGTCAGATATATTCCTCTGCGGGAAATATGGGGTTTTGAGTCCCTTTCACTGAGGAAGGTGTAGGTCTTCTCTATTCCATAGTTGGTTTTCGAACGGTACCTGTGCTTATATCAAACTCTGGTTTTATGCATCACCCCACCTCTCCTTCCCCCTTAAGCAGGCATAAGAGTGTTTTCTAAATGTGAGACTCTGTTCTCTTTCCTAACTCAGTTCAAGTGTAGCCATGTTTACAGGATCTTCATAAGTGATATCTTATGATAAGTTTCTTTTTCTGTGTGACTTATTTCACTTAGAATCATCGTACCTGAATCCACCCATTTTGCTGCTACTGGTCTTATGACATTGACTTCATGGCTGAGGGATATTCCATCGTACGTAAGTACCACAAATTTTTGAACCGTTTTTATATTTCCTGGGATATTTAAGTTGTACACAAGTTGAGGTCCTTGTAAGCAGTGCAGCCCTAAATTTTGGGGTGGCTCTGTCTTATTGATTTTCAGTTTTCCCAAGGTATATTCCCTAGACTGGAAGTGCCATTGGCTCTGTAGCTCTGTTGTTTACTTGTTTTAGGGAACACAATGCACTCCTCCAGAGAGTCAGCTGGCAATTTACATCCCACCCATCAGCATAACAAGGCTGCCTGTTCTCCAGGGCCTGTCTTGCCTTTCTGGTTTTTACATATTTTGTGGATGTCCCTTTTGACCGGTGGGAAGTGATACATCTTTGTAGTGCAGATTTGCATTCCCTGCTTGCTTGCTTAGCCAAAAAGGGTGTATGCGTTTTCTCCTGAATATATTCAGGAGAAAAACATACACCCTTTTTGGCCAAGTGCATCATTGTCGAAGTTGTGCCCCTCTTCCTGTGCTTTAAAGGCGATTCCAACGTACCTCTTGAAATCTGTTTCCTGCTATTCTGCGTCACTTTCAAGTCTGCCTCGTTGCCTTCCCTTAACAGATTTTTTGACGAGAGTTGTCCTTTATCACCCTGCCAGTTTGTGAATTGCTGTGCACCTGATCTCCATTTTTCAACTCGTTATTTTGTGAGCTGAGCGCAAGTCCAAAATTTTGGTTCAGGATCTACACTGGTTCCCGGTGGGGGGCTGAGACTTTGGTTAATTCTTCTTCATGCCGGGAAGTTAGAGTGATATGTGCCCGTCCAAATGCCTAACAACTACACTCTCATTGGTTCTCCCTCTTCCCTTTCATCCTCTGCCAAATTGGCAACCTGTGCGAATCAGGAGGTTAAAGGGGCTGTCTCTCCAAGTTGGGAGGTTGATAGTAAAGCAGGTGGAAAGTCAAACCGGAGCACCAGGAGAGGGACTATTCGTTGAGTTTTTGAAACCTTTCGTATTCACAGTGTGTCCGTTCTCTAGGTTTCCTTTTTATGTTATAGCTGTAGTAATATTCCCTTCAACCTGGAGTGTTGTGACCCATGGAATGGGTGCCATGCATTATTGCTTTAAAGGGTCTGCATTTGCTCACCCAATCTCACCAATCCTCTCAGTCCCAAGTGTCCAGACTTATGCCACATCCAGCTGTCGTAGTAGATAGGGTCATTCCAGGTTTCATCAGAGACCCTGAAGGAATTGAAAAGAATTTCCCAGTTTTTTTGTTTTGTTTTTGAAATTCCTTTTTATAGTGGGTGTGAGCTGATTCTCGCTCCCCTGTTTATGCCCATCTAGACACACTTGATTCCCTTATGGAGACATATCAATACATAGGTTTTAAGATTCTTACTAGTCAGATATATTCCTCTGCGGGAAATATGGGGTTTTGAGTCCCTTTCACTGAGGAAGGTGTAGGTCTTGTCTATTCCATAGTTGGTTTTTGGAAAGGTACCTGTGCTTATATCAAACTCTGGTTTTATGCATCACCCCACCTCTCCTTCCCCCTTAAGCAGGCATAAGAGTGTTTTCTAAATATGAGACACTGTTCTCTTTCCTAACTCAGTTCAAGTGTAGCCATGTTTACAGGATCTTCATAAGTGATGTCTTATGATAAGTTTCTTTTTCTCTGTGACTTATTTCACTTAGAATCATCGTACCTGAATCCACCCATTTTGCTTCTACTGGTCTTATGACATTGATTTCATGGCTGAGGGATATTCCATCGTACGTAAGTACCACAATTTTTAGAACCATTTATATATTTCCTGGGATATTTAAGGTGTACCCAAGTTGAGGTCCTTGTAAGCAGTGCAGCCCTAAATTTTGGGGTGGCTCTGTCTTATTGATTTTCAGTTTTCCCAAGGTATATTCCCTAGACTGGAAGTGCCCTTGGCTCTGTAGCTCTCTTCTTTACTTGTTTTAGGGAACACAATGTACTCCTCCAGAGAGGCAGTTGGCAATTTACATCACGCCTATCAGCATAACAAGGCTCACTGTTCTCCAGGGCCTGTCTTGCCTTTCTGGTTTTTACACATTTTGTGGATGTCCCTTTTGACCGGTGGGAAGTGATACTTCTTTGTAGTGCAGATTTGCATTGCCTGCTTGCTTGCTTGGCCAAAAAGGGCGTATGTGTTTTCTCCTGAATATATTCAGGAGAAAACACATACGCCCTTTTTGGCCAAGTGCATCATTGTCGAAGTTGTGCCCCTCTTCCTGTGCTTTAAAGGCGATTCCAACGTACCTCTTGAAATCTGTTTCCTGCTATTCTGCCTCGCTTTCTAGTGCGCCTCCTTGCCTTCCCTCAACAGATTTTTGGACGATAGTTGTCCTTTATTATTCGTCCAGTTTGTGAATTGCTGTGACTCTGAGCACCATTTTTCAACTCGTTTTTGGTGAGCTGACCGCAAGTCCAAAATTTTGGTTCAGGACCTATGCTGGTTCCCGGAGGGGGGCTGAGACTTTGGTTAATACTTCTTCCTGCCGGGAAATTAGAGTGATATGTGACCGTCCAAATGCCTAACAGCTACTCTCTCATTGGTTCTCCCTCTTCCCTTTCATCCTCTGCTCAATTGGCAACCTGTGCGTACCAGGAGGTTAAAGGGGCTGTCTCTCCAATTTGGGAGGTTGATAGTAAAGCAGATGGAAAGTCAAACTGGAGCACCAGGAGAGGGACTATTCGTTCAGGTTTAGAAACCTTTCGTATTCACAGTGTGTCCGTTCTCTAGGTTTCCCGTACATGTTATAGCTGTAGTAATATTCCCTTCAACCTGGAGAGTTGGGACCCATGGAATGGGTGCCAGGCATTTGTGCTTTAAAGGGTCTGCATTTGCTCACCCAATCTCACCAATCATCTCAGTCCCAAGTGTCCCTCCTTATGCCACATCCAGCTGTCGTTGTAGATAGGGTCATTCCAGGTTTCATCAGAGACCCTGAAGGAATTGTAAAGAATTTCCCAGTTTTTTTGTTTTGTTTTTGAAATTCCTTTTTATAGTGGGTTTGAGCTGATTCTCGCTGCCATGTTTATGCCAGTCTAGACACACTTGATTCCCTTACGGAGACATATCAATACATAGGTTTTAAGATTCTTACTAGTCAGATATATTCCTCTGCGGGAAATATGGGGTTTTGAGTCCCTTTCACTGAGGAAGGTGTAGGTCTTGTCTATTCCATAGTTGATTTATGGAACGGTACTTGTGCTTATATCAAACTCTGGTTTTATGCATCACCCCACCTCTCCTTCCCCCTTAAGCAGGCATAAGAGTGTTTTCTAAATGTGAGACACTGTTCTCTTTCCTAACTCAGTTCAAGTGTAGCCATGTTTACAGGATCTTCATAAGTGATATCTTATGATAAGTTTCTTTTTCTGTGTGACTTATTTCACTTAGAATCATCGTACCTGAATCCACCCATTTTGCTGCTACTGGTCTTATGACATTGATTTCATGGCTGAGGGATATTCCATCGTACGTAAGTACCACAATTTTTTGAACCATTTTTATATTTCCTGGGATATTTAAGGTGTACCCAAGTTGAGGTCCTTGTAAGCAGTGCAGCCCTAAATTTTGGGGTGGCTCTGTCTTATTGATTTTCAGTTTTCCCAAGGTATATTTCCTAGACTGGAAGTGCCCTTGGCTCTGTAGCTCTGTTGTTTACTTGTTCTAGTGAACACAATGCACTCCTCCAGAGAGGCAGTTGGCAATTTACATCCCGCCCATCAGCATAACAAGACTCCCTGTTCTCCAGGGCCTGTCTTGCCTTTCTGGTTTGTACACATTTTGTGGATGTCCCTTTTGACCGGTGGGAAGTGATACTTCTTTGTAGTGCAGATTTGCATTGCCCGCTTGCTTGCTTGGCCAAAAAGGGCGTATGCGTTTTCTCCTGAATATATTCAGGAGAAAACGCATACGCCCTTTTTGGCCAAGTGCATCATTGTCGAAGTTGTGCCCCTCTTCCTGTGCTTTAAAGGCGATTCCAACGTACCTCTTGAAATCTGTTTCCTGCTATTCTGCCTCGCTTTCAAGTCCGCCTCGTTGCCTTCCCTCAACAGATTTTTGGAAGATAGTTGTCCTTTATTACTCGGCCAGTTTGTGAATTGCTGTGCCCCTGAGCTCCATTTTTCAACTCGTTTTTGGTGAGCTGACCGTAAGTCCAAAATTTTGGTTCAGGACCTATACTGCTTCCGGTGGGTGGCTGAGACTTTGGTTAATTCTTCTTCCTGCCGGGATGTTCAAGTGATATGTGCCCGTCCAAATGCCTAACAGCTACTCTCTCATTGGTTCTCCCTCTTCCCTTTCATCCTCTGCCAAATTGGCAACCTGTGCGAACCAGGAGGTTAAAGGGGCTGTCTCTCCATGTTGGGAGGTTGATAGTAAAGCAGTTGGAAAGTCTAACCGGAGCACCAGGAGAGGGACTATTCTTTGAATTTTAGAAACCTTTTGTATTCACAGTGTGTCCGTTCTCTAGGTTTCCCGTACATGTTATAACTGTAGTAATATTCCCTTCAACCTGGAGAGTTGGGACCCATGGAATGGGTGCCATGCATTATTGCTTTAAAGGGTCTGCATTTGCTCACCCAATCTCACCAATCCTCTCAGTCCCAAGTGTCCAGCCTTATGCCACATCCAGCTGTCGTTGTAGATAGGGTCATTCCAGGTTTCATCAGAGAACCTGAAGGAATTGTAAAGAATTTCCCAGTTTTTTTGTTTTGTTTTTGAAATTCCTTTTTATAGTGGGTTTGAGCTGATACTCGCTGCCATGTTTATGCCAGTCTAGACACACTTGATTCCCTTACGGAGACATATCAATACATAGGTTTTAAGATTCTTACTAGTCAGATATATTCCTCTGCGGGAAATATGGGGTTTTGAGTCCCTTTCACTGAGGAAGGTGTAGGTCTTGTCTATTCCATAGTTGGTTTTTGGAACGGTACCTGTGCTTATATCAAACTCTGGTTTTATGCATCACCCCACCTCTCCTTCCCCCTTAAGCAGGTATAAGAGTGTTTTCTAAATGTGAGACACTGTTCTCTTTCCTAACTCAGTTCAAGTGTAGCCATGTTTACAGGATCTTCATAAGTGATATCTTATGATAAGTTTCTTTTTCTCTGTGACTTATTTCACTTAGAATCATCGTACCTGAATCCACCCATTTTGCTGCTACTGGTCTTATGACATTGATTTCATGGCTGAGGGGTATTCCATCGTACCTAAGAACCACAATTTTTTGAACCAATTTTATATTTACTGGGATATTTAAGGTGTACCCAAGTTGAGGTCCTTGTAAGCAGTGCAGCCCTAAATTTTGGGGTGGCTCTGTCTTATTGATTTTCAGTTTTCCCAAGGTATATTCCCTAGACTGGAAGTGCCCTTGGCTCTGTAGCTCTCTTCTTTACTTGTTTTAGGGAACACAATGTACTCCTCCAGAGAGGCAGTTGGCAATTTACATCACGCCTATCAGCATAACAAGGCTCACTGTTCTCCAGGGCCTGTCTTGCCTTTCTGGTTTTTACACATTTTGTGGATGTCCCTTATGACTGGTGGGAAGTGATACTTCTTTGTAGTGCAGATTTGCATTGCCCGCTTGCTTGCTTGGCCAAAAAGGGCGTATGTGTTTTCTCCTGAATATATTCAGGAGAAAACACATACGCCCTTTTTGGCCAAGTGCATCATTGTCGAAGTTGTGCCCCTCTTCCTGTGCTTTAAAGGCGATTCCAACGTACCTCTTGAAATCTGTTTCCTGCTATTCTGCCTCGCTTTCAAGTGCGCCTCGTTGCCTTCCCTCAACAGATTTTTGGACGATAGTTGTCCTTTATTATTCGTCCAGTTTGTGAATTGCTGTGACTCTGAGCACCATTTTTCAACTCGTTTTTGGTGAGCTGACCGCAAGTCCAAAATTTTGGTTCAGGACCTATGCTGGTTCCCGGAGGGGGGCTGAGACTTTGGTTAATACTTCTTCCTGCCTGGAAATTAGAGTGATATGTGCCCGTCCAAATGCCTAACAGCTACTCTCTCATTGGTTCTCCGTCTTCCCTTTCATCCTCTGCCCAATTGGCAACCTGTGCGAACCAGGAGGTTAAAGGGGCTGTCTCTCCAATTTGGGAGGTTGATAGTAAAGCAGATGGAAAGTCAAACTGGAGCACCAGGAGAGGGACTATTCGTTCAGGTTTAGAAACCTTTCGTATTCACAGTGTGTCCGTTCTCTAGGTTTCCCGTACATGTTATAGCTGTAGTAATATTCCTTTCAACCTGGAGAGTTGGGACCCATGGAATGGGTGCCAGGCATTTGTGCTTTTAAGGGTCTGCATTTGCTCACCCAATCTCACCAATCATCTCAGTCCCAAGTGTCCCTCTTTATGCCACATCCAGCTGTCGTTGTAGATAGGGTCATTCCAGGTTTCATCAGAGACCCTGAAGGAATTGTAAAGAATTTCCCAGTTTTTTTGTTTTGTTTTTGAAATTCCTTTTTATAGTGGGTTTGAGCTGATTCTCGCTGCCATGTTTATGCCAGTCTAGATACACTTGATTCCCTTACGGAGACATATCAATACATAGGTTTTAAGATTCTTACTAGTCAGATATATTCCTCTGCGGGAAATATGGGGTTTTGAGTCCCTTTCACTGAGGAAGGTGTAGGTCTTGTCTATTCCATAGTTGATTTATGGAACGGTACCTGTGCTTATATCAAACTCTGGTTTTATGCATCACCCCACCTCTCCTTCCCCCTTAAGCAGGCATAAGAGTGTTTTCTAAATGTGAGACACTGTTCTCTTTCCTAACTCAGTTCAAGTGTAGCCATGTTTACAGGATCTTCATAAGTGATATCTTATGATAAGTTTCTTTTTCTGTGTGACTTATTTCACTTAGAATCATCGTACCTGAATCCACCCATTTTGCTGCTACTGGTCTTATGACATTGATTTCATGGCTGAGGGATATTCCATCGTACGTAAGTACCACAATTTTTTGAACCATTTTTATATTTCCTGGGATATTTAAGGTGTACCCAAGTTGAGGTCCTTGTAAGCAGTGCAGCCCTAAATTTTTGGGGTGGCTCTGTCTTATTGATTTTCAGTTTTCCCAAGGTATATTTCCTAGACTGGAAGTGCCCTTGGCTCTGTAGCTCTGTTGTTTACTTGTTTTAGGGAACACAATGCACTCCTCCAGAGTGGCAGTTGGCAATTTACATCCCGCCCATCAGCATAACAAGGCTCCCTGTTCTCCAGGGCCTCTCTTGCCTTTCTGGTTTGTACACATTTTGTGGATGTCCCTTTTGACCGGTGGGAAGTGATATTTCTTTGTAGTGCAGATTTGCATTGCCCGCTTGCTTGCTTGGCCAAAAAGGGCGTATGCGTTTTCTCCTGAATATATTCAGGAGAAAACGCATACGCCCTTTTTGGCCAAGTGCATCATTGTCGAAGTTGTGCCCCTCTTCCTGTGCTTTAAAGGCGATTCCAACGTACCTCTTGAAATCTGTTTCCTGCTATTCTGCCTCGCTTTCAAGTCCGCCTCGTTGCCTTCCCTCAACAGATTTTTGGAAGATAGTTGTCCTTTATTACTCGGCCAGTTTGTGAATTGCTGTGCCCCTGAGCTCCATTTTTCAACTCGTTTTTGGTGAGCTGACCGTAAGTCCAAAATTTTGGTTCAGGACCTATACTGATTCCGGTGGGTGGCTGAGACTTTGGTTAATTCTTCTTCCTGCCGGGAAGTTCAAGTGATATGTGCCCGTCCAAATGCCTAACAGCTACTCTCTCATTGGTTCTCCCTCTTCCCTTTCATCCTCTGCCAAATTGGCAACCTGTGCGAACCAGGAGGTTAAAGGGGCTGTCTCTCCAAGTTGGGAGGTTGATAGTAAAGCAGTTGGAAAGTCTAACCGGAGCACCAGGAGAGGGACTATTCTTTGAATTTTAGAAACCTTTTGTATTCACAGTGTGTCCGTTCTCTAGGTTTCCCGTACATGTTATAACTGTAGTAATATTCCCTTCAACCTGGAGAGTTGGGACCCATGGAATGGGTGCCATGCATTATTGCTTTAAAGGGTCTGCATTTGCTCACCCAATCTCACCAATCCTCTCAGTCCCAAGTGTCCAGCCTTATGCCACATCCAGCTGTCGTTGTAGATAGGGTCATTCCAGGTTTCATCAGAGAACCTGAAGGAATTGTAAAGAATTTCCCAGTTTTTTTGTTTTGTTTTTGAAATTCCTTTTTATAGTGGGTTTGAGCTGATACTCGCTGCCATGTTTATGCCAGTCTAGACACACTTGATTCCCTTACGGAGACATATCAATACATAGGTTTTAAGATTCTTACTAGTCAGATATATTCCTCTGCGGGAACTATGGGGTTTTGAGTCCCTTTCACTGAGGAAGGTGTAGGTCTTGTCTATTCCATAGTTGGTTTTTGGAACGGTACCTGTGCTTATATCAAACTCTGGTTTTATGCATCACCCCACCTCTCCTTCCCCCT
Source organism: Hyperoodon ampullatus (assembly GCF_949752795.1). NCBI lineage: Eukaryota > Metazoa > Chordata > Mammalia > Artiodactyla > Ziphiidae > Hyperoodon > Hyperoodon ampullatus. Next base: position 285,286 of record NW_027640834.1, on the reverse strand, counting down.
TAAGCAGGCATAAGAGTGTTTTCTAAATGTGAGACACTGTTCTCTTTCCTAACTCAGTTCAAGTGTAGCCATGTTTACAGGATCTTCATAAGTGATATCTTATGATAAGTTTCTTTTTCTCTGTGACTTATTTCACTTAGAATCATCGTACCTGAATCCACCCATTTTGCTGCTACTGGTCTTATGACATTGATTTCATGGCTGAGGGGTATTCCATCGTACGTAAGTACCACAATTTTTTGAACCAATTTTATATTTACTGGGATATTTAAGGTGTACCCAAGTTGAGGTCCTTGTAAGCAGTGCAGCCCTAAATTTTGGGGTGGCCCTGTCTTATTGATTTTCAGTTTTTCCCAGGTATATTCCCTAGACTGGAAGTGCCCTTGGCTCTGTAGCTCTGTTGTTTACTTGTTTTAGGGAACACAATGCACTCCTCCAGAGAGGCAGTTGGCAATTTACATCCCGCCCATCAGCATAACAAGGCTCCCTGTTCTCCAGGGCCTGTCTTGCCTTTCTGGTTTTTACACATTTTGTGGATGTCCCTTTTGACCGGTGGGAAGTGAAACTTCTTTGCACTGCAGATTTGCATTGCCCGCTTGCTTGCTTGGCCTAAAAGGGCGTATGCGTTTTCTCCTGAATATATTCAGGAGAAAACGCATACGCCCTTTTGGGCCAAGTGCATCATTGTCGAAGTTGTGCCCCTCTTCCTGTGCTTTAAAGGCGATTCCAACGTACCTCTTGAAATCTGTTTCCTGCTATTCTGCCTCGCTTTCAAGTCCGCCTCGTTGCCTTCCCTCAACAGATTTTTGGACGATAGTTGTCCTTTATTATTCGGCCAGTTTGTGAATTGCTGTGCCCCTGAGCTCCATTTTTCAACTCGTTTTTGGTGAGCTGACCGCAAGTCCAAAATTTTGGTTCAGGATCTATACTGATTCCCGGTGGGTGGCTGAGTCTTTGGTTAATTCTTCTTCCTGCCGGGAAATTACAGTGATATGTGCCCGTCCAAATGCCTAACAGCTACTCTCTCATTGGTTCTCCCTCTTCCCTTTCATCCTCTGCCAAATTGGCAACCTGTGCGAACCAGGAGGTTAAAGGGGCTGTCTCTCCAAGTTGGGAGGTTGATAATAAAGCAGATGGAAAGTCAAACCGGAGCACCAGGAGAGAGACTATTCGTTGAGTTTTAGAAACCTTTCGTATTCACAGTGTGTCCGTTCTCTAGGATTCCCGTACATGTTATATCTGTAGTAATATTCCCTTCAACCTGGAGAGTTGGGACCCATGGAATGTGTGCCATGCATTATTGCTTTAAAGGGTCTGCATTTGCTCACCCAGTCTCACCAATCCTCTCAGTCCCAAGTGTCCAGCCTTATGCCACATCCAGCTGTCATTGTAGATAGGGTCATTTCAGGTTTCATCAGAGACCCTGAAGGAATTGTAAAGAATTTCCCAGTTTTTTTTGTTTTATTTTTGAAATTCCTTTTTATAGTGGGTTTGAGCTGATTCTCGCTGCCATATTTATCCCAGTCTAGACACACTTGATTCCCTTACGGAGACATATCAATACATAGGTTTTAAGATTCTTACTAGTCAGATATATTCCTCTGCGGGAAATATGGGGTTTTGAGTCCCTTTCACTGAGGAAGGTGTAGGTCTTGTCTATTCCATAGTTGGTTTTTGGAACGGTACCTGTGCTTATATCAAACTCTGGTTTTATGCATCACCCCACCTCTCCTTCCCCCTTAAGCAGGCATAAGAGTGTTTTCTAAATGTGAGACACTGTTCTCTTTCCTAACTCAGTTCAAGTGTAGCCATGTTTACAGGATCTTCATAAGTGATATCTTATGATAAGTTTCTTTTTCTGTGTGACTTATTTCACTTAGAATCATCGTACCTGAATCCACCCATTTTGCTGCTACTGGTCTTATGACATTGATTTCATGGCTGAGGGATATTCCATCGTACATAAGTACCACAATTTTTTGAACCATTTTTATATTTCCTGGGATATTTAAGGTGTACCCAAGTTGAGGTCCTTGTAAGCAGTGCAGCCCTAAATTTTGGGGTGGCTGTGTCTTTTTGATTTTCAGTTTTCCCAAGGTATATTCCCTAGACTGGAAGTGCCCTTGGCTCTGTAGCTCTGTTGTTTACTTGTTTTAGGGAACACAATGCACTCCTCCAGAGAGGCAGTTGGCAATTTACATCCCGCCCATCAGCATAACAAGGCTCCCTGTTCTCCAGGGCCTGTCTTGCCTTTCTGGTTTTTACACATTTTGTGGATGTCCCTTTTGACCGGTGGGAAGTGATACTTCTTTGTAGTGCAGATTTGCATTGCCCGCTTGCTTGCTTGGCCAAAAAGGGTGTATGCGTTTTCTCCTGAATATATTCAGGAGAAAACGCATACGCCCTTTTGTGCCAAGTGCATCATTGTCGAAGTTGTGCCCCTCTTCCTGTGCTTTAAAGGCGATTCCAACGTACCTCTGGAAATCTGTTTCCTGCTATTCTGCCTCGCTTTCAAGTCCGCCTCGTTGCCTTCCCTCAACAGATTTTTGGACGATAGTTGTCCTTTATTACTCGGCCAGTTTGTGAATTGCTGTGCCCCTGAGCTCCATTTTTCAACTCGTTTTTGGTGAGCTGACCGCAAGTCCAAAATTTTGGTTCAGGATCTATACTGATTCCCGGTGGGTGGGTGAGACTTTGGTTAATTCTTCTTCCTGCCGGGAAATTACAGTGATATGTGCCCGTCCAAATGCCTAACAGCTACTCTCTCATTGGTTCTCCCTCTTCCCTTTCATCCTCTGCCAAATTGGCAACCTGTGCGAACCAGGAGGTTAAAGGGGCTGTCTCTCCAAGTTGGGAGGTTGATAATAAAGCAGATGGAAAGTCAAACCGGAGCACCAGGAGAGGGACTATTCGTTGAGTTTTAGAAACCTTTCGTATTCACAGTGTGTCCGTTCTCTAGGATTCCCGTACATGTTATATCTGTAGTAATATTCCCTTCAACCTGGAGAGTTGGGACCCATGGAATGTGTGCCATGCATTATTGCTTTAAAGGGTCTGCATTTGCTCACCCAATCTCACCAATCCTCTCAGTCCCAAGTGTCCAGCCTTATGCCACATCCAGCTGTCATTGTAGATAGGGTCATTTCAGGTTTCATCAGAGACCCTGAAGGAATTGTAAAGAATTTCCCAGTTTTTTTGTTTTATTTTTGAAATTCATTTTTATAGTGGGTTTGAGCTGATTCTCGCTGCCATATTTATCCCAGTCTAGACACACTTGATTCCCTTACGGAGACATATCAATACATAGGTTTTAAGATTCTTACTAGTCAGATATATTCCTCTGCGGGAAATATGGGGTTTTGAGTCCCTTTCACTGAGGAAGGTGTAGGTCTTGACTATTCCATAGTTGGTTTTCGAACGGTACCTGTGCTTATATCAAACTCTGGTTTTATGCATCACCCCACCTCTCCTTCCCCCTTAAGCAGGCATAAGAGTGTTTTCTAAATGTGAGACTCTGTTCTCTTTCCTAACTCAGTTCAAGTGTAGCCATGTTTACAGGATCTTCATAAGTGATATCTTATGATAAGTTTCTTTTTCTGTGTGACTTATTTCACTTAGAATCATCGTACCTGAATCCACCCATTTTGCTGCTACTGGTCTTATGACATTGACTTCATGGCTGAGGGATATTCCATCGTACGTAAGTACCACAAATTTTTGAACCGTTTTTATATTTCCTGGGATATTTAAGTTGTACACAAGTTGAGGTCCTTGTAAGCAGTGCAGCCCTAAATTTTGGGGTGGCTCTGTCTTATTGATTTTCAGTTTTCCCAAGGTATATTCCCTAGACTGGAAGTGCCATTGGCTCTGTAGCTCTGTTGTTTACTTGTTTTAGGGAACACAATGCACTCCTCCAGAGAGTCAGCTGGCAATTTACATCCCACCCATCAGCATAACAAGGCTGCCTGTTCTCCAGGGCCTGTCTTGCCTTTCTGGTTTTTACATATTTTGTGGATGTCCCTTTTGACCGGTGGGAAGTGATACATCTTTGTAGTGCAGATTTGCATTCCCTGCTTGCTTGCTTAGCCAAAAAGGGTGTATGCGTTTTCTCCTGAATATATTCAGGAGAAAAACATACACCCTTTTTGGCCAAGTGCATCATTGTCGAAGTTGTGCCCCTCTTCCTGTGCTTTAAAGGCGATTCCAACGTACCTCTTGAAATCTGTTTCCTGCTATTCTGCGTCACTTTCAAGTCTGCCTCGTTGCCTTCCCTTAACAGATTTTTTGACGAGAGTTGTCCTTTATCACCCTGCCAGTTTGTGAATTGCTGTGCACCTGATCTCCATTTTTCAACTCGTTATTTTGTGAGCTGAGCGCAAGTCCAAAATTTTGGTTCAGGATCTACACTGGTTCCCGGTGGGGGGCTGAGACTTTGGTTAATTCTTCTTCATGCCGGGAAGTTAGAGTGATATGTGCCCGTCCAAATGCCTAACAACTACACTCTCATTGGTTCTCCCTCTTCCCTTTCATCCTCTGCCAAATTGGCAACCTGTGCGAATCAGGAGGTTAAAGGGGCTGTCTCTCCAAGTTGGGAGGTTGATAGTAAAGCAGGTGGAAAGTCAAACCGGAGCACCAGGAGAGGGACTATTCGTTGAGTTTTTGAAACCTTTCGTATTCACAGTGTGTCCGTTCTCTAGGTTTCCTTTTTATGTTATAGCTGTAGTAATATTCCCTTCAACCTGGAGTGTTGTGACCCATGGAATGGGTGCCATGCATTATTGCTTTAAAGGGTCTGCATTTGCTCACCCAATCTCACCAATCCTCTCAGTCCCAAGTGTCCAGACTTATGCCACATCCAGCTGTCGTAGTAGATAGGGTCATTTCAGGTTTCATCAGAGACCCTGAAGGAATTGAAAAGAATTTCCCAGTTTTTTTGTTTTGTTTTTGAAATTCCTTTTTATAGTGGGTGTGAGCTGATTCTCGCTCCCCTGTTTATGCCCATCTAGACACACTTGATTCCCTTATGGAGACATATCAATACATAGGTTTTAAGATTCTTACTAGTCAGATATATTCCTCTGCGGGAAATATGGGGTTTTGAGTCCCTTTCACTGAGGAAGGTGTAGGTCTTGTCTATTCCATAGTTGGTTTTTGGAAAGGTACCTGTGCTTATATCAAACTCTGGTTTTATGCATCACCCCACCTCTCCTTCCCCCTTAAGCAGGCATAAGAGTGTTTTCTAAATATGAGACACTGTTCTCTTTCCTAACTCAGTTCAAGTGTAGCCATGTTTACAGGATCTTCATAAGTGATGTCTTATGATAAGTTTCTTTTTCTCTGTGACTTATTTCACTTAGAATCATCGTACCTGAATCCACCCATTTTGCTTCTACTGGTCTTATGACATTGATTTCATGGCTGAGGGATATTCCATCGTACGTAAGTACCACAATTTTTAGAACCATTTATATATTTCCTGGGATATTTAAGGTGTACCCAAGTTGAGGTCCTTGTAAGCAGTGCAGCCCTAAATTTTGGGGTGGCTCTGTCTTATTGATTTTCAGTTTTCCCAAGGTATATTCCCTAGACTGGAAGTGCCCTTGGCTCTGTAGCTCTCTTCTTTACTTGTTTTAGGGAACACAATGTACTCCTCCAGAGAGGCAGTTGGCAATTTACATCACGCCTATCAGCATAACAAGGCTCACTGTTCTCCAGGGCCTGTCTTGCCTTTCTGGTTTTTACACATTTTGTGGATGTCCCTTTTGACCGGTGGGAAGTGATACTTCTTTGTAGTGCAGATTTGCATTGCCTGCTTGCTTGCTTGGCCAAAAAGGGCGTATGTGTTTTCTCCTGAATATATTCAGGAGAAAACACATACGCCCTTTTTGGCCAAGTGCATCATTGTCGAAGTTGTGCCCCTCTTCCTGTGCTTTAAAGGCGATTCCAACGTACCTCTTGAAATCTGTTTCCTGCTATTCTGCCTCGCTTTCTAGTGCGCCTCCTTGCCTTCCCTCAACAGATTTTTGGACGATAGTTGTCCTTTATTATTCGTCCAGTTTGTGAATTGCTGTGACTCTGAGCACCATTTTTCAACTCGTTTTTGGTGAGCTGACCGCAAGTCCAAAATTTTGGTTCAGGACCTATGCTGGTTCCCGGAGGGGGGCTGAGACTTTGGTTAATACTTCTTCCTGCCGGGAAATTAGAGTGATATGTGACCGTCCAAATGCCTAACAGCTACTCTCTCATTGGTTCTCCCTCTTCCCTTTCATCCTCTGCTCAATTGGCAACCTGTGCGTACCAGGAGGTTAAAGGGGCTGTCTCTCCAATTTGGGAGGTTGATAGTAAAGCAGATGGAAAGTCAAACTGGAGCACCAGGAGAGGGACTATTCGTTCAGGTTTAGAAACCTTTCGTATTCACAGTGTGTCCGTTCTCTAGGTTTCCCGTACATGTTATAGCTGTAGTAATATTCCCTTCAACCTGGAGAGTTGGGACCCATGGAATGGGTGCCAGGCATTTGTGCTTTAAAGGGTCTGCATTTGCTCACCCAATCTCACCAATCATCTCAGTCCCAAGTGTCCCTCCTTATGCCACATCCAGCTGTCGTTGTAGATAGGGTCATTCCAGGTTTCATCAGAGACCCTGAAGGAATTGTAAAGAATTTCCCAGTTTTTTTGTTTTGTTTTTGAAATTCCTTTTTATAGTGGGTTTGAGCTGATTCTCGCTGCCATGTTTATGCCAGTCTAGACACACTTGATTCCCTTACGGAGACATATCAATACATAGGTTTTAAGATTCTTACTAGTCAGATATATTCCTCTGCGGGAAATATGGGGTTTTGAGTCCCTTTCACTGAGGAAGGTGTAGGTCTTGTCTATTCCATAGTTGATTTATGGAACGGTACTTGTGCTTATATCAAACTCTGGTTTTATGCATCACCCCACCTCTCCTTCCCCCTTAAGCAGGCATAAGAGTGTTTTCTAAATGTGAGACACTGTTCTCTTTCCTAACTCAGTTCAAGTGTAGCCATGTTTACAGGATCTTCATAAGTGATATCTTATGATAAGTTTCTTTTTCTGTGTGACTTATTTCACTTAGAATCATCGTACCTGAATCCACCCATTTTGCTGCTACTGGTCTTATGACATTGATTTCATGGCTGAGGGATATTCCATCGTACGTAAGTACCACAATTTTTTGAACCATTTTTATATTTCCTGGGATATTTAAGGTGTACCCAAGTTGAGGTCCTTGTAAGCAGTGCAGCCCTAAATTTTGGGGTGGCTCTGTCTTATTGATTTTCAGTTTTCCCAAGGTATATTTCCTAGACTGGAAGTGCCCTTGGCTCTGTAGCTCTGTTGTTTACTTGTTCTAGTGAACACAATGCACTCCTCCAGAGAGGCAGTTGGCAATTTACATCCCGCCCATCAGCATAACAAGACTCCCTGTTCTCCAGGGCCTGTCTTGCCTTTCTGGTTTGTACACATTTTGTGGATGTCCCTTTTGACCGGTGGGAAGTGATACTTCTTTGTAGTGCAGATTTGCATTGCCCGCTTGCTTGCTTGGCCAAAAAGGGCGTATGCGTTTTCTCCTGAATATATTCAGGAGAAAACGCATACGCCCTTTTTGGCCAAGTGCATCATTGTCGAAGTTGTGCCCCTCTTCCTGTGCTTTAAAGGCGATTCCAACGTACCTCTTGAAATCTGTTTCCTGCTATTCTGCCTCGCTTTCAAGTCCGCCTCGTTGCCTTCCCTCAACAGATTTTTGGAAGATAGTTGTCCTTTATTACTCGGCCAGTTTGTGAATTGCTGTGCCCCTGAGCTCCATTTTTCAACTCGTTTTTGGTGAGCTGACCGTAAGTCCAAAATTTTGGTTCAGGACCTATACTGCTTCCGGTGGGTGGCTGAGACTTTGGTTAATTCTTCTTCCTGCCGGGATGTTCAAGTGATATGTGCCCGTCCAAATGCCTAACAGCTACTCTCTCATTGGTTCTCCCTCTTCCCTTTCATCCTCTGCCAAATTGGCAACCTGTGCGAACCAGGAGGTTAAAGGGGCTGTCTCTCCATGTTGGGAGGTTGATAGTAAAGCAGTTGGAAAGTCTAACCGGAGCACCAGGAGAGGGACTATTCTTTGAATTTTAGAAACCTTTTGTATTCACAGTGTGTCCGTTCTCTAGGTTTCCCGTACATGTTATAACTGTAGTAATATTCCCTTCAACCTGGAGAGTTGGGACCCATGGAATGGGTGCCATGCATTATTGCTTTAAAGGGTCTGCATTTGCTCACCCAATCTCACCAATCCTCTCAGTCCCAAGTGTCCAGCCTTATGCCACATCCAGCTGTCGTTGTAGATAGGGTCATTCCAGGTTTCATCAGAGAACCTGAAGGAATTGTAAAGAATTTCCCAGTTTTTTTGTTTTGTTTTTGAAATTCCTTTTTATAGTGGGTTTGAGCTGATACTCGCTGCCATGTTTATGCCAGTCTAGACACACTTGATTCCCTTACGGAGACATATCAATACATAGGTTTTAAGATTCTTACTAGTCAGATATATTCCTCTGCGGGAAATATGGGGTTTTGAGTCCCTTTCACTGAGGAAGGTGTAGGTCTTGTCTATTCCATAGTTGGTTTTTGGAACGGTACCTGTGCTTATATCAAACTCTGGTTTTATGCATCACCCCACCTCTCCTTCCCCCTTAAGCAGGTATAAGAGTGTTTTCTAAATGTGAGACACTGTTCTCTTTCCTAACTCAGTTCAAGTGTAGCCATGTTTACAGGATCTTCATAAGTGATATCTTATGATAAGTTTCTTTTTCTCTGTGACTTATTTCACTTAGAATCATCGTACCTGAATCCACCCATTTTGCTGCTACTGGTCTTATGACATTGATTTCATGGCTGAGGGGTATTCCATCGTACCTAAGAACCACAATTTTTTGAACCAATTTTATATTTACTGGGATATTTAAGGTGTACCCAAGTTGAGGTCCTTGTAAGCAGTGCAGCCCTAAATTTTGGGGTGGCTCTGTCTTATTGATTTTCAGTTTTCCCAAGGTATATTCCCTAGACTGGAAGTGCCCTTGGCTCTGTAGCTCTCTTCTTTACTTGTTTTAGGGAACACAATGTACTCCTCCAGAGAGGCAGTTGGCAATTTACATCACGCCTATCAGCATAACAAGGCTCACTGTTCTCCAGGGCCTGTCTTGCCTTTCTGGTTTTTACACATTTTGTGGATGTCCCTTATGACTGGTGGGAAGTGATACTTCTTTGTAGTGCAGATTTGCATTGCCCGCTTGCTTGCTTGGCCAAAAAGGGCGTATGTGTTTTCTCCTGAATATATTCAGGAGAAAACACATACGCCCTTTTTGGCCAAGTGCATCATTGTCGAAGTTGTGCCCCTCTTCCTGTGCTTTAAAGGCGATTCCAACGTACCTCTTGAAATCTGTTTCCTGCTATTCTGCCTCGCTTTCAAGTGCGCCTCGTTGCCTTCCCTCAACAGATTTTTGGACGATAGTTGTCCTTTATTATTCGTCCAGTTTGTGAATTGCTGTGACTCTGAGCACCATTTTTCAACTCGTTTTTGGTGAGCTGACCGCAAGTCCAAAATTTTGGTTCAGGACCTATGCTGGTTCCCGGAGGGGGGCTGAGACTTTGGTTAATACTTCTTCCTGCCTGGAAATTAGAGTGATATGTGCCCGTCCAAATGCCTAACAGCTACTCTCTCATTGGTTCTCCGTCTTCCCTTTCATCCTCTGCCCAATTGGCAACCTGTGCGAACCAGGAGGTTAAAGGGGCTGTCTCTCCAATTTGGGAGGTTGATAGTAAAGCAGATGGAAAGTCAAACTGGAGCACCAGGAGAGGGACTATTCGTTCAGGTTTAGAAACCTTTCGTATTCACAGTGTGTCCGTTCTCTAGGTTTCCCGTACATGTTATAGCTGTAGTAATATTCCTTTCAACCTGGAGAGTTGGGACCCATGGAATGGGTGCCAGGCATTTGTGCTTTTAAGGGTCTGCATTTGCTCACCCAATCTCACCAATCATCTCAGTCCCAAGTGTCCCTCTTTATGCCACATCCAGCTGTCGTTGTAGATAGGGTCATTCCAGGTTTCATCAGAGACCCTGAAGGAATTGTAAAGAATTTCCCAGTTTTTTTGTTTTGTTTTTGAAATTCCTTTTTATAGTGGGTTTGAGCTGATTCTCGCTGCCATGTTTATGCCAGTCTAGATACACTTGATTCCCTTACGGAGACATATCAATACATAGGTTTTAAGATTCTTACTAGTCAGATATATTCCTCTGCGGGAAATATGGGGTTTTGAGTCCCTTTCACTGAGGAAGGTGTAGGTCTTGTCTATTCCATAGTTGATTTATGGAACGGTACCTGTGCTTATATCAAACTCTGGTTTTATGCATCACCCCACCTCTCCTTCCCCCTTAAGCAGGCATAAGAGTGTTTTCTAAATGTGAGACACTGTTCTCTTTCCTAACTCAGTTCAAGTGTAGCCATGTTTACAGGATCTTCATAAGTGATATCTTATGATAAGTTTCTTTTTCTGTGTGACTTATTTCACTTAGAATCATCGTACCTGAATCCACCCATTTTGCTGCTACTGGTCTTATGACATTGATTTCATGGCTGAGGGATATTCCATCGTACGTAAGTACCACAATTTTTTGAACCATTTTTATATTTCCTGGGATATTTAAGGTGTACCCAAGTTGAGGTCCTTGTAAGCAGTGCAGCCCTAAATTTTTGGGGTGGCTCTGTCTTATTGATTTTCAGTTTTCCCAAGGTATATTTCCTAGACTGGAAGTGCCCTTGGCTCTGTAGCTCTGTTGTTTACTTGTTTTAGGGAACACAATGCACTCCTCCAGAGTGGCAGTTGGCAATTTACATCCCGCCCATCAGCATAACAAGGCTCCCTGTTCTCCAGGGCCTCTCTTGCCTTTCTGGTTTGTACACATTTTGTGGATGTCCCTTTTGACCGGTGGGAAGTGATATTTCTTTGTAGTGCAGATTTGCATTGCCCGCTTGCTTGCTTGGCCAAAAAGGGCGTATGCGTTTTCTCCTGAATATATTCAGGAGAAAACGCATACGCCCTTTTTGGCCAAGTGCATCATTGTCGAAGTTGTGCCCCTCTTCCTGTGCTTTAAAGGCGATTCCAACGTACCTCTTGAAATCTGTTTCCTGCTATTCTGCCTCGCTTTCAAGTCCGCCTCGTTGCCTTCCCTCAACAGATTTTTGGAAGATAGTTGTCCTTTATTACTCGGCCAGTTTGTGAATTGCTGTGCCCCTGAGCTCCATTTTTCAACTCGTTTTTGGTGAGCTGACCGTAAGTCCAAAATTTTGGTTCAGGACCTATACTGATTCCGGTGGGTGGCTGAGACTTTGGTTAATTCTTCTTCCTGCCGGGAAGTTCAAGTGATATGTGCCCGTCCAAATGCCTAACAGCTACTCTCTCATTGGTTCTCCCTCTTCCCTTTCATCCTCTGCCAAATTGGCAACCTGTGCGAACCAGGAGGTTAAAGGGGCTGTCTCTCCAAGTTGGGAGGTTGATAGTAAAGCAGTTGGAAAGTCTAACCGGAGCACCAGGAGAGGGACTATTCTTTGAATTTTAGAAACCTTTTGTATTCACAGTGTGTCCGTTCTCTAGGTTTCCCGTACATGTTATAACTGTAGTAATATTCCCTTCAACCTGGAGAGTTGGGACCCATGGAATGGGTGCCATGCATTATTGCTTTAAAGGGTCTGCATTTGCTCACCCAATCTCACCAATCCTCTCAGTCCCAAGTGTCCAGCCTTATGCCACATCCAGCTGTCGTTGTAGATAGGGTCATTCCAGGTTTCATCAGAGAACCTGAAGGAATTGTAAAGAATTTCCCAGTTTTTTTGTTTTGTTTTTGAAATTCCTTTTTATAGTGGGTTTGAGCTGATACTCGCTGCCATGTTTATGCCAGTCTAGACACACTTGATTCCCTTACGGAGACATATCAATACATAGGTTTTAAGATTCTTACTAGTCAGATATATTCCTCTGCGGGAACTATGGGGTTTTGAGTCCCTTTCACTGAGGAAGGTGTAGGTCTTGTCTATTCCATAGTTGGTTTTTGGAACGGTACCTGTGCTTATATCAAACTCTGGTTTTATGCATCACCCCACCTCTCCTTCCCCCTTAAGCAGGCATAAGAGTGTTTTCTAAATGTGAGACACTGTTCTCTTTCCTAACTCAGTTCAAGTGTAGCCATGTTTACAGGATCTTCATAAGTGATATCTTATGATAAGTTTCTTTTTCTCTGTGACTTATTTCACTTAGAATCATCGTACCTGAATCCACCCATTTTGCTGCTACTGGTCTTATGACATTGATTTCATGGCTGAGGGGTATTCCATCGTACGTAAGTACCACAATTTTTTGAACCAATTTTATATTTACTGGGATATTTAAGGTGTACCCAAGTTGAGGTCCTTGTAAGCAGTGCAGCCCTAAATTTTGGGGTGGCCCTGTCTTATTGATTTTCAGTTTTTCCCAGGTATATTCCCTAGACTGGAAGTGCCCTTGGCTCTGTAGCTCTGTTGTTTACTTGTTTTAGGGAACACAATGCACTCCTCCAGAGAGGCAGTTGGCAATTTACATCCCGCCCATCAGCATAACAAGGCTCCCTGTTCTCCAGGGCCTGTCTTGCCTTTCTGGTTTTTACACATTTTGTGGATGTCCCTTTTGACCGGTGGGAAGTGAAACTTCTTTGCACTGCAGATTTGCATTGCCCGCTTGCTTGCTTGGCCTAAAAGGGCGTATGCGTTTTCTCCTGAATATATTCAGGAGAAAACGCATACGCCCTTTTGGGCCAAGTGCATCATTGTCGAAGTTGTGCCCCTCTTCCTGTGCTTTAAAGGCGATTCCAACGTACCTCTTGAAATCTGTTTCCTGCTATTCTGCCTCGCTTTCAAGTCCGCCTCGTTGCCTTCCCTCAACAGATTTTTGGACGATAGTTGTCCTTTATTATTCGGCCAGTTTGTGAATTGCTGTGCCCCTGAGCTCCATTTTTCAACTCGTTTTTGGTGAGCTGACCGCAAGTCCAAAATTTTGGTTCAGGATCTATACTGATTCCCGGTGGGTGGCTGAGTCTTTGGTTAATTCTTCTTCCTGCCGGGAAATTACAGTGATATGTGCCCGTCCAAATGCCTAACAGCTACTCTCTCATTGGTTCTCCCTCTTCCCTTTCATCCTCTGCCAAATTGGCAACCTGTGCGAACCAGGAGGTTAAAGGGGCTGTCTCTCCAAGTTGGGAGGTTGATAATAAAGCAGATGGAAAGTCAAACCGGAGCACCAGGAGAGAGACTATTCGTTGAGTTTTAGAAACCTTTCGTATTCACAGTGTGTCCGTTCTCTAGGATTCCCGTACATGTTATATCTGTAGTAATATTCCCTTCAACCTGGAGAGTTGGGACCCATGGAATGTGTGCCATGCATTATTGCTTTAAAGGGTCTGCATTTGCTCACCCAGTCTCACCAATCCTCTCAGTCCCAAGTGTCCAGCCTTATGCCACATCCAGCTGTCATTGTAGATAGGGTCATTTCAGGTTTCATCAGAGACCCTGAAGGAATTGTAAAGAATTTCCCAGTTTTTTTTGTTTTATTTTTGAAATTCCTTTTTATAGTGGGTTTGAGCTGATTCTCGCTGCCATATTTATCCCAGTCTAGACACACTTGATTCCCTTACGGAGACATATCAATACATAGGTTTTAAGATTCTTACTAGTCAGATATATTCCTCTGCGGGAAATATGGGGTTTTGAGTCCCTTTCACTGAGGAAGGTGTAGGTCTTGTCTATTCCATAGTTGGTTTTTGGAACGGTACCTGTGCTTATATCAAACTCTGGTTTTATGCATCACCCCACCTCTCCTTCCCCCTTAAGCAGGCATAAGAGTGTTTTCTAAATGTGAGACACTGTTCTCTTTCCTAACTCAGTTCAAGTGTAGCCATGTTTACAGGATCTTCATAAGTGATATCTTATGATAAGTTTCTTTTTCTGTGTGACTTATTTCACTTAGAATCATCGTACCTGAATCCACCCATTTTGCTGCTACTGGTCTTATGACATTGATTTCATGGCTGAGGGATATTCCATCGTACGTAAGTACCACAATTTTTTGAACCATTTTTATATTTCCTGGGATATTTAAGGTGTACCCAAGTTGAGGTCCTTGTAAGCAGTGCAGCCCTAAATTTTGGGGTGGCTGTGTCTTTTTGATTTTCAGTTTTCCCAAGGTATATTCCCTAGACTGGAAGTGCCCTTGGCTCTGTAGCTCTGTTGTTTACTTGTTTTAGGGAACACAATGCACTCCTCCAGAGAGGCAGTTGGCAATTTACATCCCGCCCATCAGCATAACAAGGCTCCCTGTTCTCCAGGGCCTGTCTTGCCTTTCTGGTTTTTACACATTTTGTGGATGTCCCTTTTGACCGGTGGGAAGTGATACTTCTTTGTAGTGCAGATTTGCATTGCCCGCTTGCTTGCTTGGCCAAAAAGGGTGTATGCGTTTTCTCCTGAATATATTCAGGAGAAAACGCATACGCCCTTTTGTGCCAAGTACATCATTGTCGAAGTTGTGCCCCTCTTCCTGTGCTTTAAAGGCGATTCCAACGTACCTCTGGAAATCTGTTTCCTGCTATTCTGCCTCGCTTTCAAGTCCGCCTCGTTGCCTTCCCTCAACAGATTTTTGGACGATAGTTGTCCTTTATTACTCGGCCAGTTTGTGAATTGCTGTGCCCCTGAGCTCCATTTTTCAACTCGTTTTTGGTGAGCTGACCGCAAGTCCAAAATTTTGGTTCAGGATCTATACTGATTCCCGGTGGGTGGGTGAGACTTTGGTTAATTCTTCTTCCTGCCGGGAAATTACAGTGATATGTGCCCGTCCAAATGCCTAACAGCTACTCTCTCATTGGTTCTCCCTCTTCCCTTTCATCCTCTGCCAAATTGGCAACCTGTGCGAACCAGGAGGTTAAAGGGGCTGTCTCTCCAAGTTGGGAGGTTGATAATAAAGCAGATGGAAAGTCAAACCGGAGCACCAGGAGAGGGACTATTCGTTGAGTTTTAGAAACCTTTCGTATTCACAGTGTGTCCGTTCTCTAGGATTCCCGTACATGTTATATCTGTAGTAATATTCCCTTCAACCTGGAGAGTTGGGACCCATGGAATGTGTGCCATGCATTATTGCTTTAAAGGGTCTGCATTTGCTCACCCAATCTCACCAATCCTCTCAGTCCCAAGTGTCCAGCCTTATGCCACATCCAGCTGTCATTGTAGATAGGGTCATTTCAGGTTTCATCAGAGACCCTGAAGGAATTGTAAAGAATTTCCCAGTTTTTTTGTTTTATTTTTGAAATTCATTTTTATAGTGGGTTTGAGCTGATTCTCGCTGCCATATTTATCCCAGTCTAGACACACTTGATTCCCTTACGGAGACATATCAATACATAGGTTTTAAGATTCTTACTAGTCAGATATATTCCTCTGCGGGAAATATGGGGTTTTGAGTCCCTTTCACTGAGGAAGGTGTAGGTCTTGTCTATTCCATAGTTGGTTTTTGGAACGGTACCTGTGCTTATATCAAACTCTGGTTTTATGCATCACCCCACCTCTCCTTCCCCCTTAAGCAGGCATAAGAGTGTTTTCTAAATGTGAGACACTGTTCTCTTTCCTAACTCAGTTCAAGTGTAGCCATGTTTACAGGATCTTCATAAGTGATATCTTATGATAAGTTTCTTTTTCTGTGTGACTTATTTCACTTAGAATCATCGTACCTGAATCCACCCATTTTGCTGCTACTGGTCTTATGACATTGATTTCATGGCTGAGGGATATTCCATCGTACGTAAGTACCACAATTTTTTAAACCATTTTTATATTTCCTGGGATATTTAAGGTGTACCCAAGTTGAGGTCCTTGTAAGCAGTGCAGCCCTAAATTTTGGGGTGGCTGTGTCTTTTTGATTTTCAGTTTTCCCAAGGTATATTCCCTAGACTGGAAGTGCCCTTGGCTCTGTAGCTCTGTTGTTTACTTGTTTTAGGGAACACAATGCACTCCTCCAGAGAGGCAGTCGGCAATTTACATCCCGCCCATCAGCATAACAAGGCTCCCTGTTCTCCAGGGCCTGTCTTGCCTTTCTGGTTTTTACACATTTTGTGGATGTCCCTTTTGACCGGTGGGAAGTGATACTTCTTTGTAGTGCAGATTTGCATTGCCCGCTTGCTTGCTTGTCCAAAAAGGGCGTATGCGTTTTCTCCTGAATATATTCAGGAGAAAACGCATACGCCCTTTTTGGCCAAGTGCATCATTGTCGAAGTTGTGCCCCTCTTCCTGTGCTTTAAAGGCGATTCCAACGTACCTCTGGAAATCTGTTTCCTGCTATTCTGCCTCGCTTTCAAGTCCGCCTCGTTGCCTTCCCTCAACAGATTTTTGGACGATAGTTGTCCTTTATTACTCGGCCAGTTTGTGAATTGCTGTGCCCCTGAGCTCCATTTTTCAACTCGTTTTTGGTGAGCTGACCGCAAGTCCAAAATTTTGGTTCAGGATCTATACTGATTCCCGGTGGGTGGGTGAGACTTTGGTTAATTCTTCTTCCTGCCGGGAAATTACAGTGATATGTGCCCGTCCAAATGCCTAACAGCTACTCTCTCATTGGTTCTCCCTCTTCCCTTTCATCCTCTGCCAAATTGGCAACCTGTGCGAACCAGGAGGTTAAAGGGGCTGTCTCTCCAAGTTGGGAGGTTGATAATAAAGCAGATGGAAAGTCAAACCGGAGCACCAGGAGAGGGACTATTCGTTGAGTTTTAGAAACCTTTCGTATTCACAGTGTGTCCGTTCTCTAGGATTCCCGTACATGTTATATCTGTAGTAATATTCCCTTCAACCTGGAGAGTTGGGACCCATGGAATGTGTGCCATGCATTATTGCTTTAAAGGGTCTGCATTTGCTCACCCAATCTCACCAATCCTCTCAGTCCCAAGTGTCCAGCCTTATGCCACATCCAGCTGTCATTGTAGATAGGGTCATTTCAGGTTTCATCAGAGACCCTGAAGGAATTGTAAAGAATTTCCCAGTTTTTTTGTTTTATTTTTGAAATTCATTTTTATAGTGGGTTTGAGCTGATTCTCGCTGCCATATTTATCCCAGTCTAGACACACTTGATTCCCTTACGGAGACATATCAATACATAGGTTTTAAGATTCTTACTAGTCAGATATATTCCTCTGCGGGAAATATGGTGTTTTGAGTCCCTTTCACTGAGGAAGGTGTAGGTCTTGTCTATTCCATAGTTGGTTTTTGGAACAGTACCTGTGCGTATATCAAACTCTGGTTTTATGCATCACCCCACCTCTCCTTCCCCCTTAAGCAGGCATAAGAGTGTTTTCTAAATGTGAGACACTGTTGTCTTTCCTAACTCAGTTCAAGTGTAGCCATGTTTACAGGATCTTCATAAGTGATATCTTATGATAAGTTTCTTTTTCTCTGTGACTTATTTCACTTAGAATCATCGTACCTGAATCCACCCATTTTGCTGCTACTGGTCTTATGACATTGATTTCATGGCTGAGGGATATTCCATCGTACGTAAGTACCACAATTTTTTGAACCATTTTTATATTTCCTGGGATATTTAAGGTGTACCCAAGTTGAGGTCCTTGTAAGCAGTGCAGCCCTAAATTTTGGGGTGGCTGTGTCTTTTTGATTTTCAGTTTTCCCAAGGTATATTCCCTAGACTGGAAGTGCCCTTGGCTCTGTAGCTCTGTTGTTTACTTGTTTTAGGGAACACAATGCACTCCTCCAGAGAGGCAGTTGGCAATTTACATACCGCCCATCAGCATAACAAGGCACCCTGTTCTCCAGGGCCTGTCTTGCCTTTCTGGTTTTTACACATTTTGTGGATGTCCCTTTTGACCGGTGGGAAGTGATACTTCTTTGTAGTGCAGATTTGCATTGCCCGCTTGCTTGCTTGGCCAAAAAGGGCGTATGCGTTTTCTCCTGAATATATTCAGGAGAAAACGCATACGCCCTTTTTGGCCAAGTGCATCATTGTCGAAGTTGTGCCCCTCTTCCTGTGCTTTAAAGGCGATTCCAACGTACCTCTTGAAATCTGTTTCCTGCTATTCTGCCTCGCTTTCAAGTCCTCCTCGTTGCCTTCCCTCAACAGATTTTTGGACGATAGTTGTCCTTTATTACTCGGCCAGTTTGTGAATTGCTGTGCCCCTGAGCTCCATTTTTCAACTCGTTTTTGGTGAGCTGACCGCAAGTCCAAAATTTTGGTTCAGGATCTATACTGATTCCCGGTGGGTGGCTGAGACTTTGGTTAATTCTTCTTCCTGCCGGGAAATTACAGTGATATGTGCCCGTCCAAATGCCTAACAGCTACTCTCTCATTGGTTCTCCCTCTTCCCTTTCATCCTCTGCCAAATTGGCAACCTGTGCGAACCAGGAGGTTAAAGGGGCTGTCTCTCCAAGTTGGGAGGTTGATAATAAAGCAGATGGAAAGTCAAACCGGAGCACCAGGAGAGGGACTATTCGTTGAGTTTTAGAAACCTTTCGTATTCACAGTGTGTCCGTTCTCTAGGATTCCCGTACATGTTATATCTGTAGTAATATTCCCTTCAACCTGGAGAGTTGGGACCCATGGAATGTGTGCCATGCATTATTGCTTTAAAGGGTCTGCATTTGCTCACCCAATCTCACCAATCCTCTCAGTCCCAAGTGTCCAGCCTTATGCCACATCCAGCTGTCATTGTAGATAGGGTCATTTCAGGTTTCATCAGAGACCCTGAAGGAATTGTAAAGAATTTCCCAGTTTTTTTTGTTTTGTTTTTGAAATTCCTTTTATAGTGGGTTTGAGCTGATTCTCGCTGCCATGTTTATGCCTGTCTAGACACACTTGATTCCCTTACGGAGACATATCAATACATAGGTTTTAAGATTCTTACTAGTCAGATATATTCCTCTGCGGGAAATATGGGGTTTTGAGTCCCTTTCACTGAGGAAGGTGTAGGTCTTGTCTATTCCATAGTTGGTTTTTGGAACGGTACCTGTGCTTATATCAAACTCTGGTTTTATGCATCACCCCACCTCTCCTTCCCCCTTAAGCAGGCATAAGAGTGTTTTCTAAATATGAGACACTGTTGTCTCTCCTAACTCAGTTCAAGTGTAGCCATGTTTACAGGATCTTCATAAGTGATAACTTATGATAAGTTTCTTTTTCTCTGTGACTTATTTCACTTAGAATCATCGTACCTGAATCCACCCATTTTGCTGCTACTGGTCTTATGACATTGATTTCATGGCTGAGGGATATTCCATCGTACGTAAGTACCACAATTTTTTGAACCATTTTTATATTTCCTGGGATATTTAAGGTGTACCCAAGTTGAGGTCCTTGTAAGCAGTGCAGCCCTAAATTTTGGGGTGGCTCTGTCTTATTGATTTTCAGTTTTTCCCAGGTATATTCCCTAGACTGGAAGTGCCCTTGGCTCTGTAGCTCTGTTGTTTACTTGTTTTAGGGAACTCAATGCACTCCTCCAGAGAGGCAGTTGGCAATTTACATCCCACCCATCAGCATAACAAGGCTCCCTGTTCTCCAGGGCCTGTCTTGCCTTTCTGGTTTTTACACATTTTGTGGATGTCCCTTTTGACCGGTGGGAAGTGATACTTCTTTGTAGTGCAGATTTGCATTGCCCGCTTGCTTGCTTGGCCAAAAATGGCGTATGCCTTTTCTCCTGAATATATTCAGGAGAAAACGCATACGCCCATTTTGGCCAAGTGCATCATTGTCGAAGTTGTGCCCCTCTTCCTGTGCTTTAAAGGCGATTCCAACATACCTCTTGAAATCTGTTTCCTGCTATTCTGCCTCGCTTTCAAGTCCGCCTCGTTGCCTTCCCTCAACAGATTTTTGGACGATAGTTGTCCTTTATTACTCGGCCAGTTTGTGAATTGCTGTGCCCCTGAGCTCCATTTTTCAACTCGTTTTTGGTGAGCTGACCGCAAGTCCAAAATTTTGGTTCAGGATCTATACTGATTCCCGGTGGGTGGCTGAGACTTTGGTTAATTCTTCTTCCTGCCGGGAAATTACAGTGATATGTGCCCGTCCAAATGCCTAACAGCTACTCTCTCATTGGTTCTCCCTCTTCCCTTTCATCCTCTGCCAAATTGGCAACCTGTGCGAACCAGGAGGTTAAAGGGGCTGTCTCTCCAAGTTGGGAGGTTGATAATAAAGCAGATGGAAAGTCAAACCGGAGCACCAGGAGAGGGACTATTCGTTGAGTTTTAGAAACCTTTCGTATTCACAGTGTGTCCGTTCTCTAGGATTCCCGTACATGTTATATCTGTAGTAATATTCCCTTCAACCTGGAGAGTTGGGACCCATGGAATGTGTGCCATGCATTATTGCTTTAAAGGGTCTGCATTTGCTCACCCAATCTCACCAATCCTCTCAGTCCCAAGTGTCCAGCCTTATGCCACATCCAGCTGTCATTGTAGATAGGGTCATTTCAGGTTTCATCAGAGACCCTGAAGGAATTGTAAAGAATTTCCCAGTTTTTTTTGTTTTGTTTTTGAAATTCCTTTTATAGTGGGTTTGAGCTGATTCTCGCTGCCATGTTTATGCCTGTCTAGACACACTTGATTCCCTTACGGAGACATATCAATACATAGGTTTTAAGATTCTTACTAGTCAGATATATTCCTCTGCGGGAAATATGGGGTTTTGAGTCCCTTTCACTGAGGAAGGTGTAGGTCTTGTCTATTCCATAGTTGGTTTTTGGAACGGTACCTGTGCTTATATCAAACTCTGGTTTTATGCATCACCCCACCTCTCCTTCCCCCTTAAGCAGGCATAAGAGTGTTTTCTAAATGTGAGACACTGTTCTCTTTCCTAACTCAGTTCAAGTGTAGCCATGTTTACAGGATCTTCATAAGTGATATCTTATGATAAGTTTCTTTTTCTGTGTGACTTATTTCACTTAGAATCATCGTACCTGAATCCACCCATTTTGCTGCTACTGGTCTTATGACATTGATTTCATGGCTGAGGGATATTCCATCGTACGTAAGTACCACAATTTTTTGAACCATTTTTATATTTCCTGGGATATTTAAGGTGTACCCAAGTGGAGGTCCTTGTAAGCAGTGCAGCCCTAAATTTTTGGGTGGCTGTGTCTTTTTGATTTTCAGTTTTCCCAAGGTATATTCCCTAGACTGGAAGTGCCCTTGGCTCTGTAGCTCTGTTGTTTACTTGTTTTAGGGAACACAATGCACTCCTCCAGAGAGGCAGTTGGCAATTTACATCCCGCCCATCAGCATAACAAGGCTCCCTGTTCTCCAGGGCCTGTCTTGCCTTTCTGGTTTTTACACATTTTGTGGATGTCCCTTTTGACCGGTGGGAAGTGATACTTCTTTGTAGTGCAGATTTGCATTGCCCGCTTGCTTGCTTGGCCAAAAAGGGCGTATGCGTTTTCTCCTGAATATATTCAGGAGAAAACGCATACGCCCTTTTTGGCCAAGTGCATCATTGTCGAAGTTGTGCCCCTCTTCCTGTGCTTTAAAGGCGATTCCAACGTACCTCTTGAAATCTGTTTCCTGCTATTCTGCCTCGCTTTCAAGTCCGCCTCGTTGCCTTCCCTCAACAGATTTTTGGACGATAGTTGTTCTTTATTACTCGGCCAGTTTGTGAATTGCTGTGCCCCTGAGCTCCATTTTTCAACTCGTTTTTGGTGAGCTGACCGCAAGTCCAAAATTTTGGTTCAGGATCTATACTGATTCCCGGTGGGTGGCTGAGACTTTGGTTAATTCTTCTTCCTGCCGGGAAATTACAGTGATATGTTCCCGTCCAAATGCCTAACAGCTACTCTCTCATTGGTTCTCCCTCTTCCCTTTCATCCTCTGCCAAATTGGCAACCTGTGCGAACCAGGAGGTTAAAGGGGCTGTCTCTCCATGTTGGGAGGTTGATAATAAAGCAGATGGAAAGTCAAACCGGAGCACTAGGAGGGGGACTATTCGTTGAGTTTTAGAAACCTTTCGTATTCACAGTGTGTCCGTTCTCTAGGATTCCCGTACATGTTATATCTGTAGTAATATTCCCTTCAACCTGGAGAGTTGGGACCCATGGAATGTGTGCCATGCATTATTGCTTTAAAGGGTCTGCATTTGCTCACCCAATCTCACCAATCCTCTCAGTCCCAAGTGTCCAGCCTTATGCCACATCCAGCTGTCATTGTAGATAGGGTCATTTCAGGTTTCATCAGAGACCCTGAAGGAATTGTAAAGAATTTCCCAGTTTTTTTGTTTTATTTTTGAAATTCCTTTTTATAGTGGGTTTGAGCTGATTCTCGCTGCCATATTTATCCCAGTCTAGACACACTTGATTCCCTTACGGAGACATATCAATACATAGGTTTTAAGATTCTTACTAGTCAGATATATTCCTCTGTGGGAAATATGGGGTTATGAGTCCCTTTCACTGAGGAAGGTGTAGGTCTTGTCTATTCCATAGTTGGTTTTTGGAACGGTACCTGTGCTTATATCAAACTCTGGTTTTATGCATCACCCCACCTCTCCTTCCCCCTTAAGCAGGCATAAGAGTGTTTTCTAAATGTGAGACACTGTTCTCTTTCCTAACTCAGTTCAAGTGTAGCCATGTTTACAGGATCTTCATAAGTGATAACTTATGATAAGTTTCTTTTTCTCTGTGACTTATTTCACTTAGAATCATCGTACCTGAATCCACCCATTTTGCTGTTACTGGTCTTATGACATTGATTTCATGGCTGAGGGATATTCCATCGTACGTAAGTACCACAATTTTTTGAACCATTTTTATATTTCCTGGGATATTTAAGGTGTACCCAAGTTGAGGTCCTTGTAAGCAGTGCAGCCCTAAATTTTGGGGTGGCTCTGTCTTATTGATTTTCAGTTTTTCCCAGGTATATTCCCTAGACTGGAAGTGCCCTTGGCTCTGTAGCTCTGTTGTTTACTTGTTTTAGGGAACACAATGCACTCCTCCAGAGAGGCAGTTGGCAATTTACATCCCGCCCATCAGCATAACAAGGCTCCCTGTTCTCCAGGGCCTGTCTTGCCTTTCTGGTTTTTACACATTTTGTGGATGTCCCTTTTGACCGGTGGGAAGTGATACTTCTTTGTAGTGCAGATTTGCATTGCCCGCTTGCTTGCTTGGCCAAAAAGGGCGTATGCGTTTTCTCCTGAATATATTCAGGAGAAAACGCATACGCCCTTTTTGGCCAAGTGCATCATTGTCGAAGTTGTGCCCCTCTTCCTGTGCTTTAAAGGTGATTCCAACGTACCTCTTGAAATCTGTTTCCTGCTATTCTGCCTCGCTTTCAAGTCCGCCTCGTTGCCTTCCCTCAACAGATTTTTGGACGATAGTTGTCCTTTATTACTCGGCCAGTTTGTGAATTGCTGTGCCCCTGAGCTCCATTTTTCAACTCGTTTTTGGTGAGCTGACCGCAAGTCCAAAATTTTGGTTCAGGATCTATACTGATTCCCGGTGGGTGGCTGAGACTTTGGTTAATTCTTCTTCCTGCCGGGAAATTACAGTGATATGTGCTCGTCCAAATGCCTAACAGCTACTCTCTCATTGGTTCTCCCTCTTCCCTTTCATCCTCTGCCAAATTGGCAACCTGTGCGAACCAGGAGGTTAAAGGGGCTGTCTCTCCAAGTTGGGAGGTTGATAATAAAGCAGATGGAAAGTCAAACCGGAGCACCAGGAGAGGGACTATTCGTTGAGTTTTAGAAACCTTTCGTATTCACAGTGTGTCCGTTCTCTAGGATTCCCGTACATGTTATATCTGTAGTAATATTCCCTTCAACCTGGAGAGTTGGGACCCATGGAATGTGTGCCATGCATTATTGCTTTAAAGGGTCTGCATTTGCTCACCCAATCTCACCAATCCTCTCAGTCCCAAGTGTCCAGCCTTATGCCACATCCAGCTGTCATTGTAGATATGGTCATTTCAGGTTTCCTCAGAGACCCTGAAGGAATTGTAAAGAATTTCCCAGTTTTTTTGTTTTATTTTTGGAATTCCTTTTTATAGTGGGTTTGAGCTGATTCTCGCTGCCATATTTATCCCAGTCTAGACACACTTGATTCCCTTATGGAGACATATCAATACATAGGTTTTAAGATTCTTACTAGTCAGATATATTCCTCTGCGGGAAATATGGGGTTTTGAGTCCCTTTCACTGAGGAAGGTGTAGGTCTTGTCTATTCCATAGTTGGTTTTTGGAACGGTACCTGTGCTTATATCAAACTCTGGTTTTATGCATCACCCCACCTCTCCTTCCCCCTTAAGCAGGCATAAGAGTGTTTTCTAAATGTGAGACACTGTTCTCTTTCCTAACTCAGTTCAAGTGTAGCCATGTTTACAGGATCTTCATAAGTGATATCTTATGATAAGTTTCTTTTTCTGTGTGACTTATTTCACTTAGAATCATCGTACCTGAATCCACCCATTTTGCTGCTACTGGTCTTATGACATTGATTTCATGGCTGAGGGATATTCCATCGTACGTAAGTACCACAATTTTTTGAACCATTTTTATATTTCCTGGGATATTTAAGGTGTACCCAAGTGGAGGTCCTTGTAAGCAGTGCAGCCCTAAATTTTGGGGTGGCTGTGTCTTTTTGATTTTCAGTTTTCCCAAGGTATATTCCCTAGACTGGAAGTGCCCTTGGCTCTGTAGCTCTGTTGTTTACTTGTTTTAGGGAACACAATGCACTCCTCCAGAGAGGCAGTTGGCAATTTACATCCCGCCCATCAGCATAACAAGGCACCCTGTTCTCCAGGGCCTGTCTTGCCTTTCTGGTTTTTACACATTTTGTGGATGTCCCTTTTGACCGGTGGGAAGTGATACTTCTTTGTAGTGCAGATTTGCATTGCCCGCTTGCTTGCTTGGCCAAAAAGGGCGTATGCGTTTTCTCCTGAATATATTCAGGAGAAAACGCATACGCCCTTTTTGGCCAAGTGCATCATTGTCGAAGTTGTGCCCCTCTTCCTGTGCTTTAAAGGCGATTCCAACGTACCTCTTGAAATCTGTTTCCTGCTATTCTGCCTCACTTTCAAGTCCGCCTCGTTGCCTTCCCTCAACAGATTTTTGGACGATAGTTGTTCTTTATTACTCGGCCAGTTTGTGAATTGCTGTGCCCCTGAGCTCCATTTTTCAACTCGTTTTTGGTGAGCTGACCGCAAGTCCAAAATTTTGGTTCAGGATCTATACTGATTCCCGGTGGGTGGCTGAGACTTTGGTTAATTCTTCTTCCTGCCGGGAAATTACAGTGATATGTGCCCGTCCAAATGCCTAACAGCTACTCTCTCATTGGTTCTCCCTCTTCCCTTTCATCCTCTGCCAAATTGGCAACCTGTGCGAACCAGGAGGTTAAAGGGGCTGTCCCTCCAAGTTGGGAGGTTGATAATAAAGCAGATGGAAAGTCAAACCGGAGCACCAGGAGGGGGACTATTCGTTGAGTTTTAGAAACCTTTCGTATTCACAGTGTGTCCGTTCTCTAGGATTCCCGTACATGTTATATCTGTAGTAATATTCCCTTCAACCTGGAGAGTTGGGACCCATGGAATGTGTGCCATGCATTATTGCTTTAAAGGGTCTGCATTTGCTCACCCAGTCTCACCAATCCTCTCAGTCCCAAGTGTCCAGCCTTATGCCACATCCAGCTGTCATTGTAGATAGGGTCATTTCAGGTTTCATCAGAGACCCTGAAGGAATTGTAAAGAATTTCCCATTTTTTTTGTTTTGTTTTTGAAATTCATTTTTATAGTGGGTTTGAGCTGCTTCTCGCTGCCATGTTTATGCCAGTCTAGACACACTTGATTCCCTTACGGAGACATATCAATACATAGGTTTTAAGATTCTTACTAGTTAGATATATTCCTCTGCGGGAAATATGGGGTTTTGAGTCCCTTTCACTGAGGAAGGTGTAGGTCTTGTCTATTCCATAGTTGGTTTTTGGAACGGTACCTGTGCTTATATCAAACTCTGGTTTTATGCATCACCCCACCTCTCCTTCCCCCTTAAGCAGGCATAAGAGTGTTTTCTAAATGTGAGACACTGTTCTCCTCCCTAACTCAGTTCAAGTGTAGCCATGTTTACAGGATCTTCATAAGTGATAACTTATGATAAGTTTCTTTTTCTCTGTGACTTATTTCACTTAGAATCATCGTACCTGAATCCACCCATTTTGCTGCTACTGGCCTTATGACATTGATTTCATGGCTGAGGGATATTCCATCGTACGTAAGTACCACAATTTTTTGAACCAATTTTATATTTCCTGGGATATTTAAGGTGTACCCAAGTTGAGGTCATTGTAAGCAGTGCAGCCCTAAATTTTGGGGTGGCTCTGTCTTATTGATTTTCAGTTTTTCCCAGGTATATTCCCTAGACTGGAAGTGCCCTTGGCTCTGTAGCTCTGTTGTTTACTTGTTTTAGGGAACACAATGCACTCCTCCAGAGAGGCAGTTGGCAATTTACATCCCGCCCATCAGCATAACAAGGCTCCCTGTTCTCCAGGGCCTGTCTTGCCTTTCTGGTTTTTACACATTTTGTGGATGTCCCTTTTGACCGGTGGGAAGTGATACTTCTTTGTAGTGCAGATTTGCATTGCCCGCTTGCTTGCTTGGCCAAAAAGGGCGTATGCGTTTTCTCCTGAATATATTCAGGAGAAAACGCATACGCCCTTTTTGGCCAAGTGCATCATTGTCGAAGTTGTGCCCCTCTTCCTGTGCTTTAAAGGCGATTCCAACGTACCTCTTGAAATCTGTTTCCTGCTATTCTGCCTCGCTTTCAAGTCCGCCTCGTTGCCTTCCCTCAATAGATCTTTGGACGATGGTTGTCCTTTATTACTTGGCCAGTTTGTGAATTGCTGTGCCCCTGAGCTCCATTTTTCAACTCGTTTTTGGTGAGCTAACTGCAAGTTCAAAATTTTGGTTCAGGATCTATACTGATTCCCGGTGGGTGGCTGAGACTTTGGTTAATACTTCTTCCTGCTGGGAAATTACAGTGATATGTGCCCGTCCAAATGCCTAACAGCTACTCTCTCATTGTTTCTCCCTCTTCCCTTTCATCCTCTGCCATATTGGAAACCTGTGCGAACCAGGAGGTTAAAGGGGCTGTCTCTCCAAGTTGGGAGGTTGATAGTAAAGCAGGTGGAAAGTCAAACCGGAGAACCAGGAGAGGGACTATTCGTTGAGTTTTAGAAACCTTTCGTATTCACAGTGTGTCCGTTCTCTAGGTTTCCCGTACATGTTATAACTGTAGTAATATTCCCTTCAACCTGGAGAGTTGGGACCCATGGAATGAGTGCCATGCATTAATGCTTTAAAGGTTCTGCATTTGTTCACCCAATCTCACCAATCCTCTCAGTCCAAGTGTCCAGCCTTATGCCACATCCAGCTGTCGTTGTAGATAGGGTCAGTCCAGGTTTCATCAGAGACTCTGAATGAATTGTAAAGAATTTCCCAGTTTTCTGTTTTGTTTTTGAAATTCCTTTTTATAGTGGGTTTGAGCTGATTCTCGCTGCCATGTTTATGCCAGTCTAGACACACTTGGTTCCCTTACGGAGACATATCAATACATAGGTTTTAAGATTCTTACTAGTCAGATATATTCCTCTGCGGGAAATATGGGGTTTTGAGTCCCTTTCACTGAGGAAGGTGTAGGTCTTGTCTATTCCATAGTTGGTTTTTGGAACGGTACCTGTGCTTATATCAAACTCTGGTTTTATGCATCACCCCACCTCTCCTTCCCCCTTAAGCAGGCATAAGAGTGTTTTCTAAATGTGAGACACTGTTCTCTTTCCTAACTCAGTTCAAGTGTAGCCATGTTTACAGGACCTTCATAAGTGATATCTTATGATAAGTTACTTTTTCTGTGTGACTTATTTCACTTAGAATCATCGTACCTGAATCCACCCATTTTGCTGCTACGGGTCTTATGACATTGATTTCATGGCTGAGGGATATTCCATCGTATGTAAGTACCACAATTTTTTGAACCATTTTTATATTTCCTGGGATATTTAAGGTGTACCCAAGTTGAGGTCCTTGTAAGCAGTGCAGCCCTAAATTTTGGGGTGGCTGTGTCTTTTTGATTTTCAGATTTCCCAAGGTATATTCCCTAGACTGGAAGTGCCCTTGGCTCTGTAGCTCTGTTGTTTACTTGTTTTAGGGAACACAATGCACTACTCCAGAGAGGCACTTGGCAATTTACATCCCGTCCATCAGCATAACAAGGCTCCCTGTTCTCCAGGGCCTGTCTTGCCTTTCTGGTTTTTACACATTTTGTGGATGTCCCTTTTGACCGGTGGGAAGTGATACTTCTTTGTAGTGCAGATTTGCATTGCCCGCTTGCTTGCTTGGCCAAAAAGGGCGTATGCGTTTTCTCCTGAATATATTCAGGAGAAAACGCATACGCCCTTTTTGGCCAAGTGTATCATTGTCGAAGTTGTGCCCCTCTTCCTGTGCTTTAAAGGCGATTCCAACGTACCTCTTGAAATCTGTTTCCTGCTATTCTGCCTCGCTTTCAAGTCCGCCTCATTGCCTTGCCTCAACAGATTTTTGGACGATAGTTGTCCTTTATTACTCGGCCAGTTTGTGAATTGCTGTGCCCCTGAGCTCCATTTTTCAACTCGTTTTTGGTGAGCTGACCGCAAGTCCAAAATTTTGGTTCAGGATCTATACTGATTCCCGGTGGGGGGCTGAGACTTTGGTTAATTCTTCTTCCTGCCGGCAAATTACAGTGATATGTGCCCGTCCAAATGCCTAACAGCTACTCTCTCATTGGTTCTCCCTCTTCCCTTTCATCCTCTGCCAAATTGGCAACCTGTGCGAACCAGGAGGTTAAAGGGGCTGTCTCTCCAAGTTGGGAGGTTGATAATAAAGCAGATGGAAAGTCAAACCGGAGCACCAGGAGAGGGACTATTCGTTGAGTTTTAGAAACCTTTCGTATTCACAGTGTGTCCGTTCTCTAGGATTCCCGTACATGTTATATCTGTAGTAATATTCCCTTCAACCTGGAGAGTTGGGACCCATGGAATGTGTGCCATGCATTATTGCTTTAAAGGGTCTGCATTTGCTCACCCAATCTCACCAATCCTCTCAGTCCCAAGTGTCCAGCCTTATGCCACATCCAGCTGTCATTGTAGATAGGGTCATTTCAGGTTTCATCAGAGACCCTGAAGGAATTGTAAAGAATTTCCCAGTTTTTTTGTTTTATTTTTGAAATTCCTTTTTATAGTGGGTTTGAGCTGATTCTCGCTGCCATATTTATCCCAGTCTAGACACACTTGATTCCCTTACGGAGACATATCAATACATAGGTTTTAAGATTCTTACTAGTCAGATATATTCCTCTGCGGGAAATATGGGGTTTTGAGTCCCTTTCACTGAGGAAGGTGTAGGTCTTGTCTATTCCATAGTTGGTTTTTGGAACGGTACCTGTGCTTATATTAAACTCTGGTTTTATGCATCACCCCACCTCTCCTTCCCCCTTAAGCAGGCATAAGAGTGTTTTCTAAATGTGAGACACTGTTCTCTTTCCTAACTCAGTTCAAGTGTAGCCATGTTTACAGGATCTTCATAAGTGATATCTTATGATAAGTTTCTTTTTCTCTGTGACTTATTTCACTTAGAATCATCGTACCTGAATCCACCCATTTTGCTGCTACTGGTCTTATGACATTGATTTCATGGCTGAGGGATATTCCATCGTACGTAAGTACCACAATTTTTTGAACCATTTTTATATTTCCTGGGATATTTAAGGTGTACCCAAGTTGAGGTCCTTGTAAGCAGTGCAGCCCTAAATTTTGGGGTGGCTGTGTCTTTTTGATTTTCAGTTTTCCCAAGGTATATTCCCTAGACTGGAAGTGCCCTTGGCTCTGTAGCTCTGTTGTTTACTTGTTTTAGGGAACACAATGCACTCCTCCAGAGAGGCAGTTGGCAATTTACATACCGCCCATCAGCATAACAAGGCACCCTGTTCTCCAGGGCCTGTCTTGCCTTTCTGGTTTTTACACATTTTGTGGATGTCCCTTTTGACCGGTGGGAAGTGATACTTCTTTGTAGTGCAGATTTGCATTGCCCGCTTGCTTGCTTGGCCAAAAAGGGCGTATGCGTTTTCTCCTGAATATATTCAGGAGAAAACGCATACGCCCTTTTTGGCCAAGTGCATCATTGTCGAAGTTGTGCCCCTCTTCCTGTGCTTTAAAGGCGATTCCAACGTACCTCTTGAAATCTGTTTCCTGCTATTCTGCCTCGCTTTCAAGTCCGCCTCGTTGCCTTCCCTCAACAGATTTTTGGACGATAGTTGTCCTTTATTACTCGGCCAGTTTGTGAATTGCTGTGCCCCTGAGCTCCATTTTTCAACTCGTTTTTGGTGAGCTGACCGCAAGTCCAAAATTTTGGTTCAGGATCTATACTGATTCCCGGTGGGTGGCTGAGACTTTGGTTAATTCTTCTTCCTGCCGGGAAATTACAGTGATATGTGCCCGTCCAAATGCCTAACAGCTACTCTCTCATTGGTTCTCCCTCTTCCCTTTCATCCTCTGCCAAATTGGCAACCTGTGCGAACCAGGAGGTTAAAGGGGCTGTCTCTCCAAGTTGGGAGGTTGATAATAAAGCAGATGGAAAGTCAAACCGGAGCACCAGGAGAGGGACTATTCGTTGAGTTTTAGAAACCTTTCGTATT
Source organism: Hyperoodon ampullatus (assembly GCF_949752795.1). Classification (NCBI taxonomy): domain Eukaryota; kingdom Metazoa; phylum Chordata; class Mammalia; order Artiodactyla; family Ziphiidae; genus Hyperoodon; species Hyperoodon ampullatus. The sequence goes on along the minus strand of NW_027640834.1, from coordinate 254,527 downwards.
CACAGTGTGTCCGTTCTCTAGGATTCCCGTACATGTTATATCTGTAGTAATATTCCCTTCAACCTGGAGAGTTGGGACCCATGGAATGTGTGCCATGCATTATTGCTTTAAAGGGTCTGCATTTGCTCACCCAATCTCACCAATCCTCTCAGTCCCAAGTGTCCAGCCTTATGCCACATCCAGCTGTCATTGTAGATAGGGTCATTTCAGGTTTCATCAGAGACCCTGAAGGAATTGTAAAGAATTTCCCAGTTTTTTTTGTTTTGTTTTTGAAATTCCTTTTATAGTGGGTTTGAGCTGATTCTCGCTGCCATGTTTATGTCTGTCTAGACACACTTGATTCCCTTACGGAGACATATCAATACATAGGTTTTAAGATTCTTACTAGTCAGATATATTCCTCTGCGGGAAATATGGGGTTTTGAGTCCCTTTCACTGAGGAAGGTGTAGGTCTTGTCTATTCCATAGTTGGTTTTTGGAATGGTACCTGTGCTTATATCAAACTCTGGTTTTATGCATCACCCCACCTCTCCTTCCCCCTTAAGCAGGCATAAGAGTGTTTTCTAAATGTGAGACACTGTTGTCTTTCCTAACTCAGTTCAAGTGTAGCCATGTTTACAGGATCTTCATAAGTGATAACTTATGATAAGTTTCTTTTTCTCTGTGACTTATTTCACTTAGAATCATCGTACCTGAATCCACCCATTTTGCTGCTACTGGTCTTATGACATTGATTTCATGGCTGAGGGATATTCCATCGTACGTAAGTACCACAATTTTTTGAACCATTTTTATATTTCCTGGGATATTTAAGGTGTACCCAAGTTGAGGTCCTTGTAAGCAGTGCAGCCCTAAATTTTGGGGTGGCTCTGTCTTATTGATTTTCAGTTTTTCCCAGGTATATTCCCTAGACTGGAAGTGCCCTTGGCTCTGTAGCTCTGTTGTTTACTTGTTTTAGGGAACTCAATGCACTCCTCCAGAGAGGCAGTTGGCAATTTACATCCCACCCATCAGCATAACAAGGCTCCCTGTTCTCCAGGGCCTGTCTTGCCTTTCTGGTTTTTACACATTTTGTGGATGTCCCTTTTGACCGGTGGGAAGTGATACTTCTTTGTAGTGCAGATTTGCATTGCCCGCTTGCTTGCTTGGCCTAAAACGGCGTATGCGTTTTCTCCTGAATATATTCAGGAGAAAACGCATACGCCCTTTTTGGCCAAGTGCATCATTGTCGAAGTTGTGCCCCTCTTCCTGTGCTTTAAAGGCGATTCCAACGTACCTCTTGAAATCTGTTTCCTGCTATTCTGCCTCGCTTTCAAGTCCGCCTCGTTGCCTTCCCTCAACAGATTTTTGGACGATAGTTGTCCTTTATTACTCGGCCAGTTTGTGAATTGCTGTGCCCCTGAGCTCCATTTTTCAACTCGTTTTTGGTGAGCTGACCGCAAGTCCAAAATTTTGGTTCAGGATCTATACTGATTCCCGGTGGGTGGCTGAGACTTTGGTTAATTCTTCTTCCTGCCGGGAAATTACAGTGATATGTGCCCGTCCAAATGCCTAACAGCTACTCTCTCATTGGTTCTCCCTCTTCCCTTTCATCCTCTGCCAAATTGGCAACCTGTGCGAACCAGGAGGTTAAAGGGGCTGTCTCTCCAAGTTGGGAGGTTGATAATAAAGCAGATGGAAAGTCAAACCGGAGCACCAGGAGAGGGACTATTCGTTGAGTTTTAGAAACCTTTCGTATTCACAGTGTGTCAGTTCTCTAGGATTCCCGTACATGTTATATCTGTAGTAATATTCCCTTCAACCTGGAGAGTTGGGACCCATGGAATGTGTGCCATGCATTATTGCTTTAAAGGGTCTGCATTTGCTCACCCAATCTCACCAATCCTCTCAGTCCCAAGTGTCCAGCCTTATGCCACATCCAGCTGTCATTGTAGATAGGGTCATTTCAGGTTTCATCAGAGACCCTGAAGGAATTGTAAAGAATTTCCCATTTTTTTGTTTTATTTTTGAAATTCCTTTTTATAGTGGGTTTGAGCTGATTCTCGCTGCCATATTTATCCCAGTCTAGACACACTTGATTCCCTTACGGAGACATATCAATACATAGGTTTTAAGATTCTTACTAGTCAGATATATTCCTCTGCGGGAAATATGGGGTTTTGAGTCCCTTTCACTGAGGAAGGTGTAGGTCTTGTCTATTCCATAGTTGGTTTTTGGAACGGTACCAGTGCTTATATCAAACTCTGGTTTTATGCATCACCCCACCTCTCCTTCCCCCTTAAGCAGGCATAAGAGTGTTTTCTAAATGTGAGACACTGTTCTCTTTCCTAACTCAGTTCAAGTGTAGCCATGTTTACAGGATCTTCATAAGTGATATCTTATGATAAGTTTCTTTTTCTCTGTGACTTATTTCACTTAGAATCATCGTACCTGAATCCACCCATTTTGCTGCTACTGGTCTTATGACATTGATTTCATGGCTGAGGGATATTCCATCGTACGTAAGTACCACAATTTTTTGAACCATTTTTATATTTCCTGGGATATTTAAGGTGTACCCAAGTGGAGGTCCTTGTAAGCAGTGCAGCCCTAAATTTTGGGGTGGCTGTGTCTTTTTGATTTTCAGTTTTCCCAAGGTATATTCCCTAGACTGGAAGTGCCCTTGGCTCTGTAGCTCTGTTGTTTACTTGTTTTAGGGAACACAAAGCACTCCTCCAGAGAGGCAGTTGGCAATTTACATCCCGCCCATCAGCATAACAAGGCTCCCTGTTCTCCAGGGCCTGTCTTGCCTTTCTGGTTTTTACACATTTTGTGGATGTCCCTTTTGACCGGTGGGAAGTGATACTTCTTTGTAGTGCAGATTTGCATTGCCCGCTTGCTTGCTTGGCCAAAAAGGGCGTATGCGTTTTCTCCTGAATATATTCAGGAGAAAACGCATACGCCCTTTTTGGCCAAGTGCATCATTGTCGAAGTTGTGCCCCTCTTCCTGTGCTTTAAAGGCGATTCCAACGTACCTCTTGAAATCTGTTTCCTGCTATTCTGCCTCACTTTCAAGTCCGCCTCATTGCCTTCCCTCAACAGATTTTTGGACGATAGTTGTTCTTTATTACTCGGCCAGTTTGTGAATTGCTGTGCCCCTGAGCTCCATTTTTCAACTCGTTTTTGGTGAGCTGACCGCAAGTCCAAAATTTTGGTTCAGGATCTATACTGATTCCCTGTGGGTGGCTGAGACTTTGGTTAATTCTTCTTCCTGCCGGGAAATTACAGTGATATGTGCCCGTCCAAATGCCTAACAGCTACTCTCTCATTGGTTCTCCCTCTTCCCTTTCATCCTCTGCCAAATTGGCAACCTGTGCGAACCAGGAGGTTAAAGGGGCTGTCTCTCCAAGTTGGGAGGTTGATAATAAAGCAGATGGAAAGTCAAACCGGAGCACCAGGAGGGGGACTATTCGTTGAGTTTTAGAAACCTTTCGTATTCACAGTGTGTCCGTTCTCTAGGATTCCCGTACATGTTATATCTGTAGTAATATTCCCTTCAACCTGGATAGTTGGGATCCATGGAATGTGTGCCATGCATTATTGCTTTAAAGGGTCTGCATTTGCTCACCCAGTCTCACCAATCCTCTCAGTCCCAAGTGTCCAGCCTTATGCCACATCCAGCTGTCATTGTAGATAGGGTCATTTCAGGTTTCATCAGAGACCCTGAAGGAATTGTAAAGAATTTCCCAGTTTTTTTTGTTTTGTTTTTGAAATTCCTTTTTATAGTGGGTTTGAGCTGCTTCTCGCTGCCATGTTTATGCCAGTCTAGACACACTTGATTCCCTTACGGAGACATATCAATACATAGGTTTTAAGATTCTTACTAGTCAGATATATTCCTCTGTGGGAAATATGGGGTTTTGAGTCCCTTTCACTGAGGAAGGTGTAGGTCTTGTCTATTCCATAGTTGGTTTTTGGAACGGTACCTGTGCTTATATCAAACTCTGGTTTTATGCATCACCCCACCTCTCCTTCCCCCTTAAGCAGGCATAAGAGTGTTTTCTAAATGTGAGACACTGTTCTCTTCCCTAACTCAGTTCAAGTGTAGCCATGTTTACAGGATCTTCATAAGTGATAACTTATGATAAGTTTCTTTTTCTCTGTGACTTATTTCACTTAGAATCATCGTACCTGAATCCACCCATTTTGCTGCTACTGGCCTTATGACATTGATTTCATGGCTGAGGGATATTCCATCGTACGTAAGTACCACAATTTTTTGAACCAATTTTATATTTCCTGGGATATTTAAGGTGTACCCAAGTTGAGGTCATTGTAAGCAGTGCAGCCCTAAATTTTGGGGTGGCTCTGTCTTATTGATTTTCAGTTTTTCCCAGGTATATTCCCTAGACTGGAAGTGCCCTTGGCTCTGTAGCTCTGTTGTTTACTTGTTTTAGGGAACACAATGCACTCCTCCAGAGAGGCAGTTGGCAATTTACATCCCGCCGATCAGCATAACAAGGCTCCGTGTTCTCCAGGGCCTGTCTTGCCTTTCTGGTTTTTACACATTTTGTGGATGTCCCTTTTGACCGGTGGGAAGTGATACTTCTTTGTAGTGCAGATTTGCATTGCCCGCTTGCTTGCTTGGCCAAAAAGGGCGTATGCGTTTTCTCCTGAATATATTCAGGAGAAAACGCATACGCCCTTTTTGGCCAAGTGCATCATTGTCGAAGTTGTGCCCCTCTTCCTGTGCTTTAAAGGCGATTCCAACGTACCTCTTGAAATCTGTTTCCTGCTATTCTGCCTCGCTTTCAAGTCCGCCTCGTTGCCTTCCCTCAACAGATCTTTGGACGATGGTTGTCCTTTATTACTTGGCCAGTTTGTGAATTGCTGTGCCCCTGAGCTCCATTTTTCAACTCGTTTTTGGTGAGCTAACTGCAAGTTCAAAATTTTGGTTCAGGATCTATACTGATTTCCGGTGGGTGGCTGAGACTTTGGTTAATACTTCTTCCTGCTGGGAAATTACAGTGATATGTGCCCGTCCAAATGCCTAACAGCTACTCTCTCATTGGTTCTCCCTCTTCCCTTTCATCCTCTGCCATATTGGAAACCTGTGCGAACCAGGAGGTTAAAGGGGCTGCCTCTCCAAGTTGGGAGGTTGATAATAAAGCAGATGGAAAGTCAAACCGGAGCACCAGGAGAGGGACTATTCGTTGAGTTTTAGAAACCTTTCGTATTCACAGTGTGTCCGTTCTCTAGGATTCCCGTACATGTTATATCTGTAGTAATATTCCCTTCAACCTGGAGAGTTGGTACCCATGGAATGTGTGCCATGCATTATTGCTTTAAATGGTCTGCATTTGTTCACCCAATCTCACCAATCCTCTCAGTCCAACGTGTCCAGCCTTATGCGACATCCAGCTGTCGTTGTAGATAGGGTCATTCCAGGTTTCATCAGAGACCCTGAAGGAATTTTAAAGAATTTCCCAGTTTTTTTGTTTTGTTTTTGAAATTCCTTTTTATAGTGGGTTTGAGCTGATTCTCGCTGCCATGTTTATGCCAGTCTAGACACAATTGATTCCCTTACGGAGACATATCAATACATAGGTTTTAAGATTCTTACTAGTCAGATATATTCCTCTGCGGGAAATATGGCGTTTTGAGTCCCTTTCACTGAGGAAGGTGTAGGTCTTGTCTATTCCATAGTTGGTTTTTGGAACGGTACCTGTGCTTATATCAAACTCTGGTTTTATGCATCACCCCACCTCTCCTTCCCCCTTAAGCAGGCATAAGAGTGTTTTCTAAATGTGAGACACTGTTCTCTCTCCTAACTCAGTTCAAGTGTAGCCATGTTTACAGGATCTTCATAAGTGATATCTTATGATAAGTTTCTTTTTCTGTGTGACTTATTTCTCTTAGAATCATCGTACCTGAATCCACCCATTTTGCTGCTACTGGTCTTATGACATTGATTTCATGGCTCAGGGATATTCCATCGTACGTAAGTACCACAATTTTTTGAACCATTTTTATATTTCCTGGGATATTTAAGGTGTACCCAAGTTGAGGTCCTTGTAAGCAGTGCAGCCCTAAATTTTGGGGTGGCTGTGTCTTTTTGATATTCAGTTTTCAAAAGGTATATTCCTTAGACTGGAAGTGCCCTTGGCTCTGTAGCTCTGTTCTTTACTTGTTTTAGGGAACACAATGTACTCCTCCAGAGAGGCAGTTGGCAATTTACATCCGCCCATCAGCATAACAAGGCTCCCTGTTCTCCAGTGCCTGTCTTGCCTTTCTGGTTTTTACACATTTTGTGGATGTCCCTTTTGACCGGTGGTAAGTGATACTTCTTTGTAATGCAGATTTGCATTGCCCGATTGCTTGCTTGGCCAAAAAGGGCGTATGCGTTTTCTCCTGAATATATTCAGGAGAAAACGCATACGCCCTTTTTGGCCACGTGCATCATTGCCGAAGTTGTGCCCCTCATCCGGTGCTTTAAAGGTGATTCCAACGTACCTCTTGAAATCTGTTTCCTGCTATTCTGCTTCGCTTTCAAGTCCGCCTCGTTGCCTTCCCTCAACAGATTTTTGGACGATAGTTGTCCTTTATTACTCGGCCAGTTTGTGAATTGCTGTGCCCCTGAGCTCCATTTTTCAACTCGTTTTTGGTGAGCTGACCGCAGGTCCAAAATTTTGGTTCAGGATCTATGCTGGTTCCCGGTGGGGGGCTGAGACTTTGGTTAATTCTTCTTCCTGCCGGGAAATTACAGTGATATGTGCCCGTCCAAATGCCTAACAGCTACTCTCTCATTGGTTCTCCCTCTTCCCTTTCATCCTCTGCCAAATTGGCAACCTGTGCGAACCAGGAGGTTAAAGGGGCTGTCTCTCCAAGTTGGGAGGTTGATAATAAAGCAGGTGTAAAGTCAAACCGGAGCACCAGGAGAGGGACTATTCGTTGAGTTTTAGAAACCTTTCGTATTCACAGTGTGTCCGTTCTCTAGGTTTCCCGTACATGTTATATCTGTAGTAATATTCCCTTCAACCTGGAGAGTTGGGACCCATGGAATGTGTGCCATGCATTATTGCTTTAAAGGGTCTGCATTTGCTCACCCAATCTCACCAATCCTCTCAGTCCCAAGTGTCCAGCCTTATGCCACATCCAGCTGTCATTGTAGATAGGGTCATTTCAGGTTTCATCAGAGACCCTGAAGGAATTGTAAAGAATTTCCCAGTTTTTTTGTTTTATATTTGAAATTCCTTTTTATAGTGGGTTTGAGCTGATTCTCGCTGCCATATTTATCCCAGTCTAGACACACTTGATTCCCTTACGGAGACATATCAATACATAGGTTTTAAGATTCTTACTAGTCAGATATATTCCTCTGCGGGAAATATGGGGTTTTGAGTCCCTTTCACTGAGGAAGGTGTAGGTCTTGTCTATTCCATAGTTGGTTTTTGGAACGGTACCTGTGCTTATATTGAACTCTGGTTTTATGCATCACCCTACCTCTCCTTCCCCTTTAAGCAGGCATAAGAGTGTTTTCTAAATGTGAGACACTGTTCTCTTTCCTAACTCAGTTCAAGTGTAGCCATGTTTACAGGATCTTCATATGATATCTTATGATAAGTTTCTTTTTCTCTGTGACTTATTTCACTTAGAATCATCGTACCTGAATCCACCCATTTTGCTGCTACTGGTCTTATGACATTGATTTCATGGCTGAGGGATATTCCATCGTACGTAAGTACCACAATTTTTTGAACCATTTTTATATTTCCTGGGATATTTAAGGTGTACCCAAGTGGAGGTCCTTGTAAGCAGTGCAGCCCTAAATTTTGGGGTGGCTGTGTCTTTTTGATTTTCAGTTTTCCCAAGGTATATTCCCTAGACTGGAAGTGCCCTTGGCTCTGTAGCTCTGTTGTTTACTTGTTTTAGGGAACACAATGCACTCCTCCAGAGAGGCAGTTGGCAATTTACATACCGCCCATCAGCATAACAAGGCACCCTGTTCTCCAGGGCCTGTCTTGCCTTTCTGGTTTTTACACATTTTGTGGATGTCCCTTTTGACCGGTGGGAAGTGATACTTCTTTGTAGTGCAGATTTGCATTGCCCGCTTGCTTGCTTGGCCAAAAAGGGCGTATGCGTTTTCTCCTGAATATATTCAGGAGAAAACACATACGCCCTTTTTGGCCAAGTGCATCATTGTCGAAGTTGTGCCCCTCTTCCTGTGCTTTAAAGGCGATTCCAACGTACCTCTTGAAATCTGTTTCCTGCTATTCTGCCTCGCTTTCAAGTCCGCCTCGTTGCCTTCCCTCAACAGATTTTTGGACGATAGTTGTCCTTTATTACTCGGCCAGTTTGTGAATTGCTGTGCCCCTGAGCTCCATTTTTCAACTCGTTTTTGGTGAGCTGACCGCAAGTCCAAAATTTTGGTTCAGGATCTATACTGATTCCCGGTGGGTGGCTGAGACTTTGGTTAATTCTTCTTCCTGCCGGTAAATTACAGTGATATGTGCCCGTCCAAATGCCTAACAGCTACTCTCTCATTGGTTCTCCCTCTTCCCTTTCATCCTCTGCCAAATTGGCAACCTGTGCGAACCAGGAGGTTAAAGGGGCTGTCTCTCCAAGTTGGGAGGTTGATAATAAAGCAGGTGTAAAGTCAAACCGGAGCACCAGGAGAGGGACTATTCGTTGAGTTTTAGAAACCTTTCGTATTCACAGTGTGTCCGTTCTCTAGGATTCCCGTACATGTTATATCTGTAGTAATATTCCCTTCAACCTGGAGAGTTGGGACCCATGGAATGTGTGCCATGCATTATTGCTTTAAAGGGTCTGCATTTGCTCACCCAATCTCACCAATCCTCTCAGTCCCAAGTGTCCAGCCTTATGCCACATCCAGCTGTCATTGTAGATAGGGTCATTTCAGGTTTCATCAGAGACCCTGAAGGAATTGTAAAGAATTTCCCAGTTTTTTTTGTTTTGTTTTTGAAATTCCTTTTATAGTGGGTTTGAGCTGATTCTCGCTGCCATGTTTATGCCTGTCTAGACACACTTGATTCCCTTACGGAGACATATCAATACATAGGTTTTAAGATTCTTACTAGTCAGATATATTCCTCTGCGGGAAATATGGGGTTTTGAGTCCCTTTCACTGAGGAAGGTGTAGGTCTTGTCTATTCCATAGTTGGTTTTTGGAACGGTACCTGTGCTTATATCAAACTCTGGTTTTATGCATCACCCCACCTCTCCTTCCCCCTTAAGCAGGCATAAGAGTGTTTTCTAAATGTGAGACACTGTTGTCATTCCTAACTCAGTTCAAGTGTAGCCATGTTTACAGGATCTTCATAAGTGATAACTTATGATAAGTTTCTTTTTCTCTGTGACTTATTTCACTTAGAATCATCGTACCTGAATCCACCCATTTTGCTGCTACTGGTCTTATGACATTGATTTCATGGCTGAGGGATATTCCATCGTACGTAAGTACCACAATTTTTTGAACCATTTTTATATTTACTGGGATATTTAAGGTGTACCCAAGTTGAGGTCCTTGTAAGCAGTGCAGCCCTAAATTTTGGGGTGGCTCTGTCTTATTGATTTTCAGTTTTTCCCAGGTATATTCCCTAGACTGGAAGTGCCCTTGGCTCTGTAGCTCTGTTGTTTACTTGTTTTAGGGAACTCAATGCACTCCTCCAGAGAGGCAGTTGGCAATTTACATCCCACCCATCAGCATAACAAGGCTCCCTGTTCTCCAGGGCCTGTCTTGCCTTTCTGGTTTTTACACATTTTGTGGATGTCCCTTTTGACCGGTGGGAAGTGATACTTCTTTGTAGTGCAGATTTGCATTGCCCGCTTGCTTGCTTGGCCAAAAACGGCATATGCGTTTTCTCCTGAATATATTCAGGAGAAAACGCATACGCCCTTTTTGGCCAAGTGCATCATTGTCGAAGTTGTGCCCCTCTTCCTGTGCTTTAAAGGCGATTCCAACGTACCTCTTGAAATCTGTTTCCTGCTATTCTGTCTCGCTTTCAAGTCCGCCTCGTTGCCTTCCCTCAACAGATTTTTGGACGATAGTTGTCCTTTATTACTCGGCCAGTTTGTGAATTGCTGTGCCCCTGAGCTCCATTTTTCAACTCGTTTTTGGTGAGCTGACCGCAAGTCCAAAATTTTGGTTCAGGATCTATACTGATTCCCGGTGGGTGGCTGAGACTTTGGTTAATTCTTCTTCCTGCCGGGAAATTACAGTGATATGTGCCCGTCCAAATGCCTAACAGCTACTCTCTCATTGGTTCTCCCTCTTCCCTTTCATCCTCTGCCAAATTGGCAACCTGTGCGAACCAGGAGGTTAAAGGGGCTGTCTCTCCAAGTTGGGAGGTTGATAATAAAGCAGATGGAAAGTCAAACCGGAGCACCAGGAGAGGGACTATTCGTTGAGTTTTAGAAACCTTTCGTATTCACAGTGTGTCCGTTCTCTAGGATTCCCGTACATGTTATATCTGTAGTAATATTCCCTTCAACCTGGAGAGTTGGGACCCATGGAATGTGTGCCATGCATTATTGCTTTAAAGGGTCTGCATTTGCTCACCCAATCTCACCAATCCTCTCAGTCCCAAGTGTCCAGCCTTATGCCACATCCAGCTGTCATTGTAGATAGGGTCATTTCAGGTTTCATCAGAGACCCTGAAGGAATTGTAAAGAATTTCCCAGTTTTTTTTGTTTTGTTTTTGAAATTCCTTTTATAGTGGGTTTGAGCTGATTCTCGCTGCCATGTTTATGCCTGTCTAGACACACTTGATTCCCTTACGGAGACATATCAATACATAGGTTTTAAGATTCTTACTAGTCAGATATATTCCTCTGCGGGAAATATGGGGTTTTGAGTCCCTTTCACTGAGGAAGGTGTAGGTCTTGTCTATTCCATAGTTGGTTTTTGGAACGGTACCTGTGCTTATATCAAACTCTGGTTTTATGCATCACCCCACCTCTCCTTCCCCCTTAAGCAGGCATAAGAGTGTTTTCTAAATGTGAGACACTGTTCTCTTTCCTAACTCAGTTCAAGTGTAGCCATGTTTACAGGATCTTCATAAGTGATAACTTATGATAAGTTTCTTTTTCTCTGTGACTTATTTCACTTAGAATCATCGTACCTGAATCCACCCATTTTGCTGCTACTGGTCTTATGACATTGATTTCATGGCTGAGGGATATTCCATCGTACGTAAGTACCACAATTTTTTGAACCATTTTTATATTTCCTGGGATATTTAAGGTGTACCCAAGTTGAGGTCCTTGTAAGCAGTGCAGCCCTAAATTTTGGGGTGGCTCTGTCTTATTGATTTTCAGTTTTTCCCAGGTATATTCCCTAGACTGGAAGTGCCCTTGGCTCTGTAGCTCTGTTGTTTACTTGTTTTAGGGAACACAATGCACTCCTCCAGAGAGGCAGTTGGCAATTTACATCCCGCCCATCAGCATAACAAGGCTCCCTGTTCTCCAGGGCCTGTCTTGCCTTTCTGGTTTTTACACATTTTGTGGATGTCCCTTTTGACCGGTGGGAAGTGATACTTCTTTGTAGTGCAGATTTGCATTGCCCGCTTGCTTGCTTGGCCAAAAAGGGCGTATGCGTTTTCTCCTGAATATATTCAGGAGAAAACGCATACGCCCTTTTTGGCCAAGTGCATCATTGTCGAAGTTGTGCCCCTCTTCCTGTGCTTTAAAGGCGATTCCAACGTACCTCTTGAAATCTGTTTCCTGCTATTCTGCCTCGCTTTCAAGTCCGCCTCGTTGCCTTCCCTCAACAGATTTTTGGACGATAGTTGTCCTTTATTACTCGGCCAGTTTGTGAATTGCTGTGCCCCTGAGCTCCATTTTTCAACTCGTTTTTGGTGAGCTGACCGCAAGTCCAAAATTTTGGTTCAGGATCTATACTGATTCCCGGTGGGTGGCTGAGACTTTGGTTAATTCTTCTTCCTGCCGGGAAATTACAGTGATATGTGCCCGTCCAAATGCCTAACAGCTACTCTCTCATTGGTTCTCCCTCTTCCCTTTCATCCTCTGCCAAATTGGCAACTTGTGCGAACCAGGAGGTTAAAGGGGCTGTCTCTCCAAGTTGGGAGGTTGATAATAAAGCAGATGGAAAGTCAAACCGGAGCACCAGGAGAGGGACTATTCGTTGAGTTTTAGAAACCTTTCGTATTCACAGTGTGTCCGTTCTCTAGGATTCCCGTACATGTTATATCTGTAGTAATATTCCCTTCAACCTGGAGAGTTGGGACCCATGGAATGTGTGCCATGCATTATTGCTTTAAAGGGTCTGCATTTGCTCACCCAGTCTCACCAATCCTCTCAGTCCCAAGTGTCCAGCCTTATGCCACATCCAGCTGTCATTGTAGATAGGGTCATTTCAGGTTTCATCAGAGACCCTGAAGGAATTGTAAAGAATTTCCCAGTTTTTTTTGTTTTGTTTTTGAAATTCCTTTTTATAGTGGGTTTGAGCTGCTTCTCGCTGCCATGTTTATGCCAGTCTAGACACACTTGATTCCCTTACGGAGACATATCAATACATAGGTTTTAAGATTCTTACTAGTCAGATATATTCCTCTGTGGGAAATATGGGGTTTTGAGTCCCTTTCACTGAGGAAGGTGTAGGTCTTGTCTATTCCATAGTTGGTTTTTGGAACGGTACCTGTGCTTATATCAAACTCTGGTTTTATGCATCACCCCACCTCTCCTTCCCCCTTAAGCAGGCATAAGAGTGTTTTCTAAATGTGAGACACTGTTCTCTTCCCTAACTCAGTTCAAGTGTAGCCATGTTTACAGGATCTTCATAAGTGATAACTTATGATAAGTTTCTTTTTCTCTGTGACTTATTTCACTTAGAATCATCGTACCTGAATCCACCCATTTTGCTGCTACTGGCCTTATGACATTGATTTCATGGCTGAGGGATATTCCATCGTACGTAAGTACCACAATTTTTTGAACCAATTTTATATTTCCTGGGATATTTAAAGTGTACCCAAGTTGAGGTCATTGTAAGCAGTGCAGCCCTAAATTTTGGGGTGGCTCTGTCTTATTGATTTTCAGTTTTTCCCAGGTATATTCCCTAGACTGGAAGTGCCCTTGGCTCTGTAGCTCTGTTGTTTACTTGTTTTAGGGAACACAATGCACTCCTCCAGAGAGGCAGTTGGCAATTTACATCCCGCCCATCAGCATAACAAGGCTCCGTGTTCTCCAGGGCCTGTCTTGCCTTTCTGGTTTTTACACATTTTGTGGATGTCCCTTTTGACCGGTGGGAAGTGATACTTCTTTGTAGTGCAGATTTGCATTGCCCGCTTGCTTGCTTGGCCAAAAAGGGCGTATGCATTTTCTCCTGAATATATTCAGGAGAAAACGCATACGCCCTTTTTGGCCAAGTGCATCATTGTCGAAGTTGTGCCCCTCTTCCTGTGCTTTAAAGGCGATTCCAACGTACCTCTTGAAATCTGTTTCCTGCTATTCTGCCTCGCTTTCAAGTCCGCCTCGTTGCCTTCCCTCAATAGATCTTTGGACGATGGTTGTCCTTTATTACTTGGCCAGTTTGTGAATTGCTGTGCCCCTGAGCTCCATTTTTCAACTCGTTTTTGGTGAGCTAACTGCAAGTTCAAAATTTTGGTTCAGGATCTATACTGATTCCCGGTGGGTGGCTGAGACTTTGGTTAATACTTCTTCCTGCTGGGAAATTACAGTGATATGTGCCCGTCCAAATGCCTAACAGCTACTCTCTCATTGGTTCTCCCTCTTCCCTTTCATCCTCTGCCATATTGGAAACCTGTGCGAACCAGGAGGTTAAAGGGGCTGCCTCTCCAAGTTGGGAGGTTGATAATAAAGCAGATGGAAAGTCAAACCGGAGCACCAGGAGAGGGACTATTCATTGAGTTATAGAAACCTTTCGTATTCACAGTGTGTCCGTTCTCTAGGATTCCCGTACATGTTATATCTGTAGTAATATTCCCTTCAACCTGGAGAGTTGGTACCCATGGAATGTGTGCCATGCATTATTGCTTTAAATGGTCTGCATTTGTTCACCCAATCTCACCAATCCTCTCAGTCCAACGTGTCCAGCCTTATGCGACATCCAGCTGTCGTTGTAGATAGGGTCATTCCAGGTTTCATCAGAGACCCTGAAGGAATTTTAAAGAATTTCCCAGTTTTTTTGTTTTGTTTTTGAAATTCCTTTTTATAGTGGGTTTGAGCTGATTCTCGCTGCCATGTTTATGCCAGTCTAGACACAAATGATTCCCTTACGGAGACATATCAATACATAGGTTTTAAGATTCTTACTAGTCAGATATATTCCTCTGCGGGAAATATGGGGTTTTGAGTCCCTTTCACTGAGGAAGGTGTAGGTCTTGTCTATTCCATAGTTGGTTTTTGGAACGGTACCTGTGCTTATATCAAACTCTGGTTTTATGCATCACCCCACCTCTCCTTCCCCCTTAAGCAGGCATAAGAGTGTTTTCTAAATGTGAGACACTGTTCTCTCTCCTAACTCAGTTCAAGTGTAGCCATGTTTACAGGATCTTCATAAGTGATATCTTATGATAAGTTTCTTTTTCTGTGTGACTTATTTCACTTAGAATCATCGTACCTGAATCCACCCATTTTGCTGCTACTGGCCTTATGACATTGATTTCATGGCTGAGGGATATTCCATCATATGTAAGTACCACAATTTTTTGAACCAATTTTATATTTCCTGGGATATTTAAGGTGTACCCAAGTTGAGGTCATTGTAAGCAGTGCAGCCCTAAATTTTGGGGTGGCTCTGTCTTATTGATTTTCAGTTTTTCCCAGGTATATTCCCTAGACTGGAAGTGCCCTTGGCTCTGTAGCTCTGTTGTTTACTTGTTTTAGGGAACACAATGCACTCCTCCAGAGAGGCAGTTGGCAATTTACATCCCGCCAATCAGCATAACAAGGCTCCGTGTTCTCCAGGGCCTGTCTTGCCTTTCTGTTTTTTACACATATTGTGGATGTCCCTTTTGACCGGTGGGAAGTGATACTTCTTTGTAGTGCAGATTTGCATTGCCCGCTTGCTTGCTTGGCCAAAAACGGCGTATGCGTTTTCTCCTGAATATATTCAGGAGAAAACGCATACGCCCTTTTTGGCCAAGTGCATCATTGTCGAAGTTGTGCCCCTCTTCCTGTGCTTTAAAGGCGATTCCAACGTACCTCTTGAAATCTGTTTCCTGCTATTCTGCCTCGCTTTCAAGTCCGCCTCGTTGCCTTCCCTCAATAGATCTTTGGACGATGGTTGTCCTTTATTACTTGGCCAGTTTGTGAATTGCTGTGCCCCTGAGCTCCATTTTTCAACTCGTTTTTGGTGAGCTAACTGCAAGTTCAAAATTTTGGTTCAGGATCTATACTGATTCCCGGTGGGTGGCTGAGACTTTGGTTAATACTTCTTCCTGCTGGGAAATTACAGTAATATGTGCCCGTCCAAATGCCTAACAGCTACTCTCTCATTGGTTCTCCCTCTTCCCTTTCATCCTCTGCCATATTGGAAACCTGTGCGAACCAGGAGGTTAAAGGGGCTGCCTCTCCAAGTTGGGAGGTTGATAATAAAGCAGATGGAAAGTCAAACCAGAGCACCAGGAGAGGGACTATTCGTTGAGTTTTAGAAACCTTTCGTATTCACAGTGTGTCCGTTCTCTAGGATTCCCGTACATGTTATAACTGTAGTAATATTCCCTTCAACCTGGAGAGTTGGGACCCATGGAATGAGTGCCATGCATTAATGCTTTAAAGGTTCTGCATTTGTTCACCCAATCTCACCAATCCTCTCAGTCCAAGTGTCCAGCCTTATGCCACATCCAGCTGTCGTTGTAGATAGGGTCAGTCCAGGTTTCATCAGAGACTCTGAATGAATTGTAAAGAATTTCCCAGTTTTTTGTTTTGTTTTTGAAATTCCTTTTTATAGTGGGTTTGAGCTGATTCTCGCTGCCATGTTTATGCCAGTCTAGACACACTTGGTTCCCTTACGGAGACATATCAATACATAGGTTTTAAGATTCTTACTAGTCAGATATATTCCTCTGCGGGAAATATGGGGTTTTGAGTCCCTTTCACTGAGGAAGGTGTAGGTCTTGTCTATTCCATAGTTGGTTTTTGGAACGGTACCTGTGCTTATATCAAACTCTGGTTTTATGCATCACCCCACCTCTCCTTCCCCCTTAAGCAGGCATAAGAGTGTTTTCTAAATGTGAGACACTGTTCTCTTTCCTAACTCAGTTCAAGTGTAGCCATGTTTACAGGACCTTCATAAGTGATATCTTATGATAAGTTACTTTTTCTGTGTGACTTATTTCACTTAGAATCATCGTACCTGAATCCACCCATTTTGCTGCTACTGGTCTTATGACATTGATTTCATGGCTGAGGGATATTCCATCGTACGTAAGTACCACAATTTTTTGAACCATTTTTATATTTCCTGGGATATTTAAGGTGTACCCAAGTGGAGGTCCTTGTAAGCAGTGCAGCCCTAAATTTTGGGGTGGCTGTGTCTTTTTGATTTTCAGTTTTCCCAAGGTATATTCCCTAGACTGGAAGTGCCCTTGGCTCTGTAGCTCTGTTGTTTATTTGTTTTTGGGAACACAATGCACTCCTCCAGAGAGGCAGTTGGCAATTTACATCCCGCCCATCAGCATAACAAGGCACCCTGTTCTCCAGGGCCTGTCTTGCCTTTCTGGTTTTTACACATTTTGTGGATGTCCCTTTTGACTGGTGGGAAGTGATACTTCTTTGTAGTGCAGATTTGCATTGCCCGCTTGCTTGCTTGGCCAAAAACGGCATATGCGTTTTCTCCTGAATATATTCAGGAGAAAACACATACGCCCTTTTTGGCCAAGTGCATCATTGTCGAAGTTGTGCCCATCTTCCTGTGCTTTAAAGGTGATTCCAACGTACCTCTTGAAATCTGTTTCCTGCTATTCTGCCACGCTTTCAATTCCGCCTCATTGCCTTCCCTCAACAGATTTTTGGACGATAGTTGTCCTTTATTACTCGGCCAGTTTGTGAATTGCTGTGCCCCTGAGCTCCATTATTCAACTCGTTTTTGGTGAGCTGACCGCAAGTCCAAAATTTTGGTTCAGGATCTATACTGATTCCCGGTGGGTGGCTGAGACTTTGGTTAATTCTTCTTCCTGCCGGGAAATTACAGTGATATGTGCCCGTCCAAATGCCTAACAGTTACTCTCTCATTGGTTCTCCCTCTTCCCTTTCATCCTCTGCCAAATTGGCAACCTGTGCGAACCAGGAGGTTAAAGGGGCTGTCTCTCCAAGTTGGGAGGTTGATAATAAAGCAGATGGAAAGTCAAACCGGAGCACCAGGAGAGGGACTATTCGTTGAGTTTTAGAAACCTTTCGTATTCACAGTGTGTCCGTTCTCTAGGATTCCCGTACATGTTATATCTGTAGTAATATTCCCTTCAACCTGGAGAGTTGGGACCCATGGAATGTGTGCCATGCATTATTGCATTAAAGGGTCTGCATTTGCTCACCAAATCTCACCAATCCTCTCAGTCCCAAGTGTCCAGCCTTATGCCACATCCAGCTGTCATTGTAGATAGGGTCATTTCAGGTTTCATCAGAGACCCTGAAGGAATTGTAAAGAATTTCCCAGTTTTTTTTGTTTTGTTTTTGAAATTCCTTTTTATAGTGGGTTTGAGCTGCTTCTCGCTGCCATGTTTATGCCAGTCTAGACACACTTGATTCCCTTACGGAGACATATCAATACATAGGTTTTAAGATTCTTACTAGTCAGATATATTCCTCTGCGTGAAATATGGGGTTTTGAGTCCCTTTCACTGAGGAAGGTGTAGGTCTTGTCTATTCCATAGTTGGTTTTTGGAACGGTACCTGTGCTTATATCAAACTCTGGTTTTATGCATCACCCCACCTCTCCTTCCCCCTTAAGCAGGCATAAGAGTGTTTTCTAAATGTGAGACACTGTTCTCTTTCCTAACTCAGTTCAAGTGTAGCCATGTTTACAGGATCTTCATAAGTGATAACTTATGATAAGTTTCTTTTTCTCTGTGACTTATTTCACTTAGAATCATCGTACCTGAATCCACCCATTTTGCTGCTACTGGTCTTATGACATTGATTTCATGGCTGAGGGATATTCCATCGTACGTAAGTACCACAATTTTTTGAACCAATTTTATATTTCCTGGGATATTTAAGGTGTACCCAAGTTGAGGTCATTGTAAGCAGTGCAGCCCTAAATTTTGGGGTGGCTCTGTCTTATTGATTTTCAGTTTTTCCCAGGTACATTCCCTAGACTGGAAGTGCCCTTGGCTCTGTAGCTCTGTTGTTTACTTGTTTTAGGGAACACAATGCACTCCTCCAGAGAGGCAGTTGGCAATTTACATCCCGCCCATCAGCATAACAAGGCTCCCTGTTCTCCAGGGCCTGTCTTGCCTTTCTGGTTTTTACACATTTTGTGGATGTCCCTTTTGACTGGTGGGAAGTGATACTTCTTTGTAGTGCAGATTTGCATTGCCCGCTTGCTTGCTTGGCCAAAAAGGGCGTATGCGTTTTCTCCTGAATATATTCAGGAGAAAACGCATACGCCCTTTTTGGCCAAGTGCATCATTGTCGAAGTTGTGCCCCTCTTCCTGTGCTTTAAAGGCGATTCCAACGTACCTCTTGAAATCTGTTTCCTGCTATTCTGCCTCGCTTTCAAGTCTGCCTCGTTGCTTTCCCTCAACAGATTTTTGGACGATAGTTGTCCTTTATTACTCGGCCAGTTTGTGAATTGCTGTGCCCCTGAGCTCCATTTTTCAACTCGTTTTTGGTGAGCTGACCGCAAGTTCAAAATTTTGGTTCAGGATCTATACTGATTCCCGGTGGGTGGCTGAGACTTTGGTTAATTCTTCTTCCTGCCGGGAAATTACAGTGATATGTGCCCGTCCAAATGCCTAACAGCTACTCTCTCATTGGTTCTCCCTCTTCCCTTTCATCCTCTGCCATATTGGCAACCTGTGCGAACCAGCAGGTTAAAGGTGCTGTCTCTCCAAGTTGGGAGGTTGATAATAAAGCAGATGGAAAGTCAAACCGGAGCACCAGGAGAGGGACTATTCGTTGAGTTTTAGAAACCTTTCGTATTCACAGTGTGTCCGTTCTCTAGGATTCCCGTACATGTTATATCTGTAGTAATATTCCCTTCAACCTGGAGAGTTGGGACCCATGGAATGTGTGCCATGCATTATTACTTTAAAGGGTCTGCATTTGCTCACCCAATCTCACCAATCCTCTCAGTCCCAAGTGTCCAGCCTTATGCCACATCCAGCTGTCATTGTAGATAGGGTCATTTCAGGTTTCATCAGAGACCCTGAAGGAATTGTAAAGAATTTCCCAGTTATTTTGTTTTATTTTTGAAATTCCTTTTTATAGTGGGTTTGAGCTGATTCTCGCTGCCATATTTATCCCAGTCTAGACACACTTGATTCCCTTACGGAGACATATCAATACATCGGTTTTAAGATTCTTACTAGTCAGATATATTCCTCTGCGGGAAATATGGGGTTTTGAGTCCCTTTCACTGAGGAAGGTGTAGGTCTTGTCTATTCCATAGTTGGTTTTTGGAACGGTACCTGTGCTTATATCAAACTCTGGTTTTATGCATCACCCCACCTCTCCTTCCCCCTTAAGCAGGCATAAGAGTGTTTTCTAAATGTGAGACACTGTTCTCTTTCCTAACTCAGTTCAAGTGTAGCCATGTTTACAGGATCTTCATAAGTGATATCTTATGATAAGTTTCTTTTTCTGTGTGACTTATTTCACTTAGAATCATCGTACCTGAATCCACCCATTTTGCTGCTACTGGTCTTATGACATTGATTTCATGGCTGAGGGATATTCCATCGTACGTAAGTACCACAATTTTTTGAACCATTTTTATATTTCCTGGGATATTTAAGGTGTACCCAAGTTGAGGTCCTTGTAAGCAGTGCAGCCCTAAATTTTGGGGTGGCTGTGTCTTTTTGATTTTCAGTTTTCCCAAGGTATATTCCCTAGACTGGAAGTGCCCTTGGCTCTGTAGCTCTGTTGTTTACTTGTTTTAGGGAACACAATGCACTCCTCCAGAGAGGCAGTTGGCAATTTACATCCCGCCCATCAGCATAACAAGGCTCCCTGTTCTCCAGGGCCTGTCTTGCCTTTCTGGTTTTTACACATTTTGTGGATGTCCCTTTTGACCGGTGGGAAGTGATACTTCTTTGTAGTGCAGATTTGCATTGCCCGCTTGCTTGCTTGGCCAAAAAGGGCGTATGCGTTTTCTCCTGAATATATTCAGGAGAAAATGCATACGCCCTTTTTGGCCAAGTGCATCATTGTCGAAGTTGTGCCCCTCTTCCTGTGCTTTAAAGGCGATTCCAACGTACCTCTTGAAATCTGTTTCCTGCTATTCTGCTTCGCTTTCAAGTCCACCTCGTTGCCTTCCCTCAACAGATTTTTGGACGATAGTTGTCCTTTATTACTCGGCCAGTTTGTGAATTGCTGTGCCCCTGAGCTCCATTTTTCAACTCGTTTTTGGTGAGCTGACCACAGGTCCAAAATTTTGGTTCAGAATCTATGCTGGTTCCCGGTGGGGGGCTGAGACTTTGGTTAATTCTTCTTCCTGCCGGGAAATTAGAGTGATATGTGCCCGTCCAAATGCCTAACAGCTACTCTCTCATTGGTTCTCCCTCTTCCCTTTCATCCTCTGCCAAATTGGCAACCTGTGCGAACCAGGAGGTTAAAGGGGCTGTCTCTCCAAGTTGGGAGGTTGATAGTAAAGCAGGTGGAAAGTCAAACCGGAGCACCAGGAGAGGGACTATTCGTTGAGATTTAGAAGCCTTTCGTATTCACAGTGTGTCCGTTCTCTAGGTTTCCCGTACATGTTATATCTGTAGTAATATTCCCTTCAACCTGGAGAGTTGGGACCCATGGAATGTGTGCCATGCACTATTGCTTTAAATGGTCTGCATTTGTTCACCCAGTCTCAACAATCCTCTCAGTCCCAAGTGTCCAGCCTTATGCCTCATCCAGCTGTCGTTGTTCATAGGGTCATTCCAGGTTTCATCAGAGACCCTGAAGGAATTGTAAAGAATTTCCCAGTTTTTTTGTTTTGTTTTTGAAATTCCTTTTTATAGTGGGTTTGAGCTGATTCTCGCTGCCATGTTTATGCTAGTCTAGACACACTTGATTCCCTTACGGAGACATATCAATACATAGGTTTTAAGATTCTTACTAGTCAGATATATTCCTCTGCGGGAAATATGGTGTTTTGAGTCCCTTTCACTGAGGAAGGTGTAGGTCTTGTCTATTCCATAGTTGGTTTTTGGAACGGTACCTGTGCTTATATATAACTCTGGTTTTATGCATCACCCCACCTCTCCTTCCCCCTTAAGCAGGCATAAGAGTGTTTTCTAAATGTGAGACACTGTTCTCTTTCCTAACTCAGTTCAAGTGTAGCCATGTTTATAGGATCTTCATAAGTGATATCTTATGATAAGTTTCTTTTTCTCTGTGACTTATTTCACATAGAATCATCATACCTGAATCCACCCATTTTGCTGCTACTGGTCTTATGACATGATTTCATGGTTGAGGGATATTCCATCGTATGTAAGTACCACAATTTTTTGAACCATTTTTATATTTCCTGGGATATTTAAGGTGTACCCAAGTTGAGGTCCTTGTAAGCAGTGCAGCCCTAAATTTTGTGGTTCCTCTGTCTTATTGATTTTCAGTTTTGCCAAGGTATATTCCCTAGACTGGAAGTGCCCTTGGCTCTGTAGCTCTGTTGTTTACTTGTTATAGGGAACACAATGCACTCCTCCAGAGAGGCAGTTGGCAATTTACATCCCGCTCATCAGCATAACAAGGCTCCCTGTTCTCCAGGGCCTGTCTTACCTTTCTGGTTTTTACACATTTTGTGGATGTCCCTTTTGACCGGTGGGAAGTGATACTTCTTTGTAGTGCAGATTTGCATTGCCCGCTTGCTTGCTTGGCCAAAAAGGGCGTATGCATTTTCTCCTGAATATATTCAGGAGAAAACGCATACGCCCTTTTTGGCCAAGTGCATCATTGTCGAAATTGTGCCCCTCTCCCTGTGCTTTAAAGGCGATTCCAACGTACCTCTTGAAATCTGTTTCCTGCTATTCTGCCTCGCTTTCAAGTCCGCGTCGTTGCCTTCCCTCAACAGATATTTGGACGATAGTTGTCCTTTATTACTTGGCCAGTTTGTGTGTTGCTGTGCCCCTGAGCTCCATTTTTCAACTCGTTTTTGGTGAGCTGACCGCAAGTCGAAAATTTTGGTTCAGGACCTATACTGGTTGCCGGTGGGTGGCTGAGACTTTGGTTAATTCTTCTTCCTGCCGGGAAATTACAGTGATATGTGCCCGTCCAAATGCCTAACAGCTACTCTCTCATTGGTTCTCCCTCTTCCCTTTCATCCTCTGGCAAATTGGCAACCTGTGCGAACCAGGAGCTTAAAGGGGCTTTCTCTCCAAGTTGGGAGGTTGATAGTAAAGCACATGGAAAGTCAAACTGGAGCAACAGGAGAGGGACTATTCGTTGAGTTTTAGAAACCTTTCGTATTCACAGTGGGTCTGTTCTCTAGGTTTCCCATACATGATATAGCTGTAGTAATATTCCCTTCAACCTGGAGAGTTGGGACCCATGGAATGGGTGCCATGAGTTATTGCTTTAAAGGGTCTGCATTTGCTCACCCAATCTCACCAATCGTCTCAGTCCCAAGTGTCCCTCCTTATGCCACCTCCAGCTGTCGTTGTAGAACGGTTCATTCCAGGTTTCATCAGAGACCCTGAAGGAATTGTAAAGAATTTCCCAGTTTTTTTGTTTTGTTTTTGAAATTCCTTTTTATAGTGGGTTTGAGGTGATTCTCGCTGCCATGTTTATGCCAGTCTAGACACACTTGCTTCCCTTATGGAGACATATCAATACATAGGTTCTAAGATTCTTACTAGTCAGATATATTCCTCTGTGGGAAATATGGGGTTTTGAGTCCCTTTCACTGAGGAAGGTGTAGGTCTTGTCTATTCCATAGTTGGTTTTTGGAACAGTACCTGTGCTTATATCAAACTCTGGTTTTATGCATCACCCCACCTCTCCTTCCCCCTTAAGCAGGTATAAGAGTGTTTTCTAAATGTGAGACACTGTTCTCTTTCCTAACTCAGTTCAAGTGTAGCCATGTTTACAGGTTCTTCATAAGTGATATCTTATGATAAGTTTCTTTTTCTGTGTGACTTATTTCACTTAGATCCATCGTACCTGAATCCACCCATTTTGCTGCTACTGGTCTTATGACATTGATTTCATGGCTGAGGGATATTCCATCGTACGTAAGTACCACAATTTTTTGAACCATTTTTATATTTCCTGGGATATTTAAGGTGTACCCAAGTTGAGGTCCTTGTAAGCAGTGCAGCCCTAAATTTTGGGGTGGCTCTGTCTTATTGATTTTCAGTTTTCCCAAGGTATATTCCCTAGACTGGAAGTTCCCTTTGCTCTGTAGCTCTGTTGTTTACTTGTTTTAGGGAACACAATGCACTCCTCCAGAGAGGCAGTTGGCAATTTACATCCCGCCCATCAGCATAATAAGGCTCTCTGTTCTCCAAGGCCTGTCTTGCCTTTCTGGTTTTTACACATTTTGTGGATGTCCCTTTTGACCAGTGGGAAGTGATACTTCTTTGTAGTGCAGATTTGCATTGCCCGCTTGCTTGCTTGGCCAAAAAGGGCGTATGCGTTTTCTCCTGAATATATTCAGGAGAAAACGCATACGCCCTTTTTGGCCAAGTGCATCATTGTCGAAGTTGTGCCCCTCTCCCTGTGCTTTAAAGGCGATTCCAACGTACCTCTTGAAATCTGTTTCCTGCCCTCTGCCTCGCATTCAAGTCCGCGTCGTTGCCTTCCCTCAACAGATTTTTGGACGATAGTTGTCCTTTTTTACTTGGCCAGTTTGTGTGTTGCTGTGCCCCTGATCTCCATTATTCAACTCGTTTTTGGTGAGCTGACCGCAGGTCCAAAATTTTGGTTCAGTACCTATGCTGGTTCCCGGTGGGTGGCTGAGACTTTGGTTAATTCTTCTTCGTGCCCGGAAGTTAGAGTGATATTTGCCCGTCCAAATGCCTAATAGCTACTCTCTCATTGGATCTCCCTCTTCCCTTTCATCCTCTGCCAAATTGGCAACCTGTGCGAACCAGGAGGTTAAAGGGGCTGTCTCTCCAAGTTGGGAGGTTGATAGTAAAGCAGATGGAAAGTCAAACCGGAGCACCAGGAGAGGGACTATTCGTTGAGTTTTAGAAACCTTTCGTATACACAGTGTGTCCGTTCTCTATGTTTCCCGTACATGTTATAACTTTTGTAATATTCCCTTCAACCTGGAGAGTTGGGACCCATGGAATGGGTGCCATGCATTATTGCTTTAAAGGGTCTGCATTTGCTCACCCAATCTCACCAATCCTCTCAGTCCCAAGTGTCCAGCCTTATGCCTCATCCAGCTGTCGTTGTTCATAGGGTCATTCCAGGTTTCATCAGAGACCCTGAAGGAATTGTAAAGAATTTCCCAGTTTTTTTGTTTTGTTTTTGAAATTCCTTTTTATAGTGAGTTTGAGCTGATTCTCGCTGCCATGTTTATGCCAGTCTAGACACACTTGATTCCCTTACGGAGACATATCAATACATAGGTTTTAAGATTCTTACTAGTCAGATATATTCCTCTGCGCGAAATATGTGGTTTTGAGTCCCTTTCACTGAGGAAGGTGTAGGTCTTGTCTATTCCATAGTTGGTTTTTGGAACGGTAACTGTGCTTGTATCAAACTCTGGTTTTATGCATCACCCCACCTCTCCTTCCCCCTTAAGCAGGTATAAGAGTGTTTTCTAAATGTGAGACACTGTTCTCTTTCCTAACTCAGTTCAAGTGTAGCCATGTTTACAGAATCTTCATAAGTGATATCTTATGATAAGTTTCTTTTTCTCTGTGACTTATTTCACTTAGAATCATCGTACCTGAATCCAACCATTTTGCTGCTACTGGTCTTATGACATTGATTTCATGGCTGAGGGATATTCCATCGTACGTAAGTACCACAATTTTTTGAACCATTTTTATATTTCCTGGGATATTTAAGGTGTACCCAAGTTGAGGTCCTTGTAAGCAGTGCAGACCTAAATTTTGGGGTGGCTCTGTCTTATTGATTTTCAGTTTTCCCAAGGTACATTCCCTAGACTGGAAGTGCCCTTGGCTCTGTAGCTCTGTTGTTTACTTGTTTTAGGGAACACAATGTACTCCTCCAGAGAGGCAGTTGGCAATTTACTTCTGGCCCATCTGCATAACAAGGCTCCCTGTTCTCCAGGGCCTGTCTTGCCTTTCTGGTTTTTACACATTTTGTGGATGTCCCTTTTGACCGGTCGGAAGTGATACTTCTTTGTAGTGCTGATTTGCATTGCCCGCTTGCTTGCTTGGCCAAAAAGGGCATATGCGTTTTCTCCTGAATATATTCAGGAGAAAAAGCATACGCCCTTTTGGCCAAGTGCATCATTGTCGAAGTTGTGCCACTCTTCCTGTGCTTTAAAGGTGATTCCAACGTACATCTTGAAATCTGTTTCCTGCTATTCTGCCTCGCTTTCAAGTCCGCCTCGTTGCCTTCCCTCAACTGATTTTTGGATGATAGTTGTCCTTTATTACTCGGCCAGTTTGTGAATTGCTGTGCCCCTGAGCTCCATTTTTCAACTCGTTTTTGGTGAGCTGACCGCAAGTCCAAAATTTTGGTTCAGGACCTATACTGGTTGCCAGTGGGTGGCTGAGACTTTGGTTAATTCTTCTTCCTGCCGGGAAATTACAGTGATATGTGCCCGTCCGAATGCCTAACAGCTACTCTCTCATTGGTTCTCCCTCTTCCCTTTCATCCTCTGGCAAATTGGCAACCTGTGCGAACCAGGAGCTTAAAGGGGCTTTCTCTCCAAGTTGGGAGGTTGATAGTAAAGCACATGGAAAGTCAAACTGGAGCAACAGGAGAGGGACTATTCGTTGAGTTTTAGAAACCTTTCGTATTCACAGTGGGTCTGTTCTCTAGGTTTCCCGTACATGTTATAGCTGTGGTAATATTCCCTTCAACCTGGAGAGTTGGGACCCATGGAATGGGTGCCATGAGTTATTGCTTTAAAGGGTCTGCATTTGCTCACCCAATCTCACCAATCGTCTCAGTCCCAAGTGTCCCTCCTTATGCCACATCCAGCTGTCGTTGTAGAACGGTTCATTCCAGGTTTCATCAGAGACCCTGAAGGAATTGTAAAGAATTTCCCAGTTTTTTTGTTTTGTTTTTGAAATTCCTTTTTATAGTGGGTTTGAGGTCATTCTCGCTGCCATGTTTATGCCAGTCTAGACACACTTGATTCCCTTACGGAGACATATCAATACATAGGTTCTAAGATTCTTACTAGTCAGATATATTCCTCTGCGGGAAATATGGGGTTTTGAGTCCCTTTCACTGAGGAAGGTGTAGGTCTTGTCTATTCCATAGTTGGTTTTTGGAACGGTACCTGTGCTTATATCCAACTCTGGTTTTATGCATCACCCCACCTCTCCTTCCCCCTTAAGCAGGCATAAGAGTGTTTTCTAAATGTGAGACACTGTTCTCTTTCCTAACTCAGTTCAAGTGTAGCCATATTTACAGGTTCTTCATAAGTGATATCTTATGATAAGTTTCTTTTTCTGTGTGACTTATTTCACTTAGAACCATCGTACCTGAATCCACCCATTTTGCTGCTACTAGTCTTATGACATCGATTTCATGGCTGAGGGATATTCCATCGTACGTAAGTACCACAATTTTTTGAACCATTTTTATATTTCCTGGGATATTTAAGGTGTACCCAAGTTGAGGTCCTTGTACGCAGTGCAGCCCTAAATTTTGTGGTGGATCTGTCTTTTTGATTTTCAGTTTTCCCAAGTTATATTCCCTAGACTGGAAGTTCCCTTGGCTCTGTAGCTCTGTTGTTTACTTGTTTTAGGGAACACAATGCACTCCTCCAGAGAGGCAGTTGGCAATTTACATCCCGCCCATCAGCATAACAAGGCTCCCTGTTCTCCAGGGCCTGTCTTGCCTTTCTGGTTTTTACACATTTTGTGGATGTCCCTTTTGACCAGTGGGAAGTGATACTTCTTTGTAGTGCAGATTTGCATTGCCCGCTTGCTTGCTTGGCCAAAAAGGGCGTATGCGTTTTCTCCTGAATATATTCAGGAGAAAACGCATACGCCCTTTTTGGCCAAGTGCATCATTGTCGAAGTTGTGCCCCTCTCCCTGTGCTTTAAAGGCGATTCCAACGTACCTCTTGAAATCTGTTTCCTGCTATTCTGCCTCGCATTCAAGTCCGCGTCGTTGCCTTCCCTCAACAGATTTTTGGACGATAGTTGTCCTTTTTTACTTGGCCAGTTTGTGTGTTGCTGTGCCCCTGATCTCCATTATTCAACTCGTTTTTGGTGAGCTGACCGCAGGTCCAAAATTTTGGTTCAGTACCTATGCTGGTTCCCGGTGGGTGGCTGAGACTTTGGTTAATTCTTCTTCGTGCCCGGAAGTTAGAGTGATATTTGCCCGTCCAAATGCCTAACAGCTACACTCTCATTGGATCTCCATCTTCCCTTTCATCCTCTGCCAAATTGGCAACCTGTGCGAACCAGGAGGTTAAAGGGGCTGTCTCTCCAAGTTGAGAGGTTGATAGTAAAGCAGATGGAAAGTCAAACCGGAGCACCAGGAGAGGGACTATTCGTTGAGTTTTAGAAACCTTTCGTATTCACAGTGTGTCCGTTCTCTAGGTTTCCCGTACATGTTATAACTTTAGTAATATTCCCTTCAACCTGGAGATTTGGGACCCATGGAATGTGTGCCATGCATTATTGCTTTAAAGGGTCTGCATTTGCTCACCCAATCTCACCAATCCTCTCAGTCCCAAGTGTCCAGCCTTATGCCTCATCCAGCTGTCGTTGTTCATAGGGTCATTCCAGGTTTCATCAGAGACCCTGAAGGAATTGTAAAGAATTTCCCAGTTTTTTTGTTTTGTTTTTGAAATTCCTTTTTATAGTGAGTTTGAGCTGATTCTCGCTGCCATGTTTATGCCAGTCTAGACACACTTGATTCCCTTACGGAGACATATCAATACATAGGTTTTAAGATTCTTACTAGTCAGATATATTCCTCTGCGCGAAATATGGGGTTTTGAGTCCCTTTGACTGAGGAAGGTGTAGGTCTTGTCTATTCCATAGTTGGTTTTTGGAACGGTAACTGTGCTTGTATCAAACTCTGGTTTTATGCAACACCCCACCTCTCCTTCCCCCTTAAGCAGGCATAAGAGTGTTTTCTAAATGTGAGACACTGTTCTCTTTCCTAACTCAGTTCAAGTGTAGCCATGTTTACAGAATCTTCATAAGTGATATCTTATGATAAGTTTCTTTTTCTCTGTGACTTATTTCACTTAGAATCATCGTACCTGAATCCACCCATTTTGCTGCTACTGGTCTTATGACATTGATTTCATGGCTGAGGGATATTCCATCGTACGTAAGTACCACAATTTTTTGAACCATTTATATATTTAATGGGATATTTAAGATGTACCCAAGTTGAGGTCCTTGTAAGCAGTGCAGACCTAAATTTTGGGGTGGCTCTGTCTTATTGATTTTCAGTTTTCCCAAGGTACATTCCCTAGACTGGAAGTGCCCTTGGCTCTGTAGCTCTGTTGTTTACTTGTTTTAGGGAACACAATGTACTCCTCCAGAGAGGCAGTTGGCAATTTACTTCCGGCCCATCAGCATAACAAGGCTCCCTGTTCTCCAGGGCCTGTCTTGCCTTTCTGGTTTTTACACATTTTGTGGATGTCCCTTTTGACCGGTGGGAAGTGATACTTCTTTGTAGTGCAGATTTGCATTGCCCGCTTGCTTGCTTGGCCAAAATGGGCGTATGCGTTTTCTCCTGAATATATTCAGGAGAAAACGCATACGCCCTTTTTGGCCATGTGCATCATTGTCGAAGTTGTGCCCCTCTCCCTGTGCTTTAAAGGCGATTCCAACGTACCTCTTGAAATCTGTTTCCTGCTATTCTGCCTCGCATTCAAGTCCGCGTCGTTGCCTTCCCTCAACAGATTTTTGGACGATAGTAGTCCTTTTTTACTTGGCCAGTTTGTGTGTTGCTGTGCCCCTGATCTCCATTATTCAACTCGTTTTTGGTGAGCTGACCGCAGGTCCAAAATTTTGGTTCAGTACCTATGCTGGTTCCCGGTGGGTGGCTGAGACTTTGGTTAATTCTTCTTCGTGCCCGGAAGTTAGAGTGATATTTGCCCGTCCAAATGCC
This sequence comes from Hyperoodon ampullatus, assembly GCF_949752795.1. NCBI lineage: Eukaryota > Metazoa > Chordata > Mammalia > Artiodactyla > Ziphiidae > Hyperoodon > Hyperoodon ampullatus. Next base: position 225,157 of record NW_027640834.1, on the reverse strand, counting down.
TAACAGCTACACTCTCATTGGATCTCCATCTTCCCTTTCATCCTCTGCCAAATTGGCAACCTGTGCGAACCAGGAGGTTAAAGGGGCTGTCTCTCCAAGTTGAGAGGTTGATAGTAAAGCAGATGGAAAGTCAAACCGGAGCACCAGGAGAGGGACTATTCGTTGAGTTTTAGAAACCTTTCGTATTCACAGTGTGTCCGTTCTCTAGGTTTCCCGTACATGTTATAACTTTAGTAATATTCCCTTCAACCTGGAGAGTTGTGACCCATGGAATGGGTGCCATGAGTTATTGCTTTAAAGGGTCTGCATTTGCTCACCCAATCTCACCAATCCTCTCAGTCCCAAGTGTCCAGCCTTATGCCTCTTCCAGCTGTCGTTGTGCATAGGGTCATTCCAGGTTTCATCAGAGACCCTGAAGGAATTGTAAAGAATTTCCCAGTTTTTTTGTTTTGTTTTTGAAATTCCTTTTTATAGTGAGTTTGAGCTGATTCTCGCTTCCATGTTTATGCCAGTCTAGACACACTTGATTCCCTTACGGAGACATATCAATACATAGGTTTTAAGATTCTTACTAGTCAGATATATTCCTCTGCGCGAAATATGGGGTTTTGAGTCCCTTTCACTGAGGAAGGTGTAGGTCTTGTCTATTCCATAGTTGGTTTTTGGAACGGTAACTGTGCTTGTATCAAACTCTGGTTTTATGCATCACCCCACCTCTCCTTCCCCCTTAAGCAGGTATAAGAGTGTTTTCTAAATGTGAGACACTGTTCTCTTTCCTAACTCAGTTCAAGTGTAGCCATGTTTACAGGATCTTCATAAGTGATATCTTATGATAAGTTTCTTTTTCTCTGTGACTTATTTCACTTAGAATCATCGTACCTGAATCCACCCATTTTGCTGCTACTGGTCTTATGACATTGATTTCATGGCTGAGGGATATTCCATCGTACGTAAGTACCACAATTTTTTGAACCATTTTTATATTTCCTGGGATATTTAAGGTGTACCCAAGTTGAGGTCCTTGTAAGCAGTGCAGACCTAAATTTTGGGGTGGCTCTGTCTTATTGATTTTCAGTTTTCCCAAGGTACATTCCCTAGACTGGAAGTGCCCTTGGCTCTGTAGCTCTGTTGTTTACTTGTTTTAGGGAACACAATGTACTCCTCCAGAGAGGCAGTTGGCAATTTACTTCCGGCCCATCTGCATAACAAGGCTCCCTGTTCTCCAGGGCCTGTCTTGCCTTTCTGGTTTTTACACATTTTGTGGATGTCCCTTTTGACCGGTCGGAAGTGATACTTCTTTGTAGTGCAGATTTGCATTGCCCGCTTGCTTGCTTGGCCAAAAAGGGCATATGCGTTTTCTCCTGAATATATTCAGGAGAAAAAGCATACGCCCTTTTGGCCAAGTGCATCATTGTCGAAGTTTTGCCACTCTACCTGTGCTTTAAAGGTGATTCCAACGTACCTCTTGAAATCTGTTTCCTGCTATTCTGCCTCGCTTTCAAGTCCGCCTCGTTGCCTTCCCTCAACTGATTTTTGGATGATAGTTGTCCTTTATTACTCGGCCAGTTTGTGAACTGCTGTGCCCCTGAGCTCCATTTTTCAACTCGTTTTTGGTGAGCTGACCGCAAGTCCAAAATTTGGGTTCAGGACCTATACTGGTTGCCGGTGGGTGGCTGAGACTTTGGTTAATTCTTCTTCCTTCCGGGAAATTACAGTGATATGTGCCCGTCCAAATGCCTAACAGCTACTCTCTCATTGGTTCTCCCTCTTCCCTTTCATCCTCTGGCAAATTGGCAACCTGTGCGAACCAGGAGCTTAAAGGGGCTTTCTCTCCAAGTTGGGAGGTTGATAGTAAAGCAGATGGAAAGTCAAACTGGAGCAACAGGAGAGGGACTATTCGTTGAGTTTTAGAAACCTTTCGTATTCACAGTGGGTCTGTTCTCTAGGGTTCCCGTACATGTTATAGCTGTAGTAATATTCCCTTCAACCTGGAGAGTTGGGACCCATGGAATGGGTGCCATGAGTTATTGGTTTAAAGGGTCTGCATTTGCTCACCCAATCTCACCAATCGTCTCAGTCCCAAGTGTCCCTCCTTATGCCACCTCCAGCTGTCATTGTAGAACGGTTCATTCCAGGTTTCATCAGAGACCCTGAAGGAATTGTAAAGAATTTCCCAGTTTTTTTGTTTTCTTTTTGAAATTCCTTTTTATAGTGGGTTTGAGCTGATTCTCGCTGCCATGTTTATGCCAGTCTAGTCACACTTGATTCCCTTACGGAAACATATCAATACATAGGTTCTAAGATTCTTACTAGTCAGATATATTCCTCTGCGGGAAATATGGGGTTTTGAGTCCCTTTCACTGAGGAAGGTGTAGGTCTTGTCTATTCCATAGTTGGTTTTTGGAACGGTACCTGTGCTTATATCAAACTCTGGTTTTATGCATCACCCCACCTCTCCTTCCCACTTAAGCAGGCATAAGAGTGTTTTCTAAATGTCAGACACTGTTCTCTTTCCTAACTCAGTTCAAGTGTAGCCATGTTTACAGGTTCTTCATAAGTGATATCTTATGATAAGTTTCTTTTTCTGTGTGACTTATTTCACTTAGAACCATCGTACCTGAATCCACCCATTTTGCTGCTACTGGTCTTATGACATTGATTTCATGGCTGAGGGATATTCCATCGTACGTAAGTATCACAATTTTTTGAACCATTTTTATATTTCCTGGGATATTTAAGGTGTACCCAAGTTGAGGTCCTTGTAAGCAGTGCAGCCCTCAATTTTGGGGTGGCTCTGTCTTATTGATTTTCAGTTTTCCCAAGGTATATTCCCTAGACTGGAAGTGCCCTTGGCTCTGTAGCTCTGTTGTTTACTTGTTTTAGGGAACACAATGCACTCCTCCAGAGAGACAGTTGGCAATTTACATCCCGCCCATCAGCATAACAAGGCTCCCTGTTTTCCAGAGCCTGTCTCGCCTTACTGGTTTTTACACATTTTGTGGATGTCCCTTTTGACCGGTGGGAAGTGATACTTCTTTGTAGTGCAGATTTGCATTGCCCGCTTGCTTGCTTGGCCAAAAAGGGCGTATGCGTTTTCTCCTGAATATATTCAGGAGAAAACGCATACACCCTTTTTGGCAAAGTGCCTCATTGTCGAAGTTGTGCCCCTCTTCCTGTGCTTTAAAGGAGATTCCAATGTACCTCTTGAAATCTGTTTCCTTCTATTCTGCCTCGATTTCAAGTCCGCCTCGTTGCCTTCCCTCAACAGATTTTTTTACGATAGTTGTCCTTTATTACTCGGCCGGTTTGTGAATTGCTGTGCCCCTGAGCTCCATTTTTCAACTCGTTTTTGGTGAGCTGACCGCAAGTCCAAAATTTTGGTTCAGGACCTATACTGGTTCCCGGTGGGTGGCTGAGACTTTGGTTAATTCTTCTTCCTGCCGGGAAATTACAGTGATATGTGCCCATCCAAATGCCTAACTGCTACTCTCTCATTGGTTCTCCCTCATCCCTTTCATCCTCTGCCAAATTGGCAACCTGTGCGAACCAGGAGGTTAAAGGGGCTGTCTCTCCAAGTTGGGAGGTTGATAGTAAAGCAGATGGAAAGTCAAACCGGAGCACCAGGAGAGGGACTATTCGTTGAGTTTTAGAAACCTTTCGTATTCACAGTGTGTCTGTTCTCTAGGTTTCCCGTACATGTTATATCTATAGTAATATTCCCTTCAACATGGAGAGTTGGGACCCATGGACTGGGTGCCATGCATTATTGCTTTAAGGGGTCTGCATTTGCTCACCCAATCTCACCAATCCTCTCAGTCCCATGTGTCCCTCCTTATGCCACATCCAGCTGTCGTTGTAGATATGGTCATTCCAGGTTTCATCAGAGACACTGAAGGAATTGGAAAAATTTCCCAGTTTTTTTGTTTTCTTTTATAAATTCCTTTTTATAGTGGGTTTGAGCTGATTCTAACTGCCATGTTTATGCCAGTCTAGACACACTTGATTCCCCTACGGAGACATATCAATACATAGGTTTTAAAATTCTTACTAGTCAGATATATTCCTCTGTGGGAAATATGGGGTTTTGAGTCCCTTTCACTGAGGAAGGTGTAGGTCTTGTCTATTCCATAGTTGGTGTTTGTAACTGTACCTGTGCTTATATCAAACTGTGGTTTTAGGCATCACCCCACCTCTCCTTCCCCCTTAAGCAGGCATAAGAGTGTTTTCTAAATGTGAGACACTGTTCTCTTTCCTAACTCAGTTCAAGTGTAGCCATGTTTACAGGATCTTCATAAGTGATATCTTATGATAAGTTTCTTTTTCTGTGTGACTTATTTCACTTAGAATCATCGTACCTGAATCCACCCATTTTGCTGCTACTGGTCTTATGACATTGATTTCATGGCTGAGGGATATTCCATCGTACGTAAGTACCACAATTTTTTGAACCTTTTTTATATTTCCAGGGATAATTAAGGCGTACCCAACTTGAGGTCCTTGTAAGCAGTGCAGCCCTAAATTTTGGGGTGGCTCTGTCTTATTGATTTTCAGTTTTCCCAAGGAATATTCCCTAGACTGGAAGTGCCCTTGGCTCTGTAGCTCTGTTGTTTACTTGTTTTAGGGAACCCAATGCACTGCTCCAGAGAGGCAGTTGTCAATTTACATCCCACCCATCAGCATGACAAGGCACCCTGTTCTCAAGGGCCTGTCTTGCCTTTCTGGTTTTTACACATTTTGTGGATGTCCCTTTTGACCGGTCGGAAGTGATACTTCTTTTTAGTGCAGATTTGCATTGCCCGCTTGCTTGCTTGGCCAAAATTGGCGTAGGCGTTTTCTCCTGAATATATTCAGGAGAAAACGCATACACCCTTTTTGGACAAGTGCATCATTGTCGAAGTTGTGCCCCTCTTCCTGTGCTTACAAGGCGATTCAAACGTACCTGTTGAAATCTGTTTCCTGCTATTCTGCCTCGCTTTCAAGTCCGCCTCGTTGCCTTCCCTCAACAGATTTTTGGACGATAGTTGTCCTTTATTACTCGGCCAGTTTGTGAATTGCTGCGCCCCTGAGCTCCATTTTTCAACTCGTGTTTGGTGAGCTGACCGCAAGTCCAAAATTTTGGTTCAGGAACTATACTGGTTCCCGGTGGGTGGCTGAGACTTTGGTTAATTCTTCTTCCTGCCGGGAAATTACAGTGATATGTGCCCGTCCAAATGCCTAACAGCTACTCTCTCATTGGTTCTCCCTCTTCCCTTTCATCCTCTGCCAAATTGGAAACGTGTGCGAACCAGGAGGTTAAAGGGGCTGTCTCTCCAAGTTGGGAGGCTGATAGTAAAGCAGATGGAAAGTCAAACTGGAGCACCAGGAGAGGGACTATTCGTTGAGCTTTAGAAACCTTTCGTATTCACAGTGTGTCCGTTCTCTAGGTTTCCCGTACATGTTATAACTGTAGTAATATTCCCTTCAACCTGGAGAGTTGGGACCCATGGAATGGGTGCCATGCATTATTACTTTAAGGGGTCTGCATTTGCTCACCGAATCTCAGCAATACTCTCAGTCCCAAGTGTCCAGTCTTATGCCACATCCAGCTGTCGTTGTAGACAGGGTCATTCCAGGTTTCATCAGAGACCCTGAAGGAATTGTAAAGAATTTCCCAGTTTTTTTGTTTTATTTTTGAAATTCCTTTTTATAGTGGGTTTGAGCTGATTCTCGCTGCCATGTTTATGCCCGTCTAGACACACTTGATTCCCTTATGGAGACATATCAATACATAGGTTTTAAGATTCTTACTAGTCAGATATATTCCTCTGCGGGAAATATGGGGTTTTGAGTCCCTTTCACTGAGGAAGGTGTAGGTCTTGTCTATTCCATAGTTGGTTTTTGGAACGGTACCTGTGCTTATATCAAACTCTGGTTTTATGCATCACCCCACCTCTCCTTCCCCCTTAAGCAGGCATAAGAGTGTTTTCTAAATGTGAGACACTGTTCTCTTTCCTAACTCACTTTAAGTGTAGCCATGTTTACAGGATCTTCATAAGTGTTATCTTATGATAAGTTTCTTTTCCTCTGTGACTTATTTCACATAGAATCATCGTACCTGAATCCACCCATTTTGCTGCTACTGGTCTTTTGACATGATTTCATGGTTGAGGGATATTCCATCGTACGTAAGTACCACAATTTTTTGAACCACTTTTATATTTCCTGGGATATTTAAGGTGTACCCAAGTTGAGGTCCATTTAAGCAGTGCAGCCCTAAATTTTGTGGTTGCACTGTCTTATTGATTTTCAGTTTTGCCAAGGTATATTCCCTAGACTGGAAGTGCCCTTGGCTCTGTAGCTCTGTTCTTTACTTGTTTTAGGGAACACAATGCACTCCTCCAGAGAGGCAGTTGGCAATTTACATCCCGCCCATCAGCATAACAAGGCTCCCTGTTCTCCAGGGCCTGTCTTGCCTTTCTGGTTTTTGCACCTTTTGTGGATGTCCCTTTTGACCAGTGGGAAGTGATCCTTCTTTCTAGTGCAGATTTGCATTGCCCGCTTGCTTGCCTGGCCAAAAAGGGCGTATGCGTTTTCTCCTGAATATATTCAGGAGAAAACGCATACGCCCTTTTTGGCCTAGTGCATCATTGTCGTAGTTGTGCCCCTTTTCCTGTGCTTTAAAGGCGATTCCAACGTACGTCTTGAAATCTGTTTCCTGCTATTCTGCACCGCTTTCAAGTCCGCCTCGGTGCCTACCCTCAACAGATTTTTGGACGATAGTTGTCCTTTATTACTCGACCAGTTTGTGAATTGCTGTGCCCCTGAGCTCCATTTTTCAACTCGTTTTTGGTGAGCTGACCACAAGTCCAACATTTTGGTTCAGGACCTATGCTGGTTCCGGTTGGGGGCTGAGACTTTGGTTACTTCTTCTTCCTGCCGGGAAGTTAGAGTGATATGTGCCCGTCCAAATGCCTAACAGCTTCACTCTCATGGATTCTCCTTCTTCCCTTTCATCCTCTGCCAAATTGGCAACCTGTGCGAACCAGGAGGTTAAAGGGGCTGTCTCTCCAAGTTGGAGGTTGATAGTAAAGCAGATGGAAAGTCAAACCGGAGCACCAGGAGAGGGACTATTCGTTGAGTTTTAGAAACCTTTCGTATTCACAGTGGGTCCGTTCTCTAGGTTTCCCGTACATGTTATAGCTGTAGTAATATTCCCTTCAACCTGGAGAGTTGGGACCCATTGACTGGGTGCCATGCATTATTACTTTAAATGGTCTGCATTTGCTCACCAAATCTCACCAATCGTCTCAGTCCCAAGTGTCCAGCCTTATGCCACATCCAGCTGTCGTTGTAGATAGGGTCATTCCAGGGTTCATCAGAGACCCTGAAGGAATTGTAAAGATTTTCCCAGTTTTTTTGTTTTGTTTTTGAAATTCCTTTTTATCGTCTGTTTGAGCTGATTCTCGCTGCCATGTTTATGTCAGTCTAGACACACTTGATTCCCTTTCAGAGACATATCAATACATAGGTTTTAATATTCTTACTAGTCAGATATATTCCTCTGCGGGAAATATGGGGTTTTGAGTCCCTTTCACTGAGGAAGGTGTAGGTCTTGTCTATTCCATAGTTGGTTTTTGGAACGGTACCTGTGCTTATATCAAACTCTGGGTTTATGCATCACCCCACCTCTCCTTCCCCCTTAAGCAGGCATAAGACTGTTTTCTAAATGTGAGACACTGTTCTCTTTCCTAACTCAGTTCAAGTGTAGCCATGTTTACAGGATCTTCATAAGTGATATCTTATAATAAATTTCTTTCTCTGTGACTTATTTCACTTAGAATCATCGTACCTGAATCTACCCATTTTGCTGCTACTGGTCTTATGACATTGATTTCATGGCTGAGGGATATTCCATCGTACGTAAGTACCACAATTTTTTGAACCATTTTTATATTTCCTGGGATATTTAAGGTGTACCCAAGTTGAGGTCCTTGTAAGCAGTGCAGCCCTAAATTTTGGGGTGGCTCTGTCTTATTGATTTTCAGTTTTCCCAAGGTATATTCCCTAGACTGGAAGTGCCCTTGGCTCTGTAGCTCTGTTGTTTACTTGTTTTAGGGAACACAATGCACTCCCCCAGAGAGGCAGTTGGCAATTTACATCCCGCCCATCAGCATAACAAGGCTCCCTGTTCTCCAGGGCCTGTCTTGCCTTTCTGGTTTTTACACATTTTGTGGATGTTCCATTTGACCGGTGGGAAGTGATACTTCTTTGTAGTGCAGATTTGCATTGTCCGCTTGCTTGCTTGGCCAAAAAGGGCGTATGCGTTTTCTCCTGAATACATTCAGGAGAAAACGCATACGCCCTTTTTGGCCAAGTGCATCATTGTCGAAGTTGTGCCCCTGTTCCTGTGCTTTAAAGGCGATTCCAAAGTACCTCTTGAAATCTGTTTCCTGCTATTCTGCCTCGCTTTCAAGTCCGCCTCGTTGCCTTCCCTCAACAGATTTTTGGACGATAGATGTCCTTTAATACTCGGCCAGTTTGTGAATTGCTGTGCCCCTGAGCTCCATTTTTCAACTCGTTTTTGGTGAGCTGACCGCAAGTCCAAAATTTTGGTTCAGGACCTATACTGGTTCCCGGTGGGTGGCTGAGACTTTGGTTAATTCTTCTTCAGGCCGGGAAATTACAGTGATATGTGCCCGTCCAAATGCCTAACAGCTACTCTCTCATTGGTTCTCCATCTTCCCTTTCATCCTCTGCCAAATTGGCAACCTGTGCGAACCAGGACGTTAAAGGGGCTGTCTCTCCAAGTTGGGAGGTTGATAGTAAAGCAGATTGAAAGTCAAACCGGAGCACCAGGAGAGGAACTATTCGTTGAGTTTTAGAAAACTTTCGTATTCACAGTGTGTCCGTTCTCTAGGTTTCCCGTACATGTTATAACTATAGTAATATTCCCTTCAACCTGGAGAATTGGGACCCATGGAATGGGTGCCATGCATTATTGCTTTAAAGGGTCTGAATTTGATCACCAAATCTCACCAATCGTCTCAGTCCCAAGTGTCCAGCCTTATGCCACTTCCAGCTGTCGTTGTAGATAGGGTCATTCCAGGGTTCATCAGAGACCCTGAAGGAATTGTAAAGAATTTCCCAGTTTTTTTTGTTTTGTTTATGAAATTCCTTTTTATAGTGGGTTTGAGCTGATTCTCGCTGCCATGTTTATGCCAGTCTAGACACACTTGATTCCCTTATGGAGACATATCAATACATAGGTTTTAAGATTCTTACTAGTCAGATATATTCCTCTGTGGGAAATATGGGGTTTTGAGTCCCTTTCACTGAGGAAGGTGTAGGTCTTGTCTATTCCATAGTTGGTTTTTGGAACGGTACCTGTGCTTATATCAAACTCTGGGTTTATGCATCACCCCACCTCTCCTTCCCCCTTAAGCAGGCATAAGAGTGTTTTCTAAATGTGAGACACTGTTCTCTTTCCTAACTCAGTTCAAGTGTAGCCATGTTTACAGGATCTTCATAAGTGATATCTTATGATAAGTTTCTTTTTCTCTGTGACTTATTTCACTTAGAATCATCGTACCTGAATCTACCCATTTTGCTGCTACTGGTCTTATGACATTGATTTCATGGCTGAGGGATATTCCATCGTACGTAAGTACCACAATTTTTTGAACCATTTTTATATTTCCTGGGATATTTAAGGTGTACCCAAGTTGAGGTCCTTGTAAGCAGTGCAGCCCTAAATATTGGGGTGTCTCTGTGTTATTGATTTTCAGTTTTCCCAAGGTATATTCCCTAGACTGGAAGTGCCGTTGGCTCTGTAGCTCTGTTCTTTACTTGTTTTAGGGAACACAATGCACTCCTCCAGAGAGGCAGTTGGCAATTTACATCCCGCCCATCAGCATAACAAGGCTCCCTGTTCTCCAGGGCCTGTCTTGCCTTTCTGGTTTTTACACATTTTGTGGATGTCCCTTTTGACCGGTGGGAAGTGATACTTCTTTGTAGTGCAGATTTGCATTGCCCGCTTGCTTGCTTGGCCAAAAAGGGCGTATGCGTTTTCTCCTGATTATATTCAGGAGAAAACGCATACGCCCTTTTTGGCCAAGTGCATCATTGTCGAAGTTGTGCCCCTCTTCCTGTGCTTTAAAGGCGATTCCAACGTACCTATTGAAATCTGTTTCCTGCTATTCTCCCTCGGTTTGAAGTCCACCTCGTTGCCTTCTCTCAACAGATTTTTGGACGATAGTTGTCCTTTATTACTCGGCCAGTTTGTGAATTGCTGTGCCCCTGAGCTCCATTTTTCAACTCGTTTTTGGTGAGCTGACCGCACGTCCAACATTTTGGTTCTGGACCTATACTGGTTCCCGGTGGGTCGTGAAGACTTTGGTTAATACTTCTTCCTGCCGGGAAATTACAGTGATATGTGCCCGTCCACATGCCTAACAGCTACTCTCTCATTGGTTCTCCCTCTTCCCTTTCATCCTCTGCCAAATTGGCCACCTGTGCGAACCAGGAGGCTAAAGGAGCTGTCTCTCCAAGTTGGGAGGTTGATAGTAAAGCAGATGGAAAGTCAAACCGGAGCACCAGGAGAGGGACTATTCATTGAGTTTTAGAAACCTTTCGTATTCACAGTGTGTCCGTTCTCTAGGTTTCCCGTACATGTTATATCTGTAGTAATATTCCCTTCAACCTGGAGAGTTGGGACCCATGGAATGGGTGCCATGCATTATTGCTTTAAAGGGTCTGCATTTGCTCACCCAATCTCACCAATCCTCTCAGTCCCAAGTGTCCAGCCTTATGCCACATCCAGCTGTCGTTGTAGATAGGATCATTCCAGGTTTCATCAGAGACCCTGAAGGAATTGTAAAGTATTTCCCAGTTTTTTTGTTTTGTTTTTGAAATTCCTTTTTATAGTGGGTTTGAGCTGATTCTCGCTGCCATGTTTATGCCAGTCTAGAAACACTTGATTCTCTTACGGAGACATATCAATACATAGGTTTTAAGATTTTTAGTAATCAGATATATTCCTCTGCGGGAAATATGGGTCTTTGAATCCCTTTCACTGAGGAAGGTGTAGGTCTTGTCTATTCCATAGTTGGTTTTTGGAACGGTACCTGTGCTTATATCAAACTCTGGTTTTATGCATCACCCCACCTCTCCTTCCCCCTTAAGCAGGCATAAGAGTGTTTTCTAAATGTGAGACACTGTTCTCTTTCCTATCTCAGTTCAAGTGTAGCCATGTTTACAGGATCTTTATAAGTGATATCTTATGATAAGTTTCTTTTTCGCTGTGACTTATTTCACTTAGAATCATCGTACCTGAATCCACCCATTTTGCTGCTACTGGTTTTATGACATTGATTTCATGGCTGAGGGATATTCCATCGTACGTAAGTACCACACTTTTTTGAACCATTTTTATATTTCCTGGGATATTTAAGGTGTACACAAGTTGAGGTCCTTGTAAGCAGTGCAGCCCTAAATTTTGGCGTGGCTCTGTCTTATTGATTTTCAGTTTTCCCAAGGTATATTCCGTAGACTGAAGTGCCCTTGGGTCTGTAGCTCTGTTGTTTACTTGTTTTAGGGAACACAATGCACTCCTCCAGAGAGGCAGTTGGCAATTTACATCCCGCCCATCAGCATAACAAGCTCCCTGTTCTCCAGTGCCTGTCTTGCCTTTCTTGTTTTTACACATTTTGTGGATGTCCCTTTTGACCGGTGGGAAGTGATACTTCTTTGTATTGCAGATTTGCATTGCCCGCTTGCTTGCTTGGCCAAAAAGGGCGTATGCGTTTTCTCCTGAATATATTCAGGAGAAAACGCATACGCCCTTTTTGGCCAAGTGCATCATATTCGAAGTTGTGTCCCTCTTCCTGTGCTTTAAAGGCGATTCCAACGTACCTCTTGAAATCTGTTTCCTGCTATTCTGCCTCGCTTTCAAGTCCGCCTCGTTGCCTTCCCTCAACAGATTTTTGGACGATAGTTGTCCTTTATTACTCGGCCACTTTGTGAATTGCTGTGCCCCTGAGCTCCATTTTTCAACTCGTTTTTGGTGAGCTGACCACAAGTCCAAAATTTTGGTTCAGGACCTATACTCGTTCCCGATGGGTGGCTGAGACTTTGGTTAATTCTTCTTCCTGCCAGGAAATTACAGTGATATGTGCCCGTCCAAATGCCTAACAGCTACTCTCTCATTGGTTCTCCCTCTTCCCTTTCATCCTCTGCCAAATTGGAAACCTGTGCGAACCAGGAGGTTAAAGGGGCTGTCTATCCAAGTTGGGAGGTTGATAGTAAAGCAGATGGAAAGTCAAACCGGAGCACCAGGAGAGGGACTATTCGTTGAGTTTTAGAAACCTTTCGTATTCACAGTGTGTCTGTTCTCTAGGTTTCCCGTACATGTTATAGCTGTAGTAATATTCCCTTCAACCTGGAGAGTTGGGACCCATGGAATGGGTGCCAGGCATTTGTGCTGTAAACATTCTGCATTTGCTCACCCAATCTCACCAATCCTCTCAGTCCCAAGTGTCCAGCCTTATGCCACATCCAGCTGTCATTGTAGATAGGGTCATTCCAGGTTTCATCAGAGACCCTGAAGGAATTGTAAAGAATTTCCCAGTTTTTTTGTTTTGTTTTTGAAATTCCTTTTTATAGTGGGTTTGAGCTGATTCTCGCTGCCATGTTTATGCCAGTCTAGACACACTTGATTCCCGTACGGAGAAATATCAATTAATAGGTTTTAAGATTCTTAGTAGTCAGATATATTCCTCTCCGGGAAATATGGCGTTTTGAGTCCCTTTCACTGAGGAAGGTGTAGGTCTTGTCTATTCCATAGTTGGTTTTTGGAACGGTACCTGTGCTTATATCAAACTCTGGTTTTATGCATCACCCCACCTCTCCTTCCCCCTTAAGCAGGCATAAGAGTGTTTTCTAAATGTGAGACACTGTTCTGTTTCCTAACTCAGTTCAAGTGTAGCCATGTTTACAGGATCTTCATAAGTGATATCTTATGATAAGTTTCTTTTTCTGGGTAACTTATTTCACTTAGAATCATCGTACCTGAATCCACCCATTTTGCTGCTACTGGTCTTATGACATTGATTTCATGGCTGAGGGATATTCCTTCGTACGTAAGTACCACAATTTTTTGAACCATTTTTATATTTCCTGGGATATTTAAGGTGTACCCAAGTTGAGGTCCTTGTAAGCAGTTCAGCCCTAAATTTTGGGGTGGCTCTGTCATATGGATTTTCAGTTTTCCCAAGGTATATTCCCTAGACTGGAAGTGCCCTTGGCTCTGTAGCTCTGTTCTTTACTTGTTTTAGGGAACACAATGCACTCCTCCAGAGAGGCAGTTGGCAATTTACATCCCGCCCATCAGCATAACAAGGCTCCCTGTTCTCCAGGGCCTGTCTTGCCTTCCTGGTTTTTACACATTTTGTGGATGTCCCTTTTGACCGGTGGGAAGTGATACTTCTTTGTAGTGCAGATTTGCATTGCCCGCTTGCTTGCTTGGCCAAAAAGGGCGTATGCGTTTTCTCCTCAGGAGAAAACGCATACGCCCTTTTTGGCCAAGTGCATCATTGTCGAAGTTGTGCCCCTCTTCCTGTGCTTTAAAGGCGATTCCAACGTACCTATTGAAATCTGTTTCCTGCTATTCTGCCTCGGTTTGAAGTCCACCTCGTTGCCTTCTCTCAACAGATTTTTGGACGATAGTTGTCCTTTATTACTCGGCCAGTTTGTGAATTGCTGTGCCCCTGAGCTCCATTTTTCAACTCGTTTTTGGTTAGCTGACCGCAAGTCCAAAATTTTGGTTCAGGACCTATGCTGGTTCCCGGTGGGTGGCTGAGGCTTTGGTTAATTCTTCTTCCTCCCGGGAAGTTAGAGTGATATATGCCCGTTCAAATGCCTAACAGCTACTCTCTCATTGGTTCTCCCTCTTCCCTTTCATCCTCTGCCAAATTGGAAACCTGTGTGAACCAGGAGGTTGAAGGGGCTGTCTCTCCAAGTTGGGAGATTGATAGTAGAGCAGATGAAAAGTCAAACCGGAGCACCAGGAGAGGGACTATTCGTTGAGTTTTAGAAACCTTTCGTATTCACAGTGTGTCCGTTCTCTAGGTTTCCCGTACATGTTATAACTTTAGTAATATTCCCTTCAACCTGGAGAGTTGGGACCCATGGAATGGGTGCCAGGCATTTGTGCTTTAAAGGGTCTGCATTTGCTCACCCAATCTCACCAATCGTCTCAGTCCCAAGTGTCCAGCCTTATGACACATCCAGCTGTCGTTGTAGATAAGGTCATTCCAGGTTTCATCAGAGACCCTGAAGGAATTGTAAAGAATTTCCCAGTTTTTTTGTTTTGTTTTTGAAATTCCTTTTTATAGTGGGTTTGAGCTGATTCTCGCTGCCATGTTTATGCCAGTCTAGGCACACTTGATTCCCTTACGGAGACATATCAATCCATAGGTTTTAAGATTCTTACTAGTCAGATATATTCCTCTGCGGGAAATATGGCGTTTTGAGTCCCTTTCACTGAGGAAGGTGTAGGTCTTGTCTATTCCATAGTTGGTTTTTGGAACGGTACCTGTGCTTATATCAAACTCTGGTTTTATGCATCAGCCCACCTCTCCTTCCCCCTTAAGCAGGCATAAGAGTGTTTTCTAAATGAGAGACACTGTTCTGTTTCCTAACTCAGTTCAAGTGTAGCCATGTTTACAGGATCTTCATAAGTGATATCTTATGATAAGTTTCTTTTTCTGTGTAACTTATTTCACTTAGATTCATCGTACCTGAATCCTCCCATTTTGCTGCTACTGGTCTTATGACATTGATTTCATGGCTGAGGGATATTCCTTCGTACGTAAGTACCACAATTTTTTGAACCATTTTTATATTTCCTGGGATATTTAAGGTGTACCCAAGTTGAGGTCCTTGTAAGCAGTGCAGCCCTATATATTGGGGTGCCACTGTCTTATTGATTTTCAGTTTTCCCAAGGTATATTCCCTAGACTGGAAGTGCCCTTGGCTCTGTAGCTCTGTTCTTTACTTGTTTTAGGGAACACAATGTACTCTTCCAGAGAGGCAGTTGCCAATTTATGTCCCGCCCATCAGCATAACAAGGCTCCCTGTTCTCCAGGGCCTGTCTTGCCTTTCTGGTTTTTACACATTTTGCGGATGTCCCTTTTAACCGGTGGGAAGTGAAACTTCTTTGTAGTGCAGATTTGCATTGCCCGCTTGCTTGCTTGGCCAAAAAGGGCGTATGCGTTTTTGTCCTGAATATATTCAGGAGAAAACGCATACGCCCTTTTTGGCCAAGTGCATCATTGTCGAAGTTGTGCCCCTCTTCCTGTGCTTTAAAGGCTATTCCAACGTACCTATTGAAATCTGTTTCCTGCTATTCTGCCTCGGTTTGAAGTCCACCTCGTTGCTTTCCCTCAACAGATGTTTGGACGATAGTTGTCCTTTATTACTCGGCCAGTTTGTGAATTGCTGTGCCCCTGAGCTCCATTTTTCAACTCCTTTTTGGTGAGCTGACCGCAAGTCCAAAATTTTGGTTCAGGACCTATGCTGGTTCCCGGTGGGTGGCTGAGACTTTGGTTAATTCTTCTTCCTGCCGGGAAGTTAGAGTGATATATGCCCGTTCAAACACCTAACAGCTACTCTCTCATTGGTTCTCCCTCTTCCCTTTCATCCTCTGCCAAATTGGAAACCTGTGTGAACCAGGAGGTTGAAGGGGCTGTCTCTCCAAGTTGGGAGATTGATAGTAAAGCAGATGGAAAGTCAAACCGGAGCACCAGGAGAGGGACTATTCGTTGAGTTTTAGAAACCTTTCGTATTCACAGTGTGTCCGTTCTCTAGGTTTCTCGTACATGTTATAACTTTAGTAATATTCCCTTCAACCTGGAGAGTTGGGACCCATGGAATGGGGGCCATGCATTATTGCTTTAAAGGGTCTGCATTTGCTCACCCAATCTCACCAATCCTCTCAGTCCCAAGTGTCCAGCCTTATGCCACATCCAGCTGTCGTTGTAGAGAGGGTCATTCCAGGTTTCATCAGAGACCCTGAAGGAATTGTAAAGAATTTCCCAGTTTTTTTGTTTTGTTTTTGAAATTCCTTTTTATAGTGGGTTTGAGCTGATTCTCGCTGCCATGTTTATGCCAGTCTAGACACACTTGATTCCCGTACGGAGAAATATCAATTAATAGGTTTTAAGATTCTTAGTAGTCAGATATATTCCTCTCCGGGAAATATGGCGTTTTGAGTCCCTTTCACTGAGGAAGGTGTAGGTCTTGTCTATTCCATAGTTGGTTTTTGGAACGGTACCTGTGCTTATATCAAACTCTGGTTTTATGCATCACCCCACCTCTCCTTCCCCCTTAAGCAGGCATAAGAGTGTTTTCTAAATGTGAGACACTGTTCTGTTTCCTAACTCAGTTCAAGTGTAGCCATGTTTACAGGATCTTCATAAGTGATATCTTATGATAAGTTTCTTTTTCTGGGTAACTTATTTCACTTAGAATCATCGTACCTGAATCCACCCATTTTGCTGCTACTGGTCTTATGACATTGATTTCATGGCTGAGGGATATTCCTTCGTACGTAAGTACCACAATTTTTTGAACCATTTTTATATTTCCTGGGATATTTAAGGTGTACCCAAGTTGAGGTCCTTGTAAGCAGTTCAGCCCTAAATTTTGGGGTGGCTCTGTCATATGGATTTTCAGTTTTCCCAAGGTATATTCCCTAGACTGGAAGTGCCCTTGGCTCTGTAGCTCTGTTCTTTACTTGTTTTAGGGAACACAATGCACTCCTCCAGAGAGGCAGTTGGCAATTTACATCCCGCCCATCAGCATAACAAGGCTCCCTGTTCTCCAGGGCCTGTCTTGCCTTCCTGGTTTTTACACATTTTGTGGATGTCCCTTTTGACCGGTGGGAAGTGATACTTCTTTGTAGTGCAGATTTGCATTGCCCGCTTGCTTGCTTGGCCAAAAAGGGCGTATGCGTTTTCTCCTCAGGAGAAAACGCATACGCCCTTTTTGGCCAAGTGCATCATTGTCGAAGTTGTGCCCCTCTTCCTGTGCTTTAAAGGCGATTCCAACGTACCTATTGAAATCTGTTTCCTGCTATTCTGCCTCGGTTTGAAGTCCACCTCGTTGCCTTCTCTCAACAGATTTTTGGACGATAGTTGTCCTTTATTACTCGGCCAGTTTGTGAATTGCTGTGCCCCTGAGCTCCATTTTTCAACTCGTTTTTGGTTAGCTGACCGCAAGTCCAAAATTTTGGTTCAGGACCTATGCTGGTTCCCGGTGGGTGGCTGAGGCTTTGGTTAATTCTTCTTCCTCCCGGGAAGTTAGAGTGATATATGCCCGTTCAAATGCCTAACAGCTACTCTCTCATTGGTTCTCCCTCTTCCCTTTCATCCTCTGCCAAATTGGAAACCTGTGTGAACCAGGAGGTTGAAGGGGCTGTCTCTCCAAGTTGGGAGATTGATAGTAGAGCAGATGAAAAGTCAAACCGGAGCACCAGGAGAGGGACTATTCGTTGAGTTTTAGAAACCTTTCGTATTCACAGTGTGTCCGTTCTCTAGGTTTCCCGTACATGTTATAACTTTAGTAATATTCCCTTCAACCTGGAGAGTTGGGACCCATGGAATGGGTGCCAGGCATTTGTGCTTTAAAGGGTCTGCATTTGCTCACCCAATCTCACCAATCCTCTCAGTCCCAAGTGTCCAGCCTTATGACACATCCAGCTGTCGTTGTAGATAAGGTCATTCCAGGTTTCATCAGAGACCCTGAAGGAATTGTAAAGAATATCCCAGTTTTTTTGTTTTGTTTTTGAAATTCCTTTTTATAGTGGGTTTGAGCTGATTCTCGCTGCCATGTTTATGCCAGTCTAGACACACTTGATTCCCTTACGGAGACATATCAATACATAGGTTTTAAGATTCTTACTAGTCAGTTATATTCCTCTGCGGGAAATATGGCGTTTTGAGTCCCTTTCACTGAGGAAGGTGTAGGTCTTGTCTATTCCATAGTTGGTTTTTGGAACGGTACCTGTGCTTATATCAAACTCTGGTTTTATGCATCAGCCCACCTCTCCTTCCCCCTTAAGCAGGCATAAGAGTGTTTTCTAAATGAGAGACACTGTTCTGTTTCCTAACTCAGTTGAAGTGTAGCCATGTTTACAGGATCTTCATAAGTGATATCTTATGATAAGTTTCTTTTTCTGTGTAACTTATTTCACTTAGATTCATCGTACCTGAATCCTCCCATTTTGCTGCTACTGGACTTATGACATTGATTTCATGGCTGAGGGATATTCCTTCGTACGTAAGTACCACAATTTTTTGAACCATTTTTGTATTTCCTGGGATATTTAAGGTGTACCCAAGTTGAGGTCCTTGTAAGCAGTGCAGCCCTATATATTGGGGTGCCACTGTCTTATTGATTTTCAGTTTTCCCAAGGTATATTCCCTAGACTGGAAGTGCCCTTGGCTCTGTAGCTCTGTTCTTTACTTGTTTTAGGGAACACAATGTACTCTTCCATAGAGGCAGTTGCCAATTTATGTCCCGCCCATAGCATAACAAGGCTCCCTGTTCTCCAGGGCCTGTCTTACCTTTCTGGTTTTTACACATTTTGTGGATGTCCCTTTTGACCGGTGGGAAGTGATACTTCTTTGTAGTGCAGATTTGCATTGCACGCTTGCTTGCTTGGCCAAAAAGGGCGTATGCGTTTTTCTCCTGAATATATTCAGGAGAAAACGCATACGCCCTTTTTGGCCAAGTGCATCATTGTCGAATTTGTGCCCCTCTTCCTGTGCTTTAAAGGCGATTCCAACGTACCTATTGAAATCTGTTTCCTGCTATTCTGCCTCGGGTTGAAGTCCACCTCGTTGCTTTCCCTCAACAGATGTTTGGACGATAGTTGTCCTTTATTACTCGGCCAGTTTGTGAATTGCTGTGCCCCTGAGCTCCATTTTTCAACTCCTTTTTGGTGAGCTGACCGCAAGTCCAAAATTTTGGTTCAGGACCTATGCTGGTTCCCGGTGGGTGGCTGAGACTTTGGTTAATTCTTCTTCCTGCCGGGAAGTTAGAGTGATATATGCCCGTTCAAACGCCTAACAGCTACTCTCTCATTGGTTCTCCCTCTTCCCTTTCATCCTCTGCCAAATTGGAAACCTGTGTGAACCAGGAGGTTGAAGGGGCTGTCTCTCCAAGTTGGGAGATTGATAGTAAAGCAGATGGAAAGTCAAACCGGAGCACCAGGAGAGGGACTATTCGTTGAGTTTTAGAAACCTTTCGTATTCACAGTGTGTCCGTTCTCTAGGTTTCTCGTACATGTTATAACTGGAGTAATATTCCCTTCAACCTGGAGAGTTGGGACCCATGGAATGGGGGCCATGCATTATTGCTTTAAAGGGTCTGCATTTGCTCACCCAATCTCACCAATCCTCTCAGTCCCAAGTGTCCAGCCTTATGCCACATCCAGCTGTCGTTGTAGAGAGGGTCATTCCAGGTTTCATCAGAGACCCTGAAGGAATTGTAAAGAATTTCCCAGTTTTTTTGTTTTGTTTTTGAAATTCCTTTTTATAGTGTGTTTGAGCTGATTCTCGCTGCCATGTTTATGCCAGTCTAGACACACTTGATTCCCTTACAGAGACATATCAATACATAGGTTTTAAGATTCTTACTAGTCAGATATATTCCTCTGAGGGAAATATGGGGTTTTGAGTCCCTTTCACTGAGGAACGTGTAAGTCTTGTCTATTCCATAGTTGGTTTTTGGAACGGTACCCGTGCTTATATCAAACTCTGGTTTTATGCATCACCCCACCTCTCCTTCCCCCTTAAGCAGGCATAAGAGTGTTTTCTAAATGTGAGATATTCTTCTCTTTCCTAACTCAGTTCAAGTGTAGCCATGTTTACAGGATCTTCATAAGTGATATCTTATGATAAATTTCTTTTTCTGTGTGACTTATTTCACTTAGAATCATCTTACCTGAATCCACCCATTTTGCTTCTACTGGACTTATGACATTGATTTCTTGGCTGAGGGATATTCCATCGTACGTAATTACCACAATTTTTTGAACCATTTTTATATTTCCTGGGATATTTAAGGTGTACCCAAGTTGAGGTCCTTGTAAGCAGTGCAGCCCTAAATTTTGGGGTGGCTCTGTCTTATTGATTTTCAGTTTTCCCAAGGTATATTCCCTAGATTGGAAGTGCCTTTGGCTCTGTAGCTCTGTTGTTTAATTGTTTTAGGGAACACAATGCACTCTTCCAGAGAGGCAGTTGGCAATTTACATCCCGCCCATCAGCATAATAAGGCTCCCTGTTCTCCAGGGCCTGTCTTGTCTTTCTGGTTTTTACACATTTTGTGGATGTCCCTTTTGACCGGTGGGAAGTGATACTTCTTTGTAGTGCAGATTTACATTGCCCGCTTGCTTGCTTGCCCAAAAACGGCGTATGCGTTTTCTCCTGAATATATTCAGGAGAAAACGCAAACGCCCGTTTTGGCCAAGTGCATCATTGTCGAAGTTGTGCCCCTCTTCGTGTGCTTTAAAGGCGATTCCAACGTACCTCTTGAAATCTGTTTCCGGCTATTCTGCCTCGCTTTCAAGTCCGCCTCGTTGCCTTCCCTCAACAGATTTTTGGACGATAGTTGTCCTTTATTACTCGGCCACTTTGTGAATTGCTGTGCCCCTGAGCTCCATTTTTCAACTCGTTTTTGGTGAGCTGACCGCAAGTCCAAAATTTTGGTTCAGGACCTATGCTGGTTCCCGGTGGGTGGCTGAGACTTTGGTTAATTCTTCTTCCTGCTGGGAAGTTAGAGTGATATATGCCCGTTCAAACGCCTAATAGCTACTCTCTCATTGGTTCTCCCTCTTCCCTTTCATCCTCTGCCAAATTGGAAACCTGTGTGAACCAGGAGGTTGAAGGGGCTGTCTCTCCAAGTTGGGAGATTGATAGTAAAGCAGATGGAAAGTCAAACTGGAGCACCAGGAGAGGGACTATTCGTTGAGTTTTAGAAACCTTTCGTATTCACAGTGTGTCCGTTCTCTAGGTTTCTCGTACATGTTATAACTATAGTAATATTCCCTTCAACCTGGAGAGTTGGGACCCATGGAATGGGGGCTATGCATTATTGCTTTAAAGGGTCTGCATTTGCTCACCCAATCTCACCAATCCTCTCAGTCCCAAGTGTCCCGCCTTATGCCACATCCAGCTGTCGTTGTAGATAGGGTCATTCCAGGTTTCATCAGAGACCCTGAAGGAATTGGAAAGAATTTCCCAGTTTTTTTGTTTTGTTTTTGAAATTCCTTTTTATAGTGGGTTTGAGCTGATTCTCGCTGCCATGTTTATGCCAGTCTAGACACACTTGATTCTCTTACGGAGACATATCAATCCATAGGTTTTAAGATTTTTAGTAGTCAGATATATTCCTCTGCGGGAAATATGGGGCTTTGAATCCCTTTCACTGAGGAAGGTGTAGGTCTTGTCTATTCCATTGTTGGTTTTTGGAATGGTACCTGTGCTTATATCAAACTCTGGTTTTATGCATCACCCCACCTCTCCTTCCCCCTTAAGCAGGCATAAGAGTGTTTTCTAAATGTGAGACACTGTTCTCTTTCCTATCTCAGTTCAAGTGTAGCCATGTTTACAGGATCTTCATAAGTGATATCTTATGATAAGTTTCTTTTTCTGTGTGACTTATTTCACTTAGAATCATCGTACCTGAATCCACCCATTTTGCTGCTACTGGTCTTATGACATTGATTTCATGGCTGAGGGATATTCCATCGTACGTAAGTACCACACTTTTTTGAACCATTTTTATATTTCCTGGGATATTTAAGGTGTACCCAAGTTGAGGTCCTTGTAAGCAGTGCAGCCCTAAATTTTGGGATGGCTGTGTCTTTTTGATTTTCAGTTTTCCCAAGGTATATTCCCTAGACTGGAAGTGCCCTTGGCTCTGTAGCTCTGTTCTTTAGTTGTTTTAGGGAACACAATGCACTCCTCCAGAGAGGCAGTTGGCAATTTACATCCCGCCCATCAGCATAACAAGGCTCCCTGTTCTCCAGTGCCTGTCTTGCTTTTCTGGTTTTTACATATTTTGTGGATGTCCCTTTTGACCGGTGGGAAGTGATACTTCTTTGTAGTGCAGATTTGCATTGCCCGCTTGCTTGCTTGGCCAAAAAGGGCGTATGCGTTTTCTCCTGAATATATTCAGGAGAAAACGCATACGCCCTTTTTGGCCAAGTGCATCATATTCGAAGTTGTGTCCCTCTTCCTGTGCTTTAAAGCGATTCCAACGTACCTCTTGAAATCTGTTTCCTGCTATTCTGCCTCGCTTTCAAGTCCGCCTCGTTGCCTTCCCTCAACAGATTTTTGGACGATAGTTTTCCTTTATTACTCGGCCACTTTGTGAATTGCTGTGCCCCTGAGCTCCATTTTTCAACTCGTTTTTGGTGAGCTGACCGCAAGTCCATAATTTTGGTTCAGGACCCATGCTGGTTCCCGGTGGGTGGCTGAGACTTTGGTTAATTCTTCTTTCTGCCGGGAAATTACAGTGATATGTGCCCGTCCAAATGCCTAACAGCTACTCTCTCATTGGTTCTCCCTCTTCCCTTTCATCCTCTGCCAAATTGGCAACCTGTGCGAACCAGGAGGTTAAAGGGGCTGTCTCTCCAAGTTGGGAGGTTGATAGTAAAGCAGATGGAAAGTCAAACCGGAGTACCAGGAGAGGGACTATTCGTTGAGTTTTAAAAACCTTTCGTGTTCACAGTGTGTCCGTTCTCTAGGTTTCCCGTACATGTTATAGTTGTAGTAATATTCCCTTCAACCTGGAGAGTTGGGACCCATGGAATGGGTGCCAGGCATTTGTGCTTTAAAGGTTCTGCATTTGCTCACCCAATCTCACCAATCGTCTCAATCCCAAGTGTCCAGCCTTATGCCACATTCAGCTGTCATTGTAGATAGGGTCATTCCAGGTTTCATCAGAGACCCTGAAGGAATTGTAAAGAATTTCCCAGTTTTTTTGTTTTGTTTTTGAAATTCCTTTTTATAGTGGGTTTGAGCTGATTCTCGCTGCCATGTTTATGACAGTCTAGACACACTTGATTCCCTTACGGAGACATATCAATCCATAGGTTTTAAGATTCTTACTAGTCAGATATATTCCTCTGCGGGAAATATGGGGTTTTGAGTCCCTTTCACTGAGGAAGGTGTAGGTCTTGTCTATTCCATAGTTGGTTTTTGGAACGGTACCTGTGCTTATATCAAACTCTGGTTTTATGCATCACCCCACCTCTCCTTCCCCCTTAAGCAGGCATAAGAGTGTTTTCTAAATGTGAGACACTGTTCTCTTTCCTAACTCAGTTCAAGTGTAGCCAAGTTTACAGGATCTTCATAAGTGATATCTTATGATAAGTTTCTTTTTCTGTGTGACTTATTTCACTTAGAATCATCGTACCTGAATCCACCCATTTTGCTGCTACTGGTCTTATGACATTGATTTCATGGCTGAGGGATATTCCATCGTACGTAAGTACCACAATTTTTTGAACCATTTTTATATTTCCTGGGATATTTAAGGTGTACCCAAGTTGAGGTCCTTGAAAGCAGTGCAGCCCTAAATTTTGGGGTGGCGCTGTCTTATTGATTTTCAATTTTCCAAAGGTATATTCCGTAGACTGGAAGTGCCCTTGGCTCTGTAGCTCTGTTCTTTACTTGTTTTAGGGAACACAATGTACTCCTCCGGAGAGGCAGTTGGCAATTTACATCCCACCCATCAGCATAACAAGGCTCCCTGTTCTCCAGCGCCTGTCTTGCCTTTCTGGTTTTTACACATTTTGTGGATGTCCCTTTTGACCGGTGGGAAGGGATACTTCTTTGTAGTGCAGATTTGCATTGCCCGCTTGCTTGCTTGGCCAAAAAGGGCGTATGCGTTTTCTCCTGAATATATTCAGGAGAAAACGCATACGCCCTTTTTAGCCAAGTGCATCATTGTCGAAGTTGTGCCCCTCTTCCTGTGCTTTAAAGGCGATTCCAACGTACCTCTTGAAATCTGTTTCCTGCTATTCTGCCTCACTTTCAAGTCCGCCTCGTTGCCTTCCCTCAACAGATTTTTGGACGATCGTTGTCCTTTATTACTCGGCCAGTTTGTGAATTGCTGTGCCCCTGAGCTCCATTTTTCATCTCGTTTTTGGTGAGCTGACCGCAAGTCCAAAATTTTGGTTCAGTACCTATACGGGTTCCCGGTGGGTGGCTGAGACTTTGGTTAATTCTTCTTCCTGCCGGGAAATTACAGTGATATGTGCCCGTCCAAATGCCTAACAGCTACTCTCTCATTGGTTCTCCCTCTTCCCTTTCATCCTCTGCCAAATTGGCAACCTGTGCGAACCAGGAGGTTAAAGGGGCTGTCTCTCCAAGTTGGGAGGTTGATAGTAAAGCAGATGGAAAGTCAAACCGGAGCACCAGGAGAGGGACTATTCGTTGAGTTTTAGAAACCTTTCGTATTCACAGTGTGTCCGTTCTCTTTGTTTCCCGTACATGTTATAGCTGTAGTAATATTCCCTTCAACCTGGAGAGTTGGGACCCATGGAATGGTGCCAGGCATTTGTTCTTTAAAGGGTCTGCATTTGCTCACCCAATCTCACCAATCCTCTCAGTCCCAAGTGTCCAGCCTTATGCCACATCCAGCTGTCATTGTAGATAGGGTCATTCCAGGTTTCATCAGAGACCCTGAAGGAATTGTAAAGAATTTCCCAGTTTTTTTGTTTTGTTTTTGAAATTCCTTTTTATAGTGGGTTTGAGCTGATTCTCGCTGCCATGTTTATGCCAGTCTAGACACACTTGATTCCCTTACGGAGACATATCAATCCATAGGTTTTAAGGTTCTTACTAGTCAGATATATTCCTCTGCCGGAAATATGGGGTTTTGAGTCCCTTTCACTGAGGAAGGTGTAGGTCTTGTCTATTCCATAGTTGGTTTTTGGAACGGTACCTGTGCTTATATCAAACTCTGGGTTTATGCATCACCCCACCTCTCCTTCCCCCTTAAGCAGGCAAAAGGGTGTTTTCTAAATGTGAGACACTGTTCTCTTTCCTAACTCAGTTCAAGTGTAGCCATGTTTACAGGATCTTCATAAGTGATATCTTATGATAAGTTTCTTTTTCTGTGTGACTTATTTCACTTAGAATCATCGTACCTGAATCCACCCATTTTGCTGCTACTGGTTTTATGACATTGATTTCATGGCTGAGGGATATTCCATCGTACGTAAGTACCACAATTTTTTGAACCATTTTTATATTTCCTTGGATATTTAAGGTGTACTCAAGTTGAGGTCCTTGTAAGCAGTGCAGCCCTAAATTTTGGGGTGGCTCTGTCTTATTGATTTTCAGTTTTCCCAAGGTATATTCCCTAGACTGGAAGTGCCCTCGGCTCTGTAGCTCTGTTCTTTACTTGTTTTAGGGAACACAATGCACTCCACCAGAGAGGCAGTTGGCAATTTACATCCCGCCCATCAGCATAACAAGGCTCCTTATTCTGCAGGGCCTGTCTTGCCTTTCTGGTTTTTACACATTTTGTGGATGTCCCTTTTGACCGGTGGGAAGTGATACTACTTTGTAGTGCAGATCTGCATTGCCAGCTTGCTTGCTTGGCCAAAAAGGGCGTATGCGTTTTCTCCTGAATATATTCAGGAGAAAACGCATACGCACTTTTTGGCCAAGTGCATCATATTCGAAGTTGTGTCCCTCTTCCTGTGCTTTAAAGGCGATTCCAACGTACCTCTTGAAATCTGTTTCCTGCTCTTCTGCCTCGCTTTCAAGTCCGCCTCGTTGCCTTCCCTCAACAGATGTTTGGACGATAGTTGTCCTTTATTACTCGGCCAGTTTGTGAATTGCTGTGCCCCTGAGCTCCATTTTTCAACTCGTTTTTGGTGAGCTGACCGCAAGTCCAAAATTTTGGTTCAGGACCTATACTGGTTCCCGGTGGGTGGCTGAGACTTTGGTTAATTCTTCTTCCTGCCGGGAAATTACAGTGATATGTGCCCGTCCAAATGCCTAACAGCTACTCTCTCATTGGATCTCCCTCTTACCTTTCATCCTCTGCCAAATTGGCAACCTGTGCGAACCAGGAGGTTAAAGGGGCTGTCTCTCCAAGTTGGGAGGTTGATAGTAAAGCAGATGGAAAGTCAAACCGGAGCACCAGGAGAGGGACTATTCGTTGAGTTTTAGAAACCTTTCGTATTCACAGTGTGTCCGTTCTCTAGGTTTCCCGTACATGTTATAACTGTAGTAATATTCCCTTCAACCTGGAGAGTTGGGACCCATGTAATGGGTGCCAGGCGTTTGTGCTTTAAAGTTTCTGCATTTGCTCACCCAATCTCACCAATCGTCTCAGTCCCAAGTGTCCCTCCTTATGCCACACCCAGCTGTCATTGTTGATAGGGTCATTCCAGGTTTCATCAGAGACCCTGAAGGAATTGTAAAGAATTTCCCCGTTTTTTTGTTTTGTATTTGAAATTCCTTTTTATAGTGGGTTTGAGCTGATTCTCGCTGCCATGTTTAGGCCAGTCTAGACACACTTGATTCCCTTACGGAGACATATCAATCCATAGGTTTTAAGATTCTTAGTAGTCAGATATATTCCTCTGTGGGAAATATGGGGCTTTGAATCCCTTTCACTGAGGAAGGTGTAGGTCTTGTCTATTCCATAGTTGGTTTTTGGAACGGTACCTGTGCTTATATCAAACTCTGGTTTTATGCATCACCCCACCTCTCCTTCCCCCTTAAGCAGGCATAAGAGTGTTTTCTAAATGTGAGACACTGTTCTCTTTCCTATCTCAGTTCAAGTGTAGCCATGTTTACAGTATCTTCATAAGTGATATCTTATGATAAGTTTCTTTTTCTCTGTGACTTATTTCACTTAGAATCATCGTACCTGAATCCACCCATTTTGCTGCTACTGGTCCTATGACATTGATTTCATGGCTGAGGGATATTCCATCGTACGTAAGTACCACAATTTTTTGAAGCATTTTTATATTTCCTGGGATATTTAAGGTGTACCCAAGTTGAGGTCCTTATAAGCAGTGCAGCCCTATATTTTGGGGTGGCTCTGTCTTATTGATTTTCAATTTTCCCAAGGTATATTCCCTAGACTGGAAGTGCCCTTGGCTCTGTAGCTCGGCTGTTCACTTGTTTTAGGGAATACAATGTACTCCTCCAGAGAGGCAGTTGGCAATTTACATCCCGCCCATCAGCATAACAAGGCTCCCTGTTCTCCAGCGCCTGTCTTGCCTTTCTGGTTTTTACACATTTTGTGTATGTCCCTTTTGACCAGTGGGAAGTGATACTTCTTTGTAGTGCTGATTTGCATTGCCCGCTTGCTTGCTTGGCCAAAAATGGCGTATGCATTTTCTCCTGAATATATTCAGGAGAAAACGCATACGCCCATTTTGGCCAAGTGCATCATTGTCGAAGTTGTGTCCCTCTTCCTGTGCTTTACAGGCGATTCCAACGTACCTCTTGAAATCTGTTTCCTGCTATTCTGCCTCGCTTTCAAGTCCACCTCGTTGCCTTCCCTCAACAGATTTTTGGACAATAGTTGTCCTTTATTACTTGGCCAGTTTGTGAATTGCTGTGCCCCTGAGCTCCATTTTTCAACTCGTTTTTGGTGAGCTGACCGCAAGTCCAAAATTTTGGTTCAGGACCTATGCTGGTTCCCGGTGGGTGGCTGAGACTTTGGTTAATTCTTCTTCCTGCCGGGAAGTTAGAGTGATATATGCCCGTTCAAACGCCTAACAGCTACTCTCTCATTGGTTCTCCCTCTTCCCTTTCATCCTCTGCCAAATTGGAAACCTGTGTGAACCAGGAGGTTGAAGGGGCTGTCTCTCCAAGTTGGGAGATTGATAGTAAAGCAGATGGAAAGTCAAACCGGAGCACCAGGAGAGGGACTATTCGCTGAGTTTTAGAAATCTTTCGTATTCACAGTGTGTCCGTTCTCTAGGTTTTCCGTACATGTTATAACTGTAGTAATAGTCCCTTCATCCTGGAGAGTTGGGACCCATGGAATGGGTGCCATGCATTATTGCTTTAAAGGTTCTGCATTTGCTCACCCAATCTCACCAATCGTCTCAGTCCCAAGTGTCCCTCCTTATGCCACACCCAGCTGTCATTGTAGATAGCGTCATTCCAGGTTTCATCAGAGACCCTGAAGGAATTGTAAAGAATTTCCCAGTTTTTTTGTTTTGTTTTTGAAATTCCCTTTTATAGTGGGTTTGAGCTGATTCTCGCTGCCATGTTTATGCCAGTCTAGACACACTTGATTCCCTTACGGAGATATATCAATACATAGGTTTTAAGATTCTTACTAGTCAGATATATTCCTCTGCGGGAAATATGGGGTTTTGAGTCCCTTTCACTGAGGAAGGTGTAGGTCTTGTCTATTCCATAGTTGGTTTTTGGAACGGTACCTGTGCTTATATCAAACTCTGGTTTTATGCATCACCCCACCTCTCCTTCCCCCTTAAGCAGGCATAAGAGTATTTTCTAAATGTGAGACACTGTTCTCTTTCCTAACTCAGTTCAAGTGTAGCCATGTTTACAGGATCTTCATAAGTGATATCTTATGATAAGTTTCTTTTTCTGTGTGACTTATTTCACTTAGAATCATCGTACCTGAATCCACCCATTTTGCTGCTACTGGTCTTATGACATTGATTTCATGGCTGAGGGATATTCCATCGTACGTAAGTACCACAATTTTTTGAACCATTTTTATATTTCCTGGGATATTTAAGGTGTACCCAAGTTGAGGTCGTTGTAAGCAGTGCAGCCCTAAATTTTGGGGTGTCTCTGTGTTATTGATTTTCAGTTTTCCCAAGGTATATTCCATAGACTGGAAGTGCCCTTGGCTCTGTAGGTCTGTTCTTTACTTGTTTTATGGAACACAATGTACTCCTCCAGAGAGGCAGTTGGCAATTTACATCCCGCCCATCAGCATAACAAGGCTCCCTGTTCTCCAGGGCCTGTCTTGCCTTTCTGGTTTTTACACATTTTGTGGATGTCCCTTTTGACTGGTGGGAAGTGATACTTCTTTGTAGTGCATATTTGCATTGCCCACTTGCTTGCTTGGCCAAAAAGGGCGTATGCGTTTTCTCCTGAATATATTCAGGAGAAAACGCATACGCCCTTTTTGGCCAAGTGCATCATTGTCGAAGTTGTGCCCCTCTTCCTGTGCTTTAAAGGTGATTCCAACGTACCTCTTGAAATCTGTTTCCTGCTATTCTGCCTCGCTTTCAAGTCCGCCTCGTTGCCTTCCCTCAACAGATTTTTGGACGATAGTTGTCCTTTATTACTCGGCCAGTTTGTGAATTGCTGTGCCCCTGAGCTCCATTTTTCAACTCGTTTTTGGTGACCTGACTGCAAGTCCAAAATTTTGGTTCAGGACCTATACTGGTTCCCCGTGGGTGGCTGAGACTTAGTTTAATTCTTCTTACTGCCTGGAAATTACAGTGATATGTGCCCGTCGAAATGCCTAACAGCTACTCTCTCATTGGTTCTCCCTATTCCCTTTCATCTTCTGCAAAATTGGAAACCTGCGCGAACCAGGAGGTTAAAGGGGCTGTCTCTCCAAGTTGGGAGATTGATAGTAAAGCAAATGGAAAGTCAAACAGGAGCACCAGGAGAGGGACTATTCGTTGAGTTTTAGAAATCTTTCGTATTCACAGTGTGTCCGTTCTCTAGGTTTCCCGTACATGTTATAACTGTAGTAATATTCCCTTCAACCTGGAGAGTTGGGACCCATGGAATGGGTGCCATGCATTATTGCTTTAAAGGGTCTGCATTTGCTCACCCAATCTCACCAATCCTCTCAGTCCCAAGTGTCCAGCCTTATGCCACATCCAGCTGTCGTTGTAGATACGGTCATTCCAGGTTTCATCAGAGACCCTGAAGGAATTGTAAAGAATTTCCCAGTTTTTTTGTTTTGTTTTTGAAATTCCTTTTTATACTGGTTTTGAGCTGATTCTCGCTGCCATGTTTATGCCAGTCTAGACACACTTGATTCCCTTACGGAGACATATCAATACATAGGTTTTAAGATTCTTACTAGTCAGATATATTCCTCTGCTGGAAATATGGGGTTTTGAGTCCCTTTCACTGAGGAAGGTGTAGGTCTTGTCTATTCCATAGTTGGTTTTTGGAACGGTACCTGTGCTTATATCAAACTCTGGTTTTATGCATCACCCCACCTCTCCTTCCCCCTTAAGCAGGCATAAGAGAGTTTTCTAAATGTGAGACACTGTTCTCTTTCCTAACTCAGTTCAAGTGTAGCCATGTTTACAGGATCTTCATAAGTGATATCTTATGATGTTTCTTTTTCTGTGTGACTTATTTCACTTAGAATCATCGTACCTGAATCCACCCATTTTGCTGCTACTGGTCTTATGACATTGATTTCATGGCTGAGGGATATTCCATCGTACGTAAGTACCACAATGTTTTGAACCACTTTTATATTTCCTGGGATATTTAAGGTGTACGCAAGTTGAGGTCCTTGTAAGCAGTGCAGCCCTAAATTTTAGGGTGGCTCTGTCTTATTGATTTTCAGTTTTCCCAAGGTATATTCCGTAGACTGGAAGTGGCCTTGGCTCTGTAGCTCTGTTGTTTACTTGTTTTAGGGAACACAATGCACTCCTTCAGAGAGGCAGTTGGCAATTTACATCCCGCCCATCAGCATAACAAGGCTCCCTGTTCTCCAGTGCCTGTCTTGCCTTTCTGGTTTTTACACATTTTGTGGATGTCCCTTTTGACCGGTGGGAAGTGATACTTCTTTGTAGTGCAGATTTGCATTGCCCGCTTGCTTGCTTGGCCAAAAAGGGCATATGCGTTTTCTCCTGAATGTATTCAGGAGAAAACGCATACGCCCTTTTTGGCCAAGTGCATCATTGTCGAAGTTGTGCCCCTCTTCCTGTGCTTTAAAGGTGATTCCAACGTACCTCTTGAAATCTGTTTCCTGCTATTCTGCCTCGCTTTCAAGTCCGCCTCGTTGCCTTCCCTCAACAGATTTTTGGACGATAGTTGTCCTTTATTACTCGGCCTGTTTGTGAATTGCTGTGCCCCTGAGCTCCATTTTTCAACTCGTTTTTGGTGAGCTGACCGCAAGTCCAAAATTTTGGTTCAGGACCTATACTGGTTCCCGGTGGCTGGCTGAGACTTTGTTTAATTATTCTTACTGCCTGGAAATTACAGTGATATGTGCCCGTCGAAATGCCTAACAGCTACTCTCTCATTGGTTCTCCCTCTTCCCTTTCATCCTCTGCCAAATTGGAAACCTGCGCGAACCAGGAGGTTAAAGGGGCTGTCTCTCCAAGTTGGGAGATTGATAGTAAAGCAGATGGAAAGTCAAAACGGAGCACCAGGAGAGGGACTATTCGTTGAGTTTTAGAAACCTTTCGTATTCACAGTGTATCCGTTCTCTAGGTTTCCCGTACATGTTATAGCTGTAGTAATATTCCCTTCAACCTGGAGAGTTGGGACCCATGGAATGGGTGCCAGGCATTTGTGCTTTAAAGGATCTGCATTTGCTCACCCAATCTCACCAATCTTCTCAGTCCCAAGTGTCCAGCCTTATGCCACATCCAGCTGTCGTTGTAGATACGGTCATTCCAGGTTTCATCAGAGACCCTGAAGGAATTGTAAAGAATTTCCCAGTTTTTTTGTTTTGTTTTTGAAATTCCTTTTTATAGTGGGTTTGAGCTGATTCTCGCTGCCATGTTTATGCCAGTCTAGACACACTTGATTCCCTTACGGAGACATATCAATACATAGGTTTTAAGATTCTTACTAGTCAGATATATTCCTCTGCGGGAAATATGGTGTTTTGAGTCCCTTTCACTGAGGAAGGTGTAGGTCTTGTCTATTCCATAGTTGGTTTTTGGAACGGTACCTGTGCTTATATCAAACTCTGGTTTTATGCATCACCCCACCTCTCCTTCCCCCTTAAGCAGGCAAAAGAGTGTTTTCTAAATTTGAGACACTGTTCTCTTTCCTAACTCAGTTCAAGTGTAGCCATGTTTACAGGATCTTCATAAGTGATATCTTATGATAAGTTTCTTTTTCTGTGTGACTTATTTCACTTAGAATCATCGTACCTGAATCCACCCATTTTGCTGCTACTGGTCTTATGACATTGATTTCATTGCTGAAGGATATTCCATCGTACGTAATTACCACAATTTTTTGAACCATTTTTATATTTCCTGGGACATTTAAGGTGTACCCAAGTTGAGGTCCTTGTAAGCAGTGCAGCCCTAAATTTTGGGGTGGCTCTGTCTTATTGATTTTCAGTTTTCCCAAGGTATATTCCATAGACTGGAAGTGCCCTTGGCTCTGTAGGTCTGTTCTTTACTTGTTTTATGGAACACAATGTACTCCTCCAGAGAGGCAGTTGGCAATTTACATCCCGCCCATCAGCATAACAAGGCTCCCTGTTCTCCAGGGCCTGTCTTGCCTTTCTGGTTTTTACACATTTTGTGGATGTCCCTTTTGACTGGTGGGAAGTGATACTTCTTTGTAGTGCAGATTTGCATTGCCCACTTGCTTGCTTGGCCAAAAAGGGCGTATGCGTTTTCTACTGAATATATTCAGGAGAAAACGCATACGCCCTTTTTGGCCAAGTGCATCATTTTCGAATTTGGGCCCCTCTTCCTGTGCTTTAAAGGTGATTCCAACGTACCTCTTGAAATCTGTTTCCTGGTTTTCTGCCTTGCTTTCAAGTCCGCCTCGTTGCCTTCCCTCAACAGATTTTTGGACGATAGTTGTCCTTTATTACTCGGCCAGTTTGTGAATTGCTGTGCCCCTGAGCTCCATTTTTCAACTCGTTTTTGGTGAGCTGACCGCAAGTCCAAAATTTTGGTTCAGGACATATACTGGTTTCCGGTGGGTGGCTGAGACTTTGGTTAATTCTTCTTCCTGCCGGGAAATTACAGTGATATGTGCCCGTCCAAATGCCTAACAGCTACTCTCTCATTGGTTCTCCCTCTTCCCTTTCATCCTCTGCCAATTTGGCAACCTGTGCGAACCAGGAGGTTAAAGGGGCTGTCTCTCCAAGTTGGGAGGTTGATAGTAAAGCAGATGGAAAGTCAAACCGGAGCACCAGGAGAGGGACTATTCGTTGAGTTTTAGAAACCTTTCGTATTCACAGTGTGTCCGTTCTCTAGTTTTCCCGTACATGTTATAACTGTAGTAATATTCCCTTCAACCTGGAGAGTTGGGACCCATGGAAAGGGTGCCATGCATTATTGCTTTAAAGGGTCTGCATTTGCGCACCCAATCTCACCAATCCTCTCAGTCCCAAGTGTCCAGCCTTATGCCACATCCAGCTGTCATTGTAGATAGGCTCATTCCAGGTTTCATCAGAGACCCTGAAGGAATTGAAAAGAATTTCCCAGTTTTTTTGTTTTGTTTTTGAAATTCCTTTTTATACTGGTTTTGAGCTGATTCTCGCTGCCATGTTTATGCCAGTCTAGACACACTTGATTCCCTTACGGAGACATATCAATACATAGGTTTTAAGATTCTTACTAGTCAGATATATTCCCCTACGGGAAATATGGGGTTTTGAGTCCCTGTCACTGAGGAAGGTGTTGGTCTTGTCTATTCCATAGTTGGTTTTTGGAATGGTACCTGTGCTTATATCAAACTCTGGTTTTATGCATCACCCCACCTCTCCTTCCCCTTTAAGCAGGCATAAGAGTGTTTTCTAAATGTGAGACACTGTTCTCTTTCCTAACTCAGTTCAAGTGTAGCCATGTTTACAGGATCTTCATAAGTGATATCTTATGATAAGTTTCTTTTTCTGTGTGACTTATTTCACTTAGAATCATCGTACCTGAATCCACCCATTTTGCTGCTACTGGTCTTATGACATTGATTTCATGGCTGAGGTATATTCCATTGTACGTAAGTACCACAATTTTTTGAACCATTTTTATATTTCCTGGGATATTTAAGGTGTACACAAGTTGAGGTCCTTGTGAGCAGTGCAGCCCTAAATTTTGGCGTGGCTCTGTCTTATTGATTTTCAGTTTTCCCAAGGTATATTCCCTAGACTGGAAGTGCCCTTGGCTCTGTAGCTCTGTTCTTTACTTGTTTTAGGGAACACAATGCACTCTTCCATAGAGGCAGTTGGCAATTTACATCCCGCCCATCAGCATAACAAGGCTCCCTGTTCTCCAGGTCCTGTCTTGCCTTTCTGGTTTTTACACATTTTGTGGATGTCCCTTTTGGCCGGTGGGAAGTGATACTTCTTTGTAGTGCAGATTTGCATTGCCCACTTGCTTGCTTGGCCAAAAAGGGCGTATGCGTTTTCTCCTGAATATATTCAGGAGAAAACGCATACGCCCTTTTTGGCCAAGTGCTTCATTGTCGAAGTTGTGCCCCTATTCCTGTGCTTTAAAGGCGATTCCAACGTACCTCTTGAAATCTGTTTCCTGCTATTCTGCCTCGCTTTCAAGTCCACCTCGTTGCCTTCCCTCAACAGATTTTTGGACGATAGTTGTCCTTTATTACTCGGCCAGTTTGTGAATTGCTGTGCCCCTGAGCTCCATTTTTCAACTCGTTTTTGGTGAGCTGACCGCAAGTCCAAAATTTTGGTTCAGGACCTATGCTGGTTCCCGTTGGGTGGCTGAGACTTTGGTTAATTCTTCTTCCTGTCGGGAAATTACAGTGATATGTGCCCGTCCAAATGCCTAACAGCTACTCTCTCATTGGTTCTCCCTATTCCCTTTCATCCTCTGCCAAATTGGCAACCTGTGTGAACCAGGAGGTTAAAGGGGCTGTCTCTCCAAGTTGGGAGGTGGATAGTAAAGCAGATGGAAAGTCAAACCGGAGCACCAGGAGAGGGACTATTCGTTGAGTTTTAGAAACCTTTCGTATTCACAGTGTGTCCGCATTCTAGGTTTCCCGTACATGTTATAACTGTAGTAATATTCCCTTCAACCTGGAGAGTTGGGACCCATGGAATGGGTGCCATGCATTATTGCTTTAAAGGGTCTGCATTTGCTCACCCAATCTCACCTATCGTCTCAGTCCCAAGAGTCCAGCCGTATGCCACATCCAGCTGTCGTTGTAGATAGGGTCATTCCAGGTTTCATCAGAGACCCTGAAGGAATTGTAAAGAATTTCCCTGTTTTTTTGTTTTGTTTTTGAAATTCCTTTTGATAGTGGGTTTGAGCTGATTCTTGCTGCCATGTTTATGCCAGTCTAAACACACTTGATTCCCTTACGGAGACATATCAATCCATAGGTTTTAAGATTCTTACTAGTCAGATATATTCCTCTGCGGGAAATATGGGGTTTTGAGTCCCTTTCACTGAGGAAGGTGTAGGTCTTGTCTATTCCATAGTTGGTTTTTGGAACGGTACCTGTGCTTATATCAAACTCTGGTTTTATGCATCACCCCACCTCTCCTTCCCCCTTAAGCAGGCATAAGAGTGTTTTCTAAATGTGAGACACTGTTCTCTTTCCTAACTCAGTTCAAGTGTAGCCATGTTTACAGGATCTTCATAAGTGATATCTTATGATAAGTTTCTTTTTCTGTGTGACTTATTTCACTTAGAATCATCGTACCTGAATCCACCCATTTTGATGCTACTGGTCTTATGACATTGATTTCATGGCTGAGGGATATTCCATCGTACGTAAGTACCACAATTTTTTGAACCATTTTTATATTTCCTGGGATATTTAAGGTGTACCCAAGTTGAGGTCCTTGTAAGCAGTGCAGCCCTAAATTTTGGGGTGGCTCTGTCTTATTAATTTTCAGTTTTCCCAAGGTATATTCCCTAGACTGGAAGTGCCCTTGGCTCTGTAGCTCTGTTCCTTACTTGTTTTAGGGAACACAATGCACTCCTCCAGAAAGGCAGTTGGCAATTTACATCCCGCCCATCAGCATAACAAGGCTCCCTGTTCTCCAGGGCCTGTCTTGCCTTTCTGGTTTTTACACATTTTGTGGATGTCCCTTTTGACCGGTGGGAAGTGATACTTCTTTGTAGTGCAGATTTGCATTGCCCGCTTGCTTGCTTGGCCAAAAGGGGCGTATGCGTTTTCTCCTGAATATATTCAGGAGAAAACGCATACGCCCTTTTTGGCCAAGTGCATCATTGTCGAAGTTGTGCCCCTCTTCCTGTGCTTTAAAGGTGATTCCAACATACCTCTTGAAATCTGTTTCCTGCTATTCTGCCTCGCTTTCAAGTCCGCCTCGTTGCCTTCCCTCAACAGATTTTTGGACGATAGTTGTCCTTTATTACTCGGCCAGTTTGTGAATTGCTGTGCCCCTGAGCTCCATTTTTCAACTCGTTTTTGGTGAGCTGACCACAAGTCCAAAATTTTGGTTCATGACCTATACTGGTTCCCGGTGGGTCGCTGAGACTTTGGTTAATTCTTCTTCCTGCCGGGAAATTACAGTGATATGTGCCCGTCCAAATGCCTAACAGCTACTCTCTCATTGGTTCTCCCTCTTCCCTTTCATCCTCTGCCAAATTGGAAAACTGTGCGAACCAGGAGGTTAAAGGGGCTGTCTCTCCAAGTTGGGAGGTTGATAGTAAAGCAGATGGAAAGTCAAACCGGAGCACCAGGAGAGGGACTATTCGTTGAGTTTTAGAAACCTTTCGTATTCACCGTGTGTCCGTTCTCTAGGTTTCCCGTACATGTTATAACTGTAGTAATATTCCCTTCAACCTGGAGAGTTGGGACCCATGGAATGGGAGCCAGGCATTTGTGCTTTAAAGGTTCTGCATTTGCTCACCCAATCTCACCAATCGTCTCAGTCCCAAGTGTCCCTCCTTATGCCACATCCAGCTGTCAGTGTAGATAGGGTCATTCCAGGTTTCATCAGAGACCCTGAAGGAATTGTAAAGAATTTCCCAGTTTTTTTGTTTTGTTTTTGAAATTCCTTTTTATAGTGGTTTTGAGCTGATTCTCGCTGCCATGTTTATGCCAGTCTAGACACACTTGATTCCCTTACGGAGACATATCAATCCATAGGTTTTAAGATTCTTACTAGTCAGATATATTCCTCTGCGGGAAATATGGGGTTTTGAGTCCCTTTCACTGAGGAAGGTGTAGGTCTTGTCTATTCCATAGTTGGTTTTTGGAACGGTACCTGTGCTTATATCAAACTCTGGTTTTATGCATCACCCCACCTATCCTTCCCCCTTAAGCAGGCATAAGAGTGTTTTCTAAATGTGAGACACTGTTCTCTTTCCTAACTCAGTTCAAGTGTAGCCATGTTTACAGGATCTTCATAAGTGATATCTTATGATAAGTTTCTTTTTCTGTGTGACTTATTTCACTTAGAATCATCGTACCTGAATCCACCCATTTTGCTGCTACTGGTCTTATGACATTGATTTCATTGCTGAGGGATATTCCATCGTACGTAAGTACCACAATTTTTTGAACCATTTTTATATTTCCTGGGATATTTAAGGTGTACCCAATTTGAGGTCCTTGTAAGCAGTGCAGCCCTAAATTTTGGGGTGGCTCTGTCTTATTTATTTTCTGTTTTCCCAAGGTATATTCCATAGACTGGAAGTGCCCTTGGCTCTGTAGCTCTGTTCTTTACTTGTTTTAGGGAACACAATGTACTCCTCCAGAGAGGCAGTTGGCAATTTACATCCCGCCCATCAGCATTACAAGGCTCCCTGTTCTCCAGGGCCTGTCTTGCCTTTCTGGTTTTTACACATTTTGTGGATGTCCCTTTTGACCGGTGGGAAGTGATACTTCTTTGTAGTGCAGATTTGCATTGCCCACTTGCTTGCTTGGCCAAAAGGGGCGTATGCGTTTTCTGCTGAATATATTCAGGAGAAAACCCATACGCCCTTTTTGGCCAAGTGCATCATTGTCGAAGTTGTGCCCCTCTTCCTGTGCTTTAAAGGCGATTCCAACGTACCTATTGAAATCTGTTTCCTGCTATTCTGCCTCGCTTTCAAGTCCGCCTCGTTGCCTTCCCTCAACAGATTTTTGGACGATAGTTGTCCTTTATTACTCGGCCAGTTTGTGAATTGCTGTGCCCCTGAGCTCCATTTTTCAAATCGTTATTGGTGAGCTGACCACAAGTCCAAAATTTTGGTTCAGGACCTATGCTGTTTCCCGGTGGGGTGCTGAGACTTTATTTAATTCTTCTTCCTGGCGGGAAGTTAGAGTGATATGTGCCCATTTAAATGCCTAACAGCTACTCTCTCATTGGTTCTCCCTCTTCCATTTCATACTCTGCCAAATTGGAAACCTGTTTGAACCAGGAGGTTGAAGGGGCTGTCTCTCCAAGATGGGAGATTGATAGTAAAGCAGATGGAAAGTCAAATCGGAGCACCAGGAGAGGGACTATTCATTGAGTTTTAGAAACCTTTCGTATTCACAGTGTGTCCGTTCTCTAGGTTTCTCGTACATGTTATAACTGTAGTAATATTCCCTTCAACCTGGAGAGTTGGGACCCATGGAATGGGTGCCATGCATTATTGCTTTAAAGGGTCTGCATTTGCTCACCCAATCTCACCAATCCTATCAGTCCCAAGTGTCCAGCCTTATGCCACATCCAGCTGTCGTTGTAGATACGGTCATTCCAGGTTTCATCAGAGACCCTGAAGGAATTGTAAAGAATTTCCCTGTTTTTTTGTTTTGTTTTTGAAATTCCTTTTTATAGTGGGTTTGAGCTGATTCTCGCTGCCATGTTTATGCCAGTCTAGACACACTCGATTCCCTTACGGAGACACATCAATCCATAGGTTTTAAGATTCTTACTAGTCAGATATATTCCTCTGCGGGAAATATGGGGTTTTGAGTCCCTTTCACTGAGGAAGGTGTAGGTCTTGTCTATTCCATAGCTGGTGTTTGGAACGGTACCTGTGCTTATATCAAACTCTGGTTTTATGCATCACCCCACCTCTCCTTCCCCCTTAAGCAGGCATAAGAGTGTTTTCTAAATGTGAGACACTGTTCTCTTTCCTAACTCATTTCAAGTGTAGCCATGTTTACAGGATCTTCATAAGTGATATCTTATGATAAGTTTCTTTTTCTCTGTGACATATTTCACTTAGAATCATCGTACCTGAATCCACCCATTTTGCTGCTACTGGTCTTATGACATTGATTTCATGGCTGAGGGATATTCCATCGTACGTAAGTACCACAATTTTTTGAACCATTTTTATATTTCCTGGGATATTTCAGGTGTACCCAAGTTGAGGTCCTTCTAAGCAGTGCAGCCCTAAATTTTGGGGTGGCTCCGACTTATTGATTTTCAGTTTTCCCAAGGTATATTCCCTAGACTGGAAGTGCCCTTGGCTCTGTAGCTCTGTTCTTTACTTGTTTTAGGGAACACAATGCACTCCTCCAGAGAGGCAGTTGGCAATTTACATCCCGCCCATCAACATAACAATGCTCCCTGTTCTCCAGGGCCTGTCTTGCCTTTCTGATTTTTACACATTTTGTGGATGTCCCTTTTGACCTGTGGGAAGTGATACTTCTCTGTAGTGCAGATTTGCATTGCCCGCTTGCTTGCTAGGCCAAAAAGGGCGTATGCGTTTCCTCCTGAAGGAGAAAACGCATACACCCTTTTTGGCCAATTGCATCATTGTAGAATTTGGGCCCCTCTTCCTGTGCTTTAAAACCGATGCCAACGTACCTCTTGAAATCTGTTTCTTCCTATTCTGCCTCGCATTCAAGTCCGGTTCTTTGTCCTCCCTCAACAGATTTTTGAACGATAGTTGTCCATTATTACTCGGGCAGTTTGTGAATTGCTGTGCCCCTGAGCTCCATTTTTCAACTCGTTTTTTGTGAGCTGACTGCAAGCCCAAAATTTTGGCTCAGAACCTATACGGGTTACTGGTGGGTGGCTGAGACTTTGGTTAATTCTTCTTCGTGCTGGTAAATTAGAGTGACATGTGCCCTTCCAAATGCCTATCAGCTACTCTCACATTGGTTCTCCCTCTTCCCTTTCATCCTCTGCCAAATTGGCAACCTGTGCCAACTAGGAGGTTAAAGGGGCTGTCTCTCCAAGTTGGGAGATTGATAGAAAAGCAGATGGAAAGTCAAACCGGAGCACCAGGAGAGGGACTATTCGTTGAGTTTTAGAAACCTTTCGTATTCACAGTGTGTCCGTTCTCTAGGTTTCCCGTACATGTTATAACTGTAGTAATATTCCCTTCAACCTGGAGAGTTGGGACCCATGGAATGGGTTCCAAGCATTATTGCTTTAAAGGGTCTGCATTTGCGCACCCAATCTCACCAATCTTCTCAGTCCCAATTGTCCAGCCTTTTGCCACATCCAGCTGTCGTTGTAGATAGGGTCATTCCAGGTTTCATCAGAGACCCTGAAGGAATTGTAAAGAATTTCCCAGTTTTTTTGTTTTGTTTTTGAAATTCCTTTTTATAGTGGGTTTGAGCTGATTCTCGCTGCCATGTTTATGCCAGTCTAGACACACTTGATTCCATTACGGAGACATATCAATACATAGGTTTTAAGATTCTTACTAGTCAGATATATTCCTCTGCGCGAAATATGGGGTTTTGAGTCCCTTTCACTGAGGAAGGTGTAGGTCTTGTCTATTCCATAGTTGGTTTTTGGAACGGTACCTGTGCTTATATCAAACTCTGGTTTTATGCATCACCCCACCTCTCCTTCCCCCTTAAGCAGGCATAAGAGTGTTTTCTAAATGTGAGACACTGTTCTCTTTCCTAACTCAGGTCAAGTGTAGCCATGTTTACAGGATCTTCATAAGTGATATCTTATGATAAGTTTCTTTTTCTGTGTGACTTATTTCTCTTAGAATCATCGTACCTGAATCCACCCATTTTGCTGCTACTTGTCTTATGACATTGATTTCATGGATGAGGGATATTCCATCGTACGTAAGTACCACAATTTTTTGAACCATTTTTATATTTCCTGGGATATTTAAGGTGTACCCAATTTGAGGTCCTTGTAAGCAGTGCAGCCCTAAATTTTGGTGTGTCTCTGTCTTATTGATTTTCGGTTTACCAAAGGTATATTCCCAAGACTGGAAGTGCCCTTGGCTCTGTAGCTCTGTTCTTTACTTGTTTTAGGGAACACAATGTACTCCTCCTGAGAAGCAGTTGGCAATTTACATCCTGCCCATCAGCATATCAAGGCTCCCTGTTCTCCAGGGCCTGTCTTGCCTTTCTGGTTTTTACACATTTTGTGGATGTCCCTTTTGACTGGTGGGAAGTGATACTTCTTTTTGTGCAGATTTGCATTGCCTGCTTTCTTGCTTTGCCAAAAAGGGCGTATGCATTTTCTCCTGAATATATTCAGGACAAAACGCATACGCCCTTTTTGGCCAAGTGCATCATTGTCGAAGTTGTGCCCCTCTTCCTGTGCTTTAATGCCGATGCCAACGTACCTCTTGAAATCTGTTTCTTCCTATTCTGCCTCGCTTTCAAGTCCGGTTCTTATTCCTCCCTCAACAGATTTTAGAACGATAGTTGTCCTTTATTACAGGCCAGTTTGTGAATTGCTGTGCCCCTGAGCTCCATTTTTCAAGTCCTTTTTGTGAGCTGACTACAAGTCCAAAATTTTGGCTCAGAACCTATACTGGTTCCCGGTGGGTGGCTGAGACTTTGGTTAATTCTTCTTCCTGCTGGGAAATTAGAGTGACATGTGCCCGTCCAAATGCCTAACAGCTACTCTCTCATTGGTTCTCCCTCTTCCCTTTCACCCTCTGCCAAATTGGCAACCTGTGCGAACCAGGAGGTTAAAGGGGCTGTCTCTCCAAGTTGCGAGATTGATATTAAAGCAGATGGAAAGTCAAACCGGAGCACCATGATAGGCACTATTCGTTGAGATTTAGAAAATTTTTGTATTCACAGTGTGTCCGTTCTCTAGGTTTCCCGTACATGTCATAGCTGTAGTAATATTCCCTTCAACCTGGAGAGTTGGGACCCATGGAATGGGTGCCATGCATTATTGCTTTAAAGGGTCTGCATTTGCTCACCCAATCGCACCAATCCTCTCAGTCCAAAGTGTCCAGCCTTATGCCACATCCAGCTGTCATTGTACATAGGGTCATTCCGGATTCCATCAGAGACCCTGAAGGAATTGTAAAGAATTTCCCAGTTTTTTTGTTTTGTTTTTGAAATTCCTTTTTATACTGGTTTTGAGCTGATTCTCGCTGCCACGTTTATGCCATTCTAGACACACTTGATTCCCTTACGGAGACATATCAATACATTGGTTTTAAGATTCTTACTAGTCTGATATATTCCTCTGCGGGAAATATGGGGTTTTGAGTCCCTTTCACTGAGGAAGGTGTAGGTCTTGTCTATTACTTAGTTGGTTTTTGGAACGGTACCTGTGCTTATATCAAACTCTGGTTTTATGCATCACCCCACCTCTCCTTCCCCCTTAAGCAGGCATAAGGGTGTTTTCTAAATGTGAGACATTCTTCTCTTTCCTAACTCAGTTCAGGTGTAGCCATGTTTCCAGGATCTTCATGAGTGATATCTTATGATAAGTTTCTTTTTCTGTGTGACTTATTTCACTTAGAATCATCGTACCTGAATCCACCCATTTTGCTGCTACTGTTCTTATGACATTGATTTCATGGCTGAGGGATATTCCATCGTACGTAAGTACCACAATTTTTTGAACCATTTTTATATTTCCTGGGATATTTCAGGTGTACCCAAGTTGAGGTCCTTGTAAGCAGTGCAGCCCTAAATTTTGGGGTGGCTCTGTCATATTGATTTTCAGTTTTCCCAAGGTATATTCCCTAGACTGGAAGTGTCCTTGGCTCTGTAGCTCTGTTCTTTACTTGTTTTAGGGAACACAATGCACTCCTCCAGAGAGGCAGTTGGCAATTTACATCCCGCCCATCAGCATAACAAGGCTCCCTGTTCTCCAGGGCCTGTCTTGCCTTTCTGGTTTTTACACATTTTGTGGATGTCCCTTTTGACAGGTGGTAAGTGATACTTCTCTCTAGTGCAGAATTGAATTGCCCGCTTGCTTGATGGCCACAAAGGGCGTATGCGTTTTCTCCTGAATATATTCAGGAGAAAACGCATATGCCCTTTTTGGCCTTGTGCATCATTGTCGAAGTTGTGCCCCTCTTCCTGTGCTTTAAAGGCGATTCCAACGTACCTCTTGAAATCTGTTTCCTGCTATTCTGCCTCGCTTTCAAGTCCGCCTCGTTGCCTTCCCTTAACAGATTTTTGGACGATAGTTTTCCTTTATTACTCGGCCAGTTTGTGAATTGCTGTGCCCCTG
Source organism: Hyperoodon ampullatus (assembly GCF_949752795.1). Classification (NCBI taxonomy): domain Eukaryota; kingdom Metazoa; phylum Chordata; class Mammalia; order Artiodactyla; family Ziphiidae; genus Hyperoodon; species Hyperoodon ampullatus. Next base: position 181,873 of record NW_027640834.1, on the reverse strand, counting down.
AGCTCCATTTTTCAACTCGTTTTTGGTGAGCTGACTGCAAGGCCAAAATTTTGGTTCAGGACCTATACTGTTTCCCTATGGGGGGCTGAGACTTTGGTTAATTCTTCTTCCTGCCGGGATATTACAGTGATATGTGCCCGTCCAAATGCCTAACAGCTACTCTCTCATTGGTTCTCCCTCTTCCCTTTCATCCTCTGCCAAATTGGCAACCTGTGCGAACCAGGAGGTTAAAGGGGCTGTCTCTCCAAGTTGGGAGGTTGATAGTAAAGCAGATGGAAAGTCAAACCGGAGCACCAGGAGAGGGACTATTCGTTGAGTTTTAGAAACATTTCGTATTCACAGTGTGTCCGTTCTCTAGGTTTCCCGCACATGTTATAGCTGTAGTAATATTCCCTTCAACCTGCAGAGTTGGGAGCCATGGAATGGGTGGCAGGCATTTGTGCTTTAAAGGCTCTGCATTTGCTCACCCAATCTCACCAATCGTCTAAGTCCCAAGTGTCCCTCCTTATGCCACATCCAGCTGTCATTGTAGATAGGGTCATTCCAGGTTTCATCAGAGACCCTGAAGGAATTGTAAAGAATTTCCCAGTTTTTTTGTTTTGTTTTTGAAATTCCTTTTTATAATGGGTTTGAGCTGATTCTCGCTGCCATGTTTTTGCCAGTCTAGACACACTTGATTGCCTTACGGGGACATATCAGTACATAGGTTTTAAGATTCTTACTAGTCAGATATATTCCTCTGCGGGAAACATGGGGTTTTGAGTCCCTTTCACTGAGGAATGTGTAGGTCTTGTCTATTCCATAGTTGGTTTTTGGAACGGTATCTGTGCTTATATCAAACTCTGGTTTTATGCATCACCCCACCTCTCCTTCCCCCTTAAGCAGGCATAAGAGTGTTTTCTAAATGTGAGACACTCTTCTCTTTCCTAACTCAGTTCAAGTGTAGCCATGTTTCCAGGATCTTCATAAGTGATATCGTATGATAAGTTTCTTTTTCTGTGTGACTTATTTCACTTAGAATCATCGTACCTAAATCCACCCATTTTGCTGCTACTGGTCTTATGACATTGATTTCATGGCTGAGGGATATTCCATCGTACGTAAGTACCACAAATTTTTGAACCATTTTTATATTTCCTGGGATATTTAAGGTGTACCCAAGTTGAGGTCCTTGTAAGCAGTGCAGCCCTAAATTTTGGGGTGGCTCTGTCTTATTGATTTTCAGTTTTCCCAAGGTATATTCCCTAGACTGGAAGTGCCCTTGGCTCTGTAGCTCTGTTCTTTACTTGTTTTAGGGAACACAATGCACTCCTCCAGAGAGGCAGTTGGCAATTTACATCCCGCCCATCAGCATAACAAGGCTCCCTGTTCTCCAGGGCCTGTCTTGCCTTTCTGGTTTTTACACATTTTGTGGATGTCCCTTTTGAGCGGTGGGGGAGTGATACTTCTCTGTAGTGCAGATTTGCATTGCCCGCTTGCTTGCTTGGCCAAAAAGGGCGTATACGTTTTCTTCTGAATATATTCAGGAGAAAACGCATACGCCCTTTTTGGCCAAGTGCATCACTGTCGAATTTGTGCCCCTATTCCTGTGCTTTAAAGGCGATTCCAACGTACCTCTTGAAATCTGTTTCCTGCTATTCTGCCTCGCTTTCAAGTCCGCCTCGTTGCCTTCCCTCAACAGATTTTTGGACGATAGTTGTCCTTTATTCCTCGGCCAGTTTGTGAATTGCTGTGCCCCTGAGCTCCACTTTTCAACTCGTTTTTGGTGAGCTGACCGCAAGTCCAAAATTTTGGTTCTGGATCTATACTGGTTCCCATTGGGTGGCTGAGACTTTGGTTAATTCTTCTTTCTGCCGGGAAATTACAGTGATATGTGCCCGTCCAAATGCCTAACAGCTACTCTCTCATTGGTTCTCCCTCTTCCCTTTCATCCTCTGCCAAATTGGAAACCTGTGCGAACCAGGAGGTTAAAGGGGCTGTCTCTCCAAGTTGGGAGGTTGATAGTAAAGCAGGTGCAAAGTCAAACCGGAGCACCAGGAGAGGGACTATTCGTTGATTTTTAGAAACCTTTCGTATTCACAGTGTGTCCGTTCTCTAGGTTTCCCGTACATGTTATAAATCTAGTAATATTCCCTTCAACCGGGAGAGTTGGGACACATGGAATGGGTGCCATGCATTATTGCTTTAAAGGGTCTGCATTTGCTCACCAAATCTCACCAATCCTCTCAGTGCCAAGTGTCCAGCCTTATGCCACATCCAGCTGTCGTTGTAGATAGGGTCATTCCAGGTTTCATCAGAGACCCTGAAGGAATTGTAAAGAATTTCCCAGTTTTTGTGTTTTGTTTTTGAAATTCCTTTTTATTGTGGGTTTGAGCTCATTCTCGCTGCCATGTTTATGCCAGTCTAGACACACTTGATTCCCTTACGGAGACATATCAATACATAGGTTTTAAGATTCTTACTAGTCAGATATATTCCTCTGCGGGAAATATGGGGTTTTGAGTCCCTTTCATTGAGGAAGGTGTAGGTCTTGTCTATTCCATAGTTGGTTTTTGGAACCGTACCTGTGCTTATATCAAACTCTGGTTTTATGCATCACCCCACGTCTCCTTCCCCCTTAAGCAGGCATAAGAGTGTTTTCTAAATGTGAGACACTGTTCTCTTTCCTAACTCAGTTCAAGTGTAGCCATGTTTACAGGATCTTCATAAGTGATATCTTATGATAAGTTTCTTTTTCTCTGTGACTTCTTTCACTTAGAATCATCGTACCTGAATCCACCCATTTTGCTGCTACTGGTCTTATGACATTGATTTCATGGCTGAGGGATATTCCATCGTACGTAAGTACCACAATTTTTTGAACCATTTTTATATTTCCTGGGATATTTAAGGTGTACCCAAGTTGAGGTCCTTGTAAGCAGTGCAGCCCTAAATTTTGGTGTGTCTCTGTCTTATTGATTTATGGTTTACCAAAGGTATATTCCCAAGACTGGAAGTGCCCTTGGCTCTGTAGCTCTGTTCTTTACTTGTTTTAGGGAACACAATGTACTCCTCCAGAGAAGCAGTTGGCAATTTACATCCTGTCCATCAGGATATCAAGGCTCCCTGTTCTCCAGGGCCTGTCTTGCCTTTCTGGTTTTTACACATTTTGTCGATGTCCCTTTTGACCGGTGGGAAGTGATACTTCTTTTTGTGCAGATTTGCATTGCCCGCTTTCTTGCTTTGCCAAAAAGGGCGTATGCGTTTTCTCCTGAATATATTCAGGACAAAACGCATACGCCCTTTTTGGCCAAGTGCATCATTGTCGAAGTTGTGCCCCTCTTCCTGTGCTTTAATGCCGATGCCAACGTACCTCTTGAAATCTGTTTCTTCCTATTCTGCCTCGCTTTCAAGTCCGGTTCTTATTCCTCCCTCAACAGATTTTAGAACGATAGTTGTCCTTTATTACAGGCCAGTTTGTGAATTGCTGTGCCCCTGAGCTCCATTTTTCAAGTCCTTTTTGTGAGCTGACTGCAAGTCCAAAATTTTGGCTCAGAACCTATACTGGTTCCCGGTGGGTGGCTGAGACTTTGGTTAATTCTTCTTCCGGCTGGGAAATTAGAGTGACATGTGCCCGTCCAAATGCCTAACAGCTACTCTCTCATTGGTTCTCCCTCTTCCCTTTCACCCTCTGCCAAATTGGCAACCTGTGCGAACCAGGAGGTTAAAGGGGCTGTCTCTCCAAGTTGCGAGATTGATATTAAAGCAGATGGAAAGTCAAACCGGAGCACCATGATAGGCACTATTCGTTGAGTTTTAGAAACTATTTGTATTCACAGTGTGTCCATTCTCTAGGTTTCCCGTACATGTCATAGCTGTAGTAATATTCCCTTCAACCTGGAGAGTTGGGACCCATGGAATGGGTGCCATGCATTATTGCTTTAAAGGGTCTGCATTTGCTCACCCAATCGCACCAATCCTCTCAGTCCAAAGTGTCCAGCCTTATGCCACATCCAGCTGTCATTGTACATAGGGTCATTCCGGATTCCATCAGAGACCCTGAAGGAATTGTAAAGAATTTCCCAGTTTTTTTGTTTTGTTTTTGAAATTACTTTTTATACTGGTTTTGAGCTGATTCTCGCTGCCACGTTTATGCCATTCTAGACACACTTGATTCCCTTACGGAGACATATCAATACATTGGTTTTAAGATTCTTACTAGTCAGATATATTCCTCTGCGGGAAATATGGGGTTTTGAGTCCCTTTCACTGAGGAAGGTGTAGGTCTTGTCTATTCCTTAGTTGGTTTTTGGAACGGTACCTGTGCTTATATCAAACTCTGGTTTTATGCATCACCCCACCTCTCCTTCCCCCTTAAGCAGGCATAAGAGTGTTTTCTAAATGTGAGACATTCTTCTCTTTCCTAACTCAGTTCAAGAGTAGCCATGTTTCCAGGATCTTCATGAGTGATATCTTATGATAAGTTTCTTTTTCTGTGTGACTTATTTCACTTAGAATCATCGTACATGAATCCACCCATTTTGCTGCTACTGGTCTTATGACATTGATTTCATGGCTGAGGGATATTCCATCGTACGTAAGTACCACAATTTTTTGAACCATTTTTATATTTCCTGGGATATTTAAGGTGTACCCAAGTTGAGGTCCTTGTAAGCAGTGCAGCCCTAAATTTTGGAGTGGCTCTGTCTTATTGATTTTCAGTTTTCCCAAGGTATATTCCCTAGACTGGAAGTGCCCTTGGCTCTGTAGCTCTGTTCTTTACTTGTTTTAGGGAACACAATGCACTCCTCCAGAGAGGCAGTTGGCAATTTACATCCCGCCCATCAGCATAACAAGGCTCCCTGTTCTCCAGGGCCTGTCTTGCCTTTCTGGTTTTTACACATTTTGTGGATGTCCCTTTTGACAGGTGGTAAGTGATACTTCTCTGTAGTGCAGATTTGCATTGCCCGCTTGCTTGATGGCCACAAAGGGCGTATGCGTTTTCTCCTAAATATATTCAGGAGAAAACGCATACGCCCTTTTTGGCCATGTGCATCATTGTCGAAGTTGTGCCCCTCTTCCTGTGCTTTAAAGGCGATTCCAACGTACCTCTTGAAATCTGTTTCCTGCTATTCTGCCTCGCTTTCAAGTCCGCCTCGTTGCCTTCCCTTAACAGATTTTTGGACGATAGTTTTCCTTTATTACTCGGCCAGTTTGTGAATTGCTGTGCCCCTGAGCTCCATTTTTCAACTCGTTTTTGGTGAGCTGACTGCAAGTCCAAAATTTTGGTTCAGGACCTATACTGTTTCCCTGTGGGGTGCTGAGACTTTGGTTAATTCTTCTTCCTGCCGGGAAATTACAGTGATATGTGCGCGTCCAAATGCCTAACAGCTACTCTCTCATTGGTTCTCCCTCTTCCCTTTCATCCTCTGCCAAATTGGCAACCTGTGCGAACCAGGAGGTTAAAGGGGCTGTCTCTCCAAGTTGGGAGGTTGATAGTAAAGCAGATGGAAAGTCAAACCGGAGCACCAGGAGAGGGACTATTCGTTGAGTTTTAGAAACCTTTCGTATTCACAGTGTGTCCGTTCTGTAGGTTTCCTGTACATGTTATAGCTGTAGTAATATTCCCTTCAACCTGGAGAGTTGGGACCCATGGAATGGGTGCCAGGCATTTGTTCTTTAAAGGGTCTGCATTTGCTCACCCAATCTCACCAATCGTCTCAGTCCCAAGTGTCCCTACATATGCCACATCCAGCTGTCATTTTAGATAGGGTCATTCCAGGTTTCATCAGAGACCCTGAAGGAATTGTAAAGAATTTCCCAGTTTTTTTGTTTTGTTTTTGAAATTCCTTTTTATAGTGGGTTTGAGCTGATTCTCGCTGCCATGTTTATGCCAGTCTACACACACTTGATTCCCTTACGGAGACATATCCATACATAGGTTTTAAGATTCTTACTAGTCAGATATATTCCTCTGAGGGAAATATGGGGTTTTGAGTCCCTTTCACTGAGGAAGGTGTAGGTCTTGTCTATTCCATAGTTGGTTTTTGGAACGGTACCTGTGCTTATATCAAACTCTGGTTTTATGCATCACCCCACCTCTCCTTCCCCCTTAAGCAGGCATAAGAGTGTTTTCTAAATGTGAGACACTGTTCTCTTTCCTATCTCAGTTCAAGTGTAGCCATGTTTACAGGATCTTCATAAGTGATATCTTATGATAAGTTTCTTTTTCTCTGTGACATATTTCACTTAGAATCATTGTACCTGAATCCTCCCATTTTGCTGCTACTGGTCTTATGACATTGATTTCATGGCTGAGGGATATTCCATCGTACGTAAGTACCACAATTTTTTGAACCATTTTTATATTCCTGTGATATTTAAGGTGTACCCAAGTTGAGGTCCTTGTAAGCAGTGCAGCCCTAAATTTTGGGGTGGCTCTGTCTATTTTTTTTCAGTTTTCCAAAGGTATATTCCCTAGACTGGAAGTTGCCCTTGGCTCTGTAGCTCTGTTGTTTACTTCTTTTAGGGAACACAAGGCACTCTTCCAGAGAGGCAGTTTGCAATTTACATCCCGCCCATCAGCATAACAAGGCTCCCTGTTCTCCAGGGCCTGTCTTGCCTTTCTAGTTTTTACACATTTTGTGGATGTCCCTTTTGACCGGTGGGAAGTGATACTTCTTTGTAGTGCAGATTTGCATTGCCCGCTTGCTTGCTTGGCCAAACAGGGCGTATGCGTTTTCTCCTGAATATATTCAGGAGAAAACGCATACGCCCTTTTTGGCCACGTTCATCATTTTCGAAGTTGTGCCCCTCTTCCTGTGCTTTAAAGGCGATTCCAACGTACCTCTTGAAATCTGTTTCCTGCTATTCTGCCTCGCTTTCAAGTTTGCCTCGATGCCTTCCCTCAACAAATTTTTGGATGATAGTTGTCCTTTATTACTCGGCCAGTTTGTGAATTGCTGTGCCCCTGAGCTCCATTTTTCAACTCGTTTTTGGTGAGCTGACCGCAAGTCCAAAATTTTGGTTCAGGACCTATGCTGGTTCCCAGTGGGTGGCTGAGACTTTTGTTAATTCTTCTTCCTGCCGGGAAATTACAGTGATATGTGCCCGTCCAAATGCCTAACAGCTACTCTCTCATTGGTTCTCCCTCTTCCCTTTCATCCTCTGCCAAATTGGCAACCTGTGCGAACCAGGAGGTTAAAGGGGCTGTCTCTCCAAGTTGGGAGGTTGATAGTAAAGCAGATGGAAAGTCAAACCGGAGCACCAGGAGAGGGTCTATTCCTTGAGTTTTAGAAACCTTTCGTATTCACAGTGTGTCCGTTCTCTAGGTTTCCCGTACATGTTATAGCTGTAGTAATATTCCCTTCAACCTGGAGAGTTGGGCCCCATGGAATGGGTGCCAGGCTTTTGTGCTTTAAAGGGTCTGCATTTGCTCACCAAATCTCACCAATCGTCTCAGTCCCAAGTGTCCCTCCTTATGCCACATCCAGCTGTCATTGTAGATAGGGTCATTCCAGGTTTCATCAGAGACCCTGAAGGAATTGTAAAGAATTTCCCAGTTTTTTTGTTTTGTTTTTGAAATTCCTTTTTATAGTGGGTTTGTGCTGATTCTCACTGCCATGTTTATGCCAGTCTATACACACTTGATTCCCTTATGGAGACATATCAATACATAGGTTTTAAGATTCTTACTAGTCAGATATATTCCTCTGTGGGAAATATGGAGTTTTTAGTGCCTTTCACTGAGGAAAGTGTAGGTCTTGTCTATTCCATAGTTGGTTTTTGGAACGGTACCTGTGCTTATATCAAACTCTGGTTTTATGCATCACCCCACCTCTCCTTCCCCCTTAAGCAGGCATAAGAGTGTTTTCTAAATGTGAGACACTGTTCTCTTTCCTAACTCAGTTCAAGTGTAGCCATGTTTACAGGATCTTCATAAGTGATATCTTATGATAAGTTTCTTTTTCTGTGTGACTTATTTCACTTAGAATCATCGTACCTGAATCCACCCATTTTGCTGCTACTGGTCTTATGACATTGATTTCATGGCTGAGGGATATTCCATCGTACGTAAGTACCACAATTTTTTGAACCATTTTTATATTTCCTGGGATATTTAAGGTGTACCCAAGTTGAGGTCCTTGGTAGCAGTGCAGCCCTAAATTTTGGGGTTTCTCTGTCTTATTGATTTTCAGTTTTCCCAAGGTATATTCCCTAGACTGGAAGTGCCCTTGGCTCTGTAGCTCTGTTCTTTACTTGTTTTAAGGAACACAATGCACTCCTCCAGAGAGGCAGTTGGCAATTTACATCCCGCCCATCAGCATAACAAGGCTCCCTCTTCTCCAGGGCCTGTCTTGCCTTTCTGGTTTTTACACATTTTGTCGATGTCCCTTTTGACCGGTGCGAAGTGATACTTCTTTGTAATGGAGATATGAATTGCCCGCTTGCTTGCTTGGCCAAAAAGGGCGTATGCGTTTCCTCCTGAATATATTCAGGAGAAAACGCATACGCCCTTTTTGGCCAAGTGCATCATTGTCGAAGTTGTGCCCCTCTTCCTGTGCTTTAAAGGCAATTCCAACGTACCTCTTGAAATCTGTTTCCTGCTATTCTGCCATGCTGTCAAGTCCGCCTCATTGCCTTCCCTCAACAGATTTTTGGACGATAGTTGTCCTTTATTACTCGGCCAGTTTGTGAATTGCTGTGCCCCTGAGCTCCATTTTTCAACTCGTTTTTGGTGAGCTGACCGCAAGTCCAAAATTTTGGTTCAGGACCTATACTGGTTCCCGGTGGGTGGCTGAGACTTTGGTTAATTCTTCTTCCTGCCAGGAAATTACAGGGATATGTGCCCGTCCAAATGCCTAACAGCTACTCTCTCATTGGTTCTCCCTCTTCCCTTTCATCCTTTGCCAAATTGGAAACCTGTGCGAACCAGGAGGTTAAAGGGGCTGTCTCTCCAAGTTGGGAGATTGATAGTAAAGCAGATGGAAAATCAAACCGGAGCACCAGGAGAGGGACTATTCGTTGAGTTTTAGAAACCTTTCGTATTCACAGTGTGTCCGTTCTCTAGGATTCCCGTACATGTTATAACTGTAGTAATATTCCCTTCAACCTGGAGAGTTGGGACCCATGGAATGGGTGCCATGCATTATTGCTTTAAAGGGTCTGAATTTGCTCACCCAATCTCACCTATCCTCTCAGTCCCAAGTGTCCAGCCTTATGCCACATCCAGCTGTCATTGTAGATAGGGTCATTCCAGGTTTCATCAGAGACCCTGAAGGAATTGTAAAGAATTTCCCAGTTTTTTTGGTTTGTTTTTGAAATTCCTTTTTATAGTGGGTTTGAGCTGATTAACGCTGCCATGTTTATGCCAGTCTAGACACACTTGATTCCCTTACGGAGACATATCAATACATAGGTTTTAAGATTCTTAGTAATCAGATATAATCCACTGCGGGAAATATGGGGCTTTGAATCCCTTTCACTGAGGAAGGTGTAGGTCTTGTCTATTCCATAGTTGGTTTTTGGAACGGTACCTGTGCTTATATCAAACTCTGGTTTTATGCATTACCCCACCTCTCCTTCCCCCTTAAGCAGGCATAAGAGTGTTTTCTAAATGTGAGAAACTGTTCTCTTTCCTATCTCAGTTCAAGTGTAGCCATGTTTACAGGATCTTCATAAGTGATATCTTATGATACGTTTCTTTTTCTCTGTGACCTATTTCACTTAGAATCATCGTACCTGAATCCACCCATTTTGCTGCTACTGGTCTTATGACATTGATTTCATGGATGAGGGATATTCCATCGTACGTAAGTACCACAATTTTTTGAACCATTTTTATATTTCCTGGGATATTTAAGGTGTACCCAAGTTGAGGTCCTTGTAAGCAGTGCAGCCCTAAATTTTGGGGTGGCTGTGTCTTATTGATTTTCAGTTTTCCCAAGGTATATTCCCTAGACTGGAAGTGCCCTTGGCTCTGTAGCTCGGTTGTTTATTTGTTTTAGGGAACACAATGCACTCTTCCAGAGTGGCAGTTGGCAATTTAAATCCCGCCCATCAGCATAACAAGGCTCCCTGTTCTCCAGGGCCTGTCTTGCCTTTCTGGTTTTTACACATTTTGTGGATGTCCCTTTTGACCGGTGGGAAGTGATACTTCTTTATAGTGCAGATTTGCATTGCCCGCTTGCTTGCTTGGCCAAAAAGGGCGTATGCGTTTTCACCTGAATATATTCAGGAGAAAACGCAAACGCCCGTTTTGGCCAAGTGCATCATTGTCGAAGTTGTGCCCCTCTTCCTGTGCTTTAAAGGCGATTCCAACGTACCTCTTGAAATCTGTTTCCTGCTATTCTGCCTCGCTTTCAAGTCCGCCTCGTTGCCTTCCCTCAACAGATTTTTGGACGATAGTTGTCCTTTATTACTCGGCCAGTTTGTGAATTGCTGTGCCCCTGAGCTCCATTTTTCAACTCGTTTTTGGTGAGCTGACTGCAAGTCCAAAATTTTGGTTCAGGAACTATACTGGTTCCCGGTGGGTAGCTGAGACTTTGGTTAATTCTTCTTCCTGCCGGGAAATTACAGTGATATGTGCCCGTCCAAATGCCTAACAGCTACTCTCTCTTTGGGTCTCCCTCTTCCCTTTCATCCTCTGCCAAATTGGCCACCTGTGCGAACCAGGAGGTTAAAGGGGCTGTCTCTCCAAGTTGGGAGGTTGATAGTAAAGCAGATGGAAAGTTAAACCGGAGCACCAGGAGAGGGACTATTCGTTGAGTTTTGGAAACCTTTCGTATACACAGTGTGTCCGTTCTCAAGTTTCCAGTACATGTTATAACTGTAGTAATATTCCCTTCAACCTGGAGAGTTGGGACCCATGGAATGGGTGCCATGCATTATTGCTTTAAAGGGTCTGCATTTGCTCACCCAATCTCACCCATCCTCTCAGTCCCAAGGGTCCAGCCTTATGCCACATCCAGCTGTCGTTGTAGATAGGGTCATTCCAGGTTTCATCAGAGACCCTGAAGGAATTGTAAAGAATTTCCCAGTTTTTTTGTTTTGTTTTTGAAATTCCTTTTTATAGTGGGTTTCAGCTGATTCTCGCTGCCATGTTTATGCCAGTGTAGACACACTTGATTCCATGACGGAGACATATCAATCCATAGGTTTTAAGATTCTTACTAGTCAGATATATTCCTCTGCGGGAAATATGGGGTTTTGAGTCCCTTTCACTGAGGAAGGTGTAGGTCTTGTCTATTCCATAGTTGGTGTTTGGAACGGTACATGTGCTTATATCAAACTCTGGTTTTATGCATCACCCCACCTCTCCTTCCCCCTTAAGCAGGCATAAGAGTGTTTTCTAAATGTGAGACCCTGTTCTCTTTCCTAACTCAGTTCAAGTGTAGCCATGTTTACAGGATCTTCATAAGTGATATCTTATGATAAGTTTCTTTTTCTCTGTGACTTATTTCACTTAGAATCATCGTACCTGAATCCACCCATTTTGCTGCTACTGGTCTTATGACATTGATTTAATGGCTGAGGGATATTCCATCATACGTAAGTACCACAATTTTTGGACCATTTTTATATTTCCTGGGATATTTAAGGTGTACCCAAGTTGAGGTCCTTGTAAGCAGTGCAGCCCTAAATATTGGGGTGGCTCTGTCTTATTGATTTTCAGTTTTCCCAAGGTACATTCAGTAGACTGGAAGTGACCTTGTCTCTGTAGCTCTGTTGTTTACTTGTTTTAGGGAACTCAAGGCACTCCTCCAGAGAGGCAGTTGGCAATTTACATCCCGTGCATCAGCATAACAAAGCTCCCTGTTCTCCAGGGCCTGTCTTGCCTTTCTGGTTTTTACACATTTTGTGGATGTCCCTTTTGACCGGTGGGAAGTGATACTTCTTTGTAGTGCAGATTTGCATTGCCCGCTTGCTTGCTTGGCCAAAAAGGGCATATGCGTTTTCTCCTGAATATATTCAGGAGAAAACGCATATGCCTTTTTGGCCAAGTGCATCATTGTCGAAGTTGTGCCCCTCTTCCTGTGCTTTAAATGCGATTCCAACATACCTCTTGAAATCTGTTTCCTGCTATTCTGCCTCGCTTTCAAGTCCACCTCGTTGCCTTCCTTCAACAGATTTTTGGACGATAGTTGTCCTTTATTACTCGGCCAGTTTGTGAATTGCTGTGCCCCTGAGCTCCATTTTTCAACTCGTTTTTGGTGAGCTGACCGCAAGTCCAAAATTTTGGTTCAGGACCTATGCTGGTTCCCAGTGGGTGGCTGAGACTTTGGTTAATTCTTCTTCCTGCCGGAAATTTAGAGTGATATGTGCCCGTCCAAATGCCTAACAGCTACTCTCTCATTGGTTCTCCCTCTTCCCTTTCATCCTCTGCCAAATTGGCAACCTGTGCGAACCAGGAGGTTAAAGGGGCTGTCTCTCCAAGTTGGGAGGTTGATAGTAAAGCAGATAGAAAGTCAAACCAGAGCACCAGGAGAAGGACTATTCGTTGAGTTTTTGAAACCTTTCGTATTCACAGTGTGTCCGTTCTCTAGGCTTCCCGTACATGTTATAACTGTAGTAATATTCCCTTCAACCTGGAGAGTTGGGACCCATGGAATGGGTGCCATGCATTATTGCTTTAAAGGGTCTGCATTTGCTCACCAAATCTCACCAATCCTCTCAGTCCCAAGTGTCCAGCCTTATGCCATATCCAGCTGTCGTTGTAGATAGGGTCATTCCAGGTTTCATCAGAGACCCTTAAGGAATTGTAAAGGATTTCCCAGTTTTTTTGTTTTGTTTTTGAAATTCCTTTTTATAGAGGGTTGGAACTAATTCTCGCTGCCATGTTTATGCCAGTCTAGACACACTTGATTCCATTACGGAGACATATCAATACATAGGTTTTAAGATTCTTACTAGTCAGATATATTCCTCTGCGGGAAATATGGGGTTTTGAGTCCCTTTCACTGAGGAAGGTGTAGGTCTTGTCTATTCCATAGTTGGTTTTTGGAACGGTACCTGTGCTTATATCAAACTCTGGTTTTATGCATCACCCCACCTCTCCTTCCCCCTGAAGCAGGCATAAGAGTGTTTTCTAAATGTGAGACACTGTTCTCTTTCCTAACTCAGTTCAAGTGTAGCCATGTTTACAGGATCTTCATAAGTGATATCTTATGATAAGTTTCTTTTTCTGTGTGACTTATTTCACTTAGAATCATCGTACCTGAATCCACCCATTTTGCTGCTACTGGTCTTATGACATTGATTTCATGGCTGAGGGGTATTCCATCGTACGTAAGTACCACAATTTTTTGAACCATTTTTATATTTCCTGGGACATTTAAGGTGTACCCAAGTTGAGGTCCTTGTAAGCAGTGCAGCCCTAAATTTTGGGGTGGCTCTGTCTAATTGATTTTCAGTTTTCTCAAGGTATATTCCCTAGAATGGAAGTGCCCTTGGCTCTGTAGCTCTGTTCTTTACTTGTTTTAGGGAACACAATGCACTCCTCCAGAGAGGCAGTTGGCAATTTACATCCCGCCCATCAGCATAACAAGGGTCCCTGTTCTCCAGGGCCTGTCCTGCCTTTCTGGTTTTTACACATTTTGTGGATGTCCCTTTTGACCGGAGGGAAGTGATACTTCTTTGTAGTCCAGATTTGCATTGCCCGCTTGCTTGCTTGGCCAAAAAGGGCGTATGCGTTTTCTCCTGAATATATTCAGGAGAAAACTCATACGCCCTTTTTGTCCAAATGCATCATTGTCGAAGTTGGGCCCCTCTTCCTGTGCTTTAAAGGCGATTCCAACGTACCTCTTGAAATCTGTTTCCTGCTATTCTGCCTCGCTTTCAAGTCTGCCTCGTTGCCTTCCCTCAACAGATTTTTGGACGATAGTTGTCCTTTATTACTCGGCCAGTTTGTGAATTGCTGTGCCCCTGAGCTCCATTTATCAACTCGTTTTTGGTGAGCTGACCGGAAGTCCAAAATTTTGGTTCAGGACCTATACTGGTTCCCGGTGGGTGGCTGAGACTTTGGTTAATTTTTTTGCCTGCCGGGAAATTACAATGATATGTGCCCGTCCAAATGCCTAACAGCTACTCTCTCATTGGTTCTCCCACTTCCCTTTCATCCTCTGCCAAACTGGCAACCTGTGCGAACCAGGAGGTTAAAGGGGCTGTTTCTCCAAGTTGGGAGGATGATAGCAAATCAGATGGAAAGTCAAACCGGAGCACCAGGAGAGGGACTATTCGTTGAGTTTTAGAAACCTTTCGTATTCACAGTGTGTCCGTTCTCTAGGTTTCCCGTACATGTTATAACTGTAGTAATATTCCCTTCAACCTGGAGAGTTGGGCCACATGGAATGGGTGCCATGCATTATTGCTTTAAAGTGTCTGCATTTGCTCACCCAATCTCACCAATCCTCTCAGTCCCAAGTGTCCAGCCTTATGCCACATCCAGCTGTCGTTGTAGATAGGGTCATTCCAGGTTTCATCAGAGACCCTGAAGGAATTGTAAAGAATTTCCCAGTTTTTTGGTTTTGTTTTTGAAATTCCTTTTTATAGTGGGTTTGAGTTGATTCTCGCTGCCATGTTTATGCCAGTCTAGACACACTTGATTCCATTACGGAGACATATCAATACATAGGTTTTAAGATTCTTACTAGTCAGATATATTCCTCTGCGGGAAATATGGGGTTTTGGGTCCCTTTCACTGAGGAAGGTGTAGGTCTTGTCTATTCCATAGTTGGTTTTTGCAACGGTACCTGTGCTTATATCAAACTCTGGTTTTATGCATCACCCCACCTCTCCTTCCCCCTTAAGCAGGCATAAGTGTGTTTTCTAAATGTGAGACACTGTTCTCTTTCCTAACTCAGTTCAAGTGTAGCCATGTTTACAGGATCTTCATAAGTGATATCTTATGATAAGTTTCTTTTTCTCTGTGACTTATTTCACTTAGAATCATTGTACCTGAATCCACCCATTTTGCTGCTACTGGTCTTATGACATTGATTTCATGGCTGAGGGATATTCCATCGTACATAAGTACCACAATTTTTTGAACCATTTTTATATTTCCTGGGATATTTAAGGTGTACCCAAGTTGAGGTCCTTGTAAGCAGTGCAGCCCTAAATTTTGCAGTGGCTCTGTCTTATTGATTTTCAGTTTTCCCATGGTATATTCCCTAGACTGGTAGTGACCTTGGCCCTGTAGCTCTGTTCTTTACTTGTTTTAGGGAACACAATGTACTCCTCCAGAGAGCCAGTTGGCAATTTACATCCCTCCCATGAGCATAACAAGGCTCCCTGTTCTCCAGGGCCTGACTTGCCTTTCTGGTTTTTACACATTTTGTGGATGTCCCTTTTGACCGGTGGGAAGTGATACTTCTTTGTAGTGCAGATTTGCATTGCCCGCTTCCTTGCTTGGCCAAAAAGGGCGTATGCGTTTTCTCCTGAATATATTCAGGAGAAAACGCATACGCCCTTTTTGGCCAAGTGCATCATTGTCAAAGTTGGGCCCCTCTTCCTGTGCTTTAAAGGCGATTCCAACGTACCTCTTGAAATCTGTTTCCTGCTATTCTGCCTCGCTTTCAAGTCTGCCTCGTTGCCTTCCCTCAACAGATTTTTGGACGATAGTTGTCCTTTATTACTCGGCCAGTTTGTGAATTGCTGTGCCCCTGAGCTCCATTTATCAACTCGTTTTTGGTGAGCTGACCGCAAGTCCAAAATTTTGGTTCAGGACCTATACTGGTTCCCGGTGGGTGGCTGAGACTTTGGTTAATTTTTCTGCCTGCCGGGAAATTACAGTGATATGTGCCCGTCCAAATGCCTAACAGCTACTCTCTCATTGGTTCTCCCACTACCCTTTCATCCTCTGCCAAACTGGCAACCTGTGCGAACCAGGAGGTTAAAGGGGCTGTCTCTCCAAGTTGGGAGGATGATAGCAAATCAGATGGAAAGTCAAACCGGAGCACCAGGAGAGGGACTATTCGTTGAGTTTTAGAAACCTTTCGTATTCACAGTGTGTCCGTTCTCTAGGTTTCCCGTACATGTTATAACTGTAGTAATATTCCCTTCAACCTGGAGAGTTGGGCCACATGGAATGGGTGCCATGCATTATTGCTTTAAAGTGTCTGCATTTGCTCACCCAATCTCACCAATCCTCTCAGTCCCAAGTGTCCAGCCTTATGCCACATCCAGCTGTCGTTGTAGATAGGGTCATTCCAGGTTTCATCAGAGACCCTGAAGGAATTGTAAAGAATTTCCCAGTTTTTTGGTTTTGTTTTTGAAATTCCTTTTTATAGTGGGTTTGAGTTGATTCTCGCTGCCATGTTTATGCCAGTCTAGACACACTTGATTCCATTACGGAGACATATCAATACATAGGTTTTAAGATTCTTACTAGTCAGATATATTCCTCTGCGGGAAATATGGGGTTTTGGGTCCCTTTCACTGAGGAAGGTGTAGGTCTTGTCTATTCCATAGTTGGTTTTTGCAACGGTACCTGTGCTTATATCAAACTCTGGTTTTATGCATCACCCCACCTCTCCTTCCCCCTTAAGCAGGCATAAGTGTGTTTTCTAAATGTGAGACACTGTTCTCTTTCCTAACTCAGTTCAAGTGTAGCCATGTTTACAGGATCTTCATAAGTGATATCTTATGATAAGTTTCTTTTTCTCTGTGACTTATTTCACTTAGAATCATTGTACCTGAATCCACCGATTTTGCTGCTACTGGTCTTATGACATTGATTTCATGGCTGAGGGATATTCCATCGTACATAAGTACCACAATTTTTTGAACCATTTTTATATTTCCTGGGATATTTAAGGTGTACCCAAGTTGAGGTCCTTGTAAGCAGTGCAGCCCTAAATTTTGCAGTGGCTCTGTCTTATTGATTTTCAGTTTTCCCAAGGTATATTCCCTAGACTGGTAGTGACCTTGGCCCTGTAGCTCTGTTCTTTACTTGTTTTAGGGAACACAATGTACTCCTCCAGAGAGCCAGTTGGCAATTTACATCCCTCCCATCAGCATAACAAGGCTCCCTGTTCTCTAGGGCCTGTCTTGCCTTTCTGGTTTTTACACATTTTGTGGATGTCCCTTTTGACCGGTGGGAAGTGATACTTCTTTGTAGTGCAGATTTGCATTGCCCGCTTGCTTGCTTGGCCAAAAAGGGCGTATGCGTTTTCTCCTGAATATATTCAGGAGAAAACGCATACGCCCTTTTTGGCCAAGTGCATCATTGTCAAAGTTGGGCCCCTCTTCCTGTGCTTTAAAGGCGATTCCAACGTACCTCTTGAAATCTGTTTCCTGCTATTCTGCCTCGCTTTCAAGTCTGCCTCGTTGCCTTCCCTCAACAGATTTTTGGACGATAGTTGTCCTTTATTACTCGGCCAGTTTGTGAATTGCTGTGCCCCTGAGCTCCATTTATCAACTCGTTTTTGGTGAGCTGACCGCAAGTCCAAAATTTTGGTTCAGGACCTATACTGGTTCCCGGTGGGTGGCTGAGACTTTGGTTAATTTTTCTGCCTGCCGGGAAATTACAGTGATATGTGCCCGTCCAAATGCCTAACAGCTACTCTCTCATTGGTTCTCCCACTTCCCTTTCATCCTCTGCCAAACTGGCAACCTGTGCGAACCAGGAGGTTAAAGGGGCTGTCTCTCCAAGTTGGGAGGATGATAGCAAATCAGATGGAAAGTCAAACCGGAGCACCAGGAGAGGGACTATTCGTTGAGTTTTAGAAACCTTTCGTATTCACAGTGTGTCCGTTCTCTAGGTTTCCTGTACATGTTATAACTGTAGTAATATTCCCTTCAACCTGGAGAGTTGGGCCACATGGAATGGGTGCCATGCATTATTGCTTTAAAGTGTCTGCATTTGCTCACCCAATCTCACCAATCCTCTCAGTCCCAAGTGTCCAGCCTTATGCCACATCCAGCTGTCGTTGTAGATAGGGTCATTCCAGGTTTCATCAGAGACCCTGAAGGAATTGTAAAGAATTTCCCAGTTTTTTGGTTTTGTTTTTGAAATTCCTTTTTATAGTGGGTTTGAGTTGATTCTCGCTGCCATGTTTATGCCAGTCTAGACACACTTGATTCCATTACGGAGACATATCAATACATAGGTTTTAAGATTCTTACTAGTCAGATATATTCCTCTGCGGGAAATATGGGGTTTTGGGTCCCTTTCACTGAGGAAGGTGTAGGTCTTGTCTATTCCGTAGTTGGTTTTTGGAACGGTACCTGTGCTTATATCAAACTCTGGTTTTATGCATCACCCCACCTCTCCTTCCCCCTTAAGCAGGCATAAGTGTGTTTTCTAAATGTGAGACACTGCTCTCTTTCCTAACTCAGTTCAAGTGTAGCCATGTTTACAGGATCTTCATAAGTGATATCTTATGATAAGTTTCTTTTTCTCTGTGACTTATTTCACTTAGAATCATCGTACCTGAATCCACCCATTTTGCTGCTACTGGTCTTATGACATTGATTTCATGGCTGAGGGATATTCCATCGTACGTAAGTACCACAATTTTTTGAACCATTTTTATATTTCCTGGGATATTTAAGGTGTACCCAAGTTGAGGTCCTTGTAAGCAGTGCAGCCCTAAATTTTGCAGTGGCTCTGTCTTCTTGATTTTCAGTTTTCCCAAGGTATATTCCCTAGACTGGTAGTGACCTTGGCCCTGTAGCTCTGTTCTTTACTTGTTTTAGGGAACACAATGTACTCCTCCAGAGAGCCAGTTGGCAATTTACATCCCTCCCATCAGCATAACAAGGCTCCCTGTTCTCCAGGGCCTGTCTTGCCTTTCTGGTTTTTACACATTTTGTGGATGTCCCTTTTGACCGGTGGGAAGTGATACTTCTTTGTAGTGCAGATTTGCATTGCCCGCTTGCTTGCTTGGCCAAAAAGGGCGTATGCGTTTTCTCCTGAATATATTCAGGAGAAAACGCATACGCCCTTTTTGGCCAAGTGCATCATTGTCGAAGTTGTGCCCCTCTTCCTGTGCTTTAAAGGCGATTCCAACGTACCTCTTGAAATCTGTTTCCTGCTATTCTGCCTCGCTTTCAAGTCCGCCTCGTTGCCTTCCCTCAACAGATTTTTGGACGATAGTTGTCCTTTATTACTCGGCCAGTTTGTGAATTGCTGTGCCCTGAGCTCCATTTTTCAACTCGTTTTTGGTGAGCTGACCGCAAGTCCAAAATTTTGGTTCAGGACCTATGCTGGTTCCCGGTGGGTGGCTGAGACTTTGGTTAATTCTTCTTCCTCCCGGGAATTTAGAGTGATATGTGCCCATCCAAATGCATAACAGCTACTCTCTCATTGGTTCTCCCTCTTCCCTTTCATCCTCTGCCAAATTGGAAACCTGTGCGAACCAGGAGGTTAAAGGGGCAGTCTCTCCAAGTTAGGAGATTGATAGTAAAGCAGATGGAAAGTCAAACTGGAGCACCAGGAGAGGGACTATTCGTTGAGTTTTAGAAACCTTTCGTATTCACAGTGTGTCCGTTCTCTAGGTTTCCTGTACATGTTATAACTGTAGTAATATTCCCTTCAACCTGGAGAGTTGGGCCACATGGAATGGGTGCCATGCATTATTGCTTTAAAGTGTCTGCATTTGCTCACCCAATCTCACCAATCCTCTCAGTCCCAAGTGTCCAGCCTTATGCCACATCCAGCTGTCGTTGTAGATAGGGTCATTCCAGGTTTCATCAGAGACCCTGAAGGAATTGTAAAGAATTTCCCAGTTTTTTGGTTTTGTTTTTGAAATTCCTTTTTATAGTGGGTTTGAGTTGATTCTCGCTGCCATGTTTATGCCAGTCTAGACACACATGATTCCATTACGGAGACATATCAATACATAGGTTTTAAGATTCTTACTAGTCAGATATATTCCTCTGCGGGAAATATGGGGTTTTGGGTCCCTTTCACTGAGGAAGGTGTAGGTCTTGTCTATTCCATAGTTGGTTTTTGGAACGGTACCTGTGCTTATATCAAACTCTGGTTTTATGCATCACCCCACCTCTCCTTCCCCCTTAAGCAGGCATAAGTGTGTTTTCTAAATGTGAGACACTGCTCTCTTTCCTAACTCAGTTCAAGTGTAGCCATGTTTACAGTATCTTCATAAGTGATATCTTATGATAAGTTTCTTTTTCTCTGTGACTTATTTCACTTAGAATCATCGTACCTGAATCCACCCATTTTGCTGCTACTGGCCTTATGACATTGATTTCATGGCTGAGGGATATTCCATCGTACGTAAGTACCACAATTTTTTGAACCATTTTTATATTTCCTGGGATATTTAAGGTGTACCCAAGTTGAGGTCCTTGTAAGCAGTGCAGCCCTAAATTTTGCAGTGGCTCTGTCTTCTTGATTTTCAGTTTTCCCAAGGTATATTCCCTAGACTGGTAGTGACCTTGGCCCTGTAGCTCTGTTCTTTACTTGTTTTAGGGAACACAATGTACTCCTCCAGAGAGCCAGTTGGCAATTTACATCCCTCCCATCAGCATAACAAGGCTCCCTGTTCTCCAGGGCCTGTCTTGCCTTTCTGGTTTTTACACATTTTGTGGATGTCCCTTTTGACCGGTGGGAAGTGATACTTCTTTGTAGTGCAGATTTGCATTGCCCGCTTGCTTGCTTGGCCAAAAAGGGCGTATGCGTTTTCTCCTGAATATATTCAGGAGAAAACGCATACGCCCTTTTTGGCCAAGTGCATCATTGTCGAAGTTGTGCCCCTCTTCCTGTGCTTTAAAGGCGATTCCAACGTACCTCTTGAAATCTGTTTCCTGCTATTCTGCCTCGCTTTCAAGTCCGCCTCGTTGCCTTCCCTCAACAGATTTTTGGACGATAGTTGTCCTTTATTACTCGGCCAGTTTGTGAATTGCTGTGCCCTGACCTCCATTTTTCAACTCGTTTTTGGTGAGCTGACCGCAAGTCCAAAATTTTGGTTCAGGACCTATGCTGGTTCCCGGTGGGTAGCTGAGACTTTGGTTAATTCTTCTTCCTCCCGGGAATTTAGAGTGATATGTGCCCATCCAAATGCATAACAGCTACTCTCTCATTGGTTCTCCCTCTTCCCTTTCATCCTCTGCCAAATTGGAAACCTGTGCGAACCAGGAGGTTAAAGGGGCAGTCTCTCCAAGTTAGGAGATTGATAGTAAAGCAGATGGAAAGTCAAACTGGAGCACCAGGAGAGGGACTATTCGTTGAGTTTTAGAAACCTTTCGTATTCACAGTGTGTCCGTTCTCTAGGTTTCCCGTACATGTTATAACTGTAGTAATATTCCCTTCAACCTGGAGAGTTGGGCCACATGGAATGGGTGCCATGCATTATTGCTTTAAAGTGTCTGCATTTGCTCACCCAATCTCACCAATCGTCTCAGTCCCAAGTGTCCAGCCTTATGCCACATCCAGCTGTCATTGTAGATAGGGTCATTCCAGGTTTCATCAGAGACCCTGAAGGAATTGTAAAGAATTTCCCAGTTTTTTGGTTTTGTTTTTGAAATTCCTTTTTATAGTGGGTTTGAGTTGATTCTCGCTGCCATGTTTATGCCAGTCTAGACACACTTGATTCCATTACGGAGACATATCAATACATAGGTTTTAAGATTCTTACTAGTCTGATATATTCCTCTGCGGGAAATATGGGGTTTTGGGTCCCTTTCACTGAGGAAGGTGTAGGTCTTGTCTATTCCATAGTTGGTTTTTGGAACGGTACCTGTGCTTATATCAAACTCTGGTTTTATGCATCACCCCACCTCTCCTTCCCCCTTAAGCAGGCATAAGTGTGTTTTCTAAATGTGAGACACTGTTCTCTTTCCTAACTCAGTTCAAGTGTAGCCATGTTTACAGGATCTTCATAAGTGATATCTTATGATAAGTTTCTTTTTCTCTGTGACTTATTTCACTTAGAATCATCGTACCTGAATCCACCCATTTTGCTGTTACTGGTCTTATGACATTGATTTCATGGCTGAGGGATATTCCATCGTACGTAAGTACCACAATTTTTTGAACCATTTTTATATTTCCTGGGATATTTAAGGTGTACCCAAGTTGAGGTCCTTGTAAGCAGTGCAGCCCTAAATTTTGCAGTGGCTCTGTCTTATTGATTTTCAGTTTTCCCAAGGTATATTCCCTAGACTGGTAGTGACCTTGGCCCTGTAGCTCTGTTCTTTACTTGTTTTAGGGAACACAATGTACTCCTCCAGAGAGCCAGTTGGCAATTTACATCCCTCCCATGAGCATAACAAGGCTCCCTGTTCTCCAGGGCCTGTCTTGCCTTTCTGGTTTTTACACATTTTGTGGATATCCCTTTTGACCGGTGGGAAGTGATACTTCTTTGTAGTGCAGATTTGCATTGCCCGCTTGCTTGCTTGGCCAAAAAGGGCGTATGCGTTTTCTCCTGAATATATTCAGGAGAAAACGCATACGCCCTTTTTGGCCAAGTGCATCATTGTCGAAGTTGTGCCCCTCTTCCTGTGCTTTAAAGGCGATTCCAACGTACCTCTTGAAATCTGTTTCCTGCTATTCTGCCTCGCTTTCAAGTCCGCCTCGTTGCCTTCCCTCAACAGATTTTTGGACGATAGTTGTCCTTTATTACTCGGCCAGTTTGTGAATTGCTGTGCCCCTGAGCTCCATTTTTCAACTCGTTTTTGGTGAGCTGACCGCAAGTCCAAAATTTTGGTTCAGGACCTATGCTGGTTCCCGGTGGGTGGCTGAGACTTTGGTTAATTCTTCTTCCTCCCGGGAATTTAGAGTGATATGTGCCCATCCAAATGCATAACAGCTACTCTCTCATTGGTTCTCCCTCTTCCCTTTCATCCTCTGCCAAATTGGAAACCTGTGCGAACCAGGAGGTTAAAGGGGCAGTCTCTCCAAGTTAGGAGATTGATAGTAAAGCAGATGGAAAGTCAAACTGGAGCACCAGGAGAGGGACTATTCGTTGAGTTTTAGAAACCTTTCTTATTCACAGTGTGTCCGTTCTGTAGGTTTCCCGTACATGTTATAACTGTAGTAATATTCCCTTCAACCTGGAGAGTTGGGACCCATGGAATGTGTGACATGCATTATTGCTTTAAAGGGTCTGCATGTGCTCACCCAATCTCACCAATCCTCTCAGTCCCAAGTGTCCAGCCTTATGCCACATCCAGCTGTCATTGTAGATAGGGTCATTCCAGGTTTCATCAGAAACACTGAAGGAATTGTAAAGAATTTCCCAGTTTTTTTGGTTTGTTTTTGAAATTCCTTTTTATAGTGGGTTTGAGCGGATTCTCGCTTCCATATTTATGCCAGTCTAGACACACTTGATTCCCTTACTGAGACATATCAATACATAGGTTTTAAGATTCTTACAAATCAGATATATTCCTCTGCGAGAAATATGGGGTTTTGAGTCCCTTTCACTGAGGAAGGTGTAGGTCTTGTCTATTCCATAGTTGGTTTTTGGAACGGTACCTGTGATTATATCAAACTCTGGTTTTATGCATCACCCCACCTCTCCTTCCCCCTTAAGCAGCCATAAGAGTGTTTTCTAAATGTGAGACACTGTTCTCTTTCCTAACTCAGTTCAAGTGTAGCCATGTTTACAGGTTCTTCATAAGTGATATCTTATGATAAGTTTCTTTTTCTGTGTGACTTATTTCACTTAGAATCATCGTACCTGAATCCACCCATTTTGCTGCTACTGGTCTTATGACATTGATTTCATGGCTGAGGGATATTCCATCGTACGTAAGTAACACAATTTTTGAACCATTTTTATATTTCCTGGGATATTTAAGGTGTACCCAAGTTGAGGTCCTTGTAAGCAGTGCAGCCCTAAATTTTGCAGTGGCTCTGTCTTATTGATTTTCAGTTTTCCCAAGGTATATTCCCTAGACTGGAAGTAACCTTGGCTCAGTAGTTCTGTTCTTTACTTGTTTTAGGGAACACAATGTACTCCTCCAGAGAGCCAGTTGGCAATTTACATCCCGCCCATCAGCATAACAAGGCTCCCTGTTCTCCAGGGCCTGTCTTGCCTTTCTGGTTTTTACACATTTTGTTGATGTCCCTTTTGACCGGTGGGAAGTGATACTTCTTTGTAGTGCAGATTTGCATTGCCCGCTTGCTTGCTTGGCCAAAAAGGGCGTATGCGTTTTCTCCTGAATATATTCAGGAGAAAACGCATACGCCCTTTTTGGCCAAGTGCATCATTGTCGAAGTTGTGCCCCTCTTCCTGTGCTTTAAAGGCGATTCCAACGTACCTCTTGAAATCTGTTTCCTGCTATTCTGCCTCGCTTTCAAGTCCGCCTCGTTGCCTTCCCTCAACAGATTTTTGGACGATAGTTGTCCTTTATTACTCGGCCAGTTTGTGAATTGCTGTGCCCCTGAGCTCCATTTTTTAACTCGTTTATGGTGAGCTGACGGCAAGTCCAAAATTTTGGTTCATGACCTATACTGGTTCCCGGTGGGTGGCTGAGACTTTGGTTAATTCTTCTTCCTGCCGGGAAATTACAGTGATATGTGCCCGTCCAAATGCCTAACAGCTACTCTCTCATTGGTTCTCCCTCTTTCCTTTCATCCTCTGCCAAATTGGCAACCTGTGCGAACCAGGAGGTTAAAGGGGCTGTCTCCCAAGTAGGGAGGATGATAGTAAAGCAGATGGAAAGTCAAACCGGAGCACCAGGAGAGGGACTATTCGTTGAGTTTTAGAAACCTTTCGTATTCACAGTGTGTCCATTCTCTAGGTTTCCCGTACATGTTATAACTGTAGTAATATTCCCTTCAACCTGGAGAGTTGGGACCCATGGAATGGGTGCCGTGCATTATTGCTTAAAATGGTCTGCATTTGCTCACCCAATCTCACCAATCTTCTCAGTCCCAAGTGTCCCTCCTTATGCCACATCCAGCTGTCATTGTAGATAGGGTCATTCCAGGTTTCATCAGAGACCCTTAAGGAATTGTAAAGAATTTCCCAGTTTTTTTGTTTTGTTTTTGAAATTCCTTTTTATAGTGGGTTGGAGCTGATTCTCACTGCCATGTTTATGCCCGTCTAGACACACTTGATTCCCTTATGGAGACATATCAATACATAGGTTTTAAGATTCTTACTAGTCAGATATATTCCTCTGCGGGAAATATGGGGTTTTGAATCCCTTTCACTGAGGAAGGTGTAGGCCTTGTCTATTCCATAGTTGGGTTTTGGAACGGTACCTGTGCTTATATCAAACTCTGGTTTTATGCATCACCCCACCTCTCCTTCCCCCTTAAGCAGGCATAAGTGTGTTTTCTAGATGTGAGACACTGTTCTCTTTCCTAACTCAGTTCAAGTGTAGCCATGTTTACAGGATCTTCATAAGTTATATCTTATGATAAGTTTCTTTTTCTGTGTGACTTATTTCACTTAGAATCATCGTACCTGAATCCACCCATTTTGCTGCTACTCGTGTTATGACATTGATTTCATGGCTCAGGGATATTCCATCGTTCGTAAGTACCAAAATATTTTGAACCATTTTTATATTTCCTGGGATATTTAATGTGTACTCAAGTTGAGGTCCTTGTAAGCAGTGCAGCCCTAAATTTTGGGTTGGCTCTGTCTTATTGATTTTCAGTTTTCCCAAGGTATATTCCCTAGACTGGAAGTGACCTTGGCTCTGTAGCTCTCTTCTTTACTTGTTTTAGGGAACACAATGTACTCCTCCAAAGAGGCAGTTGGCAATTTACATCCCGCCCATCAGCATAACAAGGCTCCCTGTTCTCCAGGGCCTGTCTTGCCTTTTTGTTTTTTACACATTTTGTGGATGTCCCTTTTGACCGGTGGGAAGTGATACTTCTTTGTAGTGCAGATTTGCATTGCCCGCTTGCTTGCTTGGCCAAAAGGGGCGTATGCGTTTTCTCCTGAATATATTCAGGAGAAAACGCATACGCCCTTTTAGGCCAAGTGCATCATTGTCGAAGGTGGGCCCCTCATCTTGTGCTTTAAACGTGATTCCAACGTACCTCTTGAAATCTGTTTCCTGCTATTCTGCCTCGCTTTCAAGTCCGCCTCGTTGCCTTCCCTCAAAAGATTTTTGGACGATAGTTGTCCTTTATTACTCGGCCAGTTTGTGAATTGCTGTGCCCCTGAGCTCCATTGTTCAACTCGTTTTTGGTGAGCGGACCGCAAGTCCAAAATTTTGGCTCATGACCTATACTGGTTCCCGTTGGGTGGCTGAGACTTTGGTTAATTCTTCTTCCTGCCGGGAAATTACAGTGATATGTGCCCGTCCAAATGCCTAACAGCTACTCTCTCATTGGTTCTCCCTCTTCACTTTCATCCTGTGCCAAATTGGCAACCTGTGCGAACCAGGAGGTTAAAGGGGCTGTCTCTCCAAGTTGGGAGGTTGATAGTAAAGCAGATGGAAAGTCAAACCGGAGCACCAGGAGAGGGACTATTTGTTGAGTTTTAGAAACCTTTCGTATTCACAGTGTGTCCGTTCTCTAGGTTTCCAGTAAATGTTATAACTGTAGTAATATTCCCTTCAACCTGGAGAGTTGGGACCCATGGAATGGGTGCCATGCATTATTGCTTTAAAGGGTCTGCATTTGCTCACCCAATCTCACCAATCGTCTCAGTCCCAAGTTTCCAGCCATATGCCACATTCAGCTGTCGTTGTAAATAGGGTGATTCCAGGTTTCATCAGAGACCCTGAAGGAATTGTAAAGAATTTCCCAGTTTTTTTGTTTTGTTTTTGAAATTCCTTTTTATAGTGGGTTTGAGCTGATTCTCGCTGCCATGTTTATGCCAGTCTAGACACACTTGATTCCCTTACAGAGACATAACAATCCATAGCTTTTAAGATTCTTACTAGTCAGATATATTCCTCTGCGGGAAATATGGGGTTTTGAGTCCCTTTCACTGAGGACGGTGTAGGTCTTGTCTATTCCATAGTTGGTTTTTGGAACGGTACCTGTGCTTATATCAAACTCTGGTTTTATGCATCACCCCACCTCTCCTTCCCCCTTAAGCAGGCATAAGAGTGTTTTCTAAATGTGAGACACTGCTCTCTTTCCTAACTCAGTTCAAGTGTAGCCATGTTTACAGGATCATCATAAGTGATATCTCATGATAAGTTTCTTTTTCTCTGTGACTTATTTCACTTAGAATCATCGTACCAGAATCTTCCCATTTTGCTGCTACTGGTCTTATGACATTGATTTCATGGCTGAGGGATATTCCGTCGTACGTAAGTACCACAATTTTTTGGACCATTTTTATATTTCCTGGGATATTTAAGGTGTACCCAAGTTGAGGTTCTTGTAAGCAGTGCAGCCCTAAATTTTGGGGTGGCTCTGTCTTATTGATTTTCAGTTTTCCCAAGGTATATTCCCTAGACTGGAAGTGCCCTTGGCTCTGTAGCTCTGTTGTTTACTTGTTTTAGGGAACACAATGCACTCCTCCAGAGAGGCAGTTGGCAATTTACATCCCGCCCATCAGCATAACAAGGCTCCCTGTTCTCCAGGGCCTGTCTTGCCTTTCTGGTTTTTACACATTTTGTGGGTGTCCCTTTTGACAGGTGGGAAGTGATACTTCTTTGTAGTGCAGATTTGCATTGCCCGCTTGCTTGCTTGGCCAAAATGGGCGTATGCATTTTCTCCTGAATATATTCAGTTGAAAACGCATACGCCCTTTTTGGCCAAGTGTATCATTGTCGATGTTCTGCCCCTCTTCCTGTGCTTTAAAGGCAATTCCAACGTACCTTTTGAAATCTGTTTCCTGCTATTCTGCCTCGCTTTCAAGTCCGCCTCGTTGCCTTCCCTCAACAGATTTTTGGACGATAATTGTCCTTTATAACTCTGACAGTTTGTGAATTGCTGGGACCCTGAGCTCCATTTTTCAACTCGTTTTTGGTGAGCTGACCGCAAGTCCAAAATTTTGGTTCAGGACCTATACTGGTTCCCGGTGGGTGGCTGAGACTTTGGTTAATTCTTCTTCCTGCCAGGAAATTACAGTGATATGTGCCCGTCCAAATGACTAACAGCTACTCTCTCATTGGTTCTCCCTCTTCCCTTTCATCCTCTGCCAAATTGGAAACCTGTGCGAACCAGGAGGTTAAAGGGGCTATCTCTCCAAGTTGGGAGGTTGATAGTAAAGCAGATGGAAAGTCATACTGGAGCACCAGGAGAGGGACTATTCGTCGAGTTTTAGAAACCTTTCGTATTCACAGTGTGTCCGTTGTCTAGTTTTCCGGTACATGTTATAACTGTAGTAATATTCCCTACAACCTGGAGAGTTGGGACCCATGGAATGGGTGCCATGCATTATTGCTTTAAAGGGTCTGCATTTGCTCACCCAATCTCACCAATCGTCTCAGTCCCAAGTGTCCAGCCTTATGCCACATCCAGCTGTCGTTGTAAATATGGTCATTCCAGGTTTCATCAGAGACCCTGAAGGAATTGTAAAGAATTTCCCAGTTTTTTTGTTTTGTTTTTGAAATTCCTTTTTATAGTGGGTTTGAGCTGATTCTCGCTGCCATGTTTATGCCAGTCTAGACACACTTGATTCCCTTATGGAGACATATCTATCCATAGGTTTTAAGTTTCTTACTAGTCAGATATATTCCTCTGCGGGAAATATGGGGTTTTGAGTCCCTTTCACTGAGGAAGGTGTAGGTCTTGTCTATTCCATAGTTGCTTTTTGGAACGGTACCTGTGCTTATATCAAACTCTGGTTTTATGCATCACCCCACCTCTCCTTCCCCCTGAAGCAGGCATAAGTGTGTTTTCTAAATGTGAGACACTGTTCTCTTTCCTAGCTCAGTTCAAGTGTAGCCATGTTTACAGGATCTTCATAAGTGATATCTTATGATAAGTTTCTTTTTCTGTGTGACTTATTTCACGTAGAATCATCGTACCTGAATCCACCCATTTTGCTGCTACTGGTCTTATGACATTGATTTCATGGCTGAGGGATATTCCATCGTACGTAAGTACCACAATTTTTTGAACCGTTTTTATGTTTCCTGGGATATTTAAGGTGTACCCAAGTTGAGGTCCTTGTAAGCAGTGCAGCCCTAAATATTGGGGTGGCTCTGTCTTATTGATTTTCAGTTTTCCCAAGGAATATTCCCGAGACTGGAAGTGCCCTTGGCTCTGTAGCTCTGTTGTTTACTTGTTTTAGGGAAAACAATGCACTCCTCTAGAGAGGCAGTTGGCAATTTACATCCCGCCCATCAGCATAACAAGGCTCCCTGTTCTCCAGGGACTGTCTTGCCTTTATGGTTTTTACACATTTTGTGGATGTCCCTTTTGAGCGGTGGGAAGTGATACTTCTTTGTAGTGCAGATTTGCATTGCCCGCTTGATTGCTTGGCCAAAAAGGGCGTATGCGTTTTCTCCTGAATATATTCAGGACAAAACGCATACGCCCTTTTTGCCAAGTGCACCATTGTCGAAGTTGTGCCCCTCTTCCTGTGCTCTAAAGGCGATTCCAACGTACCTCTTGAAATCTGTTTCCTGCTATTCTGCCTCGCTTTCAAGTCCGCCTCGTTGCCTTCCCTCAACAGATTTTTGGATGATAGTTGTCCTTTATTACTCGGCCAGTTTGTGAATTGCTGTGCCCTGAGCTCCATTTTTCAACTCGTTTTTGGTGAGCTGACCGCAAGTCCAAAATTTTGGTTCAGGACCTTTACTGGTTCCCGGGGGTGGCTGACACTTTGGTTAATTCTTCTTCCTGCCGGGAAATTACAGTGATATTTGCCGGTCCAAATGCCTAACAGCTACTCTCTCATTGGTTCTCCCTCCTCCCTTTCATCCTCTGCCAAATTGGCAACCTGTGCGAACCAGGAGGTTAAAGGGGCTGTCTCTCCAAGTTGGGAGGTTGATAGTAAAGCAGATGGAAAGTCAAACCGGAGCACCAGGAGAGGGACTATTCGTTGAGTTTTAGAAACCTTTTGTATTCACAGTGTGTCCGTTCTTTAGGTTTCCGGTACATGTTATAACTGTAGTAATATTCCCTTCAACCTGGAGAGTTGGGACCCATGGAATGGGTGCCATGCATTATTGCTTTAAAGGGTCTGCACTTGCTCACCCAATCTCACCAATCCTCTCAGTCCCAAGTTTCCAGCCTTATGCTACATCAAGCTGTCGTTGAAAATAGGGTCATTCCAGGTTTCATCAGAGACCCTGAAGGAATTGTAAAGAATTTCCCAGTTTTTTTGTTTTGTTTTTGAAATTCCTTTTTATAGTGGGTTTGTGCTGATTCTCGCTGTTATGTTTATGCCAGTCTAGACACACTTGATTCCCTTACGGAGACATATCAATACATAAGTTTTAAGATTTTTACTAGTCAGATATATTCCTCTGCGGGAAATATGGTGTTTTGAGTCCCTTTCAGTGAGGAAGGTGTAGGTCTTGTCTATTCCATAGTTGGTTTTTGGAACGGTACCTGTGCTTATATCAAACTCTGGTTTTATGCATCACCCCACCTCTCCTTCCCCCTTACGCAGGCATAAGAGTGTTTTCTAAATGTGAGACACTGTTCTCTTTCCTAACTCAGTTCAAGTGTAGCCATGTTTACAGGATCTTCATAAGTGATATCTTATGATAAGTTTCTTTTTCTGTGTGACTTATTTCACTTAGAATTATCGTACCTGAATCCACCCATTTTGCTGCTACTGGTCTTATGACATTGATTTCATGGCTGAAGGATATTCCATCGTACGTAAGTACCGCAATTTTTTGAACCGTTTTTATATTTCCTGGGATATTTAAGGTGTACCCAAGTTGAGGTCCTTGTAAGCAGTGCAGCCCTAAATTTTGGGGTGGCTCTGTCTTATTGATTTTCAGTTTTCCCAAGGAATATTCCCTAGACTGGAAGTGCCCTTGGCTCTGTAGCTCTGTTGTTTACTTGTTTTAGGGAACACAATGCACTCCTCCAGAGAGGCAGTTGGCAATTTACATCCCGCCCATCAGCATAACAAGGCTCCCTGTTCTCCAGGGCATGTCTTGCCTTTCTGGTTTTTACACATTTTGTGGATGTCCCTTTTGACCGGTGGGAAGTGATACTTCTTTGTAGTGCAGATTTGCATTGCCCGCTTGCTTGCTTGGCCAAAAAGGGCGTATGCGTTTTCTCCTGAATATATTTAGGAGAAAATGCATACGCCCTTTTTGGCCAAGTGCATCATTGTCGAAGTTGGGCCCCTCTTCCTGTGCTTTAAAGGTGATTCCAACGTACCTCTTGAAATCTGTTTCCTGCTATTCTGCCTCGCTTTCAAGTCCGCCTCGTTGCCTTCCCTCAAAAGATTTTTGGACGATAGTTGTCCTTTATTACTCGGCCAGTTTGTGAATTGCTGTGCCCATGAGCTCCATTGTTCAACTCGTTTTTGGTGAGCGGACCGCAAGTCCAAAATTTTGGCTCAGGACCTATACTGGTTCCCGGTGGGTGGCTGAGACTTTGGTTAATTCTTCTTCCTGCCGGGAAATTACAGTGATATGTGCCCGTCCAAATGCCTAACAGCTACTGTCTCATTGGTTCTCCCTCTTCACTTTCATCCTCTGCCAAATTGGCAACCTGTGCGAACCAGGAGGTTAAAGGGGCTGTCTCTCCAAGTTGGGAGGTTGATAGTAAAGCAGATGGAAAGTCAAACCGGAGCACCAGGAGAGGGACTATTTGTTGAGTTTTAGAAACCTTTCGTATTCACAGTGTGTCCGTTCTCTAGGTTTCCAGTAAATGTTATAACTGTAGTAATATTCCCTTCAACCTGGAGAGTTGGGACCCATGGAATGGGTGCCATGCATTATTGCTTTAAAGGGTCTGCATTTGCTCACCCAATCTCACCAATCGTCTCAGTCCCAAGTTTCCAGCCATATGCCACATTCAGCTGTCGTTGTAAATAGGGTGATTCCAGGTTTCATCAGAGAACCTGAAGGAATTGTAAAGAATTTCCCAGTTTTTTTGTTTTGTTTTTGAAATTCCTTTTTATAGTGGGTTTGAGCTGATTCTCGCTGCCATGTTTATGCCAGTCTAGACACACTTGATTCCCTTACAGAGACATAACAATCCATAGCTTTTAAGATTCTTACTAGTCAGATATATTCCTCTGCGGGAAATATGGGGTTTTGAATCCCTTTCACGGAGGACGGTGTAGGTCTTGTCTATTCCATAGTTGGTTTTTGGAACGGTACCTGTGCTTATATCAAACTCTGGTTTTATGCATCACCCCACCTCTCCTTCCCCCTTAAGCAGGCATAAGAGTGTTTTCTAAATGTGAGACACTGCTCTCTTTCCTAACTCAGTTCAAGTGTAGCCATGTTTACAGGATCATCATAAGTGATATCTCATGATAAGTTTCTTTTTCTCTGTGACTTATTTCACTTAGAATCATCGTACCAGAATCTTCCCATTTTGCTGCTACTGCTCTTATGACATTGATTTCATGGCTGAGGGATATTCCGTCGTACGTAAGTACCACAATTTTTTGAACCATTTTTATATTTCCTGGGATATTTAAGGTGTACCCAAGTTGAGGTTCTTGTAAGCAGTGCAGCCCTAAATTTTGGGGTGGCTCTGTCTTATTGATTTTCAGTTTTCCCAAGGTATATTCCCTAGACTGGAAGTGCCCTTGGCTCTGTAGCTCTGTTGTTTACTTGTTTTAGGGAACACAATGCACTCCTCCAGAGAGGCAGTTGGCAATTTACATCCCGCCCATCAGCATAACAAGGCTCCCTGTTCTCCAGGGCCTGTCTTGCCTTTCTGGTTTTTACACATTTTGTGGGTGTCCCTTTTGACAGGTGGGAAGTGATACTTCTTTGTAGTGCAGATTTGCATTGCCCGCTTGCTTGCTTGGCCAAAATGGGCGTATGCATTTTCTCCTGAATATATTCAGTTGAAAACGCATACGCCCTTTTTGGCCAAGTGTATCATTGTCGATGTTCTGCCCCTCTTCCTGTGCTTTAAAGGCAATTCCAACGTACCTTTTGAAATCTGTTTCCTGCTATTCTGCCTCGCTTTCAAGTCCGCCTCGTTGCCTTCCCTCAACAGATTTTTGGACGATAATTGTCCTTTATAACTCTGACAGTTTGTGAATTGCTGGAACCCTGAGCTCCATTTTTCAACTCGTTTTTGGTGAGCTGACCGCAAGTCCAAAATTTTGGTTCAGGACCTATACTGGTTCCCGGTGGGTGGCTGAGACTTTGGTTAATTCTTCTTCCTGCCAGGAAATTACAGTGATATGTGCCCGTCCAAATGACTAACAGCTACTCTCTCATTGGTTCTCCCTCTTCCCTTTCATCCTCTGCCAAATTGGAAACCTGTGCGAACCAGGAGGTTAAAGGGGCTATCTCTCCAAGTTGGGAGGTTGATAGTAAAGCAGATGGAAAGTCATACTGGAGCACCAGGAGAGGGACTATTCGTCGAGTTTTAGAAACCTTTCGTATTCACAGTGTGTCCGTTGTCTAGTTTTCCGGTACATGTTATAACTGTAGTAATATTCCCTACAACCTGGAGAGTTGGGACCCATGGAATGGGTGCCATGCATTATTGCTTTAAAGGGTCTGCATTTGCTCACCCAATCTCACCAATCGTCTCAGTCCCAAGTGTCCAGCCTTATGCCACATCCAGCTGTCGTTGTAAATATGGTCATTCCAGGTTTCATCAGAGACCCTGAAGGAATTGTAAAGAATTTCCCAGTTTTTTTGTTTTGTTTTTGAAATTCCTTTTTATAGTGGGTTTGAGCTGATTCTCGCTGCCATGTTTATGCCAGTCTAGACACACTTGATTCCCTTATGGAGACATATCTATCCATAGGTTTTAAGTTTCTTACTAGTCAGATATATTCCTCTGCGGGAAATATGGGGTTTTGAGTCCCTTTCACTGAGGAAGGTGTAGGTCTTGTCTATTCCATAGTTGCTTTTTGGAACGGTACCTGTGCTTATATCAAATTCTGGTTTTATGCATCACCCCACCTCTCCTTCCCCCTTAAGCAGGCATAAGTGTGTTTTCTAAATGTGAGACACTGTTCTCTTTCCTAGCTCAGTTCAAGTGTAGCCATGTTTACAGGATCTTCATAAGTGATATCTTATGATAAGTTTCTTTTTCTGTGTGACTTATTTCACGTAGAATCATCGTACCTGAATCCACCCATTTTGCTGCTACTGGTCTTATGACATTGATTTCATGGCTGAGGGATATTCCATCGTACGTAAGTACCACAATTTTTTGAACCATTTTTATATTTCCTGGGATATTTAAGGTGTACCCAAGTTGAGGTCCTTGTAAGCAGTGCAGCCCTAAATATTGGGGTGGCTCTGTCTTATTGATTTTCAGTTTTCCCAAGGAACATTCCCGAGACTGGAAGTGCCCTTGGCTCTGTAGCTCTGTTGTTTACTTGTTTTAGGCAGAACAATGCACTCCTCTAGAGAGGCAGTTGGCAATTTACATCCCGCCCATCAGCATAACAAGGCTCCCTGTTCTCCAGGGACTGTCTTGCCTTTATGGTTTTTACACATTTTGTGGATGTCCCTTTTGAGCGGTGGGAAGTGATACTTCTTTGTAGTGCAGATTTGCATTGCCCGCTTGATTGCTTGGCCAAAAAGGGCGTATGTGTTTTCTCCTGAATATATTCAGGACAAAACGCATACGCCCTTTTTGCCAAGTGCACCATTGTCGAAGTTGTGCCCCTCTTCCTGTGCTCTAAAGGCGATTCCAACGTACCTCTTGAAATCTGTTTCCTGCTATTCTGCCTCGCTTTCAAGTCCGCCTCGTTGCCTTCCCTCAACAGATTTTTGGATGATAGTTGTCCTTTATTACTCGGCCAGTTTGTGAATTGCTGTGCCCTGAGCTCCATTTTTCAACTCGTTTTTGGTGAGCTGACCGCAAGTCCAAAATTTTGGTTCAGGACCTTTACTGGTTCCCGGGGGTGGCTGACACTTTGGTTAATTCTTCTTCCTGCCGGGAAATTACAGTGATATTTGCCAGTCCAAATGCCTAACAGCTACTCTCTCATTGGTTCTCCCTCCTCCCTTTCATCCTCTGCCAAATTGGCAACCTGTGCGAACCAGGAGGTTAAAGGGGCTGTCTCTCCAAGTTGGGAGGTTGATAGTAAAGCAGATGGAAAGTCAAACCGGAGCACCAGGAGAGGGACTATTCGTTGAGTTTTAGAAACCTTTTGTATTCACAGTGTGTCCGTTCTTTAGGTTTCCGGTACATGTTATAACTGTAGTAATATTCCCTTCAACCTGGAGAGTTGGGACAAATGGAATGGGTGCCATGCATTATTGCTTTAAAGGGTCTGCACTTGCTCACCCAATCTCACAAATCCTCTCAGTCCCAAGTGTCCAGCCTTATGCCACAACCAGCTGTCGTTGTAGATAGGGTCATTCCAGGTTTCATTAGAGACCCTGAAGGAATTGTAAAGAATTTCCCAGTTTTTTTGTTTTGTTTTTGAAATTCCTTTTTATAGTGGGTTTGAGCTGATTCTCGCTGCCATGTTTATGCCAGTCTAGACACACTTGATTCCCTTACGGAGACATATCAATCCATAGGTTTTAAGATTCTTACTAGTCAGATATATTCCTCTGCGGGAAATATGGGGTTTTGAGTCCCTTTCACTGAGGAAGGTGTAGGTCTTGTCTATTCCATAGTTGGTTTTTGGAACGGTACCTGTGCTTATATCAAACTCTGGTTTTATGCATCACCCCACCTCTCCTTCCCCCTTAAGCAGGCATAAGAGTGTTTTCTAAATGTGAGACACTGTTCTCTTTCCTAACTCAGTTCAAGTGTAGCCATGTTTGTAGGACCTTCATAAGTGATATCTTATGATAAGTTTCTTTTTCTGTGTGACTTATTTCACTTAGAATCATCGTACCTGAATCCACCCATTTTGCTGCTACTGGTCTTATGACATTGATTTCATGGCTGAGGTA
Organism: Hyperoodon ampullatus; assembly: GCF_949752795.1. Classification (NCBI taxonomy): domain Eukaryota; kingdom Metazoa; phylum Chordata; class Mammalia; order Artiodactyla; family Ziphiidae; genus Hyperoodon; species Hyperoodon ampullatus. The sequence continues at coordinate 146,023 of NW_027640834.1, read as the reverse complement.
TATTCCATTGTACGTAAGTACCACAATTTTTTGAACCATTTTTATATTTCCTGGGATATTTAAGGTGTACCCAAGTTGAGGTCCTTGTAAGCAGTGCAGCCCTAAATTTTGGGGTGGCTCTGTCTTATTGATTTTCAGGTTTTCCAAGGTATATTCCCTAGACTGGAAGTGCCCTTGGCTCTGTAGCTCTGTTGTTTACTTGTTTTAGGGAACACAATGCACTCCTCCAGAGAGGCAGTTGGCAATTTACATCCCGCCCATCAGCATAACAAGGCTCCCTGTTCTCCAGGGCCTGTCTTGCCTTTCTGGTTTTTACACATTTTGTGGATGTCCCTTTTGAGCGGTGGGAAGTGATACTTCTTTGTAGTGCAGATTTGCATTGCCCGCTTGCTTGCTTGGCCAAAAAGGGCGTATGCGTTTTCTCCTGAATATATTCAGGAGAAAACGCATACGCCCTTTTTGGCCAAGTGCATCATTGTCGAAGTTGGGCCCCTCTTCCTGTGCTTTAAAGGTGATTCCAACGTACCTCTTGAAATCTGTTTCCTGCTATTCTGCCTCGCTTTCAAGTCCGCCTCGTTGCCTTCCCTCAACAGAATTTTGGACGATAGTTGTCCTTTATTACTCGGCCAGTTTGTGAATTGCTGTGCCCCTGAGCTCCATTTTTCAACTCGTTTTTGGTGAGCTGACCGCAAGTCCAAAATTTTGGTTCAGGACCTATACTGGTTCCCGGTGGGTGGCTGAGACTTTGGTTAATTCTTCTTCCTGCCAGGAAATTACAGTGATATGTGCCCCTCCAAATGCCTAACAGCTACACTCTCATTGGTTCTCCCCATTCCCTTTCATCCTCTGCCAAATTGGCAACCTGTGCGAACCAGGAGGTTAAAGGGGCTGTCTCTCCAAGTTGGGAGGTTGACAGTAAAGCAGATGGAAAGTCAAATCGGAGCACCAGGAGAGGGACTATTCGTTGAGTTTTAGAAACCTTTCGTATTCACAGTGTGTCCGTTCTCTAGGTTTCCCGTACATGTTATAGCTGTAGCAATATTCCCTTCAACCTGGAGAGTTGTGACCCATGGAATGGGTGCCAGGCATTTGTTCTTTAAAGGGTCTACATTTGCTCACCCAATCTCACCAATCGTCTCAGTCCCAAGTGTCCCTCGTTATGCCACATCCAGCTGTCGTTGTAGATAGGGTCATTCCAGAGTTCATCAGAGACCCTGAAGGAATTGTAAAGAATTTCCCAGTTTTTTTGTTTTGTTTTTGAAATTCCTTTTTATAGTGGGTTTGAGCTGATTCTCGCTGCCATGTTTATGCCAGTCTAGACACACTTGATTCCCTTACGGAGACATGTCAATACATAGTTTTTAAGATTCTTACTAGTCAGATATATTCCTTTGCGGGAAATATGGGGTTTTGAGTCCCTTTCACTGAGGAAGGTGTAGGTCTTGTCTATTCCATAGTTGGTTTTTGGAACGGTACCTGTGCTTATATCAAACTCTGGGTTTATGCATCACCCCACCTCTCCTTCCCCCTTAAGCAGGCATAAGAGTGTTTTCTAAATATGAGACACTGTTCTCTTTCCTAACTCAGTTCAAGTGTAGCCATGTTTATAGGATCTTCATAAGTGATATCTTATGATAAGTTTCTTTTTCTGTGTGACTTATTTCACTTAGAATCATCGTGCCTGATTCCACCCATTTTGCTACTACTGGTCTTATGACATTGATTTCATGGCTGAGGGATATTCCATCGTATGTAAGTACCACAATTTTTTGTACCATTTTTATATTTCCTGGGAAACTTAAGGTGTATCCAAGTTGAGGTCCTTGTAAGCAGTGCAGCCCTAAATTTTGGGATGGCACTGTCTTATTGATTTTCAGTTTTCCCAAGGTATATTCCCTAGACTGGAAGTGCCCTTGGCTCTGTAACTCTGTTGTTTACTTGTTGTAGGGAACACAATGCACTCCTCCAGAGAAGCAGTTGGCAATTTACATCCCGCCCATCAGCATAACAAGGCTCCCTGTTCTCCAGGGCCTGTCTTGCCTTTCTGGTTTTTACACATTTTGTGGATGTCCCTTTTGACCAGTGGGAAGTGATACTTCTTTGTAGTGCAGATTTGCATTGCCCGCTTGCTTGCTTGGCCAAAAAGGTTGTATGCGTTTTCTCCTGAATATATTCAGGAGAAAACGCATACACCTTTTTTGGCCAAGTGCATCATTGTCGAAGTTGTGGCCCTCTTTCTGTGCTTTAAAGGCGATTCCAACGTACCTCTTGAAATCTGTTTCCTGCTATTCTGCCTAGCTTTCAAGTCCGCCTCGTTTCCTTCCCTCAACAGATTTTTGGACGATAGTTGTCCTTTATTAATCGGCCAGTTTGTGAATTGCTGTGCCCCTGAGCTCCATTTTTCAACTCGTTTTTGGTGAGCTGACCGCAAGTCCAAAATTTTGGTTGAGGACCTATGCTAGTTCCCGGTGGGTGGCTGAGACTTTGGTTAATTCTTCTTCCTGCTGGTAAGTTAGAGTGATATGTGCCCGTCCAAATGCCTAACAGCTACTCTCTCATTGGTTCTCCCTCTTCCCTTTCATCCTCTGCCAAATTGGAAACCTGTGCAAACCAGGAGGTTAAAGGGGCTGTCTCTCCAAGTTGGGAGGTTGATAGTAAAGCAGATGGAAAGTCAAACCCGAGCACCAGGAGAGGGACTATTCGTTGAGTTTTAGAAACCTTTCGTATTCACAGTGTGTCCGTTCTCTAGGTTTCCCGTACATGTTATAACTGTAGTAATATTCCCTTCAACCTGGAGAGTTGGGACAAATGGAATGGGTGCCATGCATTATTGCTTTAAAGGGTCTGCATTTGCTCACCCAATCTCACCAATCCTCTTGTCCCAAGTGTCTAGCCTTATGCCACATCCAGCTGTCGTTGTAGATAGGGTCATTCCAGGTTTCATCAGAGACCCTGAAGGAATTGTAAAGAATTTCCCAGTTTTTTTGTTTTGTTTTTGAAATTCCTTTTTATAGTGGGTTTGAGCTGATTCTCGCTGCCATGTTTATGCCAGTCTAGACACACTTGATTCCCTTACGGAGACATATCAATACATAGGTTTTAAGATTCTTACTACTCAGATATATTCCTCTGCAGGAAATATGGGGTTTTGAGTCCCTTTCACTGAGGAAGGTGTAGGTCTTGTCTATTTCATATTTGGATTTTGGAACGGTACCTGTGTTTATATCAAACACTGGTTTTATGCATCACCCCACCTCTCCTTCCCCCTTAAGCAGGCATAAGAGTGTTTTCTAAATGTGAGACACTGTTCTCTTTCCTAACTCAGTTCAAGTGTAGCCATGTTTACAGGATCTCCATAAGTGATATCTTATGATATGTTTCTTTTTCTGTTTGACTTATTTCACTTAGAATCATCGTACCTGAATCCACCCATTTTGCTGCTACTCTTCTTATGACATTGATTTCATAGCTGAGGGATATTCCATCGTATGTAAGTACCACAGTTTTTTGAACCATTTTTATATTTCCTGGGATATTTAAGGTGTACCCAAGTTGAGGTCCTTGTAAGCAGTGCAGCCCTAAATTTTGGGGTGGCTCTGTCTTATTGATTTTCAGTTTTCCCAAGGTATATTCCCTAGACTGGAAGTGCCCTTGGCTCTGTAGCTCTGTTGTTTACTTGTTTTAGGGAACACAATGCACTCCTCCAGAGAGGCAGTTGGCAATTTACATCCCGCCCATCAGCATAACAAGGCTCCCTGTTCTCCAGGGCCTGTCTTGCCTTTCTGGTTTTTACACATTTTGTGGATGTCCCTTTTGACCGGTGGGAAGTGATACTTCTTTGTAGTGCAGATTTGCATTGCCCGCTTGCTTGCTTGGCCAAAAAGGGCGTATACGTTTTCTTCTGAATATTTTCAGGAGAAAACGCATACGCCCTTTTTGGCCAAGTGCATCATTGTCGAAGTTGTGTCCCTCTTCCTGTGTTTTAAAGGCGATTCCAACGTACCTCTTGAAATCTGTTTCCTGCTATTCTGCCTCGCTTTCAAGTCCGCCTCGTTGCCTTCCCTCAACAGATTTTTGGACGATAGTTGTCCTTTATTACTCAGCCAGTTTGTGAATTGCTGTGCCCCTGAGCTCCATTTTTCAACTCGTTTTTGGTGAGCTGAACGCAAGTCCAAACTTTTGGTTCAGGACCTATATTGGTTCCCGGTGGGTGGCTGAGACTTTGGTTAATTCTTCTTCCTGCCGGGAAATTACAGTGATATGTGCCCGTCCAAATGCCTAACAGCTACTCTCTCATTGGTTCTCCCTCTTCCCTTTCATCCTCTGCCAAATTGGCAACCTGTGCAAACCAGGAGTTTAAAGGGGCTGTCTCTCCAAGTTGGGAGGTGGATTGTAAAGCAGATGGAAAGTCAAACCGGAGCACCAGGAGAGGGACTATTCTTTGAGTTTTAGAAACCTTTCGTATTCACACTGTGTCCGTTCTCTATGTTTCCTGTACATGTTATAGCTGTAGTAATATACCCTTCAACCTGGAGAGTTGGGACCCATGGCATGGGTGCCAGGCATTTGTGCTTTAAAGGGTCTGCATGTGCTCACCCAATCTCACCAATCGTCTCAGTTCCAAGTGTCCCTCCTTATGCCACATCCAGCTGTCGTTGCAGATAGGGTCATTCCAGGTTTCATCAAAGACCCTGAAGGAATTGTAAAGAATTTCCCAGTTTTTTTTTGTTTTGCTTTTGAAATTCCTTTTTATAGTGGGCTTGAGCTGATTCCCGCTGCCATGTTTATGCCAGTCCAGACACACTTGATTCCCTTATGGAGACATATCAATACATAGGTTTTAAGATGCTTACTAGTCAGATATATTCCTCTGGGGTAAATATGGGGTTTTGAGTTCCTTTCACTGAGGAAGGAGTAGCTCTTGTCTATTCCATAGTTGGTTTTTGGAATGGTACCTGTGCTTATATCAAACTCTTGTTTTATGCATCACCCCACCTCTCCTTCCCCCTTAAGCAGGCATAAGAGTGTTTTCTAAATATGAGACCCTGTTCTCTTTCCTAACTCAGTTCAAGTGTAGCCATGTTTATAGGATCTTCATAAGTGATATCTTATGATAAGTTTCTTTTTCTGTGTGACTTATTTCACTTAGAATCATCGTACCTGATTCCACCCATTTTGCTACTACTGGTCTTATGACATTGATATCATGGCTGAGGGATATTCCATCGTATGTAAGTACCACAATTTTTTGAACCATTTTTATATTTTCTGGGAAACTTAAGGTGTATCCAAGTTGAGGTCCTGGTAAGCAGTGCAGCCCTAAATTTTGGGATGGCACTGTCTTATTGATTTTCAGTTTTCCCAAGGTATATTCCCTAGACTGGAAGTGCCCTTGGCTCTGTAGCTCTGTTGTTTACTTGTTGTAGGGAACACAATGCACTCCTCCAGAGAAGCAGTTGGCAATTTACATCCCGCCCATCAGCATAACAAGGCTCCCTGTTCTCCAGGGCCTGTCTTGCCTTTCTGGTTTTTACACATTTTGTGGATGTCCCTTTTGACCAGTGGGAAGTGATACTTCTTTGTAGTGCAGATTTGCATTGCCCCCTTGCTTGCTTGGCCAAAAAGGGCGTATGCGTTTTCTTCTGAATATTTTCAGGAGAAAACGCATATGCCCTTTTTGGCCAAGTGCATCATTGTCGAAGTTGTGTCCCTCTTCCTGTGTTTTAAAGGCGATTCCAACGTACCTCTTGAAATCTGTTTCCTGCTATTCTGCCTCGCTTTCAAGTCCGCCTCGTTGCCTTCCCTCAACAGATTTTTGGACGATAGTTGTCCTTTATTACTCAGCCAGTTTGTGAATTGCTGTGCCCCTGAGCTCCATTTTTCAACTCGTTTTTGGTGAGCTGAACGCAAGTCCAAACTTTTGGTTCAGGACCTATATTGGTTCCCGGTGGGTGGCTGAGACTTTGGTTAATTCTTCTTCCTGCCGGGAAATTACAGTGATATGTGCCCGTCCAAATGCCTAACAGCTACTCTCTCATTGGTTCTCCCTCTTCCCTTTCATCCTCTGCCAAATTGGCAACCTGTGCAAACCAGGAGTTTAAAGGGGCTGTCTCTCCAAGTTGGGAGGTGGATTGTAAAGCAGATGGAAAGTCAAACCGGAGCACCAGGAGAGGGACTATTCGTTGAGTTTTAGAAACCTTTCGTATTCACAGTGTGTCCATTCTCTAGGTTTCCCGTACATGTTATAGCTGTAGTAATATTCCCTTCAACCATGAGAGTTGGGACCCATGGAATGGGTGCCATGCATTATTGCTTTAAAGGGTCTGCATTTGCTCACCCAATCTCACCAATCCTCTCAGTCCCAAGTGTCCAGCCTTAGGCCACATCCAGCTGTCATTGTAGATAGGGTCATTCCAGGTTTCATCACAGACCCTGAAGGAATTGTAAAGAATATCCCACTTTTTTTTTTGTTTTTGAAATTCCTTTTTATAGTGGGTTTGAGCTGATTCTCGCTGCCATGTTTATGCCAGTCTGGACACACTTGATTCCCTTACGGAGACATATCAATACATAGGTTTTAAGATTCTTACTAGCCAGATATATTCCTCTGCGGGAAATATGGGGTTTTGAGTCCCTTTCACTGAGGAAGGTGTAGGTCTTGTCTATTCCATAGTTGGTTTTTGGAAAGGTACCTGTGCTTATATCAAACTCTGGTTTTATGCATCACGCCACCTCTCCTTCCCCCTTAAGCAGGCATAAGAGTGTTTTCTAAATGTGAGACACTGTTCTCTTTCCTAACTCAGTTCAAGTGTAGCCATGTTTACAGGATCTTCATAAGTGATATCTTATGATAAGTTTCTTTTTCTGTGTGACTTACTTCACTTAGAATCATCGTACCTGAATCCACCCATTTTGCCGCTACTGGTCTTATGACATTGATTTCATGGCTGAGGGATATTCCATCGTACGAAAGTACCACAATTTTTTGAACCATTTTTATATTTCCTGGGATATTTAAGGTGTACCCAAGTTGAGGTCCTTGTAAGCAGTGCAGCCCTAAATTTTGTGGTGGCTCTGTCTTATTTATTCTCAGTTTTCCCAAGGTATATTCCCTAGACTGGAAGTGCCCTTGGCTCTGTAGCTTTGTTGTTTACTTGTTTTAGGGAACACAATGCACTCCTCCAGAGAGGCAGTTGGCAATTTACATCCCGCCCATCAGCATAAAAAGGCTCCCTGTTCTCCAGGGCCTGTCTTGCCTTTCTGGATTTTACACATTTTGTGGATGTCCCTTTTGACCGGTGGGAAGTGATACTTCTTTGTAGTGCAGATTTGCATTGCCCGCTTGCTTGCTTGGCGAAAAAGGGCGTATGCGTTTTCTCCTGAATATATTCAAGAGAAAACGCATACGCCCTTTTTGGCCAAGTGCATCATTGTCGAAGTTGTGCCCCTCTTCCTGTGCTTTAAAGGCGATTCCAACGTACCTCTTGAAATCTGTTTCCTGCTATTCTGCCTCGCTTTCAAGTCCGCCTCGTTGCCTTCCCTCAACAGATTTTTGGACGATAGTTGTCCTTTATTACTCAGCCAGTTTGTGAATTGCTGTGCCCCTGAGCTCCATTTTTCAACTCGTTTTTGGTGAGCTGACCGCAAGTCCAAACTTTTGGTTCAGGACCTATACTGGTTCCCGGTGGGTGGCTGAGACATTGGTTAATTCTTCTTCCTGCCGGGAAATTACAGTGATATGTGCCCGTCCAAATGCCTAACAGCTACACTCTCATTGGTTCTCCCTCTTCCCTTTCATCCTCTGCCAAATTGGCAGCCTGTGCGAACCAGGAGGTTAAAGGGGCTGTCTCTCCAAGTTGGGAGGTTGATAGTAAAGAAGGTGGAAAGTCAAACCGGAGCACCAGGAGAGGGACTATTCGTTGAGTTTCAGAAACCTTTCGTATTAACAGTGTGTCCATTCTCTAGGTTTGCCGTACATGTTATAGCTGTAGTAATATTCCCTTCAACATGGAGAGTTGGGACCCATGGAATGGGTGCCTTGCATTATTGCTTTAAAGGGTCTGCATTTGCTCACCCAATCTCACCAATCCTCTCAGTCCCAAGTGTCCAGCCTTATGCCACATCCAGCTGTCGTTGTAGATAGTGTCATTCCAGGTTTCATCAGAAAGCCTGAAGGAATCGTAAAGAATTTCCCAGTTTTTTTGTTTTGTTTTTGAAATTCCCTTTTATAGTGGGTTTGAGCTGATTCTCGCTGCCATGTTTATGCCAGTCTAGACACACTTGATTCCCTTACGGAGACATATCAATACATAGGTTTTAAGATTCTTACTAGTCAGATATATTCCTCTGTGGGAAATATGGGATTTTGAGTCCCTTTCACTGAGGAAGGTGTAAGTCTTGTCTATTCCATAGTTGGTTTTTGGAACGGTACCTGTGCTTATATCAAACTCTGGTTTTATGCATCACACAACCTCTCCTTCCCCCTTAAGCAGGCATAAGAGTGTTTTCTAAATGTGAGACACTGTTCTCTTTTCTAACTCAGATCAAGTGTAGCCATGTTTACAGGATCTTCATAAGTGATATCTTATGATAAGTTTCTTTTTCTGTGTGACATTTCATTTATAATCATCGTACCTGAATCCACGCATTTTGCTGCTTCTGATCTTATGACATTGATTTCATGGCTGAGGGATATTCCATCGTACGTAAGTACCGCAATTTTTTGAACCATTTTTATATTTCCTGGGATATTTAAGGTGCACCCAAGTTGAGGTCCTTGTAAGCAGTTCAGCCCTAAATTTTGGGGTGGCTCTGTCTCATTGTCTTTCAGTTTTCTCAAGGTATATTCCCTAGACTGGAAGTGCCCTTGGCTCTGTAGCTCTGTTCTTTACTTGTTTTTTGGAACACAGTGTACTCTTCCAGAGAGGCAGTTGGCAATTTACATCCCGCCCATCAGCATAACAAGGTCCCTGTTCTCCAGGGCCTGTCTTGCCTTTCTGGTTTTTACACATTTTGTGGATGTCCCTTTTGACCGGTGGGAAGTGATACTGCTTTGTAGTGCAGATTTGCATTGCCCGCTTGCTTGCTTGGCCAAAAAGGGCGTATGTGTTTTCTCCTGAATATATTCAGGAGAAAACGCATACGCCCTTTTTGGCCAAGTGCATCATTGTCGAAGTTGTGCCCCTCTTCCTGTGCTTTAAAGGCGATTCCAACGTAACTCTTGAAATCTGTTTCCTGCTACTCTGCCTCGCTTTCAAGTCCGCCTCGTTGCCTTCCCTCAACAGATTTTTGGACGATAGTTGTCCTTTATTACTCGGCCAGTTTGTGAATTGCTGTGCCCCTGAGCTCCATTTTTCAACTCGTTTTTGGTGAGCTGACCACAAGTCCAAAATCTTGGTTCAGGACCTATACTTGTTCCCGGTGGGTGGCTGAGACTTTGGTTAATTATTCTTCCTGCCGGGAAATTACAGTGATATGTGCCCGTCCAAATGCCTAACAGCTACTCTCTCATTGGTTCTCCCTCTTCCCTTTCATCCTCCGCCAAATTGGCAACCTGTGCGAACCAGGAGGTTAAAGGGGCTGTCTCTCCAAGTTGGGAGGTTGATAGTAAAGCAGATGGAAAGACAAACCAGAGCACCAGGAGGGGGACTATTCGTGGAGTTTTAGAAACCTTTCGTATTCACAGTGTGTCCGTTCTCTAGGTTTCCCGTACATGTTATAGCTGTAGTAATATTCCCTTCAACCTGGAGAGTTGGGACCCATGGAATGGGTGCCAGGCATTTGTGCTTTAAAGGGTCTGCATTTGCTCACCCAATGTCACCAATCCTCTCAGTTCCAAGTGTCCCTCCTTATGCCACATCCAGCTGTCGTTGCAGATAGGGTCATTCCAGGTTTCATCAAAGACCCTGAAGGAATTGTAAAGAATTTCCCAGTTTTTTTGTTTTGTTTTTGAAATTCCTTTTTATAGTGGGCTTGAGCTGATTCCCGCTGCCATGTTTATGCCAGTCCAGACACACTTGATTCCCTTACGGAGACATATCAATACATAGGTTTTAAGATGCTTACTAGTCAGATATATTCCTCTGGGGTAAATATGGTGTTTTGAGTCCCTTTCACTGAGGAAGGTGTAGCTCTTGTCTATTCCATAGTTGGTTTTTGGAACGGTACCTGTGCTTATATCAAACTCTGGTTTTATGCATCACCCCACCTCTCCTTACCCCTTAAGCAGGCATAAGAGTGTTTTCTAAATATGAGACACTGTTCTCTTTCCTAACTCAGTTCAAGTGTAGCCATGTTTATAGGATCTTCATAAGTGATATCTTATGATAAGTTTCTTTTTCTGTGTGACTTATTTCACTTAGAATCATCGTACCTGAATCCACCCATTTTGCTGCTACTGGTCTTATGACATTGATTTCATGGCTGAGGGATATTCCACCGTACGTAAGTACCACAATTTTTGGAACCATTTTTATATTTCCTGGGATACTTAAGGTGTATCCAAGTTTAGGTCCTTGTAAGCAGTGCAGCCCTAAATTTTGGGGTGGCACTGTCTTATTGATTTTCTGTTTTCCCAAGGTATATTCCCTAGACTGGCAGTGCCCTTGGCTCTGTAGCTCTGTTATTTACTTGTTTTAGGGAACACAATGCACTCCTCCAGAGAGGCAGTTGTCAATTTACATCCCGCCCATCAGCATAACAAGGCTCCCTGTTCTCCATGGCCTGTCTTGCCTTTCTGGTTTTTACACATTTTGTGGATGTCCCTTTTGACCGGTGGGAAGTGATACTTCTTTGTAGTGCAGATATGCATTGCCCGCTTGCTTGCTTGGCCAAAAAGGGCGTATGCGTTTTCTCCTGAATATATTCAGGAGAAAACGCATACGCCCTTTTTGGCCAAGTGCATCATTGTCGAAGTTGTGCCCCTCTTCCTGTGCTTTAAAGGCGATTCCAACGTACCTCTTGAAATCTGTTTCCTGCTATTCTGCCTCGCTTTCAAGTCTGCCTCGTTGCCTTCCCTCAACAGATTTTTGGACGTTAGTTGTCCTTTATTACTCAGCCAGTTTGTGAATTGTTGTGCCCCAGAGCTCCATTTTTCAACTCGTTTTTGGTGAGCTGACCGCAAGTCCAAAATTTTGGTTCAGGACCTATACTGGTTCCCGGTGGGTGGCTGAGACTTTGGTTAATTCTTCTTCCTGCCGGGAAATTACAGTGATATGTGCCCGTCCAAATGCCTAACAGCTACTCTCTCATTGGTTCTCCCTATTCCCTTTCATCCTCTGCCAAATTGGAACCTGTGTGAACCAGGAGGTTAAAGGGGCTGTCTCTCCAAGTTGGGAGGTTGATAGTAAAGCAGATGGAAAGTCAAACCGGAGCACCAGGAGAGGGACTATTCTTTGAGTTTTAGAAACCTTTCTTATTCACAGTGTGTCCGTTCTCTAGGTTTCCCGTACATGTTATAACTCTAGTAATATTCCCTTCAACCTGGAGAGTTGGGACCCATGGAATGGGTGCCATGCATTATTGCTTTAAAGGGTCTGCATTTGCTCACCCAATCTCACCAATCGTCTCAGTCCCAAGTGTCCAGCCTTATGCCACATCCAGCTGTCGTTGTAGATAGGGTCTTTCCAGGTTTCATCTGAGACCCTGAAGGAATTGTAAAGAATTTCCCAGTTTGTTTGTTTTGTTTTTGAAATTCCTTTTTATAGTGGGTTTGAGCTGATTCTCGCTGCCATGTTTATGCCAGTCTAGACACACTTGATTCCCTTACAGAGACATATCAATACATAGGTTTTAAGATTCTTACTAGTCAGATATATTCCTCAGCGGGAAATATGGGGTTTTGAGTCCCTTTCACTGAGGAAGGTGTAGGTCTTGTCTATTCCATAGTTGGTTTTTGGAACGGTACCTGTGCTTATATCAAACTCTGGTTTTATGCATCACCCCACCTCTCCTTCCCCCTTAAGCAGGCATAAGAGTGTTTTCTAAATGTGAGACTCTGTTCTCTTTCCTAACTCAGTTCAAGTGTAGCCATGTTTATAGGATCTTCATACGTGATATCTTATGATAAGTTTCTTTTTCTGTGTGACTTATTTCACTTAGAATCATCGTACCTGAATCCACCCATTTTGCTGCTACTGGTCTTATGACATTGATTTCATGGCTGAGGGATATTCCATCGTACGTAAGTACCACAATTTTTTGAACCATTTTTATATTTCCTGGGATATTTAAGGTGTACCCAAGTTGAGGTCCTTGTAAGCAGTGCAGCCCTAAATTTTGGGGTGGCTCTGTCTTATTGATTTTCAGTTTTCCCAAGGTATATTCCCTAGACTGGAAGTGCCCTTGGCTCTGTAGTTCTGTTGTTTACTTGTTTTAGGGAACACAATGCACTCCTCCAGAGAGGCAGTTGGCAATTTACATCCCGCCCATCAGCATAACAAGGCTCCCTGTTCTCCAGGGCCTGTCTTGCCTTTCTGGTTTTTACACATTTTGTGGATGTCCCTTTTGACCGGTGGGAAGTGATACCTCTTTGTAGTGCCGATTTGCATTGCCCGCTTGCTTGCTTGGCCAAAAAGGGCGTATGTGTTTCTTTCTGAATATATTCAGGAGAAAACGCATACGCCCTTTTTGGCCAAGTGCATCATTGTCGAAGTTGTGCCCCTCTTCCTGTGCTTTAAAGGCGATTCCAACGTACCTCTTGAAATCTGTTTCCTGCTATTCTGCCTCGCTTTCAAGTCCGCCTCGTTGCCTTCCCTCAAAAGATTTTAGGACGATAGTTGTCCTTTATTACTCGGCCAGTTTGTGAATTGCTGTGCCCCTGAGCTCCATTTTTCAACTCGTTTTTGGTGAGCTGACCGCAAGTCCAAAATTTTGGTTCAGGACCTATGCTGGTTCCCGGTGGGTGGCTGAGACTTTGGTTAATTCTTCTTCCTGCCGGGAAATTACAGTGATATGTGCCCGTCCAACTGCCTAACAGCTACTCTCTCATTGGTTCTCCCTCTTCCCTTTCATCCTCTGCCAAATTGGCAACCTGTGCGAACCAGGAGGTTAAAGGGGCTGTCTCTCCAAGTTGGGAGGTTGATAGTAAAGCAGATGGAAAGTCAAACCGGAGCACGAGGAGAGTGATTATTCGTTGAGTTTTAGAAACCTTTTGTATTCACAGTGTGTCCGTTCTCTAGGTTTCCCGTACATGTTATAGCTGTAGTAATATTCCCTTCAACCTGGAGAGTTGGGACCCATGGAATGGGTGCCAGGCATTTGTACTTTAAAGGGTCTGCATTTGCTCACCCAATGTCACCAATCCTCTCAGTTCCAAGTGTCGCTCCTTATGCCACATCCAGCTGTCGTTGCAGATAGGGTCATTCCAGGTTTCATCAAAGACCCTGAAGGAATTGTAAAGAATTTCCCAGTTTTTTTGTTTTGTTTTTGAAATTCCTTTTTATAGTGGGCTTGAGCTGATTCCCGCTGCCATGTTTATGCCAGTCCAGACACACTTGATTCCCTTACGGAGACATATCAATACATAGGTTTTAAGATGCTTACTAGTCAGATATATTCCTCTGGGGTAAATATGGTGTTTTGAGTCCCTTTCACTGAGGAAGGTGTAGCTCTTGTCTATTCCATAGTTGGTTTTTGGAACGGTACCTGTGCTTATATCAAACTCTGGTTTTATGCATCACCCCACCTCTCCTTACCCCTTAAGCAGGCATAAGAGTGTTTTCTAAATATGAGACACTGTTCTCTTTCCTAACTCAGTTCAAGTGTAGCCATGTTTATAGGATCTTCATAAGTGATATCTTATGATAAGTTTCTTTTTCTGTGTGACTTATTTCACTTAGAATCATCGTACCTGAATCCACCCATTTTGCTGCTACTGGTCTTATGACATTGATTTCATGGCTGAGGGATATTCCACCGTACGTAAGTACCACAATTTTTTGAACCATTTTTATATTTCCTGGGATACTTAAGGTGTATCCAAGTTGAGGTCCTTGTTAGCAGTGCAGCCCTAAATTTTGGGGTGGCACTCTCTTATTGATTTTCTGTTTTCCCAAGGTATATTCCCTAGACTGGCAGTGCCCTTGGCTCTGTAGCTCTGTTGTTTACTTGTTTTAGGGAACACAATGCACTCCTCCAGAGAGGCAGTTGGCAATTTACATCCCGCCCATCAGCATAACAAGGCTCCCTGTTCTCCACGGCCTGTCTTGCCTTTCTGGTTTTTACACATTTTGTGGATGTCCCTTTTGACCGGTGGGAAGTGATACTTCTTTGTAGTGCAGATTTGCATTGCCCGCTTGCTTGCTTGGCCAAAAAGGGTGTATGCGTTTTCTCCTGAATATATTCAGGAGGAAACGCATACGCCCTTTTTGGCCAAGTGCATCATTGTCGAAGTTGTTCCCCTCTTCCTGTGCTTTAAAGGGGATTCCAACGTACCTCTTGAAATCTGTTTCCTGCTATTCTGCCTCGCTTTCAAGTCCGCCTCGTTGCCTTCCCTCAACACATTTTTGGACGATAGTTGTCCTTTATTACTCGGCCAGCTTGTGAATTGCTGTGCCCCTCAGCTCCATTTTTCAACTCGTTTTTGGTGAGCTGACCGCAAGTCCAAAATTTTGGTTCAGGACCTATGCTGGTTCCCAGTGGGGGGCTGAGACTTTGGTTAATTCTTCTTCCTGCCGGTAAGTTAGAGTGATATGTGCCCGTCCAAATGCCTAACAGCTACTCTCTCATTGGTTCTCCCTCTTCCCTTTCATCCTCTGCCAAATTGGAAACCTGTGTGAACCAGGAGGTTAAAGGGGCTGTCTCTCCAAGTTGGGAGGTTGATAGTAAAGCAGATGGAAAGTCAAACCCGAGCACCAGGAGAGGGACTATTCGTTGAGTTTTAGAAACCTTTCGTATTCACAGTGTGTCCGTTCTCTAGGTTTCCCGTACATGTTATAACTGTAGTAATATTCCCTTCAACCTGGAGAGTTGGGACAAATGGAATGGGTGCCAGGCATTATTGCTTTAAAGGGTCTGAATTTGCTCACCCAATCTCACCAATCCTCTCAGTCCCAAGTGTCCCTCCTTATGCCACATCCAGCTGTCGTTGTAGATAGGGTCATTCCAGGTTTCATCAGAGACCCTGAAGGAATTGTAAAGAATTTCCCAGTTTTTTTGTTTTGTTTTTGAAATTCCTTTTTATAGTGGGTTTGAGCTGATTCTCGCTGCCATGTTTATGCCAGTCTAGACACACTTGATTCCCTTACGGAGACATATCAATACATAGGTTTTAAGATTCTTACTAGTCAGATATATTCCTCAGCGGGAAATATGGGGTTTTGAGTCCCTTTCACTGAGGAAGGTGTAGGTCTTGTCTATTCCATAGTTGGTTTTTGGAACGGTACATGTGCTTTTATCAAACTCTGGTTTTATGCATCACCCCACCTCTCCTTCCCCCTTAAGCAGGCATAAGACTGTTTTCTAAATGTGAGACACTGTTCTCTTTCCTAACTCAGTTCAAGTGTAGCCATGTTTAAAGGATCTCCATAAGTGATATTTATGATAAGTTTCTTTTTCTGTGTGACTTATTTCACTTAGAATCATCGTACCTGAATCCACCCATTTTGCTGCTACTGATCTTATGACATAGATTTCATGGCTGAGGGATATTCCATCGTACGTAGGTACCACAATTTTTTGAACCATTTTTATATTTCCTGGGATAATTAAGGTGTACCCATGTTGAGGTCCTTGTAAGCAGTGCAGCCGTAAATATTGGGGTGGGTCTGTCTTATTGATTTTCTGTTTTCCCAAGGTATATTCCCCAGACTGGAACTGCCCTTGGCTCTGTAGCTCTGTTCTTTACTTGTTTTAGTGAACACAATGTACTCCTCCAGAGAGTCAGTTGGCAACTTACATCCTGCCCATCAGCATAACAAGGCTCCCTGTTCTCCAGGGCCTGTCTTGCCTTTCTGGTTTTTACACATTTTGTGGATATCCCTTTTGACCGGTGGGAAGTGATACTTCTTTGTAGTGCAGATTTGCATTGCCCGCTTGCTTGCTTGGCCAAAAAGGGCGTATGCGTTTTCTCCTGAATATATTCAGGAGAAAACGCATACGCCCTTTTTGGCCAAGTGCATCATTGTCGAAGTTGTGCCCCTCTTCCTGTGCTTTAGAGGCGATTCCAACGTACCTCTTGAAATCTGTTTCCTGCTATTCTGCCTCGCTTTCAAGTCCGCCTCGTTGCCTTCCCTTTAGAGATTTTTGGACGATAGTTGTCCTTTATTACTCGGCCAGTTTGTGAATTGCTGTGCCCCTCAGCTCCATTTTTCAACTCGTTTTTGGTGAGCTGACCGCAAGTCCAAAATTTTGGTTCAGGACCTATACTGGTTCCCGGTGGGTGGTTGAGGCTTTGGTTAATTCTTCTTCCTGCCGGGAAATTACAGTGATATGTGCCCGTCCAAATGCCTAACAGCTACTCTCTCATTGGTTCTCCCTATTCCCTTTCATCCTCTGCCAAGTTGGCAACCTGTGCGAACCAGGAGGTTAAAGGGGCTGTCTCTCCAAGTTGGGAGGTTGATAGTAAAGCAGATGTAAAGTCAAAGCCGAGAACCAGGAGAGGGACTATTCGTTGAGTTTTAGAAACCTTTCGTATTCACAGTGTGTCCATTCTCTATGTTTCCCGTACATGTTAAAGCTGTAGTAATATTCCCTTCAACCTGGAGAGATGGGACACATGGAATGGGTGCCAGGCATTATTGCTTTAAATAATCTGCATTTGTTCACACAATCTCACCAATCCTCTCAGTCCCAAGTGTCCAGCCTTATGCCACATCCAGCTGTCGTTGTAGATAGGGTCATTCCAGGTTTCATCAGAGACCCTGAAGGAATTGTAAAGAATTTCCCTGTTTTTTGTATTGTTTTTGAAATTCCTTTTTATAGTGGGTTTGAGCTGATTCTCGCTGCCATGTTTATGCCAGTCTAGACACACTTGATTCCCTTACGGAGATATATCAATCCATAGGTTTTAAGATTCTTACTAGTCAGATATATTCCTCTGCGGGAAATATGGGGTTTTGAGTCCCTTTCACTGAGGAAGGTGTAGGTCTTTTCTATTCCATAGTTGGTTTTTGGAACGGTACCTGTGCTTATATCAAACCCTGGTTTTATTCATCACCCCACCTCTGCTTTCCCCTTAAGCATGCATAAGAGTGTGTTCTATATATGATACTCTGTTCCCTTTCCTAATTCATTCCATGTGGAGCCATGTTTATATACCCTTCATAAGTGATGTCTTATGATAAGTTTCTTTTTCTGTGTGATTTTTTCAGTTAGAATCATCGTACATGAATCCCGTCATTATGCTGCTACTGGCCTTATGGCATTGACTTCATGGCTGAGGGATATTCCATCATACGTATGTACCACAATTTATTTACCATTTTTGTCTTTCCTGAGATATATAAGGTGTCCCGAAGTCGAGGTTCTTGTAAGCAGTGCTGCCATAAATTTTGGGGTGGCTGTGTCTTATTGATTTTCAGTTTTCCCAAGGTATATTCCCGTGACTGGTAGTGCCTTAGGTTGTGAAGCACTGCTGTTTACTTCTTTTTGGGAACACAGTGCACTCCTCCAGAGTGGCTGTTGGCAATTTACATCCCACCCATCCGCATAACAAGGCTCCCTCTTCTCCAGATCCTGTCTTGCCTTTCTTGTTTTTACACATTTTACGGATGTCCCTTTTGACCGGTTGGAAGTGATACTTCCTTGTAGTGCAGATTTGCATTGTGCGGTTGCTTGGTTGGCCAAAATGGGCGCATGCGTTTTCTCCTGAATATATTCAGGAGAAAACGCATGCGCCCTTTATGGACAATTCCATAATTGTCGAAGTTTTGATGCTTTTCCTGTGTTTAAAGGCGATTCCAATGTACTTCTGGAAATCTGTTTCGTGCACTTCTGCCTCATTTTCAAGTCCGCCTCATGGCTTTCTCTCAACAGATTTTTGGAAGAGAGTAGTCCTTTATAACTCTGCAAGTTAGTGAATTGCTGTGTCCCTGAGCTCCATTTTTCAACTCGTGTTTTTGTGGGCTGACTGCCAATCCACAATTTTGCTTCAGGACCTATACTGGTTTCATTGGGGAGGCTGGCTCAGAGTTTGTTAATTCTTCTTCGTGACGGGAATTTAGAGTGACATGTGGCCATCCAAATGCCTACAGCTACTCTCTAATTGTTTCTCCCTCTTCCCTTATACCCTCTGCAAAACGTGCCAACTGTGCGAACCAGGAGGTTAAAGGTGCTGACTCTCCAATTTGGGAGATTGATACTAAAGCAGTTGGAATGTCAAACTGGTGCACAAGGAGAGAAAAAAAATTAGTAGAGTTTTAGAAACCTTTCACCATCAGATGGTGTCCATTCTCTAGGTTTCCCATACATGTTATAACTGTAGTGATATTCCCTTCTACCTGGAGAGTTGGGAACCATGGAATGGGTGCCATGCATTATTGCTTTAAAGGGTCTGCATTTGCTCACCCAATCTCACCAATCCTCTCAGTCCCAAGTGTCCAGCCTTATGCCACATCCAGCTGTCGTTGTAGATAGGGTCATTCTAAGTTTCATCAGAACCCCTGAAGGTATTGTGTAAGAATTTCACTGTTTATTTGTTTTGTTTTGAAATTCATTTTTATAGTGGGTTTGAGCTGATTCTCACTGCCGTGTTTATGTCGCTCTAGACACACTTCGTTACCTTATGGAGACATATCAATACATAGGTTTTAAGATTCTTACTAGTCAGATATACTACTCTGCGGGGAATAGGGGTGGTGAGCCCCATTCAGTGAGGAAAGAGTTGGTCTTGTCTATTCTGTATTTGGATTATGCAACCGTACCTGTGCTAATATCAAACTCTGGTTTTATGCATCACCCCACCTCTCCTTTCCTCTTGAGCAGGCATAAGAGTGTTTTCTAAATGTGAGACTCTTCTCTTTCCTAATTCAGTTCATGTGTAGCCATGTTTACAAGACCTTCATAAGTGATATTTTATGATAAGTTTCTTTTTCTGTGTGACTTATTTCAGTTAGAATCAGCGTACATGAATCCACTCATTATGCTGCTACTGGCCTTATGACATTGATTTCATGACTGAGGGATATTCCATTGTACGTATGTACCACAATTTCTTTACTATTTTTGTCTTTCCTGGGATATTTAAGGTGTCCCGAAGTCGAGGTTCTTGTAAGCAGTGCTGCCCTATATTTTGGGTTGGCTGTGTCTTATTGATTTTCAATTTTCCCAAGGTATATTCCCATGACTGGAAGTGCCTTAGGTTGTTAAGCTCTGTTGTTTAATTCTTTTAGGGAACACAGTGCACTCCTCCAGAGTGGCTGTTGGCAATCTACATCCCACCCATCAGCATAACAAGGCTCCCTGTTCTCCAGAGCCCCTCTTGCCTTTCTGGTTTTTACACATTTTACGGATATCCCTTTTGACTGGTGGGAAGTGATACTTCTTTGTAGTGCAGATTTGCATTGTGCGGTTGCTTGGTTGGCCAAAATGGGTGTATGCGTTTTCTCCTGAATATATTCAGGAGAAAACACATGCGCCCTTTATGGACAATTCCATAATTGTCGAAGTTGTGATGCTTTTCCTGTGTTTAAAGGCGATTCCAATGTACTTCTGGAAATCTGTTTTGTGCAAATCTCCCTCATTTTCAAGTCTGCCTCATGGCTTTTCCTCAACAGATTTTTGGAAGAGAGTAGTCCTGTATAACTCTGCAAGTTAGTGAATTGCTGTGCCCGTGAGCTCCATTTTTCAACTTGTGTTTTTGTGAGCTGACCGCAAACCCACAATTTTGCTTCAGGACCTATACTAGTTATTGGGGTGGGGCAGGCTGAGAGTTTGGTTAATTCTTCTTCGTGACGGGAAATTAGAGTGACATGTGGCCGTCCAAATGCTTACAGCTACTCTCTCATTGGTTCTCCCTCTTCCCTTATATCCTCTGCACAATGTGCCAACTGTGCGAACCAGGAGGTTATAGGGGCTGACTCTCCAAGTTGGGAGATTGATATTAAAGCAGTTGGAATGTCAAGCTGGAGCACATGGAGAGAAAAAAATTAGTAGAGTTTTAGAAACCTTTCACCATCATAGGGTGTCCATTCTCTAGGTTTCCCATACATGTTATAACTGTAGTGATATTCCCTTCTACCTGGAGAGTTGGGAACCATGGAATCAGTGGCAGGCATTATTGCTTTAAAGCGTCTGCATTTTCACACCCAATCTCACCAATCCTCTCAGTCCCAAGTGAACAGCCTTATGCCACATCCAGCTGTTGTTGTAGATAGGGTCATTCCAAGTTTCATCAGAACCCCTGAAGGTATTGTGTAAGAATTTCACTTTTTCTTTGTTTTGTTTTGAAATTCCTTTTTATAGTGGGTTTGAGCTGATTCTCACTGCCGTGTTTATGTCATTCTAGACACACTTGGTTCCCTTATGGAGACATATCAATACATAGGTTTTAAGATCCTTACTAGTCAGATATATTTCTCTGTGGGGAATAGGGGTGTTGAGTCCCATTCACTGAGGAAGGAGTCGGGCTTGTCTCTTCTGTATTTGGATTATGGAACGGTACCTGTGTTAATATCAAACTCTGGTTTTGTGAGTCTCCCCACCTCTCCTTCCCCCTTAAGCAAGCATAAGAGTGTTTTCTAAATCTGAGACTCTGTTCTCTTTCCTAATTCAGTTCATATGTAGCCAGGTTTACATTCCCTTCATAAATGATATCTTATATCAGAATGCACCATGGCCCTTGTCATAATAATGCTCCATGACCCCTGTCATCACAATGCTCCATTCCCTGGTTATCACAATGCTCCATGTCCCTTGTCATAACAATTCTCCACGTACTTGTCATCACAATGCTACATGACACTTCTCATCACAAAGTTACATGCTCGTTTCATCACAATTCTCCATGCACTTGTCATTGCAATGTTCCATGACCCCTGTCATAGCAAGCTCCAAGTGTTTGTCATCACAATGCTTCACGACTTTATCATCAAAATTCTCAATGGCACTTTTCATCACAATGTTCCGTACCCTTGTCATCACAATGCTCCATTTCCTTGTCATCACAATGCTCCATGACCCCTGTCATCACAATGCTCCCTGACACCTATCATCACAATGCTTCATGCCCCTTGTCATTACAGTGCTCCATGATGCTCGTCATCACAATTACCCAAGGTCTTCTCATCACAATGCTCCACGGTTTTGACATCACAATGCTCCATGCCCTGGTCATCTCAAAGCTCAATGTCCCTTGTCCTCACAATTCTCCACGTCCTTGTCATCACAATGCTCCATGGCACTTCTCATCACAATGTTATATGGTCTTGTCATAACAATACTCCATGCACTTGTCATCGCAATGCTCCTTGACCCCTGTCATAGGAAGCTCCATGCGCTTGTCATCACAATGTTTCACGACATGGACATTAAAATTATCAATGGCCCTTGTCATCTCAATGCTCCATGCGCTTATCATCACAATGCTCCTTTACCTTTGTCACAACAATCCTCCATGACACTTGGCATCACAATGCTCCGTGCTATTGTCATCACAATGGAACATGACATATGTCATCACAATGCTCCCTGACACCTGTCTTCACAATACTCCATGACCTTGTCATCACAATGCTCCATGCCCTTGTCATCACAATGTGCCATGCCCACTGTCATCAAAATAATCCATGAAACTTGTCAGACCAAAGCTCCATGCCACCTTTCATCACAATGCTCCATGAACCCTGTCATCACAATGCACCATGCCCATCATCATAATGCTTCATGCTCTTGTCATCACAATGAAATCAAAATGCTCCATGACCTCTGTCATCACAATGCTCCAAACCCTTGTGATCACAATGTTCCATAACACTTGTCATCACAATACCCCATGACGCTACTCATCACAATTATCCATGGACTTCTCATCACAATGCCCCATGACATTTGTCATCACAATGCACAATACACATGTCATCACAATTCTCCCTGACTCTTGCCATCAGTATGCTCCCTGAACCCTTTCATGACAAGGCTCCATGCCTTTTTCATCACAATGATCCATGCCATTTTCATCACAATGCTCCAAGACCCCTGTAATCACAATGCTCCATGCCCTTGTCATCACAAAGCTCCATGATGCATGTCATCAGAATGCTCCATGGCCTTCTCATCACAATGCCCCATGCCCTTGTCATCACAATGCTCCAAGACCCCTGTAATCACAATGGTCCATGCCCCTTTTCATCAGAATGCTCCATGAGACTTGTCATCACAAGGCTCCATGGTCTTCTCATCACAATGCTCCAGGACATTGTCATCAAAATGCCCCATTCCCTTATCATCACAATGCTCCATGACCCCTGTCATCACAATACTCCATGAACATTTTCAGCCCTATGCTCCATGACCTTCTCATCACAATGCTCCATGACCAATAGCATCAAAATTCTCCATGACCACAGTCATCACAACGCTCAATATCACCTGACAACACAATGATCCGGGACTCTTGTCATCACAATGCTCCATTCCCTAGTCATCACAATGCTCCATGACCCCTGTCATCACAATACTCCATGAACATTTTCAGCCCAATGCTCCATGACACTTGTCATCACAATGATGCATGCCCTTGTCATCCCAATGCTCCATGACCCCTGTAATCACAATGCTCCGTGACTCTTGTCATCACAGTGCTCCATGACACCTGTCATCACAATGCTCCATGCCTTTGTCAGCAAAATGCTACATGACCTTGTCATTACATTGTTCTATGCACTTGTCATCACAATACTCCATTACCATTGCCATCACAATCCTCCATGAACCTTGGGATCACATTGCTCCATGCCCTTGTCATCACAATGTTCCATGCTCCTTGAAATCAAAATGATCCATGACCTCTGTCATCACAATGCTCCAAACCCTTGTGATCACAATGTTCCATAACACTTGTCATCACAATGCTCCATGATGCCTGTCATCACAATACTCCATGCCCTTTTCATCACAATGCTCCATGACCTTTGTCATCACAATTCTCGATACACTTGTCATTACAATGCTCCCTGACACTTGTCGTCAGAATGCTCCTTGAACCCTGTCACAAAAAGGCTCCATGCCTTTTTCATCAAAATGCACCATGCCATTTTCATCACAATGCTCCATGCCATTGTCATCAAAATACTCCACAAGCTTGTCATCAGAATGCTCCATGTCCCTTGTCATCACAATTTTCCATGCACTTGTCAGCACAATGCTCCCTGACCCTTGTCATCACAATGCTCCAAGCCATTGTCATCACAATGCTCCATTACCTTTGTCATCAGAATCCTCCATGACACTTGGCATCACAATGTTCCATGGCATTGTCATCACAATGGGCCATTACATATGTCATCACAATGTTCCCTGACACCTGTCTTCACAATAATGAATGACCTGGTCATCACAATGCTCCATGCCCTTGTCATCACAATGCGCCATTCCAACTGTCATCGCAATAAGCCATGAAACTTATTAGACCAATGCTCCATGCCCTTGTCATCACAATGCCCCATGCCCTTGTTATCACAATGCTCCATGACCCCTGTCATCACAATGCTCCATGACTCCAGTCATCACAAGGCTTCATGACCTTTGTCATCACAGTGGTCCATGCCCTTGTCATCAACAGTCTCTGTGACCTTTTTAACCACAATGCTTCATGAACTTTTCATCACAATGCTCTTTGACCCTTGTCATCACAATGCTCTATGCCTTTCTCAGCACAATGCTCCATGACCCTTGTCATCACAATGCTCCATGCGCTTGTCAGCACAATGCTCCATGACCCATGTCATCACAATGCACCATGAGCTTGTCGTCACAGTGCTCCACAATCTTGTCATCACAATGCTCCATAAACCTTGTCATCACAATGCTCCATGCACTTCAAATCAAAATGCTCTCTCACCACTGATATCACAATGTTACATCACTATTCATCACAATACTCCCTCAACCCTGTCATCACAATGTTCCATGACTCCTGTCATCACAATGCTACATGCACTTATCATCACAATGTTTGATGATCCCTGACATCACAATGTTCCATAACACCTGTCATCAAAATGCTCCATGACCCTTTTCATCAAAATGCTCCATGACCCCTAACATCACAATGTTACATAACGCCTCTCATCAAAATGTTCCATGACACTTTTCATCATTGGTCCATGACAATGTCATCACAATGCTCCATGCCCTTCTCATCACAATGCACCACGCCCTTGTCATCAAAATGCTCCATGACCCTTGGCATCACAATGCTCCATGCCATTGTCATCACAATACTCCATGAAACCTCTCATCACATTGTTCCATGCAATTGTCATCAAAAAGCTCCATGGTGCTTGTCATCACACTGCTCGATGCCCTTCTCATCACAATGCTCCATGCCCTTGTCATTACAATCCTCCATGACACATGTATCACTGTGTTCCGTGCCCTTGTCATCACAATGCTCCATGCCCACTCTCATCACAATAATCCATGAAAATTTTCAGACAAATGTTCCATGCCCTTGTCATCACAATGCTCCATTACCCCTGTCATAACAATGCTCCATGACCCCTGCCATCACAACGTTCCACGGCCTTGTCATCACAAGGCTCCATGACCCTTGTCATCACAATGCTCCAAGACCCCTGTAATCACAGTGCTACATGCCCTTGTCATCACAAAGCTCCATGATGCATGTCATCAGAATGCTCCATGCCCTTGCCATCACAATGCTCCAATACCCCTGTGATAACAATGCTCCATGACCCCTGCCATCACGATGTTCTATGGCCTTGTCATCACAAGGCTCCATGACCCTTCTCATCACAATGCTCCAAGACACCTGTAATCACAATGCTCCATGTCCCTTTTTATCTCAATGATCCATGAACCCTGTCATCACAATGCACCATGCCCATCATCATAATGCTTCAGGCTATTGTCATCACAATGAAATCAAAATGCTCCATGACCTCTGTCATAACACTGCTCCAAACCCTTGTGATCACAATATTCCATAACACTTGTCATCACAATGCCCCATGACGCTCGTCATCACAATTCTCTATGGTCTTCTCTTCACAATGCTCCATGACCTTTGTCATCACAATGCTCAATACACTTGTCATCAAAATGCTCCCTGACACTTGTTCTCTGTATGCTCCTTGAACCCTGTCATGACAAGGCTCCATGCCTTTTTCATCACAATGATCCATGCCTTTTTCATCACAATGCTCCAAGACGCCTGTAATTACAATGCTTCATGCCCTTGTCATCACAAAGCTCAATGACGCATGTCATCAGACTGCTCCTTGGCCTTCTCATCACAATGCTCCATGCCCTTGTCATCACAATTTTCCAAGACACTCTAATCACAATGCTCCATGCCCCTTTTCATCAGTATGCTCCATGAGACTTGTCTCACAAGGCTCCATGGTTTTCTCATCACAATGCTCCAGCACCTTGTCATCACAATGCTTCACGACCTTGTCATGAAATTTTTCAATGGCCCTTGTCATCATAATGCTCCAAGCCCTAGTCATCACAATGCTCCATTATATTTGTCATCACAATCCTCCATTACATTTGGCATCACAATGCTACATTCCATTGTCATTGCAATAGACCATGACATATGTCATCACAATGCTCCCTGACACCCTTCTTCACAATACTCCATGACCTTCTCATCACAATGCGCCATGCCCACTGTCATCACAATAATCCCTGAAACTTGTCAAACCAATGCAACATGCCCCTGTCATCACAATGCTCCATGCCCTTTCATCACAATGCTCTATGACCCCTGTCATCACAATGCTCCGTGACTCCAGTCATCACAATGCTTCATGACCTTTGTCATCACAATGGTCCATACCCTCGTCATCACAAGGCTCTGTAACCTTTGTGACCACAACACTCCATGAACATTTCATCACAATGCTCGGTGACCCTTGTCATCACAATGCTCCATGCCTTTGTCAGCACATTACTCCATGACACATGGCATCAAATGTGCCATGCGCTTGTCATCACAATGCTCCACATCGTTGTCATCACAATGCTCCATAAACCTTGTCATCACAATGCTCCATGCGTTTGTCAGCACAATGTTCCATGACCCATGTCATCACAATGTGCCCTGCGTTTCTCATCACAATGCTCCACAGCCTTGTCATCACAATGCTCCATGCACCTCTCATCAAAATGCTCTCTCACCACTGATATCACAATGTTCCATCACTAGTCAACACAATACTCCCTCCACCCTGTCATCCCAATGTTCCATGACCCTTGTCACAAAAATGCTACATGCTCTTATCATCACAATGCTCCATGACCCCTGACATCACAATGTTCCATAACCCCTGTCATCACAATGCTCCATGACCCTTTTCATCACAGTGCTCCATGACCCCTAACATCACAATGTTCCATAAACACTGTCATCAAAATGTTCCATGACCCTTTTCATCCAATTGCTCCATGACCCTGTCATCACAATGCTCCCTGTCCTTCTCATCACAATGCACCACGCCCTTGTCATCAAAATGCTCCATGGCCTATGTAATCACAAAGCTCCATGACCCTTGGAATCACAATGCTCCGTGCCATTGTCATCACAAAGCTCCATGAAACCTCTCATCACATTGCTCCATGCCGTTGTCATCACAAAGCTCCATGACGCTTGTCATCACAATGCTCCATGCCCTTGTCATTGCAATCCTCCATGACACATGTATCACTGTGTTCCGTGCCCTTGTCATCACAATGCTCCATGCTCACTCTCATCACAATAATCCATGAAACTTTTCAGACCAATGCTCCATGCCCTTGTCATCACAATGCTCCATTACACCTGTCATAACAATGCTCCATGACCCCTGCCATCACAATGTTCTACGGCCTTGTCATCACAAGACTCCATGACCCTTGTCATCACAATGCTCCAAGACCCCTGTAATCGCAATGCTCCATGCCCAGGTCATCACAAAGCTCCCTGACGCATGTCATCAGAATGCTCCATGGCCTTCTCATCACAATACTCCATGCCCTTGTCATCACAATGCTCCAAGACCCTTGCTATTACAATGATCCATGCCTCTTTTCATCTCAATGCTCCATGAACCCTGTCATCACAATGCACCATGCCCATCATCATAATGCTTCATGCTATTGTCATTACAATGAAATCAAAATTCTCCATGACCTCTCTCATCACAATGCTCCAAACCCTTGTGATCACAATGTTCCATAAGACTTGTCATCACAACGCCCCATGACGCTCGTCATCACAATTATCCATGGACTTCTCATCACAATGCTCCATGACCTTTGTCATCACAATTCTCAATACACTTGTCATCACAATGCTCCCTGACACTTGTCATCAGTATGCTCATTGAACCCTGTCATGACAAGTCTCCATGCCTTTTTCATCACAATGATCCATGCCCTTTTCATCACAATGCTTCATGCCATTGTCATCACAATACTCCACAAGCTTGTCATCAGAATGCTCCGTGACCTTTGTCATCTCAATGATCCATGACCCCTTTCATCACAATGCTCCATGACACCTGTCATCACAATGCTCCATGCCCCTTGTCATTACAGTGCTCCATGATGTTCGTCATCACAATTATCCATGGTCTTCTCATCACAGTGCTCCACGGTCTTGCCATCACAATGCTCCATGCCCTGGTCATCACAATGCTCCATGTCCCCTTTCATCACAATGCTCCATGACCCCTGTCATCACAATGCTCCATACTGCTTATCATTACAGTGCTCCATGACACTCGTAATCACAATTGTCCATGGTCTTCTCATCACAATGCTCCACGCCCTTGTCATCAAAATGCTCCATGACACTTGTCATCACAATGCTCCATGACCACTGTCATAACAATGCTTCATGACCCCTGTCATCACAAGGCTCCATACCACTTGTCATTACAGTGCTCCATGATGCTCCTCATCACAATTATCCATGGTCTTCTCATCACAATGCTCCACGGTCTTGCCATCACAGTGCTCCATGCCTTGGGCATCACAATGCTCCATGTCCCCGGTCATCACAATGCTCCATGTCCCCTGTCATCACAATTCTCCACGTTCTTGGCATCACTGTGCTCCATGATGCTTTTCAGCACAGTGTTACATGCTTTGTCATCACAATTCTCTATGCACTTGTCATCGCAATGCTCCATGATCCCTGTCACAGCAAGCTCCATGTGATTGTCATCACAATGCTTCATGAACATGTCATCAAAATTCTCAATGGCCCTTGTTATCACAATGCTCCATGACCCTTGTCATCACAATGCCCCAAGCGCTTGTCATCAAAATGCTCCATTACCTTTGTCATCACAATCCTCCATGACACTTGGCATCACAATGCTCCATTCCATTGTCATCGCAATGGACCACGACATATGTCATCACAATGCTCCCTGACACCCTTCTTCACAATACTCCATGACCTTCTCATCACAATGCTCCATGCCCTTGTCATCACAATGCGCCATGCCCACTGTCATCACAATAATCCCTGAAACTTGTCAAACCAATGCAGCATGCCCCTGTCATCACAATGCTCCATGTCCTTTCATCACAATGCTCTATGACCCCTGTCATCACAATGCTCCGTGACTCCAGTCATCACAATGCTTCATGACCTTTGTCAACACAATGGTCCATGCCCTCGTCATCACAAGGCTCTGTGACCTTTGTCACCACAGCGCTCCATGAACATTTCATCACAATGCTCGGTGACCCTTGTCCTCCCAATGCTCAATGCCTTTGTTAGCACAATACTCCATGACCCATGGCATCACAATGTGCCATGCACTTGTCATCACAATGCTCCACATCTTTGTCATCACAATGCTCCATAAACCTTGTCATCACACTGCTCCATGCACTTCTCATCAAAATGCTCTCTCACCACTGATATCACAATGTTCCCTCACTAGTCAACACAATACTCCCTCACCCCTGTCATGACAATATTCCATGACCCTTGTCACAACAATGCTACATGCCTTTATCATCACAATGCTCCATTCCCCTGACATCACAATGTTCCATAACCCCTGTCATCACAATGCTCCCTGCCCTTCACAACAGAATGCACCACACCCTTGTCATCAAAATGCTCCATGACCTTTGTCATCACAAAGCTCAATGACCCTTGTCATCACAATGCTGCATGCCATTGTCATCACAATGCTCCATGAACCCTCTCATCACATTGTTCCATGCCCTTGTCATCACAGGCTCCATGATGCTTTTCATCACAATGCTCGATGCCATTCTTATCACAATGCTCCATGCGCTTGTCATTACAATCCTCCATGACCCATGGATCACAGTGTTCCACGCCCTTGTCATCACAATGCTCCTTGCCCCCTCTCATCACAATAATCCATGAAACTTTTCAGACCAATGCTCCATGCCCTTGTCATCACAATGCTCCATTACCCCTGTCATAACAATGCTCCATGACCCCTGCCATCACAATGTTCCACAGCCTTGTCATCACAAGGCTCCATGACCTTTGTCATCACAATGCTCCAAGACCCCTGTAATCACAATGCTCCATGCCCTTGTCATCACAAAGCTCCATGATGCATGTCAACAGAATGATCCATGGCCTTCTCATTCACGATGTTCCATGCCTTTGTCATCACAATGCTCCAAGACTCCTGTAATCGCAATGCTCCATGCCCCTTTTCATCTCAATGCTCCATGAACCCTGTCATCACAATGCACCATGCCCATCATCATAATGCTTCAGGGTATTGTCATCACAATGAACCCAAAATGCTCCATGACCTCTGTCATCAAAATGCTCCAAATCCTTGAGATCAATATGTTCCATAACACTTATAATCACAACGCCCCATGACGCTCGTCATCACAATTATCCATGGTCTTCTCATCACAATGCTCCATGACCTTTGTCATCACAATACTCAATACCCTTGTCATCACAATGCTCCCTGACACTTGTTGTCAGTTTGCTCCTTGAACCCTGTCATGACAAGGCTCCATGCCTTTTTCATCACAATGATGCATGCCCTTTTCATCACAGTGCTCCAAGACTGCTGTAATCACAATGCTCCATGCGCTTGTCATCACAAAGCTCCATGATGCATGTCATCAGAACGCTCCATAGCCTTCTCATCCCAATGCTCCATGCCCTTGTCATCACAATGCTCCAAGACCCCTGTAATCACAATGCTCCATGGCACTTTTCATCAGAATGCTCCATGAGACTTGTCATCACAAGGATCCATGGTCTTCTCATCACAGTGCTCCAGTACCTTGTCATCACAATGCTCCATGACCCCTGTCATCACAGTACTCCATGGACATTTTCAGCCCAATGCTCCATGACCTTCTCATCACAATGCGCCATGACCCCTGTCATCACAATGCTCCATGACCACTGTCATCACAACGCTCCATGAACCCTGACAACACAATGATCCGGGACTCCTGTCATTAAAATGCTCCATGACCATTGTCATCACAATGATCCATGCGCTTGTCATCCCAATGCTCCATGACCCCTGTAATCACTATGCTCCGTGATACTTGTCATCACAGTGCTCCATGAACCTTGTCATCATAATGCTCCTTGCCTTTGTCAACAAAATGGTACATAATCTTCTCATCACAATTCTCCATGTGCTTGTCATCACAATCCTCCATGACCATTGGGATCACATTGCTTCATGCCCTTGCCATCTCTCTCTTGCCTTTCTGGTTTTTACAGATATTCGGATGTCCCTTTTGACCGGTGGTAAGTGACAATTCTTTGTAGTGTGGATTTGTATTGCGCGCTTGCTTGATTGGCCAAAAAGGGTGTATGCGTTTTCTTCTGAATATATTCAGGAGAAAAGTCATACGCCCTTTTTGGCCAAGTGCATCTCTGTCCAAGTTGGGATGCTTTTCCTGTGCTTTAAAGGCGATTCCAATTTACCTCTTGAAATATGTTTTGTGCAATTCTGGCTCATTTTCAAGGCCACTTCATTGCCTTCCCTCAACAGATTTTTGGAAGAGAGTAGTCCTTTATAAGTCTGCAGGTTTGTGAATTGCTGTGCCCCTGAGCTCCAATTTTCAAATCCCATCTTTGTGAGCTGGCCGCAAATCCACAATTTTGCTTCAGGACCTATACTGGTTCCAGGGGTGGCTATATTGGTTCCCTGTGGGTGGCTGAGGCTTTGGTTAATTCTTCTCCCTGCCGGGAAATTAGAGTGACATGTGCCCGTCCAAATGCCTACATCTACTCTCTGATTGGTTCTCCCTCTTCCCTTTCATCCTCTGCACAATTAGCAAACTGTGCGAACCAGGAGGTTATAGGGGCTGACTCTCCTAAGTTCGGAAATTGATAGTAAAGCAGTTGGAATTCCAAAGTGGAGCACAAGGAGAGGAAAAATTAGGAGAGTTTTAGAAACCTTTCGCCATCACAGGGTGTCCATTTTCTAGGTTTCCCATACATGTTATAATTGTAGTGATATTCCCTTCTACCTGGAGATTTGGGACACATGGAATGGTGGCATGCATTACTACTTTAAAAGGTCTGCATTTTCTCTCCCAATCTCAACAGTCCTCTCAGTCCCACGTGTCCAGCCTTATGTCTCATCCAGCTGTCTTTGCAGATAGGGTCATTCCAGGTTTCATCAGAACCCCTGAAGGAATTGTGTAAGAATTTCGCTGTTTTTTGGGGTTTTTTTGAAATTCATTTTTATAATGGGGTTGAGCTGATTTTCACTGACGTGTTTATGCCAGTCTAGACACAATTGATTCCCTTACGGAGACATATCAATACATAGGTTTTAAGATTCTTAGTAGTCAGATATATTCCTCTGTGGGTCATAGGGGTGTTGAGTCCCGTTCACTGAGGAAGGTGTAGGTCTTGTCTATTCTGTATTTGGTTTATGGAATGGTACCTGTGCTAATATCAAACTCTGGTTTTATGCATCACACCACCTCTCCTTTCCCCTGAAGCAGGCATAAGAGATTTTTGCTAAATGTGAGACTCTGTTCTCTTTCCTAATTCAGTTCATGTGTTGTGATATTGACATTCCCTCTATAAGTGATATCTTATGATAAGATTCTTTTTCTGTGTGACTAATTTCCCTTAAAATCATCATACCTAAATCCACTCATTATGCTGCTACTGGCCTTATATACATTGATTTCATGTCTGAGTGATATTCCGTTGTACAAAATTACCACAAGTTCTTTTTGCATTTCTCTTTTTCCTGGGATATTTTAGGTGTACCAAAGTTGAGGTTCTTGTATGCAGAGCAGCCCTAAACTTTGGGGTGCCTGTGTCTTATTGACATTTAGTCTTCCCAAGTTATATGTCCATGAGTTGAAATCCCCTTGCTCCGGGGCTTTGTATTTTAGATGTTTTAAAAACAGCATACAGTTCTTCAGAGTGGCTCTTGGATATTTATACCCCACCCATCAGCGTGACTAGGCTCCCTGTTTTCCATGGCCTCTCCTGCATTTCTGGTTTGTACACATTTTTTGGATGGCCTTTCTGAGCAGTGGAAATTGAGACTTCTTTGTTGTGCGGATTTGAATTTCCCTCTTGCTTGGTTGGCCAAAAACTCTGCATGTGTTTTTTTCCTGAAGATATTCACGAAAAAAACGCATACACCCTTTTGCCCAACCGCATCATTTTAGAAATTCTGCTGCTTTTCATATGCTTTAAATGTGAGTACAATCTACCTTTTGAAATCTGTTTTCTGCAATTCTGCCTCTCATTCAGATCCTCTTCGTTACCTTACCTGAATATATTTTTGGACGTTGGTTATCATTTATATCTTTGCAGGTCTTTGAATTGTCTGCTCCTGAGCTCCATTTTGCAACTCGCTTTTTTTGTGAGCTGGCCGCCAAACCATTGGATTACTTCTGGCCCTATTCTGGTTCTGGGGAGGCAGGCTGAGCCTTTGGTTAATTCTTCTTCCTAATGGGAAATTAGAGTGACATGTGCCTGTCAAAAGTCCTACAGCTAATCTCTCATTGGTTCCCCCTCTTCCCATTTATCCTCTGCACAAATTGCAAACTGTGTGAAACAGGAGGTTAAAGGTGTTGATTCTCCAAGTGGGGAGATTGTTAGTAATGTGGCTGGAATGGCGAACCCCAGCACCAGGAGATCAAAAATGAGGTGCATTTTAGACACCTTTCCTGAGCACACGGTGTACATTCATCTCGGTTTCCCAGGCATGTTTTCGCTGTCAGAAGATTCCCTTGAACCTGCAGATTTGGGACCCATGGAATGGGTACCAGGCAGTATTACTTTAAAAGGTCTGCATTTCCTCACCCAGCCTCTCTAACATCTCTTAGTGTGCATAGCTTCCAGCCTTATATAATCATCCTGCTGTGGGTCTACATGTGTTCAATCCATGTTACATCGTAGCCCTTCAACAAAAGTTGTAAGAATTTTTGTCTGTCTCACTGTTTTTATAAATAGTTTTAAATTTATTTTTATATTGGTTACAGCTGATTTTCAAAGCTCTGTTTTTTGCTGCTGTACATCCACTTGATTCATGTACTGTGAGACAACAATAACTTCTTTTTCAGATGCTTACCAGTCATATGTATTATTTTCCAGTGACTTGAGTGGGCTGAGTGCAGTGCTTTGAGGTACCGTGTAGGCCTTGTCAGTTATTCAATTTGGTACTTGGAATGGTATCTTTGCTAATTTCAACCTCCTGGATAATACCTCACCATTCCCCACCTTTCCCATTTAGCAGCCTTATGTCTATTTTCTACATATTTGACTATGTTTCTGTTTTGTAATTTATTTCATGTGTAGCCATTTTTGATTCCACCTTTAAGTGACATCTTATGATATGTGTCTTTTTCTTTCTGACATATGTCACTTAGAATGATCGTATGTAACTCCTCCAGAGTTGTTACAACTTGCCTTATTTCACTGATTTCTGGATGAGTAATATTCCACTCTACATAAGTACCCCATCTCTTTTATCCATTTTATCCTTCCAGGGACATTTAGGTCATATCCAAGTTGAGGCCCTTTTTAACAGAGAGGTGGTAAACGTTCGGGTGCCTGTTTTCTGTCGATTTTTGTTTTTCCCAAGGTACACGCCCATGAGTGCAAGTGCCCTATGCTCTGTAGCTCATTTTTTAGATGTTTTAGCAAACACAATACACTTCTCCAGAGTGGCCGTTGGCAAATTACATTTCCACTATCAGCCTCACAGGGCTCCCTTTTCTCCTCGCCCTGTCCTGCATTTCTGGTGTTTACACTTTATGTGGATGGCCCTTCTGACTGATGTGAAGTGATACATTTTGTGATATTGATTTCCAGTGCCCACCTGTTTGGTTGGATAAAAAGTGTGTATGGCCTTTACTTGAATATATTCAGAAAAAATGCATACACCCTTTTTGGCCAACTGCATCATTGGCGATGTTCAGCCCCTTTTCTTGTGCTTTAATGGGGAGTCCTTTCTACCTCTTCAAATCTGTTTCCTGCCACTCTCCCTTGCTTACAAGTCCTTTTCTGTGACTTACCTCAAGACATTTTTCGACGATAGATATTTTCAACTCTGCTGTTTCATGAATTTTAGTGCCCCTGAGTTCCATTTTTCAACTTGTGTTTTTGGAAACTGGACACAAAACAGCGGGATTTCCTCTAGCCCTATTCTGTTTCCGTGGGCAATTCTGGCCTTTGATGAATTTGTCTTCCGGATTGGAAATTAGAGTGGCATGTGCCTGTCCGAACACCTAAGACTTGTCTCTAAATTTTTCTCATCCTTCCGCTTCATTCTCTGGACAAATTCCAAACTGTGTGCAACAGGATGTTGACGGTGCTGATATCCCCAAGTGAGGAGATTGTTAGGAAAGATGCTGGAGGGTTGAACCCGAGCACCAGGCGATGAGGAGATGAGGTGCCTTTTCCAAACTCTTTCCGATCAAACGGTGTACCATCCTCTAGGTGTGACAGGCATGTTTTAGCTGTAGGAAGGGTCCCGTGCATGTAAGGAGAACACCAGGGATTTTTCCAAATCAGTGCCTCCCCGAACCCCAAACTGGGGAATTTTTAAGCTACGGCTACACGTATGTCCTTTAAGGGCCTTGGGAAATAGGCAGAGCCCAAACTTTAGATGACTGAAATCTTCAGGGTCAGAAGCACTCACCATCGGCCTTGCTTAGGTTACATTTTATCTGTCATTGATAGATGATGTCAATAAAAATATCTATTCTTTTTCAGATTATTTCCCCTTATAGGTTATTGCAAAATATTCAGTGTAGTTCCCTGTGCTATACAGTAGTTCCTTGTTGATGATCTCTTTTATACATAGCAGT
Source organism: Hyperoodon ampullatus (assembly GCF_949752795.1). NCBI lineage: Eukaryota > Metazoa > Chordata > Mammalia > Artiodactyla > Ziphiidae > Hyperoodon > Hyperoodon ampullatus. The sequence goes on along the minus strand of NW_027640834.1, from coordinate 110,581 downwards.
GTGTATGTGTTAATCCCAAACTGTTAATTTATCCCTTCTCCTACCTTTCCCCTTTGGTAATAATAAATTATAAGATTTTATACTTCTCAGAAATGGGGGAGCTGAAAGAGAGGTATCATTTTCAATGGAAAAGCATTCAAAACAAGATTGAAGCTTCAGCCAAGAGTATTCGATGTACATCCATGGAAATAAATCACTTCATTTCTCTAATGTTGACCTGACAAATAAGACAGACGTCTTCACTGAACTTGCTTATAGGAAAGTGATGGAAATATCAAATGTAAGTCTTAGAAACATCTTATTTTACCCGAGCATTATACACTGCTCTATGTTAACTACAGTTTGGCTCACACATCTGTTCATTGAAGTTACAATGTTCTCAATTTCTGTTACTGATCCTCCAGAGTGGACCCCAACAGGAGTCCCCGTGCCCAGTGTCATTGGAGCCAACAGATCAAGACTGAGTTTGGTTCAGAAACAAAGGAAACATTATTTTGAAAACAGAATGGAGAGGTGAGAGCGTGCACTCCCCCATGGGCTGTGGGCTGGGCTGCTGTGTAGGGTCCCCGGCAGCGTCAGTGGGAGGGAGGGGATGGAGCTCTTGAGGGCTGCGTTGGCTGCAGCTCAGGCTCTATGCCGCGGAGTCTGCATGGGACCCCGCTATCTGAGGTGTCGACCCAGCCATTCTGCACTAGGAAATCGGGTCTGAAGTGCCGGGTGTGGGACCTCTGCATGCGGAACCCTAGGAGCACGTGAAATTAGACAAAGCACAAAGGAAAAACAGGTTAGACTTTATTTTATTGCCCAGATTCTCTTTTTATCTCCCAGGAATTTTTAATGAACGTTGCCGGAGACGAACACCTCCTCTGCTTTTTGTTCCGTTCCTTATTCTTGGGGTGTTGAGGGTGCAGACCCCTCTTTTGTAACTGCTTCATGCTGTGGTGGGAGCCCTGATACATGGGGGGAGGGGCAAAACGTCTCCCCACCAGCCTCCTGGTGAGGTTGATTGTCCCAAGGCCTCCTGCCTCACTTCTCGTCCGCCTGAGCACCAGCATTGGAAGTGTTACAGATTCTAATGACCTTTAAGGGTCCAGGAAAGAGAGGCGCAGAGATGCTGCGGTGGCAGGTTTCACCCCACCCCACATATGTTCGGCGACCTTAGGCTGACAGTTTTTGTCAGACTAGATGCTCTGACCAGTAGTCTGTGCTTTCTTTAATTAGGTCCCTGAATTAATGTACAAACAGCACCATGTGTCAGAGCCCTGCCCACACAACTCCCAGACAGTCCAGGGTCAGTGGTGATCCAGGACCATGACGTCCACTGAGTCAACGGCCTTTAGAAGTAGCCAGCAGTCCAGCCGGTCATATTGGCCACCATCACCGCGGTGTCTGTAGGGTTTTCTATGGTGAAAGCGTGATATACGTTTCCCCCGCCAAGCTTATTAGCTCCCCTCTGGGTGCAGGAAGTCCTGCAAGCAGTAGTCTGCTCTTTCGGGGCACAGTCTTGTCGTTTTCTGAGAGAAACTCCAGGTCAAGTGATGGTCACACAAGTCATCTTGGGGGCCCGTTGCCCCCGTTTATCTCTCTGGAGGTTGGAGTTGGAGGGCCTCCTCACTCGAGGTCAGTGTGTCCACAGAGCGACCCCTGCAACTTCAGGGCATGATGGGTGGTTAGGATCACCACGTGGGGTCCTTTTCCCTTAGGAGGGAGCTGGCCTTGTGGGCTGCTGATTTCCAGCTTTTTAGATACCCCAGTATCCTGGCCTGATGTGTCGGTGGGCAAAGCCCTTGGTGACCATAGTTTATCATACCTGAAGGGCATTCTTGTGTTGCTCCATTTCAAGTGGTCCCAGTTTTTGCACTAAGGCTCCAAGGGCGATTAACATTTGACCGGGTATGTAAAGGTCAAAGGGTTTAGCTAAATTAGGGAGTTCCTGGGCAAGGGTCTGTATTGACTGCTCTTTCCATTCTTGAAAGGCTGCTTCTGGATTCTATTCAAAAGGATCATCATCTTTTCGTGTCAGTGTTTCATGTAGAGACCCAGATATTACACTGTAGTTAGGGATCCAGATGCAGAAAACCTTGGCCTCCCCAGGAACCCCTAAGCTGTCTTCTAGTTTTAGAAGAGGTAAGGCTGCAAATGGCTTCTTCCCTATCCTGGGATGCGTTTCTCCGAATATCTCTGAGAATGAAGCCCAGTCATGTCACCTTAGCCTGGGATATTTGAGCGTTTTTCTTGGACACCTTCTATCCTTTCTTGGCTAGGTAGTTCAGAGGCGTCTTTAGTAGGCCTGGCGATCAGAATGCCATCTGCATATTGAAGGAGGGTTCCCTTTTACAGAGGTTGAACTTTTAGGTCTTTAGAGGACATTTCCCCAATGATGGTGTGGGGATTTTTGAACCATTGGGGCAGGACGGCCCAGCATTATTGCTTTTGTTGCATGTTGTGTCCTGCCACTCACAAGCCAAAAATTCTTGTGACTCTGAGATGAATGGAATACAGAAGAAGGCATCATTGAAGTCTAATACAGAATGCCATGGCCTGGTGGAAGGTAGAATGACCAGCAGGGAGTAGGAAATAGGAGCTACTGGATGTATATCCTCGGTGGCTTCACTGACTGCCCTGATATCCTTTACCAGGTCTCCAGCAGCCCATGGGGCTCTCATGGTCAGGCCAATCCCAGGATATGGAGCTCACCTGGGCTGCACCCCTACCCCACAGCCCACGGGGCTCTCGTGGTCAAGTCCCTCCCAGGGTATGGAGCTGACCTCTGCAGCTACCCAGCAGCCCATGGGGCTCTCCTACTCAGGCCCTTCCCAGGATACGGAGCTCCCCTGGGCAGGTACCCCAGCAGGGCTGGACACACAGGAACTGTGCTCATAGCCCACCTTGCAGAGAACCCCCAGCTCACCTGTCGCTCACAGCTGACACAGAATACCTCAGAGCAGGACTTGAACTAACAAACAGCAGCTCTGACAGGCCTGTGACCATGGCTATCACTCTCTGCAGGCTCTTTCTGCATGGTCTTCCAGACACTTCCACTGCAGCCAGGGCACCAGGCCTCTGTCTCCACCCACCATCACTCCTCTCCCTGACTCCTTGGTTCCTCTCATTAGGATAGGGTCTTCTTGAAGTTGTTTTCCACTCATGGACCAGATAAAATGATAAGGAAACAAGCCGCAGCTGCAGCCCCTTGTCTATCCTGACTCTCAAGAGCCCACACCTGTTCCTAGGGCCTGGCCCGTTTAGCAAGTTTCATTTTCTGCAACTGTGAGCCCCTGAGGGGTGAGGATTGGCTGATTTTGGCAGCCAGAAACTGCCTGCCAGCCCTCCACAGGTGTGCCTGGGTTGAGGGCAATATAAACAGCTCTCCAGTGAGCGACAGCCCTTGTAGCTGTGACTGACGCCATATTCTCTGCCCCGTAGGCAGTGCCGGGGCTGTGCTGGTGGGAGGGAGTGAGGGGCCGTGGCTTTGTGGGTGGCCCAGTGTGGGTGGGGCTCTGCTGGACTTTCTGCAGGAGTTGCCAGGGTGCCACCTGCTAAAGAAGAGGATGTGTCACCCATACCTGCCGCTGGAATTTCTCCCCAGGCAGAGGTGAGGAAGTAAAAAAGCAGTGGGGGCTGTGGCAGGAGGGGTATCTCAGGCAGGGAAATGGAAAGCTTCCAGAAGAGCATCTGAGGACAGGACCATCCTGACTGGGCTGCAGGCACCAAGTCGGCCTGTGTGCTGTCGCTGGTGTGGCTCCACAGCCCTTCCTCTAGGCTTGCAAGTTCTTGTACATATTCAGGTGTTTTAACTGGAAAGGGTGGGAAGAGTTCAGCTGCAGCAGGACTGGGGCTCAGCTCACGTTTACTCACAGATGCCTTGGCTTGGTCCCCCAGCTTTGCAATGAGGACCCTCCTTGCTTGGGGGGTGGGCTGCTGGCTGTATGGGAGATGATTCCCCACCTCTGACCAATTTCAGAATTGTTTACGGCTGGAGCAAGTGCCCTGATAGGGTTTTCCTCTGTATAACTGGTGGGTTCAGTTTTTTTTTCCTTTTTTGGTTCAAGTTAGATTTTATTCCTCTTTTATGTATTTATTGATATAAGCATGGAAATAATTCATTCATATAAATACATCTGTGTGAAGGGAAGAACTTTTTTCTGTTTTATTTTTAAATTTTATTTTTTAAAATTTTAAAATTTAAATTTATTTATGTTTTTATACAGCAGGTTATTATTAGTTATGTATTTTATGCATATACATGTATACAGGTCCAACCCAGTCTCCCAACATATGCCACCACGACCACCCCATGGCTTCCCACACTTGGTGTCCATACGTGTGTTCTCTACCTCTGTGTCTCTATTTCTTCCCTGCAAACCAGTTCATCTATACCATTTTTCTAGGTTCCACATATATGCATTAATATACAATATTTGTTTGTCTCTTTCTGACTTACTTCATTCTGTATGACAGTCTCTAGATCCATCGACGTCTCTACAAATGACCCAGTTTCATTCCTTCTTATGGCTGAGTAATATTCCATTTTATATATGTACCACAATTTTATCCATTCGTCTGTCTGTGGGTATTTAGGTTGCTTCCATTACCTGGCTATCGTAAATAGTGCTGAAATGAGCATTGTGGTGAATGTGCCTTTTTGATTTATGGTTTACTCTGGGTATATGCCCAGAAGTGGGATTGCTGGATCATATGGTAATTCTATTTCTAGTTTTTTTAAGGAAACTCCATACTGTTCTCCATCGTGACTGTATCAATTTACATTTCCACCACTAGTGGAAGAGGGATCCTTTTGTCCACACCCTCCCCAGAATTCGTTGTTTGTAGATTTTCTGATGATGCCGATTCTAACAGGTGTGAGGTGATACCTCATTGTAGTTTTGATTTGCATTTCTCTAATAATTAGTGATGTTGAGCAGCTTTTCATGTGCGTCTTGGCCATCTCTGTGTCTTCTTTGAAGAAACGTCTCTTTAGATCTTCTGCCCAATTTTGTATTGGGTTGTTTGTTTTTTTAATATTAAGCTGCAAGAGCTCTTTATATATATTGGAGATTAAACCTTTGTCCATTGATTCGTTTGCAAATATTTTCGCCCATTCTGAGGGATGCTTTTTGCCATTCCCGTTTTTTTAACAACAAAAGAAAGAAAGAAAAAGAAGCAGAACACTAATGTGTGTAAAATATGCCTTTTGAAACTGTCGTTTTGAAATATGGACGTCCTTTGAATTTTTTGGTCGATATATGAACCCAGGACTTGTTTTCAGGGCAGGTGTCATTTACAGGCCTGCAATGATTTTGAATATCAACTGACCATTAGCGCTGGGATTAAAGCTGCTGTTTTGTGAAATGGCCACAATGTGGCAGCAGTTCTCCTTTACCAAATCTGGTTACTGGGGCAACAGTGCCTCAATGGAAGTCCTGTTCTAGATTGGAATTTAGAATGGAATGTGCCAGGAGAAAGCCCCTCAATTTGTCTCACTACTTCTTGTTCGTGTTTTTTTTTTTTTTTTTTTTTTTTTTTTTTTTTTTTTTTTTTTTTTTTGCGGTATGTGGGCCTCTCACTGTTGTGGCCTCTCCCGTTGCGGAGCACAGGCTCCGGACACGCAGGCTCAATGGCCATGGCTCATGGGCCAAGCCGCTCCGCGGCATGTGGGATCCTCCCAGACCGGGGCACGAACCCGTGTCCCCTGCATCGGCAGGCGAACTCTCAACCACTGCGCCACCAGGGAAGCCCTTGTTCGTGTTTTTAGTTCAATTTTTTATTTTTTATTACAGCAAATTTGATTACAATGTTTGGCTTGTTGTAGGTGTGGAAGATGTGGTTCTTTTACACATATACAGATGTCGTTCTTCCTGGGATCCTTTTCCCATGTACCTTATGACAGAATGTTGAGTAGTCTTCTCTTGGTATTCTGTAGGTCTTTGGTGATTATATATGTCACCTGTGTTTGTATATGTCTGTTAACCACAATATCATAATGAAACCAACCCTCACACCTTTCTATTGGTGAACCATAAGTTTGCTGAATGAATCTGTGATTGCCCTTCTCCGTGGAAATATCTGCCCTGGTATCCATTTTTCGGTCACACCTATAAGAGATATGATATGATATGTGTCTTTCACTTTCTGACTTACTACAAGTCACGTGATTACCTCTAGACACACCTACGGTGCTGCAAATGGCATTGTGTCCTTTTATTCCTTGGCTTCTATTCTGCCTTAGCGAGGTCCATTTTCAACAATGTGATTCCCTGAGGGCTGAGGATTAGCTGACCTGGGTAGCCTGACCCTGCCGGCCGGCCCTCCCCAGGTGTGCCTGGGTTGAGGTCAATATAAACAGCGCTGCAGGCAGCAATAGCCCCTGAAGCTGTGCCTGACTCCATATTCTCTGCCCCGTCAGCAGTCTCGGGGCTGTGCTGGTGGGAGGGAGTGAGGGGCCACGGCTTTGTGGGTGGCCCGGTGTGAGTGGGTCTCTGCTGGACTTTCTGCAGGAGTTGCCAGGCTGCCACCTGTAAAGAAGAGGATGTGTCACCCATACCTTCCGCTGGAATTTCTCTCTGGACAGAGGTGAGGAAGGAAAAAAGCAGTGGGTACCAGGACAGGAGGGGTATCTCAGGCAGGGCAATGGAAAGCTTCCAGAAGAGCGCCCAGGGCCAGGACCATCCTGGCTGGCCTGCAGGCACCAAGTTGGCCTGCGTGTTGTCGCTGGTGTGGCTCCACGGCCCTTCCTCTAGGCTTTCAAGCCCTTGTACATATTCAGGTGTTTTACCTGGGAAGGGTGGGAAAAGTTCAACAGCAGCTGGCCTGGGGCTCAGCTCACGGTTACTCACAGATGCCTCGGCATGGCCCCCCGCTTTGCAATGAGGACGCTCCTTGCATAGGAGCGGGCTGCTGGCTCTATGGGAGATGATTCCCCACCTCTGACCAATTTCAGAATTGTATACCGCTGGAGCAAGTGCCCTGATAAGGTTTTCCTCTGTCTAAATCGTGGGTTCAGGTTTTTTTTTTTCTTATTTGGTTCAAGTTAGATTTTATTCCTCTTTTATGGATTTATAGATATAAATATGGAAATAATTCATTCATATAAATACATCTGTGTGAAGGGAAGAACTTTTTTCTGTTTTATTTTTAAATTTTATTTTTAAAAATTTTGAAATTTAATTTTATTTATTTTTTATACAGCAGGTTATTATTAGTTATGTATTTTATGCATATACATGTATACAGGTCAATCCCAGTCTCCCAACTCATCCCAACACCACCTCCCCATGGCTTCCCACACTTGGTGTCCATACGTGTGTTCTCTACCTCTGTGTCTCTATTTCTTCCCTGCAAAGCAGTTCATCTGTACCATTTTTCTAGGCTCCACATATATGTATTAACATACAATATCTGTTTTTCTCTTTCTGACTTACTTCATTCTGTATGACAGTCTCTAGATCCATCGATGTCTCTACAAATGACCCAGTTTCATTCCTTCTTATGGCTGAGTAATATTCCATTTTATATATGTACCACATCTTTATCCATTCGTCTGTCTGTGGGTATTTAGGTTGTTTCCATTACCTGGCTATCGTAAATAGTGCTGAAATGAGAATTGTGGTGAATGTTCCTTTTTGATGTATGGTTTTCACTGGGTATATGCCCAGAATTGGGATTGCTGGATCATATGGTAATTCTCTTTCTAGTTTTTTAAGGAAAGTCCATACTGTTCTCCATCGTGACTGTATCAATTTACCTTTCCACCACTAGTAGGAAGAGGGATCCTTTTGTCCACACCCTCCCCAAAATTTGTTGTTTGTAGATTTTCTGATCATGCCGATTCTAACAGGTGTGAGGTGATACCTCATTGTAGTTTTGATTTGCATTTCTCTAATAATTAGTGATGTTGAGCAGCTTTTCATATGTGTCTTGGCCATCTCTGTGTCTTCTTTGAAGAAACGTCTCTTTAGATCTTCTGCCCATTTTTGTATTGGGTTGTTTGTTTTTTTAATATTAAGCTGCATGAGCTCTTTATATATATTGGAGATTAAACCTTTGTCCATTGATTCGTTTGCAAATATTTTCGCCCATTCTGAGGGATGCTTTTTGCCATTCCCGTTTTTTTAACAACAAAAGAAAGAAAGAAAGAGAAGCAGAACACTAATGTGTGTAAAATATGCATTTTGGAACTGTCGTTTTGAAATATGGACATCCTTTGAATTTTTTGGTCGATATATGAACCCAGGATTTGTTTTCAGGGCAGGTGTAATTTACAGGCCTGCAATGATTTTGAATATCAACTGACCATTAGCGCTGGGATTCAAGCTGCTGTTTTATGAAACGGCCACAAGCTGGCAGCAGTTCTCCCTTACCAAATCTGGTTACTGGGGCAACAGAGCCTCAATGGAAGTCCTGTTCTAGATTGGAATTTAGAATGGAATGTGCCAGGAGAAAGCCCCTCAAGTTTGTCTCACTACTTCTTGTTCGTGTTTTTAATTTAATTTTTTTATTTTTTATTACAGGTAATTTGATTACAGTGTTTGGCTTGTTGTAGGTGTGGAAGATTTGGCTCTTTTACACATATACATATGTCTGTTATTCCTGAAATCCTTTTCCCATGTACCTTATGACAGAATGTTGAGTAGTCTTCTCTTGGCATTCTGTAGGTCTTTGGTGATTATATATGTCACCTGTGTTTGTATATGTCTGTTAACCCCAATATCATAATGAAACCAATCCTCACACCTTTCCATTGGTGAACCATAAGTTTGTTGAATGAATCTGTGATTGCCCTTCTCCGTGGAAATATCTGCCCTGGTATCCATTTTTCGGTCACACCTATAAGAGATATGATATGATATGTGTCTTTCACTTTCTGACTTACTACAAGTCACGTGATTACCTCTGGACACACCTATGGTGCTGCAAATGGCATTGTGTCCTTTTATTCCTTGGCTTCTATTCTGCCTTAGCGAGGTCCATTTTCAACAATGTGATTCCCTGAGGGCTGAGGATTAGCTGACCTGGGTAGCCTGACCCTGCCGGCCGGCCCTCCCCAGGTGTGCCTGGGTTGAGGTCAATATAAACAGCGCTGCAGGCAGCAATAGCCCCTGAAGCTGTGCCTGACTCCATATTCTCTGCCCCATCAGCAGTCTCGGGGCTGTGCTGGTGGGAGGGAGTGAGGGGCCACGGCTTTGTGGGTGGCCCGGTGTGAGTGGGTCTCTGCTGGACTTTCTGCAGGAGTTGCCAGACTTCCACCTGTAAAGAAGAGGATGTGTCACCCATACCATCCACTGGAATTTCTGTCCGGACAGAGGTGAGGAAGGAAAAAAGCAGTGGGGGCCGGGACAGGAGGGGTATTTCAGGCAGGGCAATGGAAAGTTTCCAGAAGAGCGCCCAGGGCCAGGACCATCCTGGCTGGCCTGCAGGCACCAAGTTGGCCTGCGTGCTGTGGCTGGTGTGGCTCCACGGCCCTTCCTCTAGGCTTTCAAGCCCTTGTACATATTCAGGTGTTTTACCTGGGAAGGGTGGGAAAAGTTCAACAGCAGCTGGCCAGGGGCTCAGCTCACGGTTACTCACAGATGCCTCGGCATGGCCCCCGGCTTTGCAATGAGGATGCTCCTTGCGTAGGAGTGGGCTGCTGGCTCTATGGGAGATGATTCCCCACCTCTGACCAATTTCAGAATTGTTTACCAATGGAGCAAGTGCCCTGATTGTGTTTTCCTCTGTCTAACTCGTGGGTTCAGGTTTTTTTTTTCTTTTTTGGTTCAAGTTAGATTTTATTCCCCTTTTATGTATTTATAGATATAAGCATGGAAATAATTCATTCATATAAATACATCTGTGTGAAGGGAAGAACTTTTTTCTCTTTTATTTTTAAATTTTATTTTTTAAAATTTTGAAATTTAATTTTATTTATTTTTTTATAAAGCAGTTTATTATTAGTTATGTATTTTATGCATATACATGTATACAGGTCAATCCCAATCTCCCAACTCATCCTAACACCACCTCCCCATGGCTTCCCACACTTGGTGTCCATATGTGTATTCTCTACCTCTGTGTCTCTATTTCTTCCCTGCAAACCAGTTCATCTGTACCATTTTTCTAGGTTCCACATATATGCATTAATATACAATATTTGTTTGTCTCTTTCTGACTTACTTCATCCTGTATGACAGTCTCTAGATCCATCGACGTCTCTACAAATGACCCAGTTTCATTCCTTCTTATGGCTGAGTAATATTCCATTTTATATATGGACCACATCTTTATCCATTCGTCTGTCTGTGGGTATTTAGGTTGCTTCAATTACCTGGCTATCGTAAAGAGTGCTGAAATGAGCATTGTGGTGAATGTGCCTTTTTGATTTATGGTTTTCTCTGGGTATATGCCCAGAAGTGGGATTGCTGGATCATATGGTAATTCTATTTCTAGTTTTTTTAAGGAAACTCCATACTGTTCTCCATCGTGACTGTATCAATTTACATTTCCACCACTAATAGGAAGAGGGATCCTTTTGTCCACACCCGCCCCAGAATTCGTTGTTTGTAGATTTTCTGATGATGCCAATTGTAACAGGTGTGAGGTGATACCTCATTGTAGTTTTGATTTGCATTTCTCTAATAATTAGTGATGTTGAGCAGCTTTTCATGTGCGTCTTGGCCATCTCTGTGTCTTCTTTGGAGAAACGTCTCTTTAGATCTTCTGCCCATTTTTGTATTGGGTTGTTTGTTTTTTTAATATTAAGCTGCATGAGCTCTTTATATATATTGGAGATTAAACTTTTGTCCATTGATTCGTTTGCAAATATTTTCGCCCTTTCTGAGGGATGCTTTTTGCCATTCCCGTTTTTTTAACAACAAAAGAAAGAAAGAAAAAGAAGCAGAACACTAATGTGTGTAAAATATGCCTTTTGAAACTGTCGTTTTGAAATATTGACGTCCTTTGAATTTTTTGGTCGATATATGAACCCAGGATTTGTTTTCAGGCCAGGTGTCATTTACAGGCCTGCAATGATTTTGAATATCAACTGACCGTTAGTGCTGGGATTAAAGCTGCTGTTGTGTGAAACGGCCACAAGGTGGCAGCAGGTCTCCCTTACCAAATCTGGTTACTGGGGCAACAGAGCCTCAATGGAAGTCGTGTTCTAGATTGGAATTTAGAATGGAATGTGCCAGGAGAAAGCCCCTCAAGTTTGTCTCACTACTTCTTGTTCGTGTTTTTAATTTAATTTTTATTTTTTTATTACAGCAAATTTGATTACAATGTTTGGCTTGCTGTAGGTGTGGAAGATGTGGTTCTTTTACACATACACATATGTCTGTTCTTCCTGGGATCCTTTTCCCATGTACCTTATGACAGAATGTTGAGTAGTCTTCTCTTGGTATTCTGTAGGTCTTTGGTGATTATATATGTCACCTGTGTTTGTATATGTCTGTTAACCCCAATATCATAATGAAACCAATCCTCACACCTTTCCATTGGTGAACCATAAGTTTGTTGAATGAATCTGTGATTGCCCTTCTCCGTGGAAATATCTGCCCTGGTATCCATTTTTCGGTCACACATATAAGAGATATGATATGATATGTGTCTTTCACTTTCTGACTTACAACAACTCACGTGATTACCTCTAGACACACCTACGGTGCTAAAAATGGCATTGTGTCCTTTTATACCTTGGCTTCTATTCTGCCTTAGCGAGGTCCATTTTCAACAATGTGATTCCCTGAGGGCTGAGGATTAGCTGACCTGGGTAGCCTGACCCTGCCGGCCGGCCCTCCCCAGGTGTGCCTGGGTTGAGGTCAATATAAACAGCGCTGCAGGCAGCAATAGCCCCTGAAGCTGTGCCTGACTCCATATTCTCTGCCCCGTCAGCAGTCTCGGGGCTGTGCTGGTGGGAGGGAGTGAGGGGCCACGGCTTTGTGGGTGGCCCGGTGTGAGTGGGTCTCTGCTCGACTTTCTGCAGGAGTTGCCAGGCTTCCACCTGTAAAGAAGAGGATGTGTCACACATACCTTCCGCTGGAATTTCTCTCCGGACAGAGGTGAGGAAGCAAAAAAGCAGTGGGGACCGGGACAGGAGGGGTATCTCAGGCAGGGCAATGGAAAGCTTCCAGAAGAGCGCCCAGGGCCAGGACCATCCTGACTGGCCTGCAGGCACCAAGTTGGCCTGCGTGCTGTCACTACTGTGGCTCCACGGCCCTTCCTCTAGGCTTTCAAGCCCTTGTACATATTCAGGTGTTTTACCTGGGAAGGATGGGAAAAGTTCAACAGCAGCTGGCCTGGGGCTCAGGTCATGGTTACTCACAGATGCCTCGAGTTCCTTTCACTGACGAAGGTGTAGGTCTTGTCTATTCCATAGTTTGTGTTTGGAACGGTACCTGTGCTTATATCAAACTCTGGTTTTATGCATCACCCCACCTCTCATTCCCCCTTAAGCAGGCATCAGAGTGTTTTCCAAAGGTGAGACTCTGTTCTCTTTCTTAACTGAGTTCAAGTGTAGCCATGTTTACAGGATCTTCATAAGTGATATCTTAATATAAGTTTCTTTTTCTGTGTGACTTATTTCACTTAGAAGCATCATTCCTCAATCCACTCATTTTGCTGCTACTGGTCTTATGCCATTCATTGCATGGCTGAGGGATATTCCATCGTACGGAAGTACCACAATTTTTTGAACCATTTTTATATTTCCTGGGATATTTAAGGTGTACCCAAGATGAGGTCCTTGTAAGCAGTGCAGCCCTAAATTTTGGGGTGGCTCTGTCTTATTGATTTTCAGTTTTCCCAAGGTATATTCCCTATACTGGAAGTGCCATTGGCTCTGTAGCTCTGTTGTTTACTTGTTTTAGGGAACACAATGCACTCCTCCAGAGATGCAGTTGGCAGTTTACATCCCGCGCATCAGCAAAGCAAGCCTCCCTGTTCTCCGGGGCCGGTCTTGCCTTTCTGGATTTTACACATTTTGTGGATGTCCCTTTTGAAAAGTGGGAAGTCATACTTCTTTGTAGTGCAGATTTGCATTGCCCGCTTGCTTGCTTGGCCAAAAAGGGTGTATGCGTTTTCTCCTGAATATATTCAGGAGAAAACACATACGGCCTTTTTGGCCAAGTGGACCAATGTTGAAGTTGTGCCCATCTTCCTGTGCTTTAAAGGCGATTCCAACGTACCTCTCAAAATCTGTTTCCTGCTATTTTGCCTGGCTTTCAAGTCCGCCTCGTTGCCTTCCCTCAAAAGATTTTTGGATTATAGTTGTCTTTTATTACTCTGCCAGTTTGTGAATTGCTGTGCCCCTGAGCTCTATTATTCAACTCGTTTTTTGTGAGCTGACCGCAAGTCCAGAAGTTTGGTTCAGGACCTATACTGGTTCCCGGTGGGTGGCTGAGGCTTTGGTTAATTCTTCTTCCTGCCGGGAAATTAGAGTGACATGTGCCCGTCCAAATGCCTAAGAGCTACTCTCTCATTGGTTCTCCCTCTTCCCTTTCATCCTCTGCCAAATTGGCAACCTGTGCGAACCAGGAGGTTAAAAGGGCTGTCTCTCCAAGTTGAGAGATTGACACTAAAGCAGTGGAAAATCAAACCAGAGCACCATGAGAGGAACTATTCGTTGAGTTTTAGAAACCTTTCGCATTCACAGTGTGTCCATTCTCTAGATATCCTGTACATGTTATAGCTGTAGTAATATTCCCTTCAACCTGGAGAGTTGGGACCCATGGCATGGATGCCATGCATTTTTGCTTTAAGTGTCTGCATTTGCTCACCCAATCTCACCAATCCTCTCAGTCCCAAGTGTCCAGCCTTATGCCACATCCAGCTGTCGTTGTAGATAGGGTCATTCCAGGTTTCATCAGAGACCCTGATACATTGTAAAGAATTTCCCAGTTTTTTTGTTTTGTTTTTGAAATTCCTTTTTATAGTGGGTTTGAGCTGATTCTCGCTGCCATGTTTATGCCAGTCTAGACAAACTTGATTCCCTTACGGAGACATATCAATACATAGGTTTTAAGATTCTTACTAGTCAGATATATTCCTCTGCGGGAAATATGGGGTTTTGAGTCCCTTTCACTGAGGAAGGTGTAGGTCTTTTCTATTCTTTAGCTGGTTTTTGGAACGGTACCTGTGCTTTTATCAAAATCCGGTTTTATGCATCACCCAACTTCTCCTTCCCCCTTAAGCAGGCATAAGAGTGCTTTCTAAATGTGAGACTCTGTTCTCTTTCCTAACTCAGTTCAAGTGTAGGCAAGTTTATACGATCTTCATAAGTGATATATTATGATAAGTTTCTTTTTCTGTGTGACTTATTTCACTTAGAATCAACGTACCTGAATCCACTCATTTTGCTGCTACTGGTCTTATGACATTGACTTCATGGCTGAGGCCTATTCCATCGTACGTATGTACCAAAATTTTTTAAACCATTTTTATATTTCCTGGGATATTTAATGTGTACCCAAGTTGAGGTTCTTGTAAGCAGTGTAGCCCTAAATTTTGGGGTGGCTCTGTCTTATTTATTTTCAGTTTTCCCAATGTATATTCCCTAGACGGGAAGTGCCCTTGCCTCTGTAGCTCTGTTGTTTACTTGTTTTAGGGAACACAATGCACTCCTTCAGAGAGGCACATGGCAATTTACATCCCGCCCTTCAGCATAAGTAGGCTCCTTGTTCTCCAGGGCCTCTCTTGCCTTTCTGGTATTTACACATTTTCTCGATGTCCATTTTGACTGGTGGGAAGTGATACTTCTTTGTAGTGCAGGTTTTCATTGCCCGCTTGCTTGCTTAGCCAAAAAGGGCGTATGCGTTTTCTCCTGAATATATTCAGGACAAAACGCATACACCCTTTTTGGCTAAGTGTGTCACTGTCGAAGTTGTGCCCCTCTTCCTGTTCTTTAAAGGCGATTCCAACGTCCCTCTCGAAATCTGTTTCCTGCTATTATAACTGGCTTTCAAGTCCGCCTCGTTGACTTCCCTCAACAGATTTTTGGACGATAGTTGTCCTTTATTACTCTGCCAGTTTGTGAATTGATGTGCCCCTGAGCTCCATTTTTCAACTCGTTTTTTGTGAGCTTACCGCAAGGCCAAAATTTTGGTTCAGGACCTATACAGGTTCCCAGTGGGTGGCTGAGACTTTGGTTAATACTTCTTCCTGCCGGGAAATTAGAGTGACATGTGCCCGTCCAAATGCCTAACAGCTACTCTCTCATTGGTTCTCCCTCTTCCCCTTCATCCTCTGCCAAATTGGCAACCTGTGCGAACCAGGAAGTTAAAGGCGCTGTCTCTCCAAGTGGGGAGATTGATAGTAAAGTAGTTGGAAAGTCAAAGCAGAGCAACAGGCGAGGGACTATTCGTTGAGATTTTGAAACCTTTCGTATTCACAGTGTGTCAATTCTCTAGTTTTCCCGTACATGTTATAGCTGTAGTAATATTCCCTTCAACCTGGAGAGTTGGGACCCATGGAATGGGTGCCATGCATTATTGCTTTAAAGGGTTTGCATTTGCTCACCCAATCTCACCAATCCTCGCAGTCTCAAGTGTCCAGCATTATGCCACATCCATCTGTCATTGTAGATAGGGTCATTCCAGGTTTCATCAGAGACCCTGAAGGAATTGTAAAGAATTTCCCATTTTTTTGTTTTGTTTTTGAAATTCCTTTTTATAGTGGGTTTGAGCTGATTCTCGCTGCCATGTTTATGCCAGTCTAGACACACTTGATTCCCTTTCGGAGACATATCAATACATAGGTTTTAAGATTCTTACTCGTCAGATATATTCCTCTGTGGTAAGTATGAGGTTTTGAGTCCCTTTCACTGAGGAAGGTGTAGGTCTTGTCTATTCCATAGTTGGTTTTTGGAACGGAACCTGTGCTTATATCAAACTCTGGTTTTATGCATCACCCGACCTCTCCTTCCTCCTTAAGCAGGCATAAGTGTGTTTTCTAAATGTGAGACTCTGTTCCCTTTCCTAACTCAGTTCAAGTGTAGCCATGTTTACAGGATCTTCATGAGTGATATCTTATGATAAGTTTCTTTTTTTGTGTGACTTATTTCACTTAGAATCATCGTACCTGAATCCAGTCATTTTGCTGCTACTGGTCTTATGACATTGATTTCATGGCTGAGGGATATTCCATCGTACATAAGTACCACCATTTTTATATTTCCTGGGATATTTAAGGTGTACCCCAGTTGAGGTCCTTGTAAGCAGTGCAGCCCTAAATTTTGGGTTGGCTCTGTCTTATTGATTTTCAGTTTTCCCAAACTATATTCCCTAGACTGGAAGTGCCCTTGGCTCTGTAGCTCTGTTGTTTACTTGTTCTAGGGAACACAATGAACTCCTCCAGAGAAGCTGTTGGCAATTTACATCCTGCCCATCAGCATAAAAAGGCTCCCTGTTCTCCAGGGCCTGTGTTGTCTTTCTGGTTTTTACACATTTTGTGCATGTCCCTTTTGACCGGTGGGAAGTGATAATTCTTTGTAGTGCAGATTTGCATTGCCCACTTGCTTGCTTCGCCAAAAATGGCGTGTGCGTTTTCTCCTGAATATATTCAGGTGAAAACGCATACACCCTTTTTGGCCAAGTGCATCATTGTCGAAGTTGTCCCCCTCTTCCTGTGCTTTAAAGGCGATTCCAACGTACCTCTTGAAATCAGTTTCCTGCTATTCTGCCTCGCTTTCAAGTCCGCCTCGTTGCCTTCCCTCAACAGATTTTTGGACGATAGTTGTCCTTTATTACTCTGCCAGTTTGTGAATTGCTGTGCCCCTGAGCTCCATTTTTCCACTCGTTTTTGTGAGCTGACCGCAAGTCGAAAATTTTGGTTCAGGAACTATACTGGTTCCCGGTGGGGGGCTGAGACTTTGGTTAATTCTTCTTCCTGCGGGAAATTACAGTGATATGTGCCCGTCCAAATGCCTAACAGCTACTCTCTCATTGGTTCTCCCTCTTCCCTTTTATCCTCTGCCAAATTGGCAACCTGTGCCAACCAGGAGGATAAACGGGTTGTCTCTCCAAGTTGGGAGATTTATAGTAAAGCAGATGGAAAGTCAAACCGGAGCACCAGGAGAGGGACTATTCGTTGACTTTTAGAAACCTTTCGTATTCACAGTGTGTTCGTTCTCTAGGTTTCTCGTACATGTTATAACTGTAGTAATATTCCCTTCAACCTGGAGAGGTGGGACCCATGGAATGGGTGCCATGCACTACTGCTTTAAAGGGACTGCATTTGCTCACCCAATCTCACCAATCCTCTCAGTCCCAAGTGTCCAGCCTTATGCCACATCCAGCTGTCGTTGTAGATAGGGTCATTCCAGGTTTCATCAGAGACCCTGAAGGAATAGTAAAGAATTTCCCAGTTTTTTTGTTTTGTTTTTGAAATTCCTTTATATAGTGGGTTTGAGCTGATTCTCGCTGCCATGTTTATGCCTGTCTAGACACACTTGATTCCCTTACGGAGACATATCAATACATAGGTTTTCAGATTCTTATAGTCAGATATATTCCTCTGCGGGAAATATGGGATTTTGAGTCCCTTTCACTGAGGAAGGTGTAGGTCTTGTCTATTCCATAGTTGGTTTTTGGAAAGGTACCTGTGCTTATATCAAACTCTGGTTTTATGCATCACCCCACCTCTCCTTCCCCATTAAGCAGGCATAAGAGTGTTTTCTAAATGTGAGACACTGTTCTCTTTCCTAACTCAGTTCAAGTGTAGCCATGTTTACAGGATCTTCATAAGTGATATCTTATGATAAGTTTCTTTTTCTCTGTGACTTATTTCACTTAGAATCATCGTACCTGAATCCACCCATTTTGCTGCTACTGGTCTTATGACATTGATTTCATGGCTGAGGGATATACCATCATACGTAAGTACCACAATTTTTTGAACCATTTTTATATTTCCTGGGATAATTAAGGTGTACCCAAGTTGAGGTCCTTGTAAGCAGTGCAGCCCTAAATTTTGGGGTGGTTCTGTCTTATTGATTTTCAGTTTTCCCAAGGTATATTCCCTAGACTGGAAGTGCCCTTGGCTCTGTATCTCTGTTGTTTAATTATTTTAGGGAACGAAATGCACTACTCCAGAGAGGAAGTTGGCAATTTACATCCCACCCATCAGCATATCAAGGCTCCCTGTTCTCCAGGGCCTGTCTTGACTTTCTGGTTTTTACACATTTTCTGAAAGTCCCTTTTGACTGGTGGGAAGTCATACTTCTTTGTAGTGCAGATTTGCATTGCCCGCTTGCTTGCTTGGCCAAAAATGGTGTATGCGTTTTCTCCTTAATATATTCAGAGGAAAACGCTTACGCATTTTTTGGCCAAGTGCATCATTTTCGAAGTTGTGCCTCTCTTCCTGTGCTTTAAAGGCGATTCCAACGTACCTCTTGAAATCTGTTTACTGCTATTCTGCCTCGCTTTCAAGTCCGCCTCGTTGCCTACCCTTCACAGATTTTTGGACGATAGTTGTCCTTTATTACTCTGCCAATTTGTGAATTGCTGTGCCCCTGAGCTCCATTTTTCAACTCGTTTTCTGTGAGCTGACCGCAAGTCCAAAATTTTGGTTCTGGACCTATGCTGGTTCCCGGTGGTGGGCTGAGACTTTGGTTACTTCTTCTTCCTGCCGGGAAGTTAGAGAGATATGTGCCCGTCCAAATGCCTTACAGCTACTCTCTCATTGGTTCTCCCTCTTCCCTTTCATCCACTCTCAAATTGGAAACCTGTGCGAACCAGGAGGTTAAAGGGACTGTCTCTCCAAGTTGGGAGATTGATAGTAAAGCAGATGGAAAGTCAAACCAGAGCACCAGGAGAGGGACTATTCGTTGAGTTTTAGAAACCTTTCGTATTCACAGTGTGTCCGTTCTCTAGGTTTCCCGTACATGTTATAGCTGTAGTAATATTCCCTTCAACCTGGAGAGTTCGGACCCATGGAATGTGTGCCAGGCATTTGTGCTTTAAAGTGTCTGCATTTGCTCACCCAATCTCACCAATCGTCTCAGTCCCAAGTGTCCAGCCTTATGCCAAATCCAGCTGTCGTTGTAGATAGGGCCATTCTAGGTTACATCAGAGACCCTGAAGGAATTGTAAAGAATTTCCCAGTTTTTTGGTTTTTTTTCAAATTCATTTTTATAGTGGGTTTGAGCTGATTCTCGCTGCCATGTTTATGCCAGTCTAGAAACACTTGATTCCCTTATGGAGACATATCCATACATAGGTTTTAAGATTCTTACTAGTCAGATATATTCCTCTGCGGGAAATATGGGGTTTTGAGTCACTTTCACTGAGGAAGGTGTAGGTCTTGACTATTCCATAGTTGGTTTTTAGAACGGTACCTGTGCTTATATCAAACTCTGGTTTTATGCATCACCCCACCTCTCCTTCCCCCTTAAGCAGGCATAAGTGTGTTTTCTAAATGTGATACTCTGTACACTTTCCTAACTCAGTTCAAGTGTAGCCATGTTTACAGGATCTTCATAAGTGATAAATTATGAAAGTTTCTTTTTCTGTGTGACTTATTTCACTTAGAATCATCGTACCTGAATCCACCCATTTTGCTGCTACTGGTCTTATGACATTGACTTCATGGCTGAGGGATATTCCATCGTACGTAAGTACCACAATTTTTTGAACCATTTTTATATTTCCTGGGATAGTTAAGGTGTACCCAAGTTGAGGTCCTTGTAAGCAGTGCAGCCCTAAATTTTGGAGTGGCTCTGTCTTATTGATTTTCAGGTTTCCCAAGGTATATTCCCTAGACTGGAAGTGCCCTTGGCTCTGTATCTCTGTTGTTTACTTGTTTTAGGGAACACAATGCCCTCCTCCAGAGAGGCAGTTGGCAATTTATATCCCACCCATCAGCATAACAAGGCTGCCTGTTCTCCAGGGCCTGTTTTGCCTTTCTGTTTTTTACACATTTTGTGGATGTCCCTTTTGACCGGTGGGAAGTGATACTTCTTTGTAGTGCAGATTTGCATTGCCCGCTTGCTTGCTTGGCCAAAAAGGGCGTATGCGTTTTCTCTTGAATATATTCAGGAGAAAACGCATACGCCATTTGTGGCCAAGTGCATCATTGTCAAAGTTGTGCCCCTCTTCCTGTGATTTAAAGGCGATTCCAACGTACGTCTTGAAATCTGTTTCCTGCTATTCGGCCTCGCTTTCAAGTCCGCCTCGTTGCCTTCCCTTAATAGATTTTTGGACGATAGTTGTCCTTTATTACTCTGCCAGTTTGTGAATTGCTGTGCCCCTGAGCTCCAGTTTTTCAACTCGTTTTTTGTGAGCTGACCGCAAGTCCATAATTTTGGTTCAGGACCTATGCTGGTTTCTGGTGGGGGGCTGAGATTTTGGTTAATTCTTCTTCTTGCCGGGAAAATACTGTGATATTTGCCCGTCCAAATGCCTAACAGCTACTCTCTCATTGGTTCTCCCTCTTCCCCTTCATCCTCTGCCAAATTGGCAACCTGTGCGAACCAGGAGGATAAAGGGGCTTTCTCTCCATGTTGGGAGATTGATAGTAAAGCAGATTGTAAGTCAAACCGGAGCACCAGGAGAGGGTCTATTCGTTGAGTTTTAGAAACCTTTAGTATTCACAGTGTGTCCGTTCTCTAGGTTTCCTGTTTATGTTATAGATGTAGTAATATTCCCTTCAACCCGGAGAGTTGTGACCCATGGAATGGGTGCCATGCATTATTGCTTTAAAGTGTCTGCATTTGCTCACCCAATCTCACCAATCCTCTCAGTCCCAAGTGTCCAGACTTATGCCACATCCAGCTGTCGTAGTAGATAGGGTCATTCCAGGTTTCATCAGAGACCCTGAAGGAATTGTAAAGAATTTCCCAGTTTTTTTGTTTTGTTTTTGAAATTCCTTTTTATAGTGGGATTGAGCTGATTCTCGCTCCCCTGTTTATGCCCGTCTAGACACACTTGATTCCCTTACGGAGACATATCA
Source organism: Hyperoodon ampullatus (assembly GCF_949752795.1). Classification (NCBI taxonomy): domain Eukaryota; kingdom Metazoa; phylum Chordata; class Mammalia; order Artiodactyla; family Ziphiidae; genus Hyperoodon; species Hyperoodon ampullatus. Next base: position 89,662 of record NW_027640834.1, on the reverse strand, counting down.
ATACATAGGTTTTAAGATTCTTACTAGTCATATATATTGCTCTGTGGGAAATATGGGGTTTTGAGTCCCTTTCACTGAGGAAGGTGTATGTCTTCTCTATTCCTTAGCTGGTTTTTGGAACGGTACCTGTGCTTATATCAAAATCTGGTTTTATGCATCACCCAAACTCTCCTTCCCCCTTAGCAGGCATAAGAGTGCTTTCAGATGTGAGACTCTGTTCTCTTTCCTAACTCAGTTCAAGTGTACCCATGTCTACAGGATCTTCATGAGTGATATCTTATGATAATTTCCTTTTTCTGTGTGACTTATTTCACTTAGAATCATCGTACCTGAATCCACCCATTTTGCTGCTGCTGGTCTTATGACATTGATTTAATGTCTGAGCGATATTCCATGTTACGTAAGTACCACAAATTTTTTAACCATTTTTATACTTCCTTGGATATTAAAGTGTACCAAAGTTGAGGTTATTGTAAGCAGTGCAGCCCTAAATTTTGTGCTGGCTCTGTCTTATTGAGTTTCAGTTTCCCAACGTATATTCCCTAGACTGAAAGTGCCCTTGTCTCTGTAGCTCTGTTGTTTACTTGTTTTAGGGAACACAATGCACTCCTCCATAGAGGCAGTTGGCAATTTACATCCCGCCCATTTGCATAACAAGGCTGCCTGTTCTCCAGGGCCTGTCTTGCCTTTCTGGTTTTTACACATTTTGTCGAGGTCCCTTTTGACCGGTGGGAAGTGATACTTCTTTGTAGTGCAGATTTGCATTGCCTGCTTGCTTGCTTAGCCAAAAAGGGTGTATGCGTTTTCTCCTGACATACACCCTTTTTGGCCAAGTGCATCATTGTCGAAGTTGTGCCCCTCTTCCTGTGCTTTAAAGGCGATTCCAACGTATCTCTTGAAATCTGTTTCCTGCTATTCTGCCTCGCTTTCAAGTCCGCCTCGTTGCCTTCCCTCAACAGATTTTTGGAAGATAGTTGTCCTTTATTACTCGGCCTGTTTGTGAATTGCTGTGCCCCTTAGATCCATTTTTCAGCTCGCTTTTTTGTGAGCTGACCGCATGTCCAAAATTTTGTTTCAGGACCTATGATGGTTCCCGGTGGGTCGCTGAGACTTTGGTTAATTCTTCTTCCTCCCGGGAAATTCGAGTGATATGTGCCCGTCCAAATGCCTAACAGCTACTCTCTCATTGGTTCTCCCTCTTCCCTTTCATCCTCTGCCAAATTGGCCACCTGTGCGAACCAGGACGTTAAAGGGGCTGTCTCTCCAAGTTGGGAGGTTGATAGTAAAGAAGATGGCAAACCAAACCAGAGCACCAGGAGATGGACTATTCGTTGAGTTTTAGACACCTTTCATATTCACAGTGTTTCTGTTCTCTAGGCTTCCTGCACATGTTATAGCTGTAGTAATATTCCCTTCAACCTGGGGAGTTGGGACCCATGGAATGTGTGCCAGGCATTTGTGATTTAAAGGGTCTGCATTTTCTATCCCAATCTCACCAATCCTCTCAGACCCAAGTGTCCAGCCTTATGCCACATCCAGCTGTCATTGTAGATAGGGTCATTCCAGGTTTAATCAGAGACCCTGAAGGAATTGTAAAGACTTTCACAGTTTTTTTGTTTTGTTTTTGAAATTCCTTTTTATAGTGGGTTTGAGCTGATTCTCGCTGCCATGTTTATGCCAGTCTAGACACACTTGATTCCCTTACGGAGACATATCAATACATAGGTTTTAAGATTCTTACTAGTCAGATATATTCCTCTGCGGGAAATATGGGGTTTTGAGTCCCTTTCACTGAGGAAGGTGTAGGTCTTCTCAATTCCATAGTTGGTTTTTGGAACGGTACCTGTGCTTATATGAAACTCAGGTTTTATGCATCACCCTACCTCTCCTTGCCCCTTAAGCAGGCATAAGAGTGTTTTCTAAATGTGAGACACTGTTCTCTTTCCTAACTGAGTTCAAGTGTAGCCATGTTTACAGGATCTTCATAAGTGATATCTTATGATAAGTTTCTTTTTCTGTGTGACTTATTTCATTTAGAATCATCGTAACTGAATCCACCCATTTTGCTGCTACTTGTCTTATGACATTGATTTCATGGCTGAGGGATATTCCATCGTACGTAAGTACCACAATTTTTTGAACCATTTTTATATTTCCTGGGATATTTAAGGTGTACCCAAGTTGAGGTCCTTGTAAGCAGTGCAGCCCTAAATTTTGGGGTGGCTCTGTCTTATTGATTTTCAGTTTTCCCAAGGTATATTCCCTAGACTGGAAGTGCCCTTGGCTCTGTAGCTCTGTTGTTTACTTGTATTAGGGCACACAATGCACTCTTCCAGAGAGGCAGTTGGCAATTTACATCCCGCCCAACAGCATAACAAGGCTCCCTGTTCTCCAGGGCCTGTCTTGCCTTTCTGGATTTTACACATTTTGTGGATGTCCCTTTTGACCGGTGGGAAGTGATACTTCTTTGTAGTGCAGATTTGCATTGCCCGCTTGCTTGCTTGGCCAAAAAGGGCGTATGCGTTTTCTCCTGAATATATTCAGGAGAAAACGCATACGCCCTTTTTGGCCAAGTGCATCATTGTCGAAGTTGTGCCCCTCTTCCTGTGCTTTAAAGGCGATTCCAACGTACCTCTTGAAATCTGTTTCCTGCTGTTCTGCTTCGCTTTCAAGTCCGCCTCGTTGCCTTCCCTCAACAGATTTTTGGACGATAGTTGTCCTTTATTACTCGGCCAGTTTGTGAATTGCTGTGCCCCTGAGCTCCATTTTTCAACTCGTTTTTTGTGAGCTGACCGCAAGTCCAACATTTTGGTTCAGGACCTATGCTGGTTCCCCGTGGGTGACTGAGACTTTGGTTAATTCTTCTTAATGCCGGTAAGTTAGAGTGATATGTGCCCGTCCAAATGCCTAACAGCTACGCTCTCATTGGATCTTCCTCTTCCCTTTCATCCTCTGCCAAATTGGAAACCTGTGCGAACCAGGAGGTTAAAGGGGCTGTCTCTCCAATTTGGGAGGTTTATAGTAAAGTAGATGGAAAGTCAAACCGGAGCACCAGGAGAGGGACTATTCATTGAGTTTTAGAAACCATTCGTATTCACTGTGTGTCCGTTCTCTAGGTTTCCCGTACATACAGCTGTAGTAATATTCCCTTCAACCTGGAGAGTTGGGACCCATGGAATGGGTGCCAGGCATTTGTGCTTTAAAGGGTCTGCATTTTCTCACCCAATCTCACCAATCGTATCAGTCCCAAGTGTCCCTCCTTATGCCACATCCAGCTGTCATTGTAGATAGGGTCATTCCAGGTTTCATCAGAGACCCTGAAGGAATTGAAAAGAATTTCCCAGTTTTTTTGTTTTGTTTTTGAAATTCCTTTTTATAGTGGGTTTGAGCTGATTCCCGCTTCCATGTTTGTGCCAGTCTAAACACACTTGATTCCCTTACGGAGACATATCAATACATAGGTTTTAAGATTCTTACTAGTCAGATATATTCCTCTGAGGGAAATATGGGGTTTTGAGTCCCTTTCACTGAGTAAGGTGTAGGTCTTGTCTATTCCATAGTTGGTTTTTGGAACGGTACCTGTGCTTATATCAAACTCTGGTTTTATGCATCACCCCACCTCTCCTTCCCCCTTAAGCAGGCATAAAAGTGTTTTCTAAATGTGAGACACTGTTCTCTTTCCTAACTCAGTTCAAGTGTAGCCATGTTTACAGGATCTTCATAAGTGATATCTTATGATAAGTTTCTGTTTCTGTGTGACTTATTTCACTTAGAATCATCGTACCTGAAACCACCCACTTTTCTGCTACTAGTCTTATGACATTGATTTCATGGCTGAGGGATATTCCATCGTACGTAAGTACCACAATTTTTTGAACCATTTTTATATTTCCTGGGATATTTAAGGTGTACCCAAGTTGAGGTCATTGTAAGCAGTGCAGCCCTAAATTTTGGGGTGGCTCTGTCTTATTGATTTTCAGTTTTCCCAAGGTATATTCCCTAGACTGGAAGTGCCCTTGGCTCTGTAGCTCTGTTCTTTACTTGTTTTAGGGAACACAATGTACTTCTCCAGAGAGGCAGGTGGCAATTTACATCCCGCCCATCAGAATAACAAGGCTCCCAGTTCTCCAGGGCCTGTCTTGCCTTTCTGGTTTTTACACATTTTGTGGATGTCCCTTTTGACCGGTGGCAAGTGATACTCCTTTGTAGTGCAGATTTGCATTTCCCGCTTGCTTGCTTGGCCAAAAAGGGCGTATGCGTTTTCTCCTGAATATATTCAGGAGAAAACGCATACGCCCTTTTTGGCCAAGTGCATCATTGTCGAAGTTGTGCCCCTCTTCCTGTGCTTTAAAGGCGATTCCAACGTACCTCTTGAAATCTGTTTCCTGCTATTCTGCTTCGCTTTCAAGTCCGCCTCGTTGCCTTCCCTCAACAGATTTTTGGACAATAGTTGTCCTTTATTACTCCGCCAGTTTGTGAATTGCTGTGCTCCTGAGCTCCATTTTTCAACTCGTTTTTGGTGAGCTGACCGCAAGTCCAAAATTTTGGTTGAGGACCTATGCTGGTTCCCGGTGGGTGGCTGAGACTTTGGTTAATTCTTCTTCCTGCCGGGAATTTAGAGTGATGTGTGCCCGTCCAAATGCCTAACAGCTACTCTCTCATTGGTTCTCCCTCTTCCCTTTCATCCTCTGCCAAATTGGCAACCTGTGCGAACCAGGAGGTTAAAGGGGCTGTCTCTCCAAGTTGGGAGGTTGATATTAAAGCAGATGGAAAGTCAAACCAGAGCACCAGGCGAGGGACTATTCGTTGAGTTTTAGAAACCTTTCATATTCACAGTGTGTCCGTTCTCTAGGTTTCCCGTACATGTTATAACTGTAGTAATATTCCCTTCAACCTGGAGAGTTGGGACCCATGGAATGGGTGCCATGCATTATTGCTTTAAATGGTCTGCATTTGCTCACGCAATGTCACCAATCCTCTCAGTCCCAAGTGTCCAGCCTTATGCCACATCCAGCTGTCGTTGTAGATAGGGTCATTCCAGGTTTCATCAGAGACCCTGAAGGAATTGTAAAGAATTTCCCTGTTTTTTTGTTTTGTTTTTGAAATTCCTTTTTATAGTGGGTTTGAGCTGATTCTCGCTGCCATGTTTATGCCAGTCTAGACACACTTGATTCCCTTATGGAGACATATCAATGCATAGGTTTTAAGATTCTTACTAGTCAGATATATTCCTTTGCGGGAAATATGGGGTTTTGAGTCCCTTCCACTGAGGAAGGTGTAGGTCTTGTCTATTCCATAGTTGGTTTTTGGAACGGTACCTGTGCTTATATCATACTCTGGATTTATTCATCACCCCACCTCTGCTTTCCCCTTAAGCATGCATAAGAGTGTGTTCTATATATGATTCTCTGTTCCCTTTCCTAATTCATTCCATGTGTAGCCATGTTTATATACACTTCATAGGTGATATCTTATGATAAGTTTCTTTTTCTGTGTGATTTTTTCAGTTAGAATCATCGTACATGAATCCCGTCATTATGCTGCTACTGGCCTTATGGCATTGACTTCATGGCTGAGGGATATTCCATCATACGTATGTACCACAATTTCTTTACCATTTTTGTCTTTCCTGGGATATAGAAGGTGTCCCGAAGTCGAGGTTCTTGTAAGCAGTGCTGCCATAAATTTTGGGGTGGCTGTGTCTTATTGATTTTCAGTTTTCCCAAGGTATATTCCCGTGACTGCTAGTGCCTTAGGTTGTGAAGCACTGCTGTTTACTTCTTTTTGGGAACACAGTGCACTCCTCCAGAGTGGCTGTTGGCAATTTACATCCCACCCATCCGCATAACAAGGCTCCCTCTTCTCCAGATCCTGTCTTGCCTTTCTTGTTTTTACACATTTTACGGATGTCCCTTTTGACCGGTTGGAAGTGATACTTCCTTGTAGTGCAGATTTGCATTGTGCGGTTGTTTGGTTGGCCAAAATGGGCGCATGCGTTTTCTCCTGAATATATTCAGGAGAAAACGCATGCGCCCTTTATGGACAATTCCATAATTGTCGAAGTTTTGATGCTTTTCCTGTGTTTAAAGGTGATTCCAATGTACTTCTGGAAATCTGTTTCGTGCACTTCTGCCTCATTTTCAAGTCCGCCTCATGGCTTTCTCTCAACAGATTTTTGGAAGAGAGTAGTCCTTTATAACTCTGCAAGTTAGTGAATTGCTGTGCCCCTGAGCTCCATTTTTCAACTCGCGTTTTTGTGGGCTGACTGCCAATCCACAATTTTGCTTCAGGACCTATACTGGTTCCATTGGGGAGGCTGGCTCAGAGTTTGCTAATTCTTCTTCGTGACGGGAATTTAGAGTGACATGTGGCCATCCAAATGCCTACAGCTACTCTCTAATTGTTTCTCCCTCTTCCCTTATATCCTCTGCAAAACGTGCCAACTGTGCGAACCAGGAGGTTAAAGGTGCTGACTCTCCAATTTGGGAGATTGATACTAAAGCAGTTGGAATGTCAAACTGGTGCACAAGGAGAGAAAAAAAATTAGTAGAGTTTTAGAAACCTTTCACCATCAGATGGTGTCCATTCTCTAGGTTTCCCATACATGTTATAACTGTAGTGATATTCCCTTCTACCTGGAGAGTTGGGAACCATGGAATGGGTGCCAGGTATTATTGCTTTAAACTGTCTGCATTTTCTCAACCAATCTCACCAATCCTCTCCGTCCCAAGTGACCAGCCTTATGCCACATCCAGCTGTCCTTGTAGATAGGGTCATTCTAAGTTTCATCAGAACCCCTGAAGGTATTGTGTAAGAATTTCACTGTTTATTTGTTTTGTTTTGAAATTCATTTTTATAGTGGGTTTGAGCTGATTCTCACTGCCGTGTTTATGTCGCTCTAGACACACTTCGTTACCTTATGGAGACATATCAATACATAGGTTTTAAGATTCTTACTAGTCAGATATACTACTCTGCGGGGAATAGGGGTGGTGAGCCCCATTCAGTGAGGAAAGAGTTGTTCTTGTCTATTCTGTATTTGGATTATGCAACCGTACCTGTGCTAATATCAAACTCTGGTTTTATGCATCACCCCACCTCTCCTCTCCTCTTGAGCAGGCATAAGAGTGTTTTCTAAATGTGAGACTCTTCTCTTTCCTAATTCAGTTCATGTGTAGCCATGTTTACAAGACCTTCATAAGTGATATTTTATGATAAGTTTCTTTTTCTGTGTGACTTATTTCAGTTAGAATCAGCGTACATGAATCCACTCATTATGCTGCTACTGGCCTTATGACATTGATTTCGTGACTGAGGGATATTCCATCGTACGTATGTACCACAATTTCTTTACTATTTTTGTCTTTCCTGGGATATTTAAGGTGTCCCGAAGTCGAGGTTCTTGTAAGCAGTGCTGCCCTATATTTTGGGTTGGCTGTGTCTTATTGATTTTCAATTTTCCCAAGGTATATTCCCATGACTGGAAGTGCCTTAGGTTTTTAAGCTCTGTTGTTTAATTCTTTTAGGGAACACAATGCACTCCTCCAGAGTGGCTGTTGGCAATCTACATCCCACCGATCAGCATAACAAGGCTCCCTGTTCTCCAGAGCCCCTGTTGTCTTTCTGGTTTTTACACATTTTACGGATATCCCTTTTGACTGGTGGGAAGTGATACTTCTTCGTAGTGCAGATTTGCATTGTGCGGTTGCTTGGTTGGCCAAAATGGGTGTATGCGTTTTCTCCTGAATATATTCAGGAGAAAACACATGCGCCCTTTATGGACAATTCCATAATTGTCGAAGTTGTGATGCTTTTCCTGTGTTTAAAGGCGATTCCAATGTACTTCTGGAAATCTGTTTCGTGCAAATCTCCCTCATTTTCAAGTCTGCCTCATGGCTTTTCCTCAACAGATTTTTGGAAGAGAGTAGTCCTGTATAACTCTGCAAGTTAGTGAATTGCTGTGCCCGTGAGCTCCATTTTTCAACTTGTGTTTTTGTGAGCTGACCGCAAACCCACAATTTTGCTTCAGGACCTATACTAGTTATTGGGGTGGGGCAGGCTGAGAGTTTGGTTAATTCTTCTTCGTGACGGGAAATTAGAGTGACATGTGGCCGTCCAAATGCTTACAGCTACTCTCTCATTGGTTCTCCCTCTTCCCTTATATCCTCTGCACAATGTGCCAACTGTGCGAACCAGGAGGTTATAGGGGCTGACTCTCCAAGTTGGGAGATTGATATTAAAGCAGTTGGAATGTCAAGCTGGAGCACATGGAGAGAAAAAAATTAGTAGAGTTTTAGAAACCTTTCACCATCATAGGGTGTCCATTCTCTAGGTTTCCCATACATGTTATAACTGTAGTGATATTCCCTTCTACCTGGAGAGTTGGGAACCATGGAATCAGTGGCAGGCATTATTGCTTTAAAGCGTCTGCATTTTCACACCCAATCTCACCAATCCTCTCAGTCCCAAGTGAACAGCCTTATGCCACATCCAGCTGTTGTTGTAGATAGGGTCATTCCAAGTTTCATCAGAACCCCTGAAGGTATTGTGTAAGAATTTCACTTTTTCTTTGTTTTGTTTTGAAATTCCTTTTTATAGTGGGTTTGAGCTGATTCTCACTGCCGTGTTTATGTCATTCTAGACACACTTGGTTCCCTTATGGAGACATATCAATACATAGGTTTTAAGATCCTTACTAGTCAGATATATTTCTCTGTGGGGAATAGGGGTGTTGACTCCCATTCACTGAGGAAGGAGTCGGGCTTGTCTCTTCTGTATTTGGATTATGGAACGGTACCTGTGTTAATATCAAACTCTGGTTTTGTGAGTCTCCCCACCTCTCCTTCCCCCTTAAGCAAGCATAAGAGTGTTTTCTAAATCTGAGACTCTGTTCTCTTTCCTAATTCAGTTCATATGTAGCCAAGTTTACATTCCCTTCATAAATGATATCTTATATCAGAATGCACCATGGCCCTTGTCATAATAATGCTCCATGACCCCTGTCATCACAATGCTCCATTCCCTGGTTATCACAATGCTCCATGTCCCTTGTCATAACAATTCTCCACGTACTTGTCATCACAATGCTACATGACACTTCTCATCACAAAGTTACATGCTCGTTTCATCACAATTCTCCATGCACTTGTCATTGCAATGTTCCATGACCCCTGTCATAGCAAGCTCCAAGTGTTTGTCATCACAATGCTTCACGACTTTATCATCAAAATTCTCAATGGCACTTTTCATCACAATGTTCCGTACCCTTGTCATCACAATGCTCCATGTCCTTGTCATCACAATGCTCCATGACCCCTGTCATCACAATGCTCCCTGACACCTATCATCACAATGCTTCATGCCCCTTGTCATTACAGTGCTCCATGATGCTCGTCATCACAATTACCCATGGTCTTCTCATCACAATGCTCCATGGTTTTGCCATCACAATTCTCCATGCCCTGGTCATCTCAAAGCTCAATGTCCCTTGTCCTCACAATTCTCCACGTCCTTGTCATCACAATGCTCCATGGCACTTCTCATCACAATGTTATATGCTCTTGTCATAACAATACTCCATGCACTTGTCATCGCAATGCTCCATGACCCCTGTCATAGGAAGCTCCATGCGCTTGTCATCACAATGTTTCACGACATGGACATTAAAATTATCAATGGCCCTTGTCATCTCAATGCTCCATGCGCTTATCATCACAATGCTCCTTTACTTTTGTCACAACAATCCTCCATGACACTTGGCATCACAATGCTCCGTGCTATTGTCATCACAATGGAACATGACATATGTCATCACAATGCTCCCTGACACCTGTCTTCACAATACTCCATGACCTTGTCATCACAATGCTCCATGCCCTTGTCATCACAATGTGCCATGCCCACTGTCATCAAAATAATCCATGAAACTTGTCAGACCAAAGCTCCATGCCACCTTTCATCACAATGCTCCATGAACCCTGTCATCACAATGCACCATGCCCATCATCATAATGCTTCATGCTCTTGTCATCAGAATGAAATCAAAATGCTCCATGACCTCTGTCATCACAATGCTCCAAACTCTTGTGATCACAATGTTCCATAACACTTGTCATCACAATACCCCATGACGCTACTCATCACAATTATCCATGGACTTCTCATCACAATGCCCCATGACATTTGTCATCACAATGCACAATACACATGTCATCACAATGCTCCCTGACTCTTGCCATCAGTATGCTCCCTGAACCCTTTCATGACAAGGCTCCATGCCTTTTTCATCACAATGATCCATGCCATTTTCATTACAATGCTCCAAGACCCCTGTAATCACAATGCTCCATTCCCTTGTCATCACAAAGCTCCATGATGCATGTCATCAGAATGCTCCATGGCCTTCTCATCACAATGCTCCATGCCCTTGTCATCACAATGCTCCAAGACCCCTGTAATCACAATCGTCCATGCCCCTTTTCATCAGAATGCTCCATGAGACTTGTCATCACAAGGCTCCATGGTCTTCTCATCACAATGCTCCAGGACATTGTCATCAAAATGCCCCATTCCCTTATCATCACAATGCTCCATGACCCCTGTCATCACAATACTCCATGAACATTTTCAGCCCTATGCTCCATGACCTTCTCATCACAATGCTCCATGACCAATAGCATCAAAATTCTCCATGACCACAGTCATCACAACGCTCAATATCACCTGACAACACAATGATCCGGGACTCTTGTCATCACAATGCTCCATTCCCTAGTCATCACAATGCTCCATGACCCCTGTCATCACAATACTCCATGAACATTTTCAGCCCAATGCTCCATGACACTTGTCATCACAATGATGCATGCCCTTGTCATCCCAATGCTCCATGACCCCTGTAATCACAATGCTCCGTGACGCTTGTCATCACAGTGCTCCATGACACCTGTCATCACAATGCTCCATGCCTTTGTCAGCAAAATGCTACATGACCTTGTCATTACAATGTTCTATGCACTTGTCATCACAATACTCCATTACCATTGCCATCACAATCCTCCATGAACCTTGGGATCACATTGCTCCATGCCCTTGTCATCACAATGCTCCATGCTCCTTGAAATCAAAATGATCCATGACCTCTGTCATCACAATGCTCCAAACCCTTGTGATCACAATGTTCCATAACACTTGTCATCACAATGCTCCATGATGCCTGTCATCACAATACTCCATGCCCTTTTCATCACAATGCTCCATGACCATTTTCATCACAATTCTCAATACACTTGTCATCACAATGCTCCTGACACTTGTCGTCAGAATGCTCCTTGAACCCTGTCACAAAAAGGCTCCATGCCTTTTTCATCAAAATGCACCATGCCATTTTCATCACAATGCTCCATGCCATTGTCATCAAAATACTCCAAAAGCTTGTCATCAGAATGCTCCATGTCCCTTGTCATCACAATTTTCCATGCACTTGTCAGCACAATGCTCCCTGACCCTTGTCATCACAATGCTCCAAGCCATTGTCATCACAATGCTCCATGACACTTGGCATCACAATGCTCCATGGCATTGTCATCACAATGGGCCATTACATATGTCATCACAATGTTCCCTGACACCTGTCTTCACAATAATGAATGACCTGGTCATCACAATGCTCCATGCCCTTGTCATCACAATGCGCCATTCCAACTGTCATCGCAATAAGCCATGAAACTTATTAGACCAATGCTCCATGCCCTTGTCATCACAATGCCCCATGCCCTTGTTATCACAATGCTCCATGACCCCTGTCATCACAATGCTCCGTGACTCCAGTCATCACAAGGCTTCATGACCTTTGTCATCACAGTGGTCCATGCCCTTGTCATCAACAGTCTCTGTGACCTTTTTAACCACAATGCTTCATGAACTTTTCATCACAGTGCTCTTTGACCCTTGTCATCACAATGCTCTATGCCTTTCTCAGCACAATGCTCCATGACCCTTGTCATCACAATGCTCCATGCGCTTGTCAGCACAATGCTCCATGACCCATGACATCACAATGCACCATGCGCTTGTCGTCACAGTGCTCCACAACCTTGTCATCACAATGCTCCATAAACCTTGTCATCACAATGCTCCATGCACTTCAAATCAAAATGCTCTCTCACCACTGATATCACAATGTTACATCACTATTCATCACAATACTCCCTCAACCCTGTCATCACAATGTTCCATGACTCCTGTCATCACAATGCTACATGCACTTATCATCACAATGTTTGATGATCCCTGACATCACAATGTTCCATAACCCCTGTCATCAAAATGCTCCATGACCCTTTTCATCAAAATGCTCCATGACCCCTAACATCACAATGTTACATAACGCCTCTCATCAAAATGTTCCATGACACTTTTCATCAAATTGGTCCATGACAATGTCATCACAATGCTCCCTGCCCTTCTCATCACAATGCACCACGCCCTTGTCATCAAAATGCTCCATGACCCTTGGCATCACAATGCTCCATGCCATTGTCATCACAATACTCCATGAAACCTCTCATCACATTGTTCCATGCAATTGTCATCAAAAAGCTCCATGGTGCTTGTCATCACACTGCTCGATGCCCTTCTCATCACAATGCTCCATGCCCTTGTCATTACAATCCTCCATGACACATGTATCACTGTGTTCCCTGCCCTTGTCATCACAATGCTCCATTCCCACTCTCATCACAATAATCCATGAAACTTTTCAGACAAATGTTCCATGCCCTTGTCATCACATGCTCCATTACCCCTGTCATAACAATGCTCCATGACCCCTGCCATCACAACGTTCCACGGCCTTGTCATCACAAGGCTCCATGACCCTTGTCATCACAATGCTCCAAGACCCCTGTAATCACAGTGCTACATGCCCTTGTCATCACAAAGCTCCATGATGCATGTCATCAGAATGCTCCATGCCCTTGCCATCACAATGCTCCATTACCCCTGTGATAACAATGCTCCATGACCCCTGCCATCACGATGTTCCATGGCCTTGTCATCACAAGGCTCCATGACCCTTCTCATCACAATGCTCCAAGACACCTGTAATCACAATGCTCCATGTCCCTTTTTATCTCAATGATCCATGAACCCTGTCATCACAATGCACCATGCCCATCATCATAATGCTTCAGGCTATTGTCATCACAATGAAATCAAAATGCTCAATGACCTCTGTCATAACACTGCTCCAAACCCTTGTGATCACAATATTCCATAACACTTGTCATCACAATGCCCCATGACGCTCGTCATCACAATTATCTATGGTCTTCTCTTCACAATGCTCCATGACCTTTGTCATCACAATGCTCAATACACTTGTCATCAAAATGCTCCCTGACACTTGTTCTCTGTATGCTCCTTGAACCCTGTCATGACAAGGCTCCATGCCTTTTTCATCACAATGATCCATGCCTTTTTCATCACAATGCTCCAAGACGCCTGTAATTACAATGCTCCATGCCCTTGTCATCACAAAGCTCAATGACGCATGTCATCAGACTGCTCCTTGGCCTTCTCATCACAATGCTCCATGCCCTTGTCATCACAATTTTCCAAGACACTCTAATCACAATGCTCCATGCCCCTTTTCATCAGTATGCTCCATGAGACTTGTCTCACAAGGCTCCATGGTTTTCTCATCACAATGCTCCAGCACCTTGTCATCACAATGCTTCACGTCCTTGTCATGAAAATTTTCAATGGCCCTTGTCATCATAATGCTCCAAGCCCTAGTCATCACAATGCTCCATTATATTTGTCATCACAATCCTCCATTACATTTGGCATCACAATGCTCCATGCCATTGTCATCGCAATGGACCATGACATATGTCATCACAATGCTCCCTGACACCTGTCTTCACAATACTCCATGACCTTCTCATCACAATGCCCCATGCCCTTGTCATCACAATGCCCCATGCCCACTGTCATCACAATAATCTATTAAACTTGTCAGACCAATGCTCCATGCCCCTGTCATCACAATGCTCCATGCCCTTGTCATCACAATGCTCCATGCCCTTGTCATCACAATGCTCCATGACCCCTGTCATCACAATGCTCAATGACGCATGTCATCAGACTGCTCCTTGGCCTTCTCATCACAATGCTCCATGCCCTTGTCATCACAATTTTCCAAGACACTCTAATCACAATGCTCCATGCCCCTTTTCATCAGTATGCTCCATGAGACTTGTCTCACAAGGCTCCATGGTTTTCTCATCACAATGCTCCAGCACCTTGTCATCACAATGCTTCACGTCCTTGTCATGAAAATTTTCAATGGCCCTTGTCATCATAATGCTCCAAGCCCTAGTCATCACAATGCTCCATTATATTTGTCATCACAATCCTCCATTACATTTGGCATCACAATGCTCCATGCCATTGTCATCGCAATGGACCATGACATATGTCATCACAATGCTCCCTGACACCTGTCTTCACAATACTCCATGACCTTCTCATCACAATGCCCCATGCCCTTGTCATCACAATGCCCCATGCCCACTGTCATCACAATAATCTATTAAACTTGTCAGACCAATGCTCCAAGCCCCTGTCATCACAATGCTCCATGCCCTTGTCATCACAATGCTCCATGACCCCTGTCATCACACTGCTCTGTGACTCCAGTCATCACAATGCTTCATAACATTTGTCATCACAGTGGTCCATGCCCACATCATCACAAGGCTCTGGAACCTTTGTAACCACAATACTCCATGAACTTTTCATCACAATGCTCCATGACCCTTGTCATCACAATGCTCCATGCCTTTGTCAGAACAATGCTCCATGACCCTTGTCATCATAATGTGCCACGTGATTTTCATCACAACGGTCCACAACCTTGTCATCGTAATGCTCCATAAACCTTGTAATCACAATGCTCCATGCACTTCTCATCAAAATGCTCTCTCAACAGAGATATCACAATGTTCCATCACTAGTCATCACAATACTCCCTCACCCCTGTAATCACAATGTTCCATGACCCCTGTCATCACAATGCTACATCCCCTTATCATCACAATGTTCCATGACCCCTGACATCACAATGTTCCATAACCCCTGTCATCAAAATGCTCCATGACCCTTTTCATCCCAAAGCTCCATGACCCCTGACATCACAATGTTCTATAACCTCTGTCATCAAAATGTTCCATTACACTTTTCATCAAATTGCTGCATGACCCTGTCATTAAAATGCTCCCTGCCCTTCTCATCACAATGCACCACGCCCTTGACATCAAAATGCTCCATGACTTTTGTCATCACAAAGCTCCATAACCCTTGGAATCACAATGTTCCATGAACCCTCTCATCACATTGTTCCATGCCCTTGTCATCACAAAGCTCCATGACGCTTGTCAAAACAATGTTCGATGCCCTTCTCATCACAATGCTCCATGCCGTTGTCATTACAATCCTCCATGACCCATGGATCACAGTGTTCCGTGACCTTGTCATCACAATGCTCCATGCCCACTCTCATCACAATAATCCATGAAACTTTTCAGACCAATGCTCCATGCCCTTCTCATCACAATGCTCCATTACCCCTGTCATAACAATGCTCCATGACCCCTGCAATCACAATGTTCCACACCATTGTCATCACAAGGCTCCATGACCCCTGCCATCACAATGTTCCACACCATTGTCATCACAAGGCTCCATGACCCTTGTCATCACAATGCTCCAAGACCCCTGTAATCACAATGCTCCATGCCTTTGTCATCACAAAGCTCAATGACGCATGTCATCAGAATGCTCCATGGCCTTCTCATCACAATGCTCCTTGCCCTTGTCATCACAATGCTCCAAGACCCCTGTAATCACAATGCTCCATGCCCCTTTTCATCTCAATGCTCCATGAACGCTGTCATCACAATGCACCATGCCCATCACCATAATGCTTCAGGCTATTGTCATCACAATGAAATCAAAATGCTCCATGACCTCTGTCATCACAATGCTCCAAACCCTTGTGATCACAATGTTCCATAAAACTTATCATCACAACACCCCATGACGCTCATCATCAAAATTATCCATGGTCTTCTCATCACAATGCTCCATGAACTTTGTCATCACAATGCTCAATACACTTGTCATCACAATGCTCCGTGACACTTGTCGTCAGTATTCTCCTAGAACCCTGTCATGACAAGGCTCCATGCCTTTTTCATAAAAATGATCCATGCCATTTTCATCACAATACTCCATGCCCTTGTCAGCACAAACCTCCATGACGCATGTCATCAGAATGCTCCATGGCCTTCTCATCACAATACTCCATGCCCTTGTCATCACAATGCTCCAAGACCCCTGTAATCACAATGCTCCATGCCCCTTTTCATCAGAATGTTCCATGAGAATTGTCATCACAAGGCTCCATGGACTTCCCATCACAATGCTCCAGGACCTTGTCATCACAGTGCTCAATTCCCTTCTCATTACAATGCTCCATGACCCCTGTCATCACAATACTCCATGAACATTTTCAGCCCAATGCTTCATGACCTTCTCATCACAATGCTCCATGAGCCATATCATCACAATCCTCCATGACCACTGTCATCACAACACTCCATGACCCCTGACAACACAATGATCTGGGACACTTGTCATCACAATGCTCCATTCCCTTGTCATCACAATGCTCCATGACCCCTGTAATCACAATGCTCCGTGACGCTTATCATCACAGTGCTCCATGACCCTTATCATCAATATTCTCCATGCCTGTGTCATCAAAATCCTACATGACCTTGTCATCACAATGCTCCATGAGCTTGTCATCACAATACTCCATTACCATTTTCATCACAATCCTCCATGAACCTTGGGATCACATTGCTCCATGCCCTTGTCATCACAATGCTCCATGCTCCTTGAAATCAAAATGGTCCATGACCTCTGTCATCACAATGCTCCAACCCCTTGTGATCACAATGTTCCATAACACTTGTCATCACAACACTCCATGATGACTGTCATGACAATACTCCATGCACTTGTCGTCACAATGCTCCATGACCTTTGTCATCACAATTCTCAATACACTTGTCATCACAATGCTCCCTGACACTTGTCGTCAGAATACTCCTTGAACACTGTCATGAAAAGGCTCCATGCCTTTTTCATAAGAATGCTCCATGCCCTTTTCATCACAACGCTCCATGTCATTGTCATCACAATACTCCACAAGCTTGTCATCAGATTGCTCCCTGATCATTGTCTTCAGAATGCTCCATGACCCCTGTCATCAAAATGCTCCATACCCCTTGTCATTACAGTGTTCCATGACGCTCGTCATCACAATTATCCATGGTCTTCTCATCACAATGCTCCACGGTCTTGCCATCACAATGCTCCATGCCTTGGTCATCACGATGCTCCATGTCCTCAGTCATCACAATGCTCCATGACCCCTGTCATCACAATGCTCCATACCCCTTGTCATTACAGTGCTCCATGACGCTCGTCATCACAATTATCCATGGTCTTCTCATCACAATGCTCCACGGTCTTGCAATCACAATGCTCTATGCCCTGGTCATCACAATGCTCCATGTCCCCTGTCATCACAATTCTCCACGTTCTTGGCATCACTATGCTCCATGATACTTCTCATCACAGTGTTACATGTTTTGTCATCACAATTCTCTATGCACTTGTCATCGCAATGCTCCATGACCCTTGTCATAGCAAGCTCCATGTGATTGTCATCACAATGCTTCATGAACATGTCATCAAAATTCTCAATGTCCCTTGTTATCACAATGCTCCATGACCCTTGTCATCACAATGCTCCAAGCCCTTGTCATCAAAATGCTCCATTACCTTTGTCATCACAATCCTCCATGACACTTGGCATCACAATGCTACATTCCATTGTCATTGCAATAGACCATGACATATGTCATCACAATGCTCCCTGACACCCTTCTTCACAATACTCCATGACCTTCTCATCACAATGCTCCATGCCCTTGTCATCACAATGCGCCATGCCCACTGTCATCACAATAATCCCTGAAACTTGTCAAACCAATGCAACATGCCCCTGTCATCACAATGCTCCATGCCCTTTCATCACAATGCTCTATGACCCCTGTCATCACAATGCTCCGTGACTCCAGTCATCACAATGCTTCATGACCTTTGTCATCACAATGGTCCATGCCCTCGTCATCACAAGGCTCTGTAACCTTTGTGACCACAACACTCCATGAACATTTCATCACAATGCTCGGTGACCCTTGTCATCACAATGCTCCATGCCTTTGTCAGCACATTACTCCATGACACATGGCATCAAATGTGCCATGTGCTTGTCATCACAATGCTCCACATCGTTGTCATCACAATGCTCCATAAACCTTGTCATCACAATGCTCCATGCGTTTGTCAGCACAATGTTCCATGACCCATGTCATCACAATGTGCCCTGCGTTTCTCATCACAATGCTCCACAGCCTTGTCATCACAATGCTCCATGCACCTCTCATCAAAATGCTCTCTCACCACTGATATCACAATGTTCCATCACTAGTCAACACAATACTCCCTCCACCCTGTCATCCCAATGTTCCATGACCCTTGTCACAACAATGCTACATGCTCTTATCATCACAATGCTCCATGACCCCTGACATCACAATGTTCCATAACCCCTGTCATCACAATGCTCCATGACCCTTTTCATAACAATGCTCCATGACCCCTAACATCACAATGTTCCATAAACACTGTCATCAAAATGTTCCATGACCCTTTTCATCCAATTGCTCCATGACCCTGTCATCACAATGCTCCCTGCCCTTCTCATCACAATGCACCATGCCCTTGTCATCAAAATGCTCCATGGCCTATGTCATCACAAAGCTCCATGACCCTTGGAATCACAATGCTCCATGCCATTGTCATCACAAACCTCCATGAAACCTCTCATCACATTGCTCCATGCCGTTGTCATCACAAAGCTCCATGACGCTTGACATCACAATGCTCCATGCCCTTGTCATTGCAATCCCCCTTGACACATGTATCACTGTGTTCCGTGCCCTTGTCATCACAATGCTCCATGCTCACTCTCATCACAATAATCCATGAAACTTTTCAGACCAATGCTCCATGCCCTTGTCATCACAATGCTCCATTACACCTGTCATAACAATGCTCCATGACCCCTGCCATCACAATGTTCTACGGCCTTGTCATCACAAGACTCCATGACCCTTGTCATCACAATGCTCCAAGACCCCTGTAATCACAATGCTCCATGCCCATGTCATCACAAAGCTCCCTGACGCATGTCATCAGAATGCTCCATGGCCTTCTCATCACAATACTCCATGCCCTTGTCATCACAATGCTCCAAGACCCTCGTTATTACAATGATCCATGCCTCTTTTCATCTCAATGCTCCATGAACCCTGTCATCTCAATGCACCATGCCCATCATCATAATGCTTCATGCTATTGTCATCACAATGAAATCAAAATTCTCCATGACCTCTCTCATCACAATGCTCCAAACCCTTGTGATCACAATGTTCCATAAGACTTGTCATCACAACGCCCCATGACGCTGGTCATCACAATTATCCATGGACTTCTCATCACAATGCTCCATGACCTTTGTCATCACAATTCTCAATACACTTGTCATCACAATGCTCCCTGATACTTGTCATCAGTTTGCTCATTGAACCCTGTCATGACAAGTCTCCATGCCTTTTTCATCACAATGATCCATGCCCTTTTCATCACAATGCTCCATGCCATTGTAATCACAATACTCCACAAGCTTGTCATCAGAATGCTCCGTGACACTTTTCATCTCAATGATCCATGACCCCTGTCATCACAATGCTCCATGACACCTGTCATCACAATGCTCCATGCCCCTTGTCATTACAGTGCTCCATGATGTTCGTCATCACAATTATCCATGGTCTTCTCATCACAGTGCTCCACGGTCTTGCCATCACAATGCTCCATGCCCTGGTCATCACAATGCTCCATGTCCCCAGTCATCACAATGCTCCATGACCCTGTCATCACAATGCTCCATACCGCTTGTCATTACAGTGCTCCATGACACTCGTAATCACAATTTTCCATGGTCTTCTCATCACAATGCTCCACGCCCTTGTCATCAAAATGCTCCATGACCCTTGTCATCACAATGCTCCATGACCACTGTCATAACAATGCTCCATGACCCCTGTCATCACAAGGCTCCATAACACTTGTCATTACAGTGCTCCATGACGCTCCTCATCACAATTATCCATGGTCTTCTCATTACAATGCTCCACGGTCTTGCCATCACAGTGCTCCATGCCTTGGGCATCACAATGCTCCATGTCCCCGGTCATCACAATGCTCCATGACCACTGTCATCACAATGCTCTATACCCCTTGTCATTACAGTGCTCCATGACACTTGTCATCACAATTATCCATGATCTTCTAATCACAGTGCTCCATGATCTTGCCATCACAAGGCTCCATGCACTAGTCATCACAATGCTCCATGTCCCCAGTCATCACAATGCTCTATGACCCCTGTCATCACAATGCTCCATACCCCTTGTCATTACAGTGCTCCATGACGCTCGTCATCACAATTATCCATGGTCTTCTCATCACAGTGCTCCACGTTCTTGCCATCACATTGCTCCATGCCCTGGTCATCACAATGCTCCATGTCCCCTGTCATCACAATTCTCCACGTTCTTGGCATCACTATGCTCCATGATACTTCTCATCACAGTGTTACATGTTTTGTCATCACAATTCTCTATGCACTTGTCATCGCAATGCTCCATGACCCCTGTCATAGCAAGCTCCATGTGATTGTCATCACAATGCTTCATGAACATGTCATCAAAATTCTCAATGGCCCTTGTTATCACAATGTTCCATGACCCTTGTCAGCACAATGCTCCAAGCCCTTGTCATCAAAATGCTCCATTACCTTTGTCATCACAATCCTCCATGACACTTGGCATCACAATGCTACATTCCATTGTCATTGCAATAGACCATGACATATGTCATCACAATGCTCCCTGACACCCTTCTTCACAATACTCCATGACCTTCTCATCACAATGCTCCATGCCCTTGTCATCACAATGCGCCATGCCCACTGTCATCACAATAATCCCTGAAACTTGTCAAACCAATGCAACATGCCCCTGTCATCACAATGCTCTATGACCCCTGTCATCACAATGCTCCGTGACTCCAGTCATCACAATGCTTCATGACCTTTGTCATCACAATGGTCCATGCCCTCGTCATCACAAGGCTCTGTAACCTTTGTGACCACAACACTCCATGAACATTTCATCACAATGCTCGGTGACCCTTGTCATCACAATGCTCCATGCCTTTGTCAGCACATTACTCCATGACACAGGGCATCAAATGTGCCATGTGCTTGTCATCACAATGCTCCACATCGTTGTCATCACAATGCTCCATAAACCTTGTCATCACAATGCTCCATGCGTTTGTCAGCACAAAGTTCCATGACCCATGTCATCACAATGTGCCCTGCGTTTCTCATCACAATGCTCCACAGCCTTGTCATCACAATGCTCCATGCACCTCTCATCAAAATGCTCTCTCACCACTGATATCACAATGTTCCATCACTAGTCAACACAATACTCCCTCCACCCTGTCATCCCAATGTTCCATGACCCTTGTCACAACAATGCTACATGCTCTTATCATCACAATGCTCCATGACCCCTGACATCACAATGTTCCATAACCCCTGTCATCACAATGCTCCATGACCCTTTTCATCACAATGCTCCATGACCCCTAACATCACAATGTTCCATAAACACTGTCATCAAAATGTTCCATGACCCTTTTCATCCAATTGCTCCATGACCCTGTCATCACAATGCTCCCTGCCCTTCTCATCACAATGCACCACGCCTTTGTCATCAAAATGCTCCATGGCCTATGTCATCACAAAGCTCCATGACCCTTGGAATCACAATGCTCCGTGCCATTGTCATCACAAAGCTCCATGAAACCTCTCATCACATTGCTCCATGCCGTTGTCATCACAAAGCTCCATGACGCTTGTCATCACAATGCTCCATGCCCTTGTCATTGCAATCCTCCATGACACATGTATCACTGTGTTCCGTGCCCTTGTCATCACAATGCTCCATGCTCACTCTCATCACAATAATCCATGAAACTTTTCAGACCAATGCTCCATGCCCTTGTCATCACAATGCTCCATTACACCTGTCATAACAATGCTCCATGACCCCTGCCATCACAATGTTCTACGGCCTTGTCATCACAAGACTCCATGACCCTTGTCATCACAATGCTCCAAGACCCCTGTAATCGCAATGCTCCATGCCCAGGTCATCACAAAGCTCCCTGACGCATGTCATCAGAATGCTCCATGGCCTTCTCATCACAATACTCCATGCCCTTGTCATCACAATGCTCCAAGACCCTTGTTATTACAATGATCCATGCCTCTTTTCATCTCAATGCTCCATGAACCCTGTCATCACAATGCACCATGCCCATCATCATAATGCTTCATGCTATTGTCATCACAATGAAATCAAAATTCTCCATGACCTCTCTCATCACAATGCTCCAAACCCTTGTGATCACAATGTTCCATAAGACTTGTCATCACAACGCCCCATGACGCTCGTCATCACAATTATCCATGGACTTCTCATCACAATGCTCCATGACCTTTGTCATCACAATTCTCAATACACTTGTCATCACAATGCTCCCTGACACTTGTCATCAGTATGCTCATTGAACCCTGTCATGACAAGTCTCCATGCCTTTTACATCACAATGATCCATGCCCTTTTCATCACAATGCTTCATGCCATTGTCATCACAATACTCCACAAGCTTGTCATCAGAATGCTCCGTGACCTTTGTCATCTCAATGATCCATGACCCCTTTCATCACAATGCTCCATGACACCTGTCATCACAATGCTCCATGCCCCTTGTCATTACAGTGCTCCATGATGTTCGTCATCACAATTATCCATGGTCTTCTCATCACAGTGCTCCACGGTCTTGCCATCACAATGCTCCATGCCCTGGTCATCACAATGCTCCATGTCCCCAGTCATCACAATGCTCCATGACCCCTGTCATCACAATGCTCCATACTGCTTATCATTACAGTGCTCCATGACACTCGTAATCACAATTGTCCATGGTCTTCTCATCACAATGCTCCACGCCCTTGTCATCAAAATGCTCCATGACACTTGTCATCACAATGCTCCATGACCACTGTCATAACAATGCTCCATGACCCCTGTCATCACAAGGCTCCATACCACTTGTCATTACAGTGCTCCATGACGCTCCTCATCACAATTATCCATGGTCTTCTCATCACAATGCTCCACGGTCTTGCCATCACAGTGCTCCATGCCTTGGGCATCACAATGCTCCATGTCCCCGGTCATCACAATGCTCTATGTCCCCTGTCATCACAATTCTCCACGTTCTTGGCATCACTGTGCTCCATGATGCTTTTCAGCACAGTGTTACATGCTTTGTCATCACAATTCTCTATGCACTTTTCATCACAATGCTCCATGATCCCTGTCACAGCAAGCTCCATGTGATTGTCATCACAATGCTTCATGAACATGTCATCAAAATTCTCAATGGCCCTTGTTATCACAATGCTCCATGACCCTTGTCATCACAATGCCCCAAGCGCTTGTCATCAAAATGCTCCATTACCTTTGTCATCACAATCCTCCATGACACTTGGCATCACAATGCTCCATTCCATTTTCATCGCAATGGACCACGACATATGTCATCACAATGCTCCCTGACACCCTTCTTCACAATACTCCATGACCTTCTCATCACAATGCTCCATGCCCTTGTCATCACAATGCGCCATGCCCACTGTCATCACAATAATCCCTGAAACTTGTCAAACCAATGCAACATGCCCCTGTCATCAAAATGCTCCATGTCCTTTCATCACCATGCTCTATGACCCCTGTCATCACAATGCTCCGTGACTCCAGTCATCACAATGCTTCATGACCTTTGTCATCACAATGGTCCATGCCCTCGTCATCACAAGGCTCTGTGACCTTTGTCACCACAGCGCTCCATGAACATTTCATCACAATGCTCGGTGACCCTTGTCCTCCCAATGCTCAATGCCTTTGTTAGCACAATACTCCATGACCCATGGCATCACAATGTACCATGCACTTGTCATCACAATGCTCCACATCTTTGTCATCACAATGCTCCATAAACCTTGTCATCACACTGCTCCATGCACTTCTCATCAAAATGCTCTCTCACCACTGATATCACAATGTTCCCTCACTAGTCAACACAATACTCCCTCACCCCTGTCATGACAATATTCCATGACCCTTGTCACAACAATGCTACATGCCTTTATCATCACAATGCTCCATTCCCCTGACATCACAATGTTCCATAACCCCTGTCATCACAATGCTCCCTGCCCTTCACAACAGAATGCACCACACCCTTGTCATCAAAATGCTCCATGACCTTTGTCATCACAAAGCTCAATGACCCTTGTCATCACAATGCTGCATGCCATTGTCATCACAATGCTCCATGAACCCTCTCATCACATTGTTCCATGCCCTTGTCATCACAGGCTCCATGATGCTTTTCATCACAATGCTCGATGCCATTCTTATCACAATGCTCCATGCGCTTGTCATTACAATCCTCCATGACCCATGGATCACAGTGTTCCACGCCCTTGTCATCACAATGCTCCTTGCCCCCTCTCATCACAATAATCCATGAAACTTTTCAGACCAATGCTCCATGCCCTTGTCATCACAATGCTCCATTACCCCTGTCATAACAATGCTCCGTGACCCCTGCCATCACAATGTTCCACAGCCTTGTCATCACAAGGCTCCATGTCACTTGTCATCACAATGCTCCAAGACCCCTGTAATCACAATGCTCCATGCCCTTGTCATCGCAAAGCTCCATGATGCATGTCAACAGAATGATCCATGGCCTTCTCATTCACGATGTTCCATGCCTTTGTCACCACAATGCTCCAAGACTCCTGTAATCGCAATGCTCCATGCCCCTTTTCATCTCAATGCTCCATGAACCCTGTCATCACAATGCACCATGCCCATCATCATAATGCTTCAGGCTATTGTCATCACAATGAAACCAAAATGCTCCATGACCTCTGTCATCAAAATGCTCCAAATCCTTGAGATCAATATGTTCCATAACACTTATAATCACAACGCCCCATGACGCTCGTCATCACAATTATCCATGGTCTTCTCATCACAGTGCTCCACGTTCTTGCCATCACATTGCTCCATGCCCTGGTCATCACAATGCTCCATGTCCCCTGTCATCACAATTCTCCACGTTCTTGGCATCACTATGCTCCATGATACTTCTCATCACAGTGTTACATGTTTTGTCATCACAATTCTCTATGCACTTGTCATCACAATGCTCCATGACCCCTGTCATAGCAAGCTCCATGTGATTGTCATCACAATGCTTCATGAACATGTCATCAAAATTCTCAATGGCCCTTGTTATCACAATGCTCCATGACCCTTGTCATCACAATGCTCCAAGCCCTTGTCATCAAAATGCTCCATTACCTTTGTCATCACAATCCTCCATGACACTTGGCATCACAATGCTACATTCCATTGTCATTGCAATAGACCATGACATATGTCATCACAATGCTCCCTGACACCCTTCTTCACAATACTCCATGACTTTCTCATCACAATGCTCCATGCCCTTGTCATCACAATGCGCCATGCCCACTGTCATCACAATAATCCCTGAAACTTGTCAAACCAATGCAACATGCCCCTGTCATCACAATGCTCCATGCCCTTTCAACACAATGCTCTATGACCCCTGTCATCACAATGCTCTGTGACTCCAGTCATCACAATTCTTCATGACCTTTGTCATCACAATGGTCCATGCCCTCGTCATCACAAGGCTCTGTAACCTTTGTGACCACAACACTCCATGAACATTTCATCACAATGCTCGGTGACCCTTGTCATCACAATGCTCCATGCCTTTGTCAGCACATTACTCCATGACACATGGCAACAAATGTGCCATGCGCTTGTCATCACAATGCTCCACATCGTTGTCATCACAATGCCCCATAAACCTTGTCATCACAATGCTCCATGCGTTTGTCAGCACAATGTTCCATGACCCATGTCATCACAATGTGCCCTGCGTTTCTCATCACAATGCTCCACAGCCTTGTCATCACAATGCTCCATGCACCTCTCATCAAAATGCTCTCTCACCACTGATATCACAATGTTCCATCACTAGTCAACACAATACTCCCTCCACCCTGTCATCCCAATGTTCCATGACCCTTGTCACAACAATGCTACATGCTCTTATCATCACAATGCTCCATGACCCCTGACATCACAATGTTCCATAACCCCTGTCATCACAATGCTCCATGACCCTTTTCATCACAATGCTCCATGACCCCTAACATCACAATGTTCCATAAACACTGTCATCAAAATGTTCCATGACCCTTTTCATCCAATTGCTCCATGACCCTGTCATCACAATGCTCCCTGCCCTTCTCATCACAATGCACCACGCCCTTGTCATCAAAATGCTCCATGGCCTATGTCATCACAAAGCTCCATGACCCTTGGAATCACAATGCTCCGTGCCATTGTCATCACAAAGCTCCATGAAACCTCTCATCACATTGCCCCATGCCGTTGTCATCACAAAGCTCCATGACGCTTGTCATCACAATGCTCCATGCCCTTGTCATTGCAATCCTCCATGACACATGTATCACTGTGTTCCGTGCCCTTGTCATCACAATGCTCCATGCTCACTCTCATCACAATAATCCATGAAACTTTTCAGACCAATGCTCCATGCCCTTGTCATCACAATGCTCCATTACACCTGTCATAACAATGCTCCATGACCCCTGCCATCACAATGTTCTACGGCCTTGTCATCACAAGACTCCATGACCCTTGTCATCACAATGCTCCAAGACCCCTGTAATCGCAATGCTCCCTGCCCAGGTCATCACAAAGCTCCCTGACGCATGTCATCAGAATGCTCCATGGCCTTCTCATCACAATACTCCATGCCCTTGTCATCACAATGCTCCAAGACCCTTGTTATTACAATGATCCATGCCTCTTTTCATCTCAATGCTCCATGAACCCTGTCATCACAATGCACCATGCCCATCATCATAATGCTTCATGCTATTGTCATCACAATGAAATCAAAATTCTCCATGACCTCTCTCATCACAATGCTCCAAACCCTTGTGATCACAATGTTCCATAAGACTTGTCATCACAACGCCCCATGACGCTCGTCATCACAATTATCCATGGACTTCTCATCACAATGCTCCATGACCTTTGTCATCACAATTCTCAATACACTTGTCATCACAATGCTCCCTGACACTTGTCATCAGTATGCTCATTGAACCCTGTCATGTCAAGTCTCCATGCCTTTTTCATCACAATGATCCATGCCCTTTTCATCACAATGCTTCATGCCATTGTCATCACAATACTCCACAAGCTTGTCATCAGAATGCTCCGTGACCTTTGTCATCTCAATGATCCATGACCCCTTTCATCACAATGCTCCATGACACCTGTCATCACAATGCTCCATGCCCCTTGTCATTACAGTGCTCCATGATGTTCGTCATCACAATTATCCATGGTCTTCTCATCACAGTGCTCCACGGTCTTGCCATCACAATGCTCCATGCCCTGGTCATCACAATGCTCCATGTCCCCAGTCATCACAATGCTCCATGACCCCTGTCATCACAATGCTCCATACTGCTTCTCATTACAGTGCTCCATGACACTCGTAATCACAATTGTCCATGGTCTTCTCATCACAATGCTCCACGCCCTTGTCATCAAAATGCTCCATGACACTTGTCATCACAATGCTCCATGACCACTGTCATAACAATGCTCCATGACCCCTGTCATCACAAGGCTCCATACCACTTGTCATTACAGTGCTCCATGATGCTCCTCATCACAATTATCCATGGTCTTCTCATCACAATGCTCCACGGTCTTGCCATCACAGTGCTCCATGCCTTGGGCATCACAATGCTCCATGTCCCCGGTCATCACAATGCTCCATGTCCCCTGTCATCACAATTCTCCACGTTCTTGGCATCACTGTGCTCCATGATGCTTTTCAGCACAGTGTTACATGCTTTGTCATCACAATTCTCCATGCACTTTTCATCGC
Source organism: Hyperoodon ampullatus (assembly GCF_949752795.1). NCBI lineage: Eukaryota > Metazoa > Chordata > Mammalia > Artiodactyla > Ziphiidae > Hyperoodon > Hyperoodon ampullatus. The sequence goes on along the minus strand of NW_027640834.1, from coordinate 61,210 downwards.
AATGCTCCATGATCCCTGTCACAGCAAGCTCCATGTGATTGTCATCACAATGCTTCATGAACATGTCATCAAAATTCTCAATGGCCCTTGTTATCACAATGCTCCATGACCCTTGTCATCACAATGCCCCAAGCGCTTGTCATCAAAATGCTCCATTACCTTTGTCATCACAATCCTCCATGACACTTGGCATCACAATGCTCCATTCCATTGTCATCGCAATGGACCACGACATATGTCATCACAATGCTCCCTGACACCCTTCTTCACAATACTCCATGACCTTCTCATCACAATGCTCCATGCCCTTGTCATCACAATGCGCCATGTCCACTGTCATCACAATAATCCCTGAAACTTGTCAAACCAATGCAACATGCCCCTGTCATCACAATGCTCCATGTCCTTTCATCACAATGCTCTATGACCCCTGTCATCACAATGCTCCGTGACTCCAGTCATCACAATGCTTCATGACCTTTGTCATCACAATGGTCCATGCCCTCGTCATCACAAGGCTCTGTGACCTTTGTCACCACAGCGCTCCATGAACATTTCATCACAATGCTCGGTGACCCTTGTCCTCCCAATGCTCAATGCCTTTGTTAGCACAATACTCCATGACCCATGGCATCACAATGTGCCATGCACTTGTCATCACAATGCTCCACATCTTTGTCATCACAATGCTCCATAAACCTTGTCATCACACTGCTCCATGCACTTCTCATCAAAATGCTCTCTCACCACTGATATCACAATGTTCCCTCACTAGTCAACACAATACTCCCTCACCCCTGTCATGACAATATTCCATGACCCTTGTCACAACAATGCTACATGCCTTTCTCATCACAATGCTCCATTCCCCTGACATCACAATGTTCCATAACCCCTGTCATCACAATGCTCCCTGCCCTTCACAACAGAATGCACCACACCCTTGTCATCAAAATGCTCCATGACCTTTGTCATCACAAAGCTCAATGACCCTTGTCATCACAATGCTGCATGCCATTGTCATCACAATGCTCCATGAACCCTCTCATCACATTGTTCCATGCCCTTGTCATCACAGGCTCCATGATGCTTTTCATCACAATGCTTGATGCCATTCTTATCACAATGCTCCATGCGCTTGTCATTACAATCCTCCATGACCCATGGATCACAGTGTTCCACGCCCTTGTCATCACAATGCTCCTTGCCCCCTCTCATCACAATAATCCATGAAACTTTTCAGACCAATGCTCCATGCCCTTGTCATCACAATGCTCCATTACCCCTGTCATAACAATGCTCCATGACCCCTGCCATCACAATGTTCCACAGCCTTGTCATCACAAGGCTCCAAGACTCCTGTAATCGCAATGCTCCATGCCCCTTTTCATCTCAATGCTCCATGAACCCTGTCATCACAATGCACCATGCCCATCATCATAATGCTTCAGGCTATTGTAATCACAATGAAACCAAAATGCTCCATGACCTCTGTCATCAAAATGCTCCAAATCCTTGAGATCAATATGTTCCATAACACTTATAATCACAACGCCCCATGACGCTCGTCATCACAATTATCCATGGTCTTCTCATCACAGTGCTCCACGTTCTTGCCATCACATTGCTCCATGCCCTGGTCATCACAATGCTCCATGTCCCCTGTCATCACAATTCTCCACGTTCTTGGCATCACTATGCTCCATGATACTTCTCATCACAGTGTTACATGTTTTGTCATCACAATTCTCTATGCACTTGTCATCGCAATGCTCCATGACCCCTGTCATAGCAAGCTCCATGTGATTGTCATCACAATGCTTCATGAACATGTCATCAAAATTCTCAATGTCCCTTGTTATCACAATGCTCCATGACCCTTGTCATCACAATGCCCCAAGCGCTTGTCATCAAAATGCTCCATTACCTTTGTCATCACAATCCTCCATGACACTTGGCATCACAATGCTACATTCCATTGTCATTGCAATAGACCATGACATATGTCATCACAATGCTCCCTGACACCCTTCTTCACAATACTCCATGACCTTCTCATTACAATGCTCCATGCCCTTGTCATCACAATGCGCCATGCCCACTGTCATCACAATAATCCCTGAAACTTGTCAAACCAATGCAACATGCCCCTGTCATCACAATGCTCCATGCCCTTTCATCACAATGCTCTATGACCCCTGTCATCACAATGCTCCGTGACTCCAGTCATCACAATGCTTCATGACCTTTGTCATCACAATGGTCCATGCCCTTGTCATCACAAGGCTCTGTAACCTTTGTGACCACAACACTCCATGAACATTTCATCACATTGCTCGGTGACCCTTGTCATCACAATGCTCCATGCCTTTGTCAGCACATTACTCCATGACACATGGCATCAAATGTGCCATGCGCTTGTCATCACAATGCTCCACATCGTTGTCATCACAATGCCCCATAAACCTTGTCATCACAATGCTCCATGCGTTTGTCAGCACAATGTTCCATGACCCATGTCATCACAATGTGCCCTGCGTTTCTCATCACAATGCTCCACAGCCTTGTCATCACAATGCTCCATGCACCTCTCATCAAAATGCTCTCTCACCACTGATATCACAATGTTCCATCACTAGTCAACACAATACTCCCTCCACCCTGTCATCCCAATGTTCCATGACCCTTGTCACAACAATGCTACATGCTCTTATCATCACAATGCTCCATGACCCCTGACATCACAATGTTCCATAACCCCTGTCATCACAATGCTCCATGACCCTTTTCATCACAATGCTCCATGACCCCTAACATCACAATGTTCCATAAACACTGTCATCAAAATGTTCCATGACCCTTTTCATCCAATTGCTCCATGACCCTGTCATCACAATGCTCCCTGCCCTTCTCATCACAATGCACCACGCCTTTGTCATCAAAATGCTCCATGGCCTATGTCATCACAAAGCTCCATGACCCTTGGAATCACAATGCTCCGTGCCATTGTCATCACAAAGCTCCATGAAACCTCTCATCACATTGCCCCATGCCGTTGTCATCACAAAGCTCCATGACGCTTGTCATCACAATGCTCCATGCCCTTGTCATTGCAATCCTCCATGACACATGTATCACTGTGTTCCGTGCCCTTGTCATCACAATGCTCCATGCTCACTCTCATCACAATAATCCATGAAACTTTTCAGACCAATGCTCCATGCCCTTGTCATCACAATGCTCCATTACACCTGTCATAACAATGCTCCATGACCCCTGCCATCACAATGTTCTACGGCCTTGTCATCACAAGACTCCATGACCCTTGTCATCACAATGCTCCAAGACCCCTGTAATCGCAATGCTCCATGCCCAGGTCATCACAAAGCTCCCTGACACATGTCATCAGAATGCTCCATGGCCTTCTCATCACAATACTCCATGCCCTTGTCATCACAATGCTCCAAGACCCTTGTTATTACAATGATCCATGCCTCTTTTCATCTCAATGCTCCATGAACCCTGTCATCACAATGCACCATGCCCATCATCATAATGCTTCATGCTATTGTCATCACAATGAAATCAAAATTCTCCATGACCTCTCTCATCACAATGCTCCAAACCCTTGTGATCACAATGTTCCATAAGACTTGTCATCACAACGCCCCATGACGCTCGTCATCACAATTATCCATGGACTTCTCATCACAATGCTCCATGACCTTTGTCATCACAATTCTCAATACACTTGTCATCACAATGCTCCCTGACACTTGTCATCAGTATGCTCATTGAACCCTGTCATGACAAGTCTCCATGCCTTTTACATCACAATGATCCATGCCCTTTTCATCACAATGCTTCATGCCATTGTCATCACAATACTCCACAAGCTTGTCATCAGAATGCTCCGTGACCTTTGTCATCTCAATGATCCATGACCCCTTTCATCACAATGCTCCATGACACCTGTCATCACAATGCTCCATGCCCCTTGTCATTACAGTGCTCCATGATGTTCGTCATCACAATTATCCATGGTCTTCTCATCACAGTGCTCCACGGTCTTGCCATCACAATGCTCCATGCCCTGGTCATCACAATGCTCCATGTCCCCAGTCATCACAATGCTCCATGACCCCTGTCATCACAATGCTCCATACTGCTTATCATTACAGTGCTCCATGACACTCGTAATCACAATTGTCCATGGTCTTCTCATCACAATGCTCCACGCCCTTGTCATCAAAATGCTCCATGACACTTGTCATCACAATGCTCCATGACCACTGTCATAACAATGCTCCATGACCCCTGTCATCACAAGGCTCCATACCACTTGTCATTACAGTGCTCCATGACGCTCCTCATCACAATTATCCATGGTCTTCTCATCACAGTGCTCCACGGTCTTGCCATCACAGTGCTCCATGCCTTGGGCATCACAATGCTCCATGTCCCCGGTCATCACAATGCTCCATGTCCCCTGTCATCACAATTCTCCACGTTCTTGGAATCACTGTGCTCCATGATGCTTTTCAGCACAGTGTTACATGCTTTGTCATCACAATTCTCTATGCACTTTTCATCACAATGCTCCATGATCCCTGTCACAGCAAGCTCCATGTGATTGTCATCACAATGCTTCATGAACATGTCATCAAAATTCTCAATGGCCCTTGTTATCACAATGCTCCATGACCCTTGTCATCACAATGCCCCAAGCGCTTGTCATCAAAATGCTCCATTACCTTTGTCATCACAATCCTCCATGACACTTGGCATCACAATGCTCCATTCCATTTTCATCGCAATGGACCACGACATATGTCATCACAATGCTCCCTGACACCCTTCTTCACAATACTCCATGACCTTCTCATCACAATGCTCCATGCCCTTGTCATCACAATGCGCCATGCCCACTGTCATCACAATAATCCCTGAAACTTGTCAAACCAATGCAACATGCCCCTGTCATCACAATGCTCCATGTCCTTTCATCACAATGCTCTATGACCCCTGTCATCACAATGCTCCGTGACTCCAGTCATCACAATGCTTCATGACCTTTGTCATCACAATGGTCCATGCCCTCGTCATCACAAGGCTCTGTGACCTTTGTCACCACAGCGCTCCATGAACATTTCATCACAATGCTCAGTGACCCTTGTCCTCCCAATGCTCAATGCCTTTGTTAGCACAATACTCCATGACCCATGGCATCACAATGTGCCATGCACTTGTCATCACAATGCTCCACATCTTTGTCATCACAATGCTCCATAAACCTTGTCATCACACTGCTCCATGCACTTCTCATCAAAATGCTCTCTCACCACTGATATCACAATGTTCCCTCACTAGTCAACACAATACTCCCTCACCCCTGTCATGACAATATTCCATGACCCTTGTCACAACAATGCTACATGCCTTTCTCATCACAATGCTCCATTCCCCTGACATCACAATGTTCCATAACCCCTGTCATCACAATGCTCCCTGCCCTTCACAACAGAATGCACCACACCCTTGTCATCAAAATGCTCCATGACCTTTGTCATCACAAAGCTCAATGACCCTTGTCATCACAATGCTGCATGCCATTGTCATCACAATGCTCCATGAACCCTCTCATCACATTGTTCCATGCCCTTGTCATCACAGGCTCCATGATGCTTTTCATCACAATGCTCGATGCCATTCTTATCACAATGCTCCATGCGCTTGTCATTACAATCCTGCATGACCCATGTATCACAGTGTTCCATACCTTTGTCATCACAATGCTCCGTGACTCCAGTCATCACAATGCTTCATGACCTTTGTCATCACAATGGTCCATGCCCTCGTCATCACAAGGCTCTGTGACCTTTGTCACCACAGCGCTCCATGAACATTTCATCACAATGCTCGGTGACCCTTGTCCTCCCAATGCTCAATGCCTTTGTTAGCACAATACTCCATGACCCATGGCATCACAATGTGCCATGCACTTGTCATCACAATGCTCCACATCTTTGTCATCACAATGCTCCATAAACCTTGTCATCACACTGCTCCATGCACTTCTCATCAAAATGCTCTCTCACCACTGATATCACAATGCTCCCTCACTAGTCAACACAATACTCCCTCACCCCTGTCATGACAATATTCCATGACCCTTGTCACAACAATGCTACATGCCTTTATCATCACAATGCTCCATTCCCCTGACATCACAATGTTCCATAACCCCTGTCATCACAATGCTCCCTGCCCTTCACAACAGAATGCACCACACCCTTGTCATCAAAATGCTCCATGACCTTTGTCATCACAAAGCTCAATGACCCTTGTCATCACAATGCTGCATGCCATTGTCATCACAATGCTCCATGAACCCTCTCATCACATTGTTCCATGCCCTTGTCATCACAGGCTCCATGATGCTTTTCATCACAATGCTCGATGCCATTCTTATCACAATGCTCCATGCGCTTGTCATTACAATCCTCCATGACCCATGGATCACAGTGTTCCACGCCCTTGTCATCACAATGCTCCTTGCCCCCTCTCATCACAATAATCCATGAAACTTTTCAGACCAATGCTCCATGCCCTTGTCATCACAATGCTCCATTACCCCTGTCATAACAATTCTCCATGACCCCTGCCATCACAATGTTCCACAGCCTTGTCATCACAAGGCTCCATGACCCTTGTCATCACAATGCTCCAAGACCCCTGTAATCACAATGTTCCATGCCCTTGTCATCACAAAGCTCCATGATGCATGTCAACAGAATGATCCATGGCCTTCTCATTCACTTTGTTCCATGCCTTTGTCATCACAATGCTCCAAGACTCCTGTAATCGCAATGCTCCATGCCCCTTTTCATCTCAATGCTCCATGAACGCTGTCATCACAATGCACCATGCCCATCACCATAATGCTTCAGGCTATTGTCATCACAATGAAACCAAAATGCTCCATGACCTCTGTCATCAAAATGCTCCAAATCCTTGAGATCAATATGTTCCATAACACTTATAATCACAACGCCCCATGACGCTCGTCATCACAATTATCCATGGTCTTCTCATCACAATGCTCCATGACCTTTGTCATCACAATACTCAATACCCTTGTCATCACAATGCTCCCTGACACTTGTTGTCAGTTTGCTCCTTGAACCCTGTCATGACAAGGCTCCATGCCTTTTTCATCACAATGATCCATGCCCTTTTCATCACAGTGCTCCAAGACCGCTGTAATCACAATGCTCCATGCCCTTGTCATCACAAAGCTCCATGATGGATGTCATCAGAACGCTCCATAGCCTTCTCATCCCAATGCTCCATGCCCTTGTCATCACAATGCTCCAAGACCCCTGTAATCACAATGCTCCATGGCACTTTTCATCAGAATGCTCCATGAGACTTGTCATCACAAGGCTCCATGGTCTTCTCATCACAGTGCTCCAGTACCTTGTCATCACAATGCGCCATGACCCCTGTCATCACAATGCTCCATGACCACTGTCATCACAACGCTCCATGAACCCTGACAACACAATGATCCGGGACTCTTGTCATTAAAATGTTCCATGACCATTGTCATCACAATGATCCATGCGCTTGTCATCCCAATGCTCCATGACCCCTGTAATCACTATGCTCCGTGATGCTTGTCATCACAGTGCTCCATGAACCTTGTCATCATAATGCTCCTTGCCTTTGTCAACAAAATGGTACAAAATCTTCTCATCACAATTCTCCATGCGCTTGTCATCACAATCCTCCATGACCATTGGGATCACATTGCTTCATGCCCTTGCCATCTCTCTCTTGCCTTTCTGGTTTTTACAGATATTCGGATGTCCCCTTTGACCGGTGGTAAGTGACAATTCTTTGTAGTGTGGATTTGTATTGCGCGCTTGCTTGATTGGCCAAAAAGGGTGTATGCGTTTTCTTCTGAATATATTCAGGAGAAAAGTCATACGCCCTTTTTGGCCAAGTGCATCTCTGTCCAAGTTGGGATGCTTTTCCTGTGCTTTAAAGGCGATTCCAATTTACCTCTTGAAATATGTTTTGTGCAATTCTGGCTCATTTTCAAGGCCACTTCATTGCCTTCCCTCAACAGATTTTTGGAAGAGAGTAGTTCTTTATAAGTCTGCAAGTTTGTGAATTGCTGTGCCCCTGAGCTCCAATTTTCAAATCCCATCTTTGTGAGCTGGCCGCAAATCCACAATTTTGCTTCAGGACCTATACTGGTTCCAGGGGTGGCTATATTGGTTCCCTGTGGGTGGCTGAGGCTTTGGTTAATTCTTCTTCCTGCCGGGAAATTAAAGTGACATGTGCCCGTCCAAATGCCTACATCTACTCTCTGATTGGTTCTCCCTCTTCCCTTTCATCCTCTGCACAATTAGCAAACTGTGCGAACCAGGAGGTTATAGGGGCTGACTCTCCTAAGTTGGGAGATTGATAGTAAAGCAGTTGGAATGCCAAAGTGGAGCACAAGGAGAGGAAAAATTAGGAGAGTTTTAGGAACCTTTCGCCATCACAGGGTGTCCATTTTCTAGGTTTCCCATACATGTTATAATTGTAGTGATATACCCTTCTACCTGGAGATTTGGGACACATGGAATGGTGGCATGCATTACTACTTTAAAAGGTCTGCATTTTCTCTCCCAATCTCAACAGTCCTCTCAGTCCCAAGTGTCCAGCCTTATGTCTCATCCAGCTGTCTTTGCAGATAGGGTCATTCCAGGTTTCATCAGAACCCCTGAAGGAATTGTGTAAGAATTTCGCTGTTTTTTGGGGTTTTTTTGAAATTCATTTTTATAATGGGGTTGAGCTGATTTTCACTGACGTGTTTATGCCAGTCTAGACACAATTGATTCCCTTACGGAGACATATCAATACATAGGTTTTAAGATTCTTAGTAGTCAGATATATTCCTCTGTGGGTCATAGGGGTGTTGAGTCCCGTTCACTGAGGAAGGTGTAGGTCTTGTCTATTCTGTATTTGGTTTATGGAATGGTACCTGTGCTAATATCAAACTCTGGTTTTATGCATCACACCACCTCTCCTTTCCCCTGAAGCAGGCATAAGAGATTTTTGCTAAATGTGAGACTCTGTTCTCTTTCCTAATTCAGTTCATGGGTTGTGATATTGACATTCCCTCTATAAGTGATATCTTATGATAAGATTCTTTTTCTGTGTGACTAATTTCCCTTAAAATCATCATACCTAAATCCACTCATTATGCTGCTACTGGCCTTATATACATTGATTTCACGTCTGAGTGATATTCCGTTGTACAAAATTACCACAAGTTCTTTATGCATTTCTCTTTTTCCTGGGATATTTTAGGTGTACCAAAGTTGAGGTTCTTGTATGCAGAGCAGCCCTAAACTTTGGGGTGCCTGTGTCTTATTGACATTTAGTCTTCCCAAGTTATATGTCCATGAGTTGAAATCCCCTTGCTCCGGGGCTTTGTATTTTAGATGTTTTAAAAACAGCATACACTTCTTCAGAGTGGCTCTTGGATATTTATACCCCACCCATCAGCGTGACTAGGCTCCCTGTTTTCCATGGCCTCTCCTGCATTTCTGGTTTGTACACATTTTTTGGATGGCCTTTCTGAGCAGTGGAAATTGAGACTTCTTTGTTGTGCGGATTTGCATTTCCCTCTTGCTTGGTTGGCCAAAAACTCTGCATGTGTTTTTTTCCTGAAGATATTCACGAAAAAAACGCATACACCCTTTTGCCCAACCGCATCATTTTAGAAATTCTGCTGCTTTTCATATGCTTTAAATGTGAGTACAATCTACCTTTTGAAATCTGTTTTCTGCAATTCTGCCTCTCATTCAGATCCTCTTCGTTACCTTACCTGAATATATTTTTGGATGTTGGTTATCATTTATATCTTTGCAGGTCTTTGAATTGTCTGCTCCTGAGCTCCATTTTGCAACTCGCTTTTTTTGTGAGCTGGCCGCCAAACCATTGGATTACTTCTGGCCCTATTCTGGTTCTGGGGAGGCAGGCTGAGCCTTTGGTTAATTCTTCTTCCTAATGGGAAATTAGAGTGACATGTGCCTGTCAAAAGTCCTACAGCTAATCTCTCATTGGTTCCCCCTCTTCCCATTTATCCTCTGCACAAATTGCAAACTCTGTGAAACAGGAGGTTAAAGGTGCTGATTCTCCAAGTGGGGAGATTGTTAGTAATGTGGCTGGAATGGCGAACCCCAGCACCAGGAGATCAAAAATGAGGTGCATTTTAGACACCTTTCCTGAGCACATGGTGTACATTCATCTCAGTTTCCCAGGCATGTTTTCGCTGTCATAAGATTCCCTTGAACCTGCAGATTTGGGACCCATGGAATGGGTACCAGGCAGTATTACTTTAAAAGGTCTGCATTTCCTCACCCAGCCTCTCTAACATCTCTTAGCGTGCATAGCTTCCAGCCTTATATAATCATCCTGCTGTGGGTCTACATGTGTTCAATCCATGTTACATCGTAGCCCTTCAAGAAAAGTTGTAAGAATTTTTGTCTGTCTCACTGTTTTTATAAATAGTTTTAAATTTATTTTTATATTGGTTACAGCTGATTTTCAAAGCTCTGTTTTTTGCTGCTGTACATCCACTTGATTCATGTACTGTGAGACAACAATAACTTCTTTTTCAGATGCTTACCAGTCATATGTATTATTTTCCAGTGACTTGAGTGGGCTGAGTGCAGTGCTTTGAGGTACCGTGTAGGCCTTGTCAGTTATTCAATTTGGTACTTGGAATGGTATCTTTGCTAATTTCAACATCCTGGATAATACCTCACCATTCCCCACCTTTCCCATTTAGCAGCCTTATGTCTATTTTCTACATATTTGACTATGTTTCTGTTTTGTAATTTATTTCATGTGTAGCCATTTTTGATTCCACCTTTAAGTGACATCTTATGATATGTGTCTTTTTCTTTCTGACATATGTCACTTAGAATGATCGTATGTAACTCCTCCAGAGTTGTTACAACTTGCCTTATTTCATTGATTTCTGGATGAGTAATATTCCACTCTACATAAGTACCCCATCTCTTTTATCCATTTTATCCTTCCAGGGACATTTAGGTCATATCCAAGTTGAGGCCCTTTTTAACAGAGAGGTGGTAAACGTTCGGGTGCCTGTTTTCTGTCGATTTTTGTTTTTCCCAAGGTACACGCCCATGAGTGCAAGTGCCCTATGCTCTGTAGCTCATTTTTTAGATGTTTTAGCAAACACAATACACTTCTCCAGAGTGGCCGTTGGCAAATTACATTTCCACCATCAGCCTCACAGGGCTCCCTTTTCTCCTCGCCCTGTCCTGCATTTCTGGTGTTTACACTTTATGTGGATGGCCCTTCTGACTGATGTGAAGTGATACATTTTGTGATATTGATTTCCAGTGCCCACCTGTTTGGTTGGATAAAAAGTGTGTATGGCCTTTACTTGAATATATTCAGAAAAAATGCATACACCCTTTTTGGCCAACTGCATCATTGGCGATGTTCAGCCCCTTTTCTTGTGCTTTAATGGGGAGTCCTTTCTACCTCTTCAAATCTGTTTCCTGCCACTCTCCCTTGCTTACAAGTCCTTTTCTGTGACTTACCTCAAGACATTTTTCGACGATAGATATTTTCATCTCTGCAGTTTCATGAATTTTAGTGTCCCTGAGTTCCATTTTTCAACTTGTGTTTTTGGAAACTGGACACAAAACAGCGGGATTTCCTCTAGCCCTATTCTGTTTCCGTGGGCAATTCTAGCCTTTGATGAATTTGCTTTCTGGATTGGAAATTAGAGTGGCATGTGCCTGTCCGAACACCTAAGACTTGTCTCTAAATTTTTCTCATCCTTCTGCTTCATCCTCTGGACAAATTCCAAACTGTGTGCAACAGGATGTTGACGGTGCTGATATCCCCAAGTGAGGAGATTGTTAGGAAAGATGCTGGAGGGTTGAACCCGAGCACCAGGCGATGAGGAGATGAGGTGCCTTTTCCAAACTCTTTCCGATCAAACGGTGTACCATCCTCTAGGTGTGACAGGCATGTTTTAGCTGTAGGAAGGGTCCCGTGCATGTAAGGAGAACACCAGGGATTTTTCCAAATCAGTGCCTCCCCGAACCCCAAACTGGGGAATTTTTAAGCTACGGCTACACGTATGTCCTTTAAGGGCCTTGGGAAATAGGCAGAGCCCAAACTTTAGATGACTGAAATCTTCAGGGTCAGAAGCGCTCACCATCGGCCTTGCTTAGGTTACATTTTATCTGTCATTGATAGATGATGTCAATAAAAATATCTATTCTTTTTCAGATTATTTCCCCTTATAGGTTATTGCAAAATATTCAGTGTAGTTCCCTGTGCTATACAGTAGTTCCTTGTTGATGATCTATTTTATACATAGCAGTGTGTATGTGTTAATCCCAAACTGTTAATTTATCCCTTCTCCTACATTTCCCCTTTGGTAATAATAAATTATAAGATTTTATACTTCTCAGAAATGGGGGAGCTGAAAGAGAGGTATCATTTTCAATGGAAAAGCATTCAAAACAAGATTGAAGCTTCAGCCAAGAGTATTCGATGTACATCCATGGAAATAAATCACTTCATTTCTCTAATGTTGACCTGACAAATAAGACAGACGTCTTCACTGAACTTGCTTATAGGAAAGTGATGGAAATATCAAATGTAAGTCTTAGAAACATCTTATTTTACCCGAGCATTATACACTGCTCTATGTTAACTACAGTTTGGCTCACACATCTGTTCATTGAAGTTACAATGTTCTCAATTTCTGTTACTGATCCTCCAGGGTGGACCCCAACAGGAGTCCCCGTGCCCAGTGTCATTGGAGCCAACAGATGAAGACTGAGGTTGGTTCAGAAGCAAAGGAAACATTATTTTGAAAACAGAATGGAGAGGTGAGAGTGTGCACTCCCTCATGGGCTGTGGGCTGGGCTGCTGTGTAGGGTCCCCGGCAGCATCAGTGGGAGGGAGGGGATGGAGCTCTTGAGGGCTGCGTTGGCTGCAGCTCAGGCTCTATGCCGCGGAGTCTGCATGGGACCCCGCTAGCTGAGGTGTCGACCCAGCCATTCTGCACTAGGAAATCGGGTCTGAAGTGCCGGGTGTGGGACCTCTGCATGCGGAACCCTAGGAGCACGTGAAATTAGACAAAGCACAAAGGAAAACCAGGTTAGACTTTATTTTATTGCCCAGATTCTCTTTTTATCTACCAGGAATTTTTAATGAACGTTGCCGGAGACGAACACCTCCTCTGCTTTTTGTTCCGTTCCTTATTCTTGGGGTGTTGAGGGTGCAGACCCCTCTTTTGTAACTGCTTCATGCTGTGGTGGGAGCCCTGATACATGGGGGGAGGGGCAAAACGTCTCCCCACCAGCCTCCTGGTGAGGTTGATTGTCCCAAGGCCTCCTGCCTCACTTCTCGTCCGCCAGAGCACCAGCATTGGAAGTGTTACAGATTCTAATGACCTTTAAGGGTCCAGGAAAGAGAGGCGCAGAGATGCTGCGGTGGCAGGTTTCACCCCACCCCACATATGTTCGGCGACCTTAGGCTGACAGTTTTTGCCAGACTAGATGCTCTGACCAGTAGTCTGTGCTTTCTTTAATTAGGTCCCTGAATTAATGTACAAACAGCACCATGTGTCAGAGCCCTGCCCGCGCAACTCCCAGACAGTCCAGGGTCAGTGGTGATCCAGGACCATGACGTCCACTGAGTCAACGGCCTTTAGAAGTAGCCAGCAGTCCAGCCGGTCATATTGGCCACCATCACCGCGGTGTCTGTAGGGTTTTCTATGGTGAAAGCGTGATATACGTTTCCCCCGCCAAGCTTATTAGCTCCCCTCTGGGTGCAGTAAGTCCTGCAAGCAGTAGTCTGCTCTTTCGTGGCACAGTCTTGTCGTTTTCTGAGAGAAACTCCAGGTCAAGTGATGGTCACACAAGTCATCTTGGGGGCCCGTTGTCCCCGTTTATCTCTCTGGAGGTTGGAGTTGGAGGGCCTCCTCACTCGAGGTCAGTGTGTCCACAGAGCGACCCCTGCAACTTCAGGGCATGATGGGTGGTTAGGATCACCACGTGGGGTCCTTTTCCCTTAGGAGGGAGCTGGCCTTGCGGGCTGCTGATTTCCAGCTTTTTAGATACCCCAGTATCCTGGCCTGATGAGTCGGTGGGCAAAGCCCTTGGTGACCATAGTTTATCATACCTGAAGGGCATTCTTGTGTTGCTCCATTTCAAGTGGTCCCAGTTTTTGCACTAAGGCTCCAAGGGCGATTAACCTTTGACCGGGTATGTAAAGGTCAAAGGGTTTAGCTAAATTAGGGAGTTCCTGGGCAAGGGTCTGTATTGACTGCTCTTTCCATTCTTGAAAGGCTGCTTCTGGATTCTATTCAAAAGGATCATCATCTTTTCGTGTCAGTGTTTCATGTAGAGACCCAGATATTACACTGTAGTTAGGGATCCAGATGCAGAAAACCTTGGCCTCCCCAGGAACCCCTAAGCTGTCTTCTAGTTTTAGAAGAGGTAAGGCTGCAAATGGCTTCTTCCCTATCCTGGGATGCGTTTCTCCGAATATCTGTGAGAATGAAACCCAGGCATGTCACCTTAGCCTGGGATATTTGAGCGTTTTTCTTGGACACCTTCTATCCTTTCTTGGCTAGGTAGTTGAGAGGCGTCTTTAGTAGGCCTGGCGATCAGAATGTCATCTGCATATTGAAGGAGGGTTCCCTTTTACAGAGGTTGAACTTTTAGGTCTTTAGAGGACATTTCCCCAATGATGGTGTGGGGATTTTTGAACCATTGGGGCAGGACGGCCCAGCATTATTGCTTTTGTTGCATGTTGTGTCCTGCCACTCACAAGCCAAAAATTCTTGTGACTCTGAGATGAATGGAATACAGAAGAAGGCATCATTGAAGTCTAATACAGAATGCCATGGCCTGGTGGAAGGTAGAATGACCAGCAGGGAGTAGGAAATAGGAGCTACTGGATGTATATCCTCGGTGGCTTCACTGACTGTCCTGATATACTTTACGAGGTCTCCAGCAACCCATGGGGCTCTCTTGGTCAGGCCAATCCCAGGATATGGAGCTCACCTGGGCTGCACCCCTACCCCACAGCCCACGGGGCTCTCGTGGTCAAGTCCCTCCCAGGGTATGGAGCTCACCTCTGCAGCTACCCAGCAGCCCATGGGGCTCTCCTACTCAGGCCCTTCCCAGGATACGGAGCTCCCCTGGGCAGGTACCCCAGCAGAGCTGGACACACAGGAACTGTGCACATAGCCCACCTTGCAGAGAACCCCCAGCTCACCTGTCGCTCACAGCTGACACAGAATACCTCAGAGCAGGACTTGAACTAACAAACAGCAGCTCTGACAGGCCTGTGACCATGGCTATCACTCTCTGTAGGCTCTTTCTGCATGGTCTTCCAGACACTTCCACTGCAACCAGGGCACCAGGCCTCTGTCTCCACCCACCATCACTCCTCTCCCTGACTCCTTGGTTCCTCTCATTAGGATAGGGTCTTCTTGAAGTTGTTTTCCACTCATGGACCAGATAAAATGATAAGGAAACAAGCCGCAGCTGCAGCCCCTTGTCTATCCTGACTCTCAAGAGCCCACACCTGTTCCTAGGGCCTGGCCCGTTTAGCAAGTTTCATTTTCTGCAACTGTGAGCCCCTGAGGGGTGAGGATTGGCTGATTTTGGCAGCCAGAAACTGCCTGCCAGCCCTCCACAGGTGTGCCTGGGTTGAGGGCAATATAAACAGCTCTCCAGTGAGCGACAGCCCTTGTAGCTGTGACTGACGCCATATTCTCTGCCCCGTAGGCAGTGCCGGGGCTGTGCTGGTGGGAGGGAGTGAGGGGCCGTGGCTTTGTGGGTGGCCCAGTGTGAGTGGGGCTCTGCTGGACTTTCTGCAGGAGTTGCCAGGCTGCCACCTGCTAAAGAAGAGGATGTGTCACCCATACCTGCCGCTGGAATTTCTCCCCAGGCAGAGGTGAGGAAGTAAAAAAGCAGTGGGGGCCGTGGCAGGAGGGGTATCTCAGGCAGGGAAATGGAAAGCTTCCAGAAGAGCATCTGGGGACAGGACCATCCTGACTGGCCTGCAGGCACCAAGTCGGCCTGTGTGCTGTCGCTGGTGTGGCTCCACAGCCCTTCCTCTAGGCTTGCAAGTTCTTGTACATATTCAGGTGTTTTAAATGGAAAGGGTGGGAAGAGTTCAGCTGCAGCAGGACTGGGGCTCAGCTCACGTTTACTCACAGATGCCTTGGCTTGGTCCCCCAGCTTTGCAATGAGGACCCTCCTTGCTTGGGGGGTGGGCTGCTGGCTGTATGGGAGATGATTCCCCACCTCTGACCAATTTCAGAATTGTATACCGCTGGAGCAAGTGCCCTGATAAGGTTTTCCTCTGTCTAAATCGTGGGTTCAGGTTTTTTTTTTTTTTCTTTTTTGGTTCAAGTTAGATTTTATTCCTCTTTTATGTATTTATAGATATAAAAATGGAAATAATTCATTCATATAAATACATCTGTGTGAAGGGAAGAACTTTTTTCTGTTTTATTTTTAAATTTTATTTTTTAAAATTTTGAAATTTAATTTTATTTATTTTTGATACAGCAGGTTATTATTAGTTATGTATTTTATGCATATACATGTATACAGGTCAATCCCAGTCTCCCAACTCATCCCAACACCACCTCCCCATGGCTTCCCACACTTGGTGTCCATATGTGTGTTCTCTACCTCTGTGTCTCTATTTCTTCCCTGCAAAGCAGTTCATCTGTACCATTTTTCTAGGCTCCACATATATGCATTAACATACAATATCTGTTTTTCTCTTTCTGACTTACTTCATTCTGTATGACAGTCTCTAGATCCATCGACGTCTCTACAAATGACCCAGTTTCATTCCTTCTTATGGCTGAGTAATATTCCATTTTATATATGTACCACATCATTATCCATTCGTCTGTCTGTGGGTATTTAGGTTGTTTCCATTACCTGGCTATCGTAAATAGTGCTGAAATGAGAATTGTGGTGAATGTGCCTTTTTGATGTATGGTTTTCACTGGGTATATGCCCAGAATTGGGATTGCTGGATCATATGGTAATTCTCTTTCTAGTTTTTTAAGGAAACTCCATACTGTTCTCCATCGTGACTGTATCAATTTACATTTCCACCACTAGTGGAAGAGGGATCCTTTTGTCCACACCCTCCCCAAAATTTGTTGTTTGTAGATTTTCTGATGATGCCGATTCTAACAGGTGTGAGGTGATACCTCATTGTAGTTTTGATTTGCATTTCTCTAATAATTAGTGATGTTGAGCAGATTTTCATATGTGTCTTGGCCATCTCTGTGTCTTCTTTGAAGAAACGTCTCTTTAGATCTTCTGCCCATTTTTGTATTGGGTTGTTTGTTTTTTTAATATTAAGCTGCATGAGCTCTTTATATATATTGGAGATTAAACCTTTGTCCATTGATTCGTTTGCAAATATTTTCGCCCATTCTGAGGGATGCTTTTTGCCATTCCCGTTTTTTTAACAACAAAAGAAAGAAAGAAAAAGAAGCAGAACACTAATGTGTGTAAAATATGCCTTTTGGAACTGTCGTTTTGAAATATGGACGTCCTTTGAAATTTTTGGTCGATATATGAACCCAGGATTTGTTTTCAGGGCAGGTGTCATTTACAGGCCTGCAATGATTTTGAATATCAACTGACCATTAGCGCTGGGATTCAAGCTGCTGCTTTATGAAACGGCCACAAGCTGGCAGCAGTTCTCCCTTACCAAATCTTGTTACTGGGGCAACAGAGCCTCAGTGGAAGTCGTGTTCTAGATTGGAATTTAGAATGGAATGTGCCAGGAGAAAGCCCCTCAAGTTTGTCTCACTACTTCTTGTTCGTGTTTTTAATTTAATTTTTTATTTTTTATTACAGGTAATTTGATTACAGTGTTTGGCTTGTTGTACGTGTGGCAGATTTGGCTCTTTTACACATATACATATGTCTGTTATTCCTGAAATCCTTTTCCCATGTACCTTATGACAGAATGTTGAGTAGTCTTCTCTTGGTATTCTGTAGGTCTTTGGTCATTATATATGTCACCTGTGTTTGTATATGTCTGTTAAACCCAATATAATAATGAAACCAATCCTCACACCTTTCCATTGGTGAACCATAAGTTTGTTGAATGAATCTGTGATTGCCCTTCTCCGTGGAAATATCTGCCCTGGTATCCATTTTTTGGTCACACCTATAAGAGATATGATATGATATGTGTCTTTCACTTTCTGACTTACTACAAGTCACGTGATTACCTCTAGACACACCTACGGTGCTGCAAATGGCATTGTGTCCTTTTATTCCTTGGCTTCTATTCTGCCTTAGCGAGTTCCATTTTCAACAATGTGATTCCCTGAGGGCTGAGGATTAGCTGACCTGGGTAGCCTGACCCTGCCGGCCGGCCCTCCCCAGGTGTGCCTGGGTTGAGGTCAATATAAACAGCGCTGCAGGCAGCAATAGCCCCTGAAGCTGTGCCTGACTCCATATTCTCTGCCCCATCAGCAGTCTCGGGTCTGTGCTGATGGGAGGGAGTGAGGGGCCACGGCTTTGTGGGTGGCCCGGTGTGAGTGGGTCTCTGCTGGACTTTCTGCAGGAGTTGCCAGGCTGCCACCTGTAAAGAAGAGGATGTGTCACCCATACCATCCACTGGAATTTCTGTCCGGACAGAGGTGAGGAAGGAAAAAAGCAGTGGGGGCCGGGACAGGAGGGGTATTTCAGGCAGGGCAATGGAAAGTTTCCAGAAGAGCGCCCAGGGCCAGTACCATCCTGGCTGGCCTGCAGGCACCAAGTTGGCCTGCGTGCTGTCACTGGTGTGGCTCCACGGCCCTTCCTCTAGGCTTTCAAGCCCTTGTACATATTCAGGTGTTTTACCTGGGAAGGGTGGGAAAAGTTCAACAGCAGCT
Organism: Hyperoodon ampullatus; assembly: GCF_949752795.1. Classification (NCBI taxonomy): domain Eukaryota; kingdom Metazoa; phylum Chordata; class Mammalia; order Artiodactyla; family Ziphiidae; genus Hyperoodon; species Hyperoodon ampullatus. The sequence goes on along the minus strand of NW_027640834.1, from coordinate 42,216 downwards.
GGCCTGGGGCTCAGCTCACGGTTACTCACAGATGCCTCGGCATGGCCCCCGGCTTTGCAATGAGGACGCTCCTTGCGTAGGAGTGGGCTGCTGGCTCTATGGGAGATGATTCCCCACCTCTGACCAATTTCAGAATTGTTTACCAATGGAGCAAGTGCCCTGATTGTGTTTTCCTCTGTCTAACTCGTGGGTTCAGGTTTTTTTTTTCTTTTTTTGTTCAAGTTAGATTTTATTCCTCTTTTATGTATTTATAGATATAAGCATGGAAATAATTCATTCATATAAATACATCTGAGTGAAGGGAAGAACTTTTTTCTGTTTTATTTTTAAATTTTATTTTTTAAAATTTTGAAATTTAATTTTATTTATTTTTTTATACAGCAGTTTATTATTAGTTCTGTATTTTATGCATATACATGTATACAGGTCAATCCCAATCTCCCAACTCATCCTAACACCACCTCCCCATGGCTTCCCACACTTGGTGTCCATATGTGTGTTCTCTACCTCTGTGTCTCTATTTCTTCCCTGCAAACCAGTTCATCTGTACCATTTTTCTAGGTTCCACATATATGCATTAATATACAATATTTGTTTGTCTCTTTCTGACTTACTTCATCCTGTATGACAGTCTCTAGATCCATCGACGTCTCTACAAATGACCCAGTTTCATTCCTTCTTATGGCTGAGTAATATTCCATTTTATATATGTACCACATCTTTATCCATTCGTCTGTCTGTGGGTATTTAGGTTGCTTCCATTACCTGGCTATCGTAAATAGTGCTGAAATGAGCATTGTGGTGAATGTGCCTTTTTGATTTATGGTTTTCTCTGGGTATACGCCCAGAAGTGGGATTGCTGGATCATATGGTAATTCTATTTCTAGTTTTTTAAGGAAACTCCATACTGTTCTCCATCGTGACTGTATCAATTTACATTTCCACCACTAGTAGGAAGAGGGATCCTTTTGTCCACACCCGCCCCAGAATTCGTTGTTTGTAGATTTTCTGATGATGCCAATTGTAACAGGTGTGAGGTGATACCTCATTGTAGTTTTGATTTGCATTTCTCTAATAATTAGTGATTTTGAGCAGATTTTCATGTGCGTCTTGGCCATCTCTGTGTCTTCTTTGGAGAAACGTCTCTTTAGATCTTCTGCCCATTTTTGTATTGGGTTGTTTGTTTTTTTAATATTAAGCTGCATGAGCTCTTTATATATATTGGAGATTAATCTTTTGTCCATTGATTCGTTTGCAAATATTTTCGCCCATTCTGAGGGATGCTTTTTGCCATTCCCGTTTTTTTAACAACAAAAGAAAGAAAGAAAAAGAAGCAGAACACTAATGTGTGTAAAATATGCCTTTTGAAACTGTCGTTTTGAAATATTGACGTCCTTTGAATTTTTTGGTCGATATATGAACCCAGGATTTTTTTTCAGGCCAGGTGTCATTTACAGGCCTGCAATGATTTTGAATATCAACTGACCGTTAGTGCTGGGATTAAAGCTGCTGTTGTGTGAAACGGCCACAAGGTGGCAGCAGGTCTCCCTTACCAAATCTGGTTACTGGGGCAACAGAGCCTCAATGGAAGTCGTGTTCTAGATTGGAATTTAGAATGGAATGTGCCAGGAGAAAGCCCCTCAAGTTTGTCTCACTACTTCTTGTTCGTGTTTTTAATTTAATTTTTATTTTTTTATTACAGCAAATTTGATTACAATGTTTGGCTTGCTGTAGGTGTGGAAGATGTGGTTCTTTTACACATACACATATGTCTGTTCTTCCTAGGATCCTTTTCCCATGTACCTTATGACAGAATGTTGAGTAGTCTTCTCTTGGTATTCTGTAGGTCTTTGGTCATTATATATGTCACCTGTGTTTGTATATGTCTGTTAACCCCAATATCATAATGAAACCAATCCTCACACCTTTCCATTGGTGAACCATAAGTTTGTTGAATGAATCTGTGATTGCCCTTCTCCGTGGAAATATCTGCCCTGGTATCCATTTTTCGGTCACACTATAAGAGATATGATATGATATGTGTCTTTCACTTTCTGACTTACAACCACTCACGTGATTACCTCTAGACACACCTACGGTGCTACAAATGGCATTGTGTCCTTTTATACCTTGGCTTCTATTCTGCCTTAGCGAGGTCCATTTTCAACAATGTGATTCCCTGAGGGCTGAGGATTAGCTGACCTGGTTAGCCTGACCCTGCCGGCCGGCCCTCCCCAGGTGTGCCTGGGTTGAGGTCAATATAAATAGCCCTGCAGGCAGCAATGCCCCTGAAGCTGTGCCTGACTCCATATTCTCTGCCCCGTCAGCAGTCTCGGGGCTGCGCTGGTGGGAGGGAGTGAGGGGCCACGGCTTTGTGGGTGGCCCGGTGTGAGTGGGTCTCTGCTCGACTTTCTGCAGGAGTTGCCAGGCTGCCACCTGTAAAGAAGAGGATGTGTCACCCATACCTTCCACTGGAATTTCTCTCCGGACAGAGGGGAGGAAGCAAAAAAGCAGTGGGGGCCGGGACAGGAGGGGTATCTCAGGCAGGGCAATGGAAAGCTTCCAGAAGAGCGCCCAGGGCCAGGACCATCCTGACTGTCCTGCAGGCACCAAGTTGGCCTGCGTGCTGTCACTGGTGTGGCTCCACAGCCCTTCCTCTAGGATTTCAAGCCCTTGTATATATTCAGGTGTTTTACCTGGGAAGGGTGGGAAAAGTTCAACAGCAGCTGGCCTGGGGCTCAGCTCATGGTTACTCACAGATGCCTCGAGTTCCTTTCACTGACGAAGGTGTTGGTCTTGTCTATTCCATAGTTTGTGTTTGGAACGGTACCTGTGCTTATATCAAACTCTGGTTTTATGCATCACCCCACCTCTCATTCCCCCTTAAGCAGGCATCAGAGTGTTTTCCAAAGGTGAGACTCTGTTCTCTTTCTTAACTGAGTTCAAGTGTAGCCATGTTTACGGGACCTTCATAAGTGATATCTTAATATAAGTTTCTTTTTCTGTGTGACTTATTTCACTTAGAAGCATCATACCTCAATCCACTCATTTTGCTGCTACTGGTCTTATGCCATTCATTGCATAGCTGAGGGATATTCCATCGTACGGAAGTACCACAATTTTTTGAACCATTTTTATATTTCCTGGGATATTTAAGGTGTACCCAAGTTGAGGTCCTTGTAAGCAGTGCAGCCCTAAATTTTGGGGTGGCTCTGTCTTATTGATCTTCAGTTTTCCCAAGGTATATTCCCTATACTGGAAGTGTCATTGGCTCTGTAGCTCTGTTGTTTACTTGTTTTAGGGAACACAATGCACTCCTCCAGAGATGCAGTTGGCAGTTTACATCCCGCCCATCAGCAAAACAAGCCTCCCTGTTCTCCGGGGCCGGTCTTGCCTATCTGGATTTTACACATTTTGTGGATGTCCCTTTTGAAAAGTGGGAAGTGATACTTCGTTGTAGTGCAGATTTGCATTGCCCACTTGCTTGCTTGGCCAAAAAGGGCGTATGCGTTTTCTCCTGAATATATTCAGGAGAAAACGGATATGCCCTTTTTGCTCAAATGCATCATTGTTGAAGTTGTGCCCCTCATCCTGGGCTTTAAAGTCAATTCCAACGTACCACTTGAAATCTGTTTCCTGCTATTCTGCCTAGCTTTCAAGTCCACCTCGTTGCCTTCCCTCAACAGATTTTTGGACTATAGTTGTCTTTATTACTCTGCCGGTTTGTGAATTGCTGTGCCCCTGAGCTCCATTTTTCAACTTGTTTTTTGTGAGCTGACCAAAAGTCCAAAATTGTGGTTCAGGACCTATACTGGTTCCCGGTGGGGTGCTGAGAGTTTGGTTAATTCTTCTTCCTGCTGGGAAATTAGAGTGACATGTTCTCGTCCAAATGCCTTAGAGCTACTCTCTCACTGGTTCTCCCTCTTCCCTTTCATCCTCTGCCAATTTGGCAACTGTGCGAACCAGGAGGTTAAAGGGGCTGTTTCTCCAAGTTGGGAGATTGATAGAAAAGCAGTTGGAAAATCAAACCGGAGCACCAGGAGAGGGACTATTCGTTGAGTTTTAGAAAACTTTCATATTCACAGTGTGTCCATTCTCTATTTTTCCCTTACATGTTATATTTGTAGTAATAGTCCCTTCAAGCTGGAGAGTTGGGAACTATGGAATGCGTGCCATTCATTATTGCTTTAAAGTGTCTACATTTGCTCACTGAATCTCACCAATCCTCTCAGTCCCAAGTGTCTAGCCTTATGCCACATCCAGCTGTCATTGTAGATTGGGTCAGGCTAGGTTTCATCAGAGACCCTGAAGGAATTGTGAAGAATTTTCATTATTGTTTTGTTTTGTATTTGAAATTCCTTTTTATAGTGGGTTTGAGCTGGTTCTCGCTGCCATGTTTATGCCAGTCTAGACACCCTTGATTCCCTTACGCAGACATATCAATAAATAGGTTTTAAGATTCTTACTAGTCAGATATATTCCTCTGCGTGAAATATGGGGTTTTGAGTCCCTTTCACTGAGGAAGGTGTAGGTCTTGTCTATTCCATAGTTAGTTTTTGGAACGGTACCTGTGCTTATATCAAACTCCGGTTTTATGCATCACCCCACCTCTCCTTCCCCCTTAAGCAGGCATAAGAGTGCTTTCTAAGTGTGAGACTCTGTTCTCTTTCCTAACTCAGTTCAAGTGTAGCCATGTTTACAGGATATTTATAAGTGATATCTTATGATAAGTTTCTTTTTCTGTGTGACTTATTTCACTTAGAATCATCGTACCTGAATCCACTCATTTTGCTGCTACTGGTCTTGTGACATTGATTGTATGGCTGACGGATATTCCATCGTATGTAAGTACCACAATTTTTTGAACCATTTTTATCTTTCCTGGGGTATTTATGGTTTACCCACGTTGAGGTTCTTGTAAGCAGTGCAGCCTTAAATATTGGGGTGGCTGAGTCTTATTGATTTTCAGTTTTCCCAAGGTATATTCCCTAGACTGGAAGTGCCCTGGGCTCTGTAGCTCTGTTGTTGACTTGTTTTAGGGAACACAATGAACTCCTCCAGAGAGGCAGATGGCAATTTACATCGCACCCATCAGCATATCAAGGCTCCCTGTTCTCCAGGGCCTGTCTTGACTTTCTGGTTTTTACACATTTTCTGAAAGTCCCTTTTGACTGGTGGGAAGTGATACTTCTTTGTAGTTCAGATTTGCATTGCCCGCTTGCTTGCTTGGCCAAAAAAGGCGTATGCGTTTTCTCCTGAATATATTCAGAGGAAAACGCATACGCATTTTTTGGCCAAGTGCATCATTTTCGAAGTTGTGCCTCTCTTCCTGTGCTTTAAAGGCGATTCCAACGTACCTCTTGAAATCTGTTTCCTGCTATTCTGCCTGGCTTTCAAGTCCGCCTCGTTGCCTACCCTTCACAGATTTTTGGAGGATAGTTATCCTTTATTACTCGGCCAGTTTGTGAATTGCTGTGCCCCTGAGCTCCATTTTTCAACTCGTTTTCTGTGAGATGACCGCAAGTCCAAAATTTTGGTTCAGGACCTATGCTGGTTCCCGGTGGGGGGCTGAGACTTTGGTTACATCTTCTTCCTGCCGGGAAGTTAGAGAGATATGTGCCCGTCCAAATGCCTTACAGCTACTCTCTCATTGGTTCTCCCTCTTCCCTTTCATCCACTGCCAAATTGGAAACCTGTGGGAACCAGGAGGTTAAAGGGACTGTCTCTCCAAGTTGGGAGATTGATAGTAAAGCAGATGGAAAGTCAAACCGGAGCACCAGGAGAGGGAATATTCGTGGAGTTTTAGAAACCTTTAGTATTCACAGTGTGTCCGTTCTCTAGGTTTCCCGTACATGTTATAGCTGTAGTAATATTCCCTTCAACCTGGAGAGTTCGGACCCATGGAATGGGTGCAATGCATTTGTGCTTTAAAGGGTCTGCATTTGCTCACCCAAACTCAGCAATCCTCTCAGTCCCTAGTGTCCAGCCTTATTCCACATCCAGCTGTCTTTGTAGATAGGGCCATTCCAGGTTACATCAGAGACCCTGAAGGAATTGTAAAGAATTTCCCAGTTTTTTTGTTTTTTTTCAAATTCATTTTTATAGTGGGTTTGAGCTGATTCTCGCTGCCATGTTTATGCCAGTCTAGACACACTTGATTCCCTTACGGAGACATAACAATACATAGGTTTTAAGATTCTTACTAGTCAGATATATTCCTCTGCGGGAAATATGGGGTTTTGAGTCCCTTTCACTGAGGAAGGTGTAGGTCTTGACTATTCCATAGTTGGTTTTTAGAACGGTACCTGTGCTTATATCAAACTCTGGTTTTATGCATCACCCCACCTCTCCTTCCCCCTTAAGCAGGCATAAGTGTGTTTTCTAAATGTGATACTCTGTTCTCTTTCCTAACTCAGTTCAAGTGTAGCCATGTTTACAGGATCTTCATAAGTGATATCTTATGAAAGTTTCTTTTTCTGTGTGACTTATTTCACTTAGAATCATCGTACCTGAATCCACCCATTTTGCTGCTACTGGTCTTATGACATTGATTTCATGGCTGAGGGATATTCCATCGTACGTAAGTACCACAATTTTTTGAACCATTTTTATATTTCCTGGGATATTTAAGGTGTACCCAAGTTGAGGTCCTTGTAAGCAGTGCAGCCCTAAATTTTGGAGTGGCTCTGTCTTATTGATTTTCAGTTTTCCCAAGGTATATTCCCTAGACTGGAAGTGCCCTTGGCTCTGTGTCTCTGTTGTTTACTTGTTTTAGGGAACACAATGCCCTCCTCCAGAGAGGCAGTTGGCAATTTACATCCCGCCCATCAGCATAACAAGGCTGCCTGTTCTCCATGGCCTGTCTTGCCTTTCTGGTTTTTACACATTTTGTGGATGTCCCTTTTGACCGGTGGGAAGTGATACTTCTTTGTAGTGCAGATTTGCATTGCCCGCTTGCTTGCTTGGCCAAAAAGGGCGTATGCGTTTTCTCTTGAATATATTCAGGAGAAAACGCATACGCCCTTTGTTGCCAAGTGCATCATTGTCGAAGTTGTGCCCCTCTTCCTGTGCTTTAAAGGCGATTCCAACGTACCTCTTGAAATCTCTTTCCTGCTATTCGGCCTCGCTTTCAAGTCCGCTTCGTTGCCTTCCCTCAACCGATTTTTGGACGATAGTTGTCCTTTATTACTCGGCCAGTTTGTGAATTGCTGTGCCCCTGAGCTCCATTGTTCAACTCGTTTTTTGTGAGCTGACCGCAAGTCCAAAATTTTGGTTCAGGACCTATGCTGGTGTCCAGTGGTGGTTTGAGATTTTGGTTAATTCTTCTTCTTGCCGGGAAAATAGTGTGATATTTGCCCGTCCAAATGCCTAACAGCTACTCTCTCATTGGTTCTCCCTCTTCCCCTTCATCCTCTGCCAAATTGGCAACCTGTGCGAACCAGGAGGTTAAAGGGGCTTTCTCTCCATGTTGGGAGATTGATAGTAAAGCAGATGGAAAGTCAAACCGGAGACCAGGAGAGGGTCTATTCGTTGAGTTTTAGAAACCTTTCGTATTCACAGTGTGTCCGTTCTCTAGGTTTCCCGTACATGTTATAGCTGTAGTAATATTCCCTTCAACCTGGAGAGTTGGGACCCATGGAATGGGTGCCAGGCATTTGTGCTTTAAAGGGTCTGCATTTGCTCACCCAATCTCACCAATCGTCTCAGTCCCAATTGTCCCTCCTTATGCCACATCCAGCTGTCATTGTAGATAGGGTCATTCCAGGTTTCATCAGAGACCCTGAAGGAATTGTAAAGAATTTCCCAGGTTTTTTGTTTTATTTTTGGAATTCCTTTTTATAGTGGGATTGAGCTGATTCACGCTCCCCTGTTTATGCCCGTCTAGACACACTTGATCCCCTTATGGAGACATATCAATACATAGGTTTTAAGATTCTTACTAGTCAGATATATTGCTCTGTGGGAAATATGGGGTTTTGAGTCCCTTTCACTGAGGAAGGTGTATGTCTTGTCTATTCCTTAGCTGGTTTTTGGAACGGTACCTGTGCTTATATCAAAATCCGGTTTTATGCATCACCCAAACTCTCCTTCCCCCTTAGCAGGCATAAGAGTGCTTTCTAAATTTGAGACTCTGTTCTCTTTCCTAACTCAGTTCAAGTGTAGCCAAGTTTACAGGATCTTCATGAGTGATATCTTATGATAATTTCCTTTTTCTGTGTGACTTATTTCACTTAGAATCATCGTACCTGAATCCACCCATTTTGCTGCTGCTGGTCTTATGATATTGATTTAATGGCTGAGGGATATTCCATGTTACGTAAGTACCACAAATTTTTGAACCATTTTTATACTTCCTTGGATATTAAAGTGTACCCAAGTTGAGGTTCTTGTAAGCAGTGCAGCCCTAAATTTCGGGCTGGCCCTGTCTTATTGAGTTTCAGTTTTCCCAAGGTATATTCCCTAGACTGGAAGTGTCCTTGTCTCTGTAGCTCTGCTGTTTACTTGTTTTAGGGAACACAATGCACTCCTCCAGAGAGGCAGTTGGCAATTTACATTCCGCCCATCAGCATAACAAAGCTGCCTGTTCTCCAGGGCCTGTCTTGCCTTTCTGGGTTTTACACATTTTGTGGATGTCCCTTTTGACCGGTGGGAAGTGATACTTCTTTGTAGTGCAGATTTGCATTGCCTGCTTGCTTGCTTAGCCAAAAAGGGTGTATGCGTTTTCTCCTGAATATATTCAGGAGAAAACACATACACCCTTTTTGGCCAAGTGCATCATTGTCGAAGTTGTGCCCCTCTTCCTGTGCTTTAAAGGCGATTCCAACGTACCTCTTGAAATCTGTTTCCTGCTATTCTGCCTCGCTTTCAAGTCCGCCTCGTTGCCTTCCCTCAACAGCTTTCTGGACGATAGTTGTCCTTTATTACTCGGCCTGTTTGTGAATTTCTGTGCCCCTGAGATCCATTTTTCAGCTCGTTTTTTTGTGAGCTGACCGCATGTCCAAAATTTTGGTTCAGGACCTATGATGGTTCCCGGTGGGTGGCTGAGACTTTGGTTAATTCATCTTCCTGCCGGGAAATTCGAGTGATATGTGCCCGTCCAAATGCCTAACAGCTACTCTCTCATTGGTTCTCCCTCTTCCCTTTCATCCTCTGCCAAATTGGCCACCTGTGCGAACCAGGAGGTTCAAGGGGCTGTCTCTCCAAGTTGGGAGGTTGATAGAAAAGAAGATGGCAAGCCAAACCAGAGCACCAGGAGATGGACTATTCGTTGAGTTTTAGAAACCTTTCATATTCACAGTGTGTCTGTTCTCTAGGCTTCCTGTACATGTTATAGCTGTAGTAATATTCCCTTTAACCTGGAGAGTTGGGACCCATGGAATGTGTGCCAGGCATTTGTGATTTAAAGGGTCTGCATTTTCTCTCCCAATCTCACCAATCCTCTCAGACCCAAGTGTCCAGCCTTATGCCACATCCAGCTGTCATTGTAGATAGGGTCATTCCAGGTTTAATCAGAGACCCCGAAGGAAATGTAAAGACTTTCACTGTTTTTTTGTTTTGTTTTTGAAATTCCTTTTTATAGTGGGTTTGAGCTGATTCTCGCTGCCATGTTTATGCCAGTCTAGATACACTGGATTCCCTTACGGAGACATATCAATACATAGGTTTTAAGATTCTTACTAGTCAGATATATTCCTCTGCGGGAAATATGGGATTTTGAGTCCCTTTCACTGAGGAAGGTGTAGGTCTTGTCTATTCCATAGTTGGTTTTTCGAATGGTACCTGTGCTTATATCAAACTCTGGTTTTATGCATCACCCCACCTCTCCTTCCCCCTTAAGCAGGCATAAGAGTGTTTCCTAAATGTGAGACTCTGTTCTCTGTCCTAACTCAGTTCAAGTGTAGCCATGTTTACAGGATCTTCATAAGTGATATCTTATGATAAGTTTCTTTTTCTGTGTGACTTATTTCACTTAGAATCATCGTACCTGAATCCACCCATTTTGCTGCTCCTGGTCTTATGACATTGATTTCATGGCTGAGGGATATACCATCGTACGTAAGTACCACAATTTTTTGAACCATTTTTATATTTCCTGGGATATTTAAGGTGTACCCAAGTTGAGGTCCTTGTAAGCAGTGCAGCCCTAAATTTTGGGGTGGCTCTGTCTTATTGACTTTCAGTTTTTCCAAGGTATATTCCCTAGACTGGAAGTGTCCTTGGCTCTGTAGCTCTGTTCTTTACTTGTTTTAGGGAACACAATGCACTCCTCCAGAGAGGCAGTTGGCAATTTACATCCCGCCCATCAGCATAACAAGGCTCCCTGTTCTCCAGGGCCTGTCTTGCCTTTCTGGTTTTTACACATTTTGTGGATGTCCCTTTTGACCGGTGGGAAGTGATACTTCTTTGTAGTGCAGATTTGCATTGCCCACTTCCTTGCTTGGCCAAAAAGGGCGTATGCGTTTTCTCCTGAATATATTCAGGAGAAAACGCATACGCCCTTTTTGGCCAAGTGCATCATTGTCGAAGTTGTGCCCCTCTTCCTGTGCTTTAAAGGCGATTCCAACGTACCTCTTGAAATCTGTTTCCTGCTATTCTGCCTCGCTTTCAAGTCCGCCTCGTTGCCTTCCCTCAACAGATTTTTGGACGATAGTTGTCCTTTATTACTCGGCCAGTTTGTGAATTGCTGTGCCCCTGAGCTCAATTTTTCAACTCGTTTTTGGTGAGCTGACCGCAAGTCCAAAATTTTTATTCAGGACCTATACTGGTTCCCGGGGGGTGGATGAGACTTTGGTTAATTCTTCTTCCTGCCGGGAAATTAGAGTGATAGGTGCCCGTCCAAATGCCTAACAGCTACTCTCTCATTGGTTCTCCCTCTTCCCTTTCATCCTCTGCCAAATTGGCAACTTGTGCGAACCAGGAGGTTAAAGCGGCTGTCTCTCCAAGTTGGGAGGTTGATAGTAAAGCAGATGGAAACTCAAACCGGAGCACCAGGAGAGGGACTATTCGTTGAGTTTTAGAAACCTTTCGTATTCACAGTGTGTCTGTTCTCTAGGTTTCCTGTACATGTTATGACTGTAGTAATATTCCCTTCAACCTGGAGAGTTGGGTCCCATGGAATGTGTGCCAGGCATTTGTGATTTAAAGGGTCTGAATTTTCTCACAACATCTCACCAATCCTCTCAGACCCAAATGTCCAGCCTTATGCCACATCCAGCTGTCGTTGTAGATAGGGTCATTCCAGGTTTCATCAGAGACCCTGAAGGAATTGTAAAGAATTTCACAGTTTTTTTGTTTTGTTTTTGAAATTCCTTTTTATAGTGGGTTTGAGGTGATTCTCGCTGCCATGTTTATGCTAGTCTAGACACACTTGATTCCCTTATGGAGACATATCAATACATAGGTTTTAAGATTCTTACTAGTCAGATATATTCCTCTGCAGGAACTATGGGGTTTTGAGTCCTTTTCTCTGAGGAAGGTGTAGGTCTTGTCTATTCCATAGTTGGTTTTGGAACGGTACCTGTGCTTATATCAAACTCTGGTTTTATTCATCACCCCACCTCTCCTTCCCCCTTAAGCAGGCATAAGAGTGTTTTCTATATGTGAAACACTGCTCTCTTCCCTAACTCAGTTCAAGTGTAGCCATGTTTACAGGATCTTCATAAGTCATATCTTATGATAAGATTCTTTTTCTGTGTGACTTATTTCACTTAGAATCTTCGTTCCTGAATCCACCCATTTTGCTGCTACTGGTCTTATGACATTGATTTCATGGCTGAGGGATATTCCATCGTACGTAAGTACCACAATTTTTTGAACCATTTTTATATTTCCTGGGATATTTAAGGTGTACCCAAGTTGAGGTCCTTGTAAGCAGTGCAGCCTTAAATTTTGGGGTGGCCCTGTCTTATTGATTTTCAGTTTTCCCAAGGTATATTCCCTAGACTGGAACTGCCCTTGGCTCTGTAGCTCTGTTGTTTACTTGTTTTAGGGAACACAATGCACTCCTCCAGAGAGGCAGTTGGCAATTTATATCCCGCCCATCAGCATAACAAGGCTCCCTGTTCTCCAAGGCATGTCTTGCCTTTCTGCTTTTTACACATTTTGTGGATGTCCCTTTTGACCGGTGGGAAGTGATACTTCTTTGTAGTGCAGATTTGCATTGCCCGCTTGCTTGCTTGGCCACAAAGGGCGTATGCGTTTTCTCCTGAATATATTCAGGAGAAAACGCATACGCCCTTTTTGGCCAAGTGCATCATTGTCGAAGTTGTGCCCGTCTTCCTGTGCTTTAAAGGCAATTCCAACGTACCTCTTGAAATCTGTTTCCTGCTATTCGGCCTCGCTTTCAAGTCCGCCTCATTGCCTTCCCTCAACAGATTTTTGGACGATAGTTGTCCTTTATTACTCGGCCAGTTTGTGAATTGCTGTGCCCCTGAGCTCCATTTTTCAACTCGTTTTTGGTGAGCTGACCGCAAGTCCAAAATTTTGGTTCAGGACCTATACTGGTTCCCGGTGGGTGGCTGAGACTTTGGTTAATTCTTCTTCCTGCCGGGAAATTACAGTGATATGTGCCCGTCCAAATGCCTAACAGCTACTCTCTCATTTGTTCTCCCTCTTCCCTTTCACCCTCTGCCAAATTGGCAACCTGTGCGAACCAGGAGGTTAAAGGGGCTGTCTCTCCAAGTTGGGAGGTTGATAGTAAAGCAGATGGAAAGTCAAACCGGAGCACCAGGAGAGGGACTATTCGTTGAGTTTTAGAAACCTTTCGTATTCACAGTGTGTCCGTTCTCTTGGTTTCCGGTACATGTTATAGCTGTAGTAATATTCCCTTCAACCTGGAGAGATGGGACCCATGGAATGGGTTCCAGGCATTTGTGCTTTAAAGGGTCTTCATTTGCTCACACAATCTCACCAATCGTCTCAGTCCCAAGTGTCCCTCCTTATGCCACATACAGCTGCCATTGTAGATAGGGTCATTCCAGGTTTCATCAGAGACCCTGAAGGAATTGTAAAGATTTACCAGTTTATTTGTTTTGTTTTTGAAATTCCTTTTTATAGTGGGTTTGAGCTGATTCTCGCTGCCATGTTTATGCCAGTCTAGACACACATGATTCCCTTAGAGAGACATATCAATACATAGGTTTTAAGATTCTTACTAGTCAGATATATTCCTCGGCGGAAAATATGGGGTTTTGAGTCCCTTTCACTGAGGAAGGTGTAGGTCTTGTCTATTCCATAGTTGGTTTTTGGAACGGTACCTGTGCTTATATCAAACTCTGGTTTTATGCATCACCCCACCTCTCCTTCCCCCTTAAGGAGGCATAAGATTGTTTTCTAAATGTGAGACACTGTTCCCTTTCCTAACTCAGTTCAAGTGTAGCCATGTTTACAGCATCTTCATAAGTGATATCTTATGATAAGTCTCTTTTTCTGTGTGACTTACTTCACTTAGAATCATCGTACCTGAATCCACCCATTTTGCTGCTACTGGTCTTATGACATTGATTTCATGGCTGAGGGATATTCCATCGTACGTAAGTACCACAATTTTTTGAACCATTTTTATATTTCCTGTGATATTTAAGGTGTACCCAAGTTGAGGTCCTTGTAAGCAGTGCAGCCCTAAATATTGGGGTGGCTCTGTCTTATTGATTTTCAGTTTTCCCAAGGTATATTCCCTAGACTGGAAGTGCCCTTGGCTCTGTAGCTCTGTTCTTTCCTTGTTTTAGGGAATACAGTGTACTCCTCCAGAGAGGCAGTTGGCAATTTACATCCCGCCCATCAGCATAACAAGGCTCCCTGTTCTCCAGGGCCTGTCCTGCCTTTCTGGCTTTTACACATTTTGTGGATGTCCCTTTTGACCGGTGGGAAGTGGTACTTCTTTGTAGTGGAGATTTGCATTGCCCGCTTGCTTGCTTGGCCAAAAAGGGCGTATGCGTTTTCTCTTGAATATATTCAGGAGAAAACGCATACGCCCTTTTTGGCCAAGTGCATCATTGTCGAAGTTGTGCCACTCTTCCTGCGCTGTAAAGGCGATTCCAACGTACCTCTTGAAATCTGTTTCCTGCTATTCTGCCTCGCTTTCAAGTCCGCCTCGTTGCCTTCCCTCAACAGATTTTTGGACGATAGTTGTCCTTTATTACTCGGCCAGTTTGTGAATTGCTGTGCCCCTGAGCTCCATTTTTCAACTCGTTTTTGGTGAGCTGACCGCAAGTCCAAAATTTTGATTCAGGACCTATACTGGTTCCCGGTGGGTGTCTGAGACTTTGGTTAATTCTTCTTCCTGCCGGGAAATTAGAGTGATATGTGCCCGTCCAAATGCCTAACAGCTACTCTCTCATTGGTTCTCCCTCTTCCCTTTCATCCTCTGACAAATTGGCAACCTGTCCGAACCAGGATGTTAAAGTGGCTGTCTCTCCAAGTTGGGAGGATGATAGTAAAGCAGATGGAAAGTCAAACCGGAGCACCAGGAGAAGGAGTATTCTTTGAGTTTTAGAAACCTTTCGTATTCACAGTGTGTCCATTCTCTAGGTTTCCGGTACATATTATAGCTGTAGTAATATTCCCTTCTACCTGGAGAGTTGTGACCCATGGAATGGGTGCCAGGCATTTGTGCTTTAAAGGGTCTGCATTTGCTCACCTAATCTCACCAATCCTCTCAGTCCCAAGTGTCCAGCCTTATGCCACATCCAGCTGTCGATGTAGATAGGGTCATTCCAGGTTTCATCAGAGACCCTGAAGGAATTGTAAAGAATTTCCCAGTTTTTTTGTTTTGTTTTTGAAATTCCTTTTTATAGTGGGTTTGAGCTGATTCTCGCTGCCATGTTTATGCCAGTGTAGACACACTTGATTCCCTTACGGAGACATAGCAGTACATAGGTTTTAAGATTCTTACTAGTCAGATATATTCCTCTGCGGGAAATATGGGGTTTTGAGTCCCTTTCACTGAGGAAGGTGTAGGTCTTGTCTATTCCATAGTTGCTTTTTGGAACGGTACCTGTGCTTATATCAAACTCTGGTTTTATGCATCACACCACCTCTCCTTCCCCCTTAAGCAGGCATAAGAGTGTTTTTTAAATGTGAGACACTGTTCTCTTTCCTAACTCAGTTCAAGTGTAGCCATGTTTACAGGATCTTCATAAGTGATATCTTATGATAAGTTTCTTTTTCTGTGTGACTTATTTCACTTAGAATCATCATACCTGAATCCACCCATTTTGCTGCTACTGGT
Source organism: Hyperoodon ampullatus (assembly GCF_949752795.1). Lineage (NCBI taxonomy): Eukaryota > Metazoa > Chordata > Mammalia > Artiodactyla > Ziphiidae > Hyperoodon > Hyperoodon ampullatus. Next base: position 26,987 of record NW_027640834.1, on the reverse strand, counting down.
CTTATGACATTGATTTCATGGCTGAGGGATATTCCATCGTACGTAAGTACCACAATTTTTTGAACCATTTTTATATTTCCTGGGATATTTAAGGTGTACCCAAGTTGAGGTCCTTGTAAGCAGTGCAGCCCTAAATTTTGGGGTGGCTCTGTCTTATTGATTTTCAGTTTTCCCAAGGTATATTCCCTAGACTGGAAGTGCCCTTGGCTCTGTAGCTCTGTTCTTTACTTGTTTTAGGGAACACAATGCACTCCTCCAGAGAGGCAGTTGGCAATTTACATCCCGCCCATCAGCATAACAAGGCTCCCTGTTCTCCAGGGCCTGTCTTGCCTTTCTGGTTTTTACACATTTTGTGGATGTCCCTTTTGACCGGTGGGAAGTGATACTTCTTTGTGGTGCAGATTTGCATTGCCCGCTTGCTTGCTTGGCCAAAAAGGGCGTATGCGTTTTCCCCTGAATATATTCAGGAGAAAACGCATATGCCCTTTTTGGCCAAGTGCATCATTGTCGAAGTTGTGCCCCTCTTCCCTTGCTTTAAAGGTGATTCCAACGTACCTCTAGAAATCTGTTTCCTGCTATTCTGCCTCGCTTGCAAGTCCGCCTCGTTGCCTTCCCTCAACAGATTTTTGGACGATAGTTGTCCTTTATTACTCGGCCAGTTTGTGAATTGCTGTGCCCCTGAGCTCCATTTTTCAACTCGTTTTTGGTGAGCTGACCGCAAGTCCAAAATTTTTGTTCAGGACCTATACTGGTTCCCGGTGGGTGGCTGAGACTTTGATTAATTCTTCTTCCTGCCGGGAAATTACAGTGATATGTGACCGTCCAAATGCCTAACAGCTACTCTCTCATTGGTTCTCCCTCTTCCCTTTCATCCTCTGCCAAATTGGCAACCTGTGCGAACCAGGAGGTTAAAGGGGCTGTCTCTCCAAGTTGGGAGGTTGATAGTAAAGCAGATGGAAAGTCAAACCGGAGCACCAGGAGAGGGACTATTCGTTGAGTTTTAGAAACCTTTCGTATTCACAGTGTGTCCACTCTCTAGGTTTCCCGTACATGTTATAACTGTAGTAATATTCCCTTCAACCTGGAGAGTTGGGACCCATGGAATGGGTGCCATGCATTATTGCTTTAAAGGGTCTGCATTTGCTCACCCAATCTCACCAATCCTCTCAGTCCCAAGTGTCCAGCCTTATTCCACATCCAGCTGTCGTTGTAGATAGGGTCATTCTAGGTTTTATCAGAGACCCTGAAGGAATTGTAAAGAATTTCCCATTTTTTTTGTTTTGTTTTTGAAATTCCTTTTTATAGTGGGTTTGAGCTGATTCTCGCTGCCATGTTTATGCCAGTCTAGACACACTTGATTCCCTTACGGAGACATATGAATACATAGGTTTTAAGATTCTTTCTCTTCGGATATATTCCTCTGCGGGAAATATGGGGTTTTGAGTCCCTTTCACTGAGGAAGGTGTAGGTCTTGTCTATTCCATAGTTGGTTTTTGGAACGGTACCTGTGCTTATATCAAACTCTGGTTTTATGCATCACCCCACCTCTCCTTCCCCCTTAAGCAGGCATTAGAGTGTTTTCTAAATGTGAGACACAGTTCTCTTTCCTAACTCAGTTCAAGTGTAGCCATGTTTACAGGATCTTCATAAGTGATATCTTATGATAAGTTTCTTTTTCTGTGTGACTTATTTCACTTAGTATCATCGTACCTGAATCCACCCATTTTGCTGCTACTGGTCTTATGACATTGATTTCATGGCTGAGGGATATTCCATCGTACGTAATTACCACAATTTTTTGAACCATTTTTATATTTCCTGGGATATTTAAGGTGTACCCAAGTTGAGGTCCTTGTAAGCAGTGCAGCCCTAAATTTTGGGGTGGCTCTGTCTTATTGATATTCAGTTTTCCCAAGGAATATTCCCTAGACTGGAAGTGCCCTTGGCTCTGTAGCTCTGTTGTTTTTTGTTTTAGGGAACACAATGCACTCCTCCAGAGAGGCAGTTGGCAATTTACATCCCGCCCATCAGCATAACAAGGCTCCCTGTTCTCCAGGGCCTGTCTTGCCTTTCTGGTTTTTACACATTTTGTTGAGGTCCCTTTTGACCGGTGGGAAGTGATACTTCTTTGTAGTGCAGATTTGCATTGCCCGCTTTCTTGCTTGGCCAAAAACGGCGTATGCGTTTTCTCCTGAATATATTCCAGGAAAAAACGCATACGCCCTTTTTGGCCAAGTGCATCATTGTCGAAGTTGTGCCCCTCTTCCTGTGATTTAAAAGGGATTCCAACGTACCTCTTGAAATCTGTTTCCTGCTATTCTGCCTCGCTTTCAAGTCTGCCTCGTTGCCTTACGTCAACAGATTTTTGGACGATAGTTGTCCTTTATTACTCGGCCAGTTTGTGAATTGCTGTGCCCCTGAGCTCCATTTTTCAACTCGTTTTTGGTGAGCTGACCGCAAGTCCAAAATTTTGGTTCAGGACCTATGCTGGTTCCCGGTGGGGGGCAGAGGCTTTGGTTAATTCTTCTTCCTGCCGGAAATTAAAGTGATATGTGCCCGTCCAAATGCCTAACAGCTACTCTCTCATTGGTTCTCCCTCTTCCCTTTCATCCTCTGCCAAATTGGCAACCTGTGCGAACCAGGAGGTTAAAGGGGCTGTCTCTCCAAGTTGGGAGGTTGATAGTAAAGCAGATGGAAAGTCAAACCGGAGCACCAGGAGAGGGACTATTCGTTGAGTTTTAGAAACCTTTCGTATTCACAGTGTGTCCGTTCTCTAGGTTTCCCATACATGTTATAGCTGTAGTAATATTTCCTTCAACCTGGAGAGTTGGTACCCATGGAATGTGTGCCAGGCATTTGTGCTTTAAAGGGTCTGCATTTGCTCACCCAATCTCACCAATCGTCTCAGTCCCAAGTGTCCCTCCTTATGCCACATCCAGCTGTCATTGTAGATAGGGTCATTCCAGGTTTCATCAGAGACCCTGAAGGAATTGAAAAGAATTTCCCAGTTTTTTTGTTTTGTTTTTGAAATTCCTTTTTATAGTGGGTTTGAGCTGATTCTCGCTGCCATGTTTATGCCAGTCTAGACACACTTGATTCCCTTACGGAGACATATCAATACATAGGTTTTAAGATTCTTACTAGTCAGATATATTCCTCTGCGGGAAATATGGGATTTGAGTCCCTTTCACTGCGGAAGGTGTAGGTCTTGTCTATTCTATAGTTGGTTTCTGGAACCGTACCTGTGCTTATATCAAACTCTGGTTTTATGCATCACCCCACCTCTCCTTCCCCCTTAAGCAGGCATAGGAGTGTTTTCTAAATGTGAGACACTGTTCTCTTTCCTAACTCAGTTCAAGTGTAGCCATGTTTACAGGATCTTCATAAGTGATATCTTATGATAAGTTTCTTTTTCTGTGTGACTTATTTCACTTAGAATCATCGTACCTGAATCCACCCATTTTGCTGCTACTGGTCTTATGACATTGATTTCATGGCTGAGGGTTATTCCATCGTACATAAGTACCACAATTTTTTGAACCATTTTTATATTTCCTGGGATATTTAAGGTGTACCCAAGTTGAGGTCCTTGTAAGCAGTGCAGCCCTAAATTTTGGGGTGGCTCTGTCTTATTGATTTTCAGTTTTCCCAAGGTATATTCCCTAGACTGGAAGTGCCCTTGGCTCTGTAGCTCTGATCTTTTCTTGTTTTAGGCAACACAATGCACTCCTCCAGAGAGGCAGTTGGCAATTTACATCCCGCCCATCAGCATAACAAGGCTCCCTGTTCTCCAGGGCCTGTCTTGCCTTTCTGGTTTTTACACATTTTGTGGAGGTCGCTTTTGACTGGTGGGAAGTGGTACTTCTTTGTAGTGCAGATTTGCATTGCCCGCTTGCTTGCTTGGCCAAAAAGTGCGTATGCGTTTTCTCCTGAATATATTCAGGAGAAAACGCATACGCCATTTTTGGCCAAGTGCATCATTGTCGAAGTTGTGCCCCTCTTCCTGTGCTTTAAAGGTGATTCCAACGTACCTCTTGAAATCTGTTTCCTGCTATTCTGCCTCGCTTTCAAGTCCGCCTCGTTGCCTTCCCTCAACAAATTTTTGGACGATAGTTGTCCTTTATTACTCGGCCAGTTTGTGAATTGCTGTGCCCCTGAGCTCCATTTCTCAACTCGTTTTTGGAGAGCTGACCGCAAGTCCAAAATTTTGGTTCAGGACCTATACTGGTTCCCGGTGGGTGGCTGAGACTTTGGTTAATTCTTCTTCCTTCCGGGAAATTACAGTGATATGTGCCCGTCCAAATGCCTAACAGCTACTCTCTCATTGGTTCTACCTCTTCCCTTTCATCCTCTGCCAAATTGGCAACCTGTGTGAACCAGGAGGTTAAAGGGGCTGTCTCTCCAAGTTGGGAGGTTGATAGTAAAGCAGATGGAAAGACAAACCGGAGCACCGGGAGAGGGACTATTTGCTGAGTTTTAGAATCCTTTCGTATTCACAGTGTGTCCGCTCTCTAGTTTTCCCGTACATGTTATAACTGTAGTAATATTCCCTTCAACCTGGAGAGTTGGGACCCATGGAATGGGTGCCATGCATTATTGCTTTAAAGGGTCCGCATTTTCTCACCCAATCTCACCAATCCTCTCAGTCACAAGTGTCCAGCCTTATGCCACATCCAGCTGTCGTTGTAGATAGGGTCATTCCAGGTTTCATCAGAGACCTTGAAGGAATTGTAAAGAATTTCTCAGTTTTTTTGTTTTGTTTTTGAAATTCCTTTTTATAGTGGGTTTGAGGTGATTCTCGCTGCCATGTTTATGCTAGTCTAGACACACTTGATTCCCTTATGGAGACATATCAATACATAGGTTTTAAGATTCTTACTAGTCAGATATATTCCTCTGCAGGAACTATGGGGTTTTGAGTCCTTTTCTCTGAGGAAGGTGTAGGTCTTGTCTATTCCATAGTTGGTTTTGGAACGGTAACTGTGCTTATATCAAACTCTGGTTTTATTCATCACCCCACCTCTCCTTCCCCCTTAAGCAGGCATAAGAGTGTTTTCTATATGTGAAACACTGCTCTCTTCCCTAACTCAGTTCAAGTGTAGCCATGTTTACAGGATCTTCATAAGTGATATCTTATGATAAGATTCTTTTTCTGTGTGACTTATTTCACTTAGAATCTTCGTTCCTGAATCCACCCATTTTGCTGCTACTGGTCTTATGACATTGATTTCATGGCTGAGGGATATTCCATCGTACGTAAGTACCACAATTTTTTGAACCATTTTTATATTTCCTGGGATATTTAAGGTGTACCCAAGTTGAGGTCCTTGTAAGCAGTGCTGCCTTAAATTTTGGTGTGGCCCTGTCTTATTGATTTTCAGTTTTCCCAAGGTATATTCCCTAGACTGGAACTGCCCTTGGCTCTGCAGCTCTGTTGTTTACTTGTTTTAGGGAACACAATGCACTCCTCCAGAGAGGCAGTTGGCAATTTATATCCCGCCCATCAGCATAACAAGGCTCCCTGTTCTCCAGGGCATGTCTTGCCTTTCTGCTTTTTACACATTTTGTGGATGTCCCTTTTGACCGGTGGGAAGTGATACTTCTTTGTAGTGCAGATTTGCATTGCCCGCTTGCTTGCTTGGCCACAAAGGGCGTATGCGTTTTCTCCTGAATATATTCAGGAGAAAACGCATACGCCCTTTTTGGCCAAGTGCATCATTGTCGAAGTTGTGCCCGTCTTCCTGTGCTTTAAAGGCAATTCCAACGTACCTCTTGAAATCTGTTTCCTGCTATTCGGCCTCGCTTTCAAGTCCGCCTCATTGCCTTCCCTCAACAGATTTTTGGACGATAGTTGTCCTTTATTACTCGGCCAGTTTGTGAATTGCTGTGCCCCTGAGCTCCATTTTTCAACTCGTTTTTGGTGAGCTGACCGCAAGTCCAAAATTTTGGTTCAGGACCTATACTGGTTCCCGGTGGGTGGCTGAGACTTTGGTAAATTCTTCTTCCTGCCGGGAAATTACAGTGATATGTGCCCATCCAAATGCCTAACAGCTACTCTCTCATTTGTTCTCCCTCTTCCCTTTCACCCTCTGCCAAATTGGCAACCTGTGCGAACCAGGAGGTTAAAGGGGCTGTCTCTCCAAGTTGGGAGGTTGATAGTAAAGCAGATGGAAAGTCAAACCGGAGCACCAGGAGAGGGACTATTCGTTGAGTTTTAGAAACCTTTCGTATTCACAGTGTGTCCGTTCTCTTGCTTTCCGGTACATGTTATAGCTGTAGTAATATTCCCTTCAACCTGGAGAGATGGGACCCATGGAATGGGTGCCAGGCATTTGTGCTTTAAAGGGTCTTCATTTGCTCACACAATCTCACCAATCGTCTCAGTCCCAAGTGTCCCTCCTTATGCCACATACAGCTGCCATTGTAGATAGGGTCATTCCAGGTTTCATCAGAGACCCTGAAGGAATTGTAAAGATTTCACAGTTTATATGTTTTGTTTTTGAAATTCCTTTTTATAGTGGGTTTGAGCTGATTCTCGCTGCCCTGTTTATGCCAGTCTAGACACACATGATTCCCTTAGAGAGACATATCAATACATAGGTTTTAAGATTCTTACTAGTCAGATATATTCCTCGGCGGAAAATATGGGGTTTTGAGTCCCTTTCACTGAGGAAGGTGTAGGTCTTGTCTATTCCATAGTTGGTTTTTGGAACGGTACCTGTGCTTATATCAAACTCTTGTTTTATGCATCACCCCACCTCTCCTTCCCCCTTAAGCAGGCATAAGAGTGTTTTCTAAATGTGAGACACTGTTCTCTTTCCTAACTCAGTTCAAGTGTAGCCATGTTTACAGCATCTTCATAAGTGATATCTTATGATAAGTCTCTTTTTCTGTGTGACTTACTTCACTTAGAATCATCGTACCTGAATCCACCCATTTTGCTGCTACTGGTCTTATGACATTGATTTCATGGCTGAGGGATATTCCATCGTACGTAAGTACCACAATTTTTTGAACCATTTTTATATTTCCTGTGATATTTAAGGTGTACCCAAGTTCAGGTCCTTGTAAGCAGTGCAGCCCTAAATATTGGGGTGGTTCTGTCTTATTGATTTTCAATTTTCCCAAGGTATATTCCCTAGACTGGAAGTGCCCTTGGCTCTGTAGCTCTGTTCTTTCCTTGTTTTAGGGAACACAATGTACTCCTCCAGAGAGGCAGTTGGCAATTTACATCCCGCCCATCAGCATAACAAGGCTCCCTGTTCTCCAGGGCCTGTCCTGCCTTTCTGGCTTTTACACATTTTGTGGATGTCCCTTTTGACCGGTGGGAAGTGATACTTCTTTGTAGTGCAGATTTGCATTGCCCGCTTGCTTGCTTGGCCAAAAAGGGCGTATGCGTTTTCTCTTGAATATATTCAGGAGAAAACGCATACGCCCTTTTTGGCCAAGTGCATCATTGTCGAAGTTGTGCCACTCTTCCTGCGCTGTAAAGGCGATTCCAACGTACCTCTTGAAATCTGTTTCCTGCTATTCTGCCACGCTTTCAAGTCCGCCTCGTTGCCTTCCCTCAACAGATTTTTGGACGATAGTTGTCCTTTATTACTCGGCCAGTTTGTGAATTGCTGTGCCCCTGAGCTCCATTTTTCAACTCGTTTTTGGTGAGCTGACCGCAAGTCCAAAATTTTGATTCAGGACCTATACTGGTTCCCGGTGGGTGTCTGAGACTTTGGTTAATTCTTCTTCCTGCCGGGAAATTAGAGTGATATGTGCCCGTCCAAATGCCTAACAGCTACTCTCTCATTGGTTCTCCCTCTTCCCTTTCATCCTCTGACAAATTGGCAACCTGTGCGAACCAGGATGTTAAAGTGGCTGTCTCTCCAAGTTGGGAGGATGATAGTAAAGCAGATGGAAAGTCAAACCGGAGCACCAGGAGAAGGAGTATTCTTTGAGTTTTAGAAACCTTTCGTATTCACAGTGTGTCCATTCTCTAGGTTTCCGGTACATGTTATAGCTGTAGTAATATTCCCTTCTACCTGGAGAGTTGTGACCCATGGAATGGGTGCCAGGCATTTGTGCTTTAAAGGGTCTGCATTTGCTCACCTAATCTCACCAATCCTCTCAGTCCCAAGTGTCCAGCCTTATGCCACATCCAGCTGTCGATGTAGATAGGGTCATTCCAGGTTTCATCAGAGACCCTGAAGGAATTGTAAAGAATTTCCCAGTTTTTTTGTTTTGTTTTTGAAATTCCTTTTTATAGTGGGTTTGAGCTGATTCTCGCTGCCATGTTTATGCCAGTGTACACACACTTGATTCCCTTACGGAGACATAGCAGTACATAGGTTTTAAGATTCTTACTAGTCAGATATATTCCTCTGCGGGAAATATGGGGTTTTGAGTCCCTTTCACTGAGGAAGGTGTAGGTCTTGTCTATTCCATAGTTGCTTTTTGGAACGGTACCTGTGCTTATATCAAACTCTGGTTTTATGCATCACACCACCTCTCCTTCCCCCTTAAGCAGGCATAAGAGTGTTTTTTAAATGTGAGACACTGTTCTCTTTCCTAACTCAGTTCAAGTGTAGCCATGTTTACAGGATCTTCATAAGTGATATCTTATGATAAGTTTCTTTTTCTGTGTGACTTATTTCACTTAGAATCATCATACCTGAATCCACCCATTTTGCTGCTACTGGTCTTATGACATTGATTTAATGGCTGAGGGATATTCCATCGTACGTAAGTACCACAATTTTTTGAACCATTTTTATATTTCCTGGGATATTTAAGGTGTACCCAAGTTGAGGTCCTTGTAAGCAGTGCAGCCCTAAATTTTGGGGTGGCTCTGTCTTATTGATTTTCAGTTTTCCCAAGGTATATTCCCTAGACTGGAAGTGCCCTTGGCTCTGTAGCTCTGTTCTTTACTTGTTTTAGGGAACACAATGCACTCCTCCAGAGAGGCAGTTGGCAATTTACATCCCGCCCATCAGCATAACAAGGCTCCCTGTTCTCCAGGGCCTGTCTTGCCTTTCTGGTTTTTACACATTTTGTGGATGTCCCTATTGACCGGTGGGATGTGATACTTCTTTGTGGTGCAGATTTGCATTGCCCGCTTGCTTGCTTGGCCAAAAAGGGCGTATGCGTTTTCCCCTGAATATATTCAGGAGAAAACGCATATGCCCTTTTTGGCCAAGTGCATCATTGTCGAAGTTGTGCCCCTCTTCCCTTGCTTTAAAGGTGATTCCAACGTACCTCTAGAAATCTGTTTCCTGCTATTCTGCCTCGCTTGCAAGTCCGCCTCGTTGCCTTCCCTCAACAGATTTTTGGACGATAGTTGTCCTTTATTACTCAGCCAGTTTGTGAATTGCTGTGCCCCTGAGCTCCATTTTTCAACTCGTTTTTGGTGAGCTGACCGCAAGTCCAAAATTTTTGTTCAGGACCTATACTGGTTCCCGGTGGGTGGCTGAGACTTTGATTAATTCTTCTTCCTGCCGGGAAATTACAGTGATATGTGACCGTCCAAATGCCTAACAGCTACTCTCTCATTGGTTCTCCCTCTTCCCTTTCATCCTCTGCCAAATTGGCAACCTGTGCGAACCAGGAGGTTAAAGGGGCTGTCTCTCCAAGTTGGGAGGTTGATAGTAAAGCAGATGGAAAGTCAAACCGGAGCACCAGGAGAGGGACTATTCGTTGAGTTTTAGAAACCTTTCGTATTCACAGTGTGTCCACTCTCTAGGTTTCCCGTACATGTTATAACTGTAGTAATATTCCCTTCAACCTGGAGAGTTGGGACCCATGGAATGGGTGCCATGCATTATTGCTTTAAAGGGTCTGCATTTGCTCACCCAATCTCACCAATCCTCTCAGTCCCAAGTGTCCAGCCTTATTCCACATCCAGCTGTCGTTGTAGATAGGTCATTCTAGGTTTTATCAGAGACCCTGAAGGAATTGTAAAGAATTTCCCATTTTTTTTGTTTTGTTTTTGAAATTCCTTTTTATAGTGGGTTTGAGCTGATTCTCGCTGCCATGTTTATGCCAGTCTAGACACACTTGATTCCCTTACGGAGACATATGAATACATAGGTTTTAAGATTCTTACTCTTCAGATATATTCCTCTGCGGGAAATATGGGGTTTTGAGTCCCTTTCACTGAGGAAGGTGTAGGTCTTGTCTATTCCATAGTTGGTTTTTGGAACGGTACCTGTGCTTATATCAAACTCTGGTTTTATGCATCACCCCACCTCTCCTTCCCCCTTAAGCAGGCATAAGAGTGTTTTCTAAATGTGAGACACAGTTCTCTTTCCTAACTCAGTTCAAGTGTAGCCATTTTTACAGGATCTTCATAAGTGATATCTTATGATAAGTTTCTTTTTCTGTGTGACTTATTTCACTTAGTATCATCGTACCTGAATCCACCCATTTTGCTGCTACTGGTCTTATGACATTGATTTCATGGCTGAGGGATATTCCATCGTACGTAATTACCACAATTTTTTGAACCATTTTTATATTTCCTGGGATATTTAAGGTGTACCCAAGTTGAGGTCCTTGTAAGCAGTGCAGCCCTAAATTTTGGGGTGGCTCTGTCTTATTGATATTCAGTTTTCCCAAGGAATATTCCCTAGACTGGAAGTGCCCTTGGCTCTGTAGCTCTGTTGTTTTTTGTTTTAGGGAACACAATGCACTCCTCCAGAGAGGCAGTTGGCAATTTACATCCCGCCCATCAGCATAACAAGGCTCCCTGCTCTCCAGGGCCTGTCTTGCCTTTCTGGTTTTTACACATTTTGTTGAGGTCCCTTTTGACCAGTGGGAAGTGATACTTCTTTGTAGTGCAGATTTGCATTGCCCGCTTGCTTGCTTGGCCAAAAACGGCGTATGCGTTTTCTCCTGAATATATTCCAGGAGAAAACGCATACGCCCTTTTTGGCCAAGTGCATCATTGTCGAAGTTGTGCCCCTCTTCCTGTGATTTAAAGGGGATTCCAACGTACCTCTTGAAATCTGTTTCCTGCTATTCTGCCTCGCTTTCAAGTCTGCCTCGTTGCCTTCCGTCAACAGATTTTTGGACGATAGTTGTCCTTTATTACTCGGCCAGTTTGTGAATTGCTGTGCCCCTGAGCTCCATTTTTCAACTCGTTTTTGGTGAGCTGACCGCAAGTCCAAAATTTTGGTTCAGGACCTATGCTGGTTCCCGGTGGGGGGCAGAGGCTTTGGTTAATTCTTCTTCCTGCTGGAAATTAAAGTGATATGTGCCCGTCCAAATGCCTAACAGCTACTCTCTCATTGGTTCTCCCTCTTCCCTTTCATCCTCTGCCAAATTGGCAACCTGTGCGAACCAGGAGGTTAAAGGGGCTGTCTCTCCAAGTTGGGAGGTTGATAGTAAAGCAGATGGAAAGTCAAACCGGAGCACCAGGAGAGGGACTATTCGTTGAGTTTTAGAAACCTTTCGTATTCACAGTGTGTCCGTTCTCTAGGTTTCCCATACATGTTATAGCTGTAGTAGTATTTCCTTCAACCTGGAGAGTTGGTACCCATGGAATGTGTGCCAGGCATTTGTGCTTTAAAGGGTCTGCATTTGCTCACCCAATCTCACCAATCGTCTCAGTCCCAAGTGTCCCTCCTTATGCCACATCCAGCTGTCATTGTAGATAGGGTCATTCCAGGTTTCATCAGAGACCCTGAAGGAATTGAAAAGAATTTCCCAGTTTTTTTGTTTTGTTTTTGAAATTCCTTTTTATAGTGGGTTTGAGCTGATTCTCGCTGCCATGTTTATGCCAGTCTAGACACACTTGATTCCCTTACGGAGACATATCAATACATAGGTTTTAAGATTCTTACTAGTCAGATATATTCCTCTGCGGGAAATATGGGATTTGAGTCCCTTTCACTGCGGAAGGTGTAGGTCTTGTCTATTCTATAGTTGGTTTCTGGAACCGTACCTGTGCTTATATCAAACTCTGGTTTTATGCATCACACCACCTCTCCTTCCCCCTTAAGCAGGCATAGGAGTGTTTTCTAAATGTGAGACACTGTTCTCTTTCCTAACTCAGTTCAAGTGTAGCCATGTTTACAGGATCTTCATAAGTGATATCTTATGATAAGTTTCTTTTTCTGTGTGACTTATTTCACTTAGAATCATCGTACCTGAATCCACCCATTTTGCTGCTACTGGTCTTATGACATTGATTTCATGGCTGAGGGTTATTCCATCGTACATAAGTACCACAATTTTTTGAACCATTTTTATATTTCCTGGGATATTTAAGGTGTACCCAAGTTGAGGTCCTTGTAAGCAGTGCAGCCCTAAATTTTGGGGTGGCTCTGTCTTATTGATTTTCAGTTTTCCCAAGGTATATTCCCTAGACTGGAAGTGCCCTTGGCTCTGTAGCTCTGATCTTTTCTTGTTTTAGGCAACACAATGCACTCCTCCAGAGAGGCAGTTGGCAATTTACATCCCGCCCATCAGCATAACAAGGCTCCCTGTTCTCCAGGGCCTGTCTTGCCTTTCTGGTTTTTACACATTTTGTGGAGGTCGCTTTTGACCGGTGGGAAGTGGTACTTCTTTGTAGTGCAGATTTGCATTGCCCGCTTGCTTGCTTGGCCAAAAAGTGCGTATGCGTTTTCTCCTGAATATATTCAGGAGAAAACGCATACGCCATTTTTGGCCAAGTGCATCATTGTCGAAGTTGTGCCCCTCTTCCTGTGCTTTAAAGGTGATTCCAACGTACCTCTTGAAATCTGTTTCCTGCTATTCTGCCTCGCTTTCAAGTCCGCCTCGTTGCCTTCCCTCAACAAATTTTTGGACGATAGTTGTCCTTTATTACTCGGCCAGTTTGTGAATTGCTGTGCCCCTGAGCTCCATTTCTCAACTCGTTTTTGGAGAGCTGACCGCAAGTCCAAAATTTTGGTTCAGGACCTATACTGGTTCCCGGTGGGTGGCTGAGACTTTGGTTAATTCTTCTTCCTTCCGGGAAATTACAGTGATATGTGCCCGTCCAAATGCCTAACAGCTACTCTCTCATTGGTTCTCCCTCTTCCCTTTCATCCTCTGCCAAATTGGCAACCTGTGTGAACCAGGAGGTTAAAGGGGCTGTCTCTCCAAGTTGGGAGGTTGATAGTAAAGCAGATGGAAAGACAAACTGGAGCACCGGGAGAGGGACTATTCGTTGAGTTTTAGAATCCTTTCGTATTCACAGTGTGTCCGCTCTCTAGGTTTCCCGTACATGTTATAACTGTAGTAATATTCCCTTCAACCTGGAGAGTTGGGACCCATGGAATGGGTGCCATGCATTATTGCTTTAAAGGGTCCGCATTTTCTCACCCAATCTCACCAATCCTGTCAGTCACAAGTGTCCAGCCTTATGCCACATCCAGCTGTCGTTGTAGATAGGGTCATTCCAGGTTTCATCAGAGACCCTGAAGGAATTGTAAAGAATTTCCCACGTTTTTTGTTTTGTTTTTAAATTCCTTTTTATAGTGGGTTTGAGCTGATTCTCGCTGCCATGTTTATGCCAGTCTAGACACACTTGATTCCCTTACGGAGACATATCAATACATAGGTTTTAAGATTCTTACTAGTCAGATATATTCCTCTGCGGGAAATATGGGGTTTTGAGTCCCTTTCACTGAGGAACGTGTAGGTCTTGTCTATTCCATAGTTGGTTTTTGGAACGGTACCTGTGCTTATATCAAACTCTGGTTTTATGCATCACCCCACCTCTCCTTCCCCCTTAAGCAGGCATAAGAGTGTTTTCTAAATGTGAGACACAGTTCTCTTTCCTAACTCAGTTCAAGTGTAGCCATGTTTACAGGATCTTCATAAGTGATATCTTATGATAAGTTTATTTTTCTGTGTGACTTATTTCACTTAGAATCATCGTACCTGAATCCACCCATTTTGCTGCTACTGGTCTTATGACATTGATTTCATGGCTGAGGGATATTCCATCGTACGTAAGTACCACAATTTTTTGAACCATTTTTATATTTCCTGGGATATTTAAGGTGTACCCAAGTTGAGGTCCTTGTAAGCAGTGCAGCCCTAAATTTTGGGGTGGCTCTGTCTTATTGATTTTCAGTTTTCCCAAGGAATATTCCCTAGACTGGAAGTGCCCTTGGCTCTGTAGCTCTGTTGTTTACTTCTTTTAGGGAACACAATGCACTCCTCCAGAGAGAAAGTTGGCAATTTACATCCCACCCATCAGCATAACAAGGCACCCTCTTCTCCAGAGCCTGTCTTGTCTTTCTCGTTTTTACACATTTTATGGATGTCCCTTTTGACCGGTGGGAAGTGATACTTCTTTGTAGTGCAGATTTGCATTGCCCAATTACTTGCTTGGCCAAAAAGGGCATATGCGTTCTCTCCTGAATATATTCAGGAGAAAACGCATATGCCCTTTTTGGCCAAGTGCATCATTGTCGAAGTTGTGCCCCTCTTCCTGTGCTTTAAAGGCGATTCCAACGTACCTCTTGAAATCTGTTTCCTGCTATTCTGCCTTGCTTTCAAGTCTGCCTCGTTGCCTTCCCTCAACAGATTTTTGGACGATAGTTGTCCTTTATTACTCGGCCAGTTTGTGAATTGCTGTGCCCCTGAGCTACATTTTTCAACTCGTTTTTGCAGAGCTGACCGCAAGTCCAAAATTTTGGTTCAGGACCTATACTGGTTCCCGGTGGGTGGCTGAGACTTTGGTTAATTCTTCTTCCTGTCGAGAAATTACAGTGATATGTGCCCGTCAAAATGCCTAACAGCTACTTTCTCATTGGTTCTCCCTCTTCCCTTTCATCCTCTGACAAATTGGCAACCTGTGAGAACCAGGAGGTTAAAGGGGCTATCTCTCCAAGTTGGGAGGTTGATAGTAAAGCAGATGGAAAGTCAAACCGGAGCACCAGGAGAGGGACTATTCGTTGAGTTTTAGAAACCTTTCGTATTCACAGTGTGTCCACTCTCTAGGTTTCCCGTACATGTTATAACTGTAGTAATATTCCCTTCAACCTGGAGAGTTGGGACCCATGGAATGGGTGCCATGCATTATTGCTTTAAAGGGTCTGCATTTGCTCACCCAATCTCACCAATCCTCTCAGTCCCAAGTGTCCAGCCTTATGCCACATCCAGCTGTCGTTGTAGATAGGGTCATTCCAGGTTTCATCAGAGACCCTGAAGGAATTGTAAAGAATTTCCCAGTTTTTTTGTTTTGTTTTTGAAATTCCTTTTTATAGTGGGTTTGAGCTGATTCTCGCTGCCATGTTTATGCCAGTCTAGACACACTTGATTCCCTTACGGAGACATATCAATACATAGGTTTTAAGATTCTTACTAGTCAGATATATTCCTCTGCGGGAAATATGGGCTTTGAGTCCCTTTCACTGAGGAAGGTGTAGGTCTTGTCTATACCATAGTTGGTTTTTGGAACGGTACCTGTGCTTATATCAAACTCTGGTTTTATGCATCACCCCACCTCTTCTTCCCCCTTAAGCAGGCATAAGAGTCTTTTCTAAATGTGAGACACAGTTCTCTTTCCTAACGCAGTTCAAGTGTAGCCATGTTTACAGGATCTTCATAAGTGATATCTTATGATAAGTTTCTTTTTCTGTGTGACTTATTTCACTTAGAATCATCGTACCTGAATCCACCCATTTTGCTGCTACTGGTCTTATGACATTGATTTCATGGCTGAGGGATATTCCATCGTATGTAAGTACCACAATTTTTTGAACCATTTTTATATTTCCTGGGATATTTAAGGTGTACCCAAGTTGAGGTCCTTGTAAGCAGTGCAGCCCTAACTTTTGGGGTGGCTCTGTCTTATTGATTTTCAGTTTTCCCAAGGTATATTCCCTAGACTGGAAGTGCCCTTGGCTCTGTAGCTCTGTTCTTTACTTGTTTTAGGGAACACAATGCACTCCTCCAGAGAGGCAGTTAGCAATTTACATCCCGCCCATCAGCATAAGAAGGCTCCTTGTTGTCCAGGGCCTGTCTTGCCTTTCTGGTTTTTACACATTTTGTGGATGTCCCTTTTGACCAGTGGGAAGTGATACTTCTTTGTAGTGCAGATTTGCATTGCCCGCTTGCTTGCTTGGCCAAAAAGGGCGTATGCGTTTTCTCTTGAATATATTCAGGAGAAAACGCATACGCCCTTTTTGGCCAAGTGCATCATTGTCGAAGTTGTGCCCCTCTTCCTGTGCTTTAAAGGCGATTCCAACGTACCTCTTGAAATCTGTTTCCTGCTATTCTTCCTCGCTTTCAAGTCCGCCTCGTTGCCTTCCCTCAACAGATTTTTGGACGATAGTTGTCCTTTATTACTCGGCCAGTTTGTGAATTGCTGTGCCCCTGAGCTCCATTTTTCAACTCGTTTTGGGAGAGCTGACCGCAAGTCCAAAATTTTGGTTCAGGACCTATACTGGTTCCCGGTGGGTGGCTGAGACTTTGGTTAATTCTTCTTCCTTCCGGGAAATTACAGTGATATGTGCCCGTCCAAATGCCTAACAGCTACTCTCTCATTGGTTCTCCCTCTTCCCTTTCATCCTCTGCCAAATTGGCAACCTGTGTGAACCAGGAGGTTAAAGGGGCTGTCTCTCCAAGTTGGGAGGATGATAGTAAAGCAGAAGGAAAGTCAAACCGGAGCACCAGGAGAGGGAGTATTCTTTGAGTTTTAGAAACCTTTCGTATTCACAGTGTGTCCATTCTATAGGTTTCCGGTACATGTTATAGCTGTAGTAATATTCCCTTCTACCTGGAGAGTTGGGACCCATGGAATGGGTGCCAGGCATTTGTGCTTTAAAGGGTCTGCATTTGCTCACCTATTCTCACCAATCCTCTCAGTCCCAAGTGTCCAGCCTTATGCCACATCCAGCTGTCGATGTAGATAGGTTCATTCCAGGTTTCATCAGAGACCCTGAAGGAATTGTAAAGAATTTCCCAGTTTTTTTGTTTTGTTTTTGAAATTCCTTTTTATAGTGGGTTTGAGCTGATTCTCGCTGCCATGTTTATGCCAGTGTACACACACTTGATTCCCTTACGGAGACATAGCAGTACATAGGTTTTAAGATTCTTACTAGTTAGATATATTCCTCTGCGGGAAATATGGGGTTTTGAGTCCCTTTCACTGAGGAAGGTGTAGGTCTTGTCTATTCCATAGTTGCTTTTTGGAACGGTACCTGTGCTTATATCAAACTCTGGTTTTATGCATCACACCACCTCTCCTTCCCCCTTAAGCAGGCATAAGAGTGTTTTTTAAATGTGAGACACTGTTCTCTTTCCTAACTCAGTTCAAGTGTAGCCATGTTTACAGGATCTTCATAAGTGATATCTTATGATAAGTTTCTTTTTCTGTGTGACTTATTTCACTTAGAATCATCATACCTGAATCCACCCATTTTGCTGCTACTGGGCTTATGACATTGATTTCATGGCTGAGGGATATTCCATCGTACGTAAGTACCACAATTTTTTGAACCATTTTTATATTTCCTGGGATATTTAAGGTGTACCCAAGTTGAGGTCCTTGTAAGCAGTGCAGCCCTAAATTTTGGGGTGGCTCTGTCTTATTGATTTTCAGTTTTCCCAAGGTATATTCCCTAGACTGGAAGTGCCCTTGGCTCTGTAGCTCTGTTCTTTACTTGTTTTAGGGAACACAATGCACTCCTCCAGAGAGCCAGTTAGCAATTTACATCCCGCCCATCAGCATAACAAGGCTCCCTGTTCTCCAGGGCCTGTCTTGCCTTTCTGGTTTTTACACATTTTGTGGATGTCCCTATTGACCGGTGGGAAGTGATACTTCTTTGTGGTGCAGATTTGCATTGCCCGCTTGCTTGCTTGGCCAAAAAGGGCATATGCGTTTTCCCCTGAATATATTCAGGAGAAAACGCATACGCCCTTTTTGGCCAAGTGCATCATTGTCGAAGTTGTGCCCCTCTTCCTGTGCTTTAAAGGCGATTCCAACGTACCTCTTGAAATCTGTTTCCTGCTATTCTGCCTCGCTTTCAAGTCTGCCTCGTTGCCTTCCCTCAACAGATTTTTGGACGATAGTTGTCCTTTATTACTCGGCCAGTTTGTGAATTGCTGTGCCCCTGAGCTCCATTTTTCAACTCGTTTTTGGAGAGCTGACCGCAAGTCCAAAATTTTGGTTCAGGACCTATACTGGTTCCCGGTGGGTGGCTGAGACTTTGGTTAATTCTTCTTCCTGTCGGGAAATTACAGTGATATGTGCCCGTCCAAATGCCTAACAGCTACTCTCTCATTGGTTCTCCCTATTCCCTTTCACCCTCTGACAAATTGGCAACCTGTGCGAACCAGGAGGTTAAAGGGGCTGTCTCTCCAAGTTGGGAGGTTGATAGTAAAGCAGATGGAAAGTCAAACCGGAGCACCAGGAGAGGGACTATTCGTTGAGTTTTAGAAACCTTTCGTATTCACAGTGTGTCCACTCTCTAGGTTTCCCGTACATGTTATAACTGTAGTAATATTCCCTTCAACCTGGAGAGTTGGGACCCATGGAATGGGTGCCATGCATTATTGCTTTAAAGGGTCTGCATTTGCTCACCCAATCTCACCAATCCTCTCAGTCCCAAGTGTCCAGCCTTATGCCACATCCAGCTGTCGTTGTAGATAGGGTCATTCCAGGTTTCATCAGAGACCCTGAAGGAATTGTAAAGAATTTCCCAGTTTTTATGTTTTGTTTTTGAAATTCCTTTTTATAGTGGGTTTGAGCTGATTCTCGCTGCCATGTTTATGCCAGTCTAGACACACTTGATTCCCTTACGGAGACATATCAATACATAGGTTTTAAGATTCTTACTAGTCAGATATATTCCTCTGCGGAAAATATGGGGTTTTGAGTCCCTTTCACTGAGGAAGGTGTAGGTCTTGTCTATACCATAGTTGGTTTTTGGAACGGTACCTGTGCTTATATCAAACTCTGGTTTTATGCATCACCCCACCTCTCCTTCCCCCTTAAGCAGGCATAAGAGTCTTTTCTAAATGTGAGACACAGTTCTCTTTCCTAACTCAGTTCAAGTGTAGCCATGTTTACAGGATCTTCATAAGTGATATCTTATGATAAGTTTCTTTTTCTGTGTGACTTATTTCACTTAGAATCATCGTACCTGAATCCACCCATTTTGCTGCTACTGGTCTTATGACATTGATTTCATGGCTGAGGGATATTCCATCGTACGTAAGTACCACAATTTTTTGAACCATTTTTATATTTCCTTGGATATTTAAGGTGTACCCAAGTTGAGGTCCTTGTAAGCAGTGCAGCCCTAAATTTTGGGGTGGCTCTGTCTTATTGATTTTCAGTTTTCCAAAGGTATATTCCCTAGACTGGAAGTGCCCTTGGCTCTGTAGCTCTGTTCTTTACTTGTTTTAGGGAACACAATGCACTCCTCCAGAGAGGCAGTTGGCAATTTACATCCCGCCCATCAGCATAAGAAGGCTCCTTGTTCTCCAGGGCCTGTCTTGCCTTTCTGGTTTTTACACGTTTTGGGGATGTCCCTTTTGACCAGTGGGAAGTGATACTTCTTTGTAGTGCAGATTTGCATTGCCCGCTTGCTTGCTTGGCCAAAAAGGGCGTATGCGTTTTCTCTTGAATATATTCAGGAGAAAACGCATACGCCCTTTTTGGCCAAGTGCATCATTGTCGAAGTTGTGCCCATCTTCCTGTGCTTTAAAGGCGATTCCAACGTACCTCTTGAAATCTGTTTCCTGCTATTCTTCCTCGCTTTCAAGTCCGCCTCGTTGCCTTCCCTCAACAGATTTTTGGACGATAGTTGTCCTTTATTACTCGGCCAGTTTGTGAATTGCTGTGCCCCTGAGCTCCATTTTTCAACTCGTTTTTGGTGAGCTGACCGCAAGTCCAAAATTTTGGTTCAGGACCTATACTGGTTCCCGGTGGGTGGCTGAGACTTTGGTTAATTCTTCTTCCTCCCGGGAAGTTAGAGTGATATGTGCCCGTCCAAATGCCTAACAGCTACACTCTCATTGGTTCTCCTTCTTCCCTTTCATCCTCTGCCAAATTGGCAACCTGTGCGAACCAGGAGGTTAAAGGGGCTGTCTCTCCAAGTTGGGAGTTTGATAGTAAAGCAGATGGAAAGTCAAACCAGAGCACCAGGAGAGGGACTATTCGTTGAGTTTTAGAAACCTTTCGTATTCACAGTGTGTCCGTTCTCTAGGTCTCCCGTATATGTTATAGCTGTAGTAATATTCCCTTCAACCTGGAGAGTTGGGACCCATGGAATGGGTGCCAGGCATTTGTGCATTAAAGGGTCTGCATTTGCTCACCCAGTGTCACCAATCCTCTCAGTCCCAAGTGTCCCTCCTTATGCCACATCCAGCTGTCGTTGTAGATAGGGTCATTCCAGGTTTCATCAGAGACCCTGAAGGAATTGTAAAGAATTTCCCAGTTTTTTCGTTTTGTTTTTGAAATTGCTGTTTATAGTGGGTTTGAGCTGATTCTCGCTGCCATGTTTATGCCAGTCTACACACACTTGATTCCCTTACGGAGACATATCAATACATAGGTTTTAAGATTCTTACTAGTCAGATATATTCCTCTGCGGGAAATATGGGGTTTTGAGTCCCTTTCACCGAGGAAGGTGTAGGTCTTGTCTATTCCATAGTTGGTTTTTGGAACGGTACCTGTGCTTATATCAAACTCTGGTTTTATGCGTCACACCACCTCTCCTTCCCCCTTAAGCAGGCATAAGTGTGTTTTCTAAATGTGAGACACTGTTCTCTTTCCTAACTCAGTTCAACTGTAGCCATGTTTACAGGATCTTCATAAGTGATATCTTATGATAAGTTTCTTTTTCTGTGTGACTTATTTCACTTAGAATCATCGTACCTGAATCCACCCTTTTTGTTGCTACTGGTCTTATGACATTGATTTCATGGGTGAAGGATATTCCATCGTACGTAAGTACCACAATTTTCTGAACCATTTTTATATTTCCTGGGATATTTAAGGTGTACCCAAGTTGAGGTCCTTGTAAGCAGTGCAGCCCTAAATTTTGGGGTGGCTCTGTCTTATTGATTTTCAGTTTTCCCAAGGTATATTCCCTAGACTGGAAGTGCCCTTGGCTCTGTAGCTCTGTTCTTTACTTGTTTTAGGGAACACAATGCACTCCTCCAGAGAGGCAGTTTGCAATTTACATCCAGCCCATCAGCATAACAAGGCTCCCTGTTCTCCAGGGCCTGTCTTGCCTTTCTGGTTTTTACACATTTTGTGGAGGTCGCTTTTGACCGGTGGGAAGTGGTACTCCTTTGTAGAGCAGATTTGCATTGCCCGCTTGCTTGCTTGGCCAAAAAGTGTGTATGCGTTTTCTCCTGAATATATTCAGGAGAAAACGCATACGCCCTTTTTAACCAAGTGCATCTTTGTCGAAGTTGTGCCCCTCTTCCTGTGCTTTAAAGGCGATTCCAACGTACCTCTTGAAATCTGTTTCCTGCTATTCTGCCTCGCTTTCAAGTCCGCCTCGTTGCCTTCCCTCAACACATTTTTGGACGATAGTTGTCCTTTATTACTCGGCCAGTTTGTGAATTGCTGTGCCCCTGAGCTCCATTTTTCAACTCGTTTTTGGAGAGCTGACCGCAAGTCCAAAATTTTGGTTCAGGACCTATACTGGTTCCCGGTGGGTGGCTGAGACTTTGGTTAATTCTTCTTCCTGCCAGGAAATTACAGTGATATGTGCCCGTCCAAATGCCTAACAGCTACTCTCTCATTGGTTCTCCCTCTTCCCTTTCATCCTCTGCCAAATTGGCAACCTGTGCGAACCAGGAGGTTAAAGAGGCTGTCTCTCCAAGTTGGGAGGTTGATAGTAAAGCAGATGGAAAGTCAAACCGGAGCACCAGGAGAGGGACAATTCGTTGAGTTTTAGAAACCTTTCGTATTCACAGTGTGTCCACTCTCTAGGTTTCCCGTACATGTTATAACTGTAGTAATATTCCCTTCAACCTGGAGAGTTGGGACCCATGGAATGGGTGCCATGAATTATTGCTTTAAAGGGTCTGCATTTGTTCACCCAATCTCACCAATCCTCTCAGTCACAAGTGTCCAGCCTTATGCCACATCCAGCTGTCGTTGTAGATAGGGTCATTCCAGGTTTCATCAGAGACCCTGAAGGAATTGCAAAGAATTTCCCAATTTTTTTGTTTTGTTTTTGAAATTCCTTTTTATAGTGGGTTTGAGCTGATTCTCGCTGCCATGTTTATGCCAGTCTAGACACACTTGATTCCCTTACGGAGACATATCAGTACATAGGTTTTAAGATTCTTACTAGTCAGATATATTCCTCTGCGGGAAATATGGAGTTTTGAATCCCTTTCGCTGAGGAAGGTGTAGGTCTTGTCTATTCCATAGTTGGTTTTTGGAACGGTACCTGTGCTTATATCAAACTCTGGTTTTATGCATCACCCCACCTCTCCTTCCCCCTTAAGCAGGCATAAGAGTGTTTTCTAAATGTGAGAAACTGTTCTCTTTCCTAACTCAGTTCAAGTGTAGCCATGTTTACAGGATCTTCTTAAGTGATATCTTATGATAAGTTTCTTTTTCTGTGTGACTTATTTCACTTAGAATCATCGTACCTGAATCCACCCATTTTGCTGCTACTGGTCTTATGACATTGATTTCATGGCTGAGGGATATTCCATCGTACGTAAGTACCACAATTTTTTGAACCATTTTTATATTTCCTGGGATATTTAAGGTGTACCCAAGTTGAGGTCCTTGTAAGCAGTGCAGCCCTAAATTTTGGGGTGGCTCTGTCTTATTGATTTTCAGTTTTCCCAAGGTATATTCCCTAGACTGGAAGTGTCCTTGGCTCTGTAGCTCTGTTCTTTCCTTGTTTTAGGGAACACAATGCACTCCTCCAGAGAGACAGTTGGCAATTTACATCCCGCCCATCAGCATAAGAAGGCTCCTTGTTCTCCAGGGCATGTCTTGCCTTTCTGGTTTTTACACATTTTGTGGATGTCCCTTTTGACCAGTGGGAAGTGATACTTCTTTGTAGTGCAGATTTGCATTGCCCGCTTGCTTGCTTGGCCAAAAAGGGTGTATGCGTTTTCTCTTGAATATATTCAGGAGAAAACGCATACGCCATTTTTGGCCAAGTGCATCATTTTCGAAGTTGTGCCCCTCTTCCTGTGCTTTAAAGGCGATTCCAACGTACCTCTTGAAATCTGTTTCCTGCTATTCTTCCTCGCTTTCAAGTCCGCCTCGTTGCCTTCCCTCAACAGATTTTTGGACGATAGTTGTCCTTTATTACTCGGCCAGTTTGTGAATTGCTGTGCCCCTGAGCTCCATTTTTCAACTCGTTTTTGGTGAGCTGAACGTAAGTCCAAAATTTTGGTTCAGGACCTATGCTGGTTCCCGGTCGGGGGCTGAGACTTTGGTTAATTCTTCTTCCTGCCGGAAATTAAAGTGATATATGCCCGTTCAAATGCCTAACAGCTACTCTCTCATTGGTTCTCCCTCTTCCCTTTCATCCTCTGCCAAATTGGCAACCTGTGCGAACCAGGAGGTTAAAGGGGCTGTCTCTCCAAGTTGGGAGGTTGATAGTAAAGCAGATGGAAAGTCAAACCGGAGCACCAGGAGAGGGACTATTCGTTGAGTTTTAGAAACCTTTCGTATTCACAGTGTGTCCGTTCTCTAGGTTTCCTGTACATGTTATAGCTGTAGTAATATTCCCTTCAACCTGGAGAGTTGGGACCCATGGAATGGGTGCCAGGCATTTGTGCTTTAAAGGGTCTGCATTTGCTCACCCAATCTCACCAATCGTCTCAGTCCCAAGTGTCCCTCCTTATGCCACATCCAGCTGTCATTGTAGATAGGGTCATTCCAGGTTTCATCAGAGACCCTGAAGGAATTGTAAAGAATTTCCCAGTTTTTTTGTTTTGTTTTTGAAATTCCTTTTTATAGTGGGTTTGAGCTGATTCTTGCTGCCATGTTTATGCCAGTCTAGACACACTTGATTCCCTTACGGAGACATATCAATACATAGGTTTTAAGATTCTTACTAGTCAGATATATTCCTCTGCGGGAAATATGGTGTTTTGAGTCCCTTTCACTGAGGAAGGTGTAGGTCTTGTCTATTCCATAGTTGGTTTTTGGAACGGTACCTGTGCTTATATCAAACTCTGGTTTTATGCATCACACCACCTCTCATTCCCCCTTAAGCAGGCGTAAGAGTGTTTTCTAAATGTGAGACACTGTTCTCTTTCCTAACTCAGTTCAAGTGTAGCCATGTTTACAGGATCTTCATAAGTGATATCTTATGATAAGTTTCTTTTTCTGTGTGACTTATTTCACTTAGAATCATCGTACCTGAATCCACCCATTTTGCTGCTACTGGTCATATGACATTGAGATCATGGCTGAGGGATATTCCATTGTACATAAGTACCACAATTTTTTGAACCATTTTTATATTTCCTGGGATATTTAAGGTGTACCCAATTTGAGGTCCTTGTAAGCAGTGCAGCCCTAAATTTTGGAGTGGATCTGTCTTATTGATTTTCAGTTTTCCCAAGGTATATTCCCTAGACTGGAAGTGCCCTTGGCTCTGTAGCTCGGTTGTTTATTGTTTTAGGGAACACAATGCACTCCTCCAGAGAGGCAGTTGGCAATTTACATCCCGCCCATCAGCATAACAAGGCTCCCTGTTCTCCAGGGCCTGTCTTGCCTTTCTGGTTTTTACACATCTTGTGGATGTCCCTTTTGACCGGTGGGAAATGATACTTCTTTGTAGTGCAGATTTGCATTGCCCGCTTGCTTGCTTGGCCAAAAAGTGCGTATGCGTTTTCTCCTGAATATATTCAGGAGAAAACGCATACGCACTTTTTGGCCAAGTGCATCATTGTCGAAGCTGTGCCCCTCTTCCTGTGCTTTAAAGGCGATTCCAACGTACTTCTTGAAATCTGTTTGCTGCTATTCTGCCTCGCTTTCAAGTCCGCCTCGTTGCCTTCCCTCAACAGAATTTTGGACGATAGTTGTCCTTTATTACTCGTCCAGTTTGTGAATTGCTGTGCCCCTGAGCTCCATTTTTCAACTCGTTTTTGGTGAGCAGACCGCAAGACCAAAATTTTGGTTCAGGACCTATACTGGTTCCCAGTGGGTGGCTGAGACTTTGGTTAATTCTTCTTCCTGCCGGGAAATTACAGTGATATGTGCCCGTCCAAATGCCTAACAGCTACTCTCTCATTGGTTCTCCCTCTTCCCTTTCATCCTCTGCCAAATTGGAAACCTGTGCGAAACAGGAGGTTAAAGGGGCTGTCTCTTCAAGTTGGGAGGTAGATAGTAAAGCAGATGGAAAGTCAAACCGGAGCACCAGGAGAGGGACTATTCGTTGAGTTTTAGAAACCTTTAGTATTCACAGTGTGTCCGTTCTCTAGGTTTCCCGTACATGTTATAGCTGTAGTAATATTCCCTTCAAACTGGAGAGTTGGGACCCATGGAATGGGTGCCAGGCATTTGTGCTTTAAAGGGTCTGCATTTGCTCACCCAATCTCACCAATCGTCTCAGTCCCAAGTGTCCCTCCTTATGCCACATCCAGCTGTCGTTGTAGATAGGGTCATTCCAGGTTTCATCAGAGACCTTGAAGGAATTGTAAAGAATTTCCCAGTATTTTGTTTTGTTTTTGAAATTCCTTTTTAGAGTGGGTTTGAGCTGATTCTCGCTGCCATGTTTATGCCAGTCTAGACACACTTGATTCACTTACGGAGACATATCAATACATAGGTTTTAAGATTCTTACTAGTCAGATATATTCCTCTGTGGGAAATATGTGGTTTTGAGTCCCTTTCACTGAGGAAGGTGTAGGTCTTGTCTATTCCATAGTTGGTTTTTGGAACGGTACCTGTGCTTATATCAAACTCTGGTTTTATGCATCACCACACCTCTACTTCCCCCTTAAGCAGGCATAAGAGTGTTTTCTAAATGTGAGACACTGTTCTCTTTCCTAACTCAGTTCAAGTGTAGCCATGTTTACAGGATCTTCATAAGTGATATCTTATGATAAGTTTGTTTTTCTGTGTGACTTATTTCACTTAGAATCATCGTACCTGTATCCACCCATTTTGCTGCTACTGGTCATATGACATTGATTTGATGCCTGAGGGATATTCCATCGTACATAAGTACCACAAATTTTTGAACCATTTTTATATTTCCTGGGATATTTAAGGTGTACCCAAGTTGAGGTCCTTGTAAGCAGTGCAGCCCTAACTTTTGGGGTGGCTCTGTCTTATTGATTTTCAGTTTTCCCAAGGTATATTCCCTAGACTGGAAGTGCCCTTGGCTCTGTAGCTCTGTTCTTTACTTGTTTTAGGGAACACAATGTACTCCTCCAGAGAGGCAGTTGGCAATTTACATCCCGCCCATCAGCATAACAAGGCTCCCTGTTCTCCAGGGCCTGTCTTGCCTTTCTGGTTTTTACACATTTTGTGGATGTCCCTTTTGACCGGTGGGAAGTGATACTTCTTTGTAGTGAAGATTTGCATTGCCCACTTGTTTGCTTGGCCAAAAAGGGTGTATGCATTTTCTCCTGAATATATTCAGGAGAAAACGCATACGCACTTTTTGGCCAAGTGCATCATTGTCGAAGCTGTGCCCCTCTTCCTGTGCTTTAAAGGCGATTCCAACGTACCTCTTGAAATCTGTTTCCTGCTATTCTGCCTCACTTTCAAGTCCGCCTCGTTGCCTTCCCTCAACAGATTTTTGGACGATAGTTGTCCTTTATTACTCGTCCAGTTTGTGAATTGCTGTGCCCCTGAGCTCCATTTTTCAACTCGTTTTTGGTGAGCTGACCGCAAGTCCAAAATTTTGGTTCAGGAACTATACTGGTTCCCGGTGGGTGGCTGAGACTTTGGTTAATTCTTCTTCCTGCCGGGAAATTACAGTGATATGTGCCCGTCCAAATGCCTAACCGCTACTCTCTCATTGGTTCTCCCTCTTCCCTTTCATCCTCTGCCAAATTGGAAACCTGTGCGAACCAGGAGGTTAAAG